>NC_140636.1:10229637-10829637 GCF_057382275.1 Copadichromis virginalis
GTTTTTTAAAATTCTGAAAATGAACCATGTCCAAGTTTTTAGCTATTTTTTACCAAGCTAACATGCTACATGCTAACAGTTCTGCAATAGCAGAAAACATTTGATGAGATTTTAACTCTTCTACAGGAAAAGCTAACAGAATTTTCTACATTGAGAAAGATTTCAGGGCATTGAAGGCACATCGCATGTGTGAATCTGTAGTGTGTACGGCGTGACTGGAGCTGCATACGCAGCAGGTACGTACCAGCTCTATCTCACTGTCATTTATCCCACTCAAGTCGAGCTCCCCGCTGTCAGCAGCACCATCTGTCACAGAGACACACACCAGAATGGACACTCTTAGATTTGCTGTAACACACGTTTTTACTCCAGCCGCCCCATCCCAAAGGGCTGAAACAGGAAACGGCAGCTTGCAAAAACAAATAAATAAATAAATAAAATCTCTTCCTTGTGGAAGATCTGTGAAGCATCTTCTATCAGGAGGAAATCGCTAAATTAAAAAAAAGAAATAGAAAAATGCACTGTGACTTCTAATAAGACGCTAACAGGCTTAACTCACTTTAAGCCGATCTACCTTCACACGCATTCTTTTCAATTACGATACGCTTTCTAGATTTCAGCACACTTTATTTTGAAACACTGGGATGCTGAAACAGCGATTTGCATTTTTCATAAGATGGCCGAGACACGCTCCCGCTCCTACCTGTGAAGGATGTGTCGATGAAGGAAAGCGGTATCTCAAATCTTCCGGTTGCACAAAGTCCAATTTTGGAAAAGAAATTTCAAAGAAAATCTGATTGGCTTTGATAAAAGGAAACAAAAGATGACTTTTTTCTTTCTTTGGAAGAAGCGGGAGCGTGTGCCGGCTTTGACAGGAGAAGGAAACCATCAATGGAAATTCAACAGCTTTCACTCCAAAAGATTCTCCACCTTGATTAGCTGTTTTGCAACAAAGTGCAGTGTTTCTCTGGCTGCCTGCAGACATCAGACAGGCAAAGACTGAAAGGCTCGATCTGAAGAAGCAGCAAGCAAAAGGTTTATGGGAGTCATTTAACTTCTGTCAGGCTTTCTGTGTTTGACATGTTCACAGGGGCCCTTCTTTCCTGAAGTTCAAACTCCCAGTCGGCGGCAACTTCAAAGAAGAGCCACCTGAGTCCACGGGCAGCATCATTAAGGAGAGACAGGTGCACAGACAGGCAGGGAGCAGGCAGAGAAGAAGAAATACATTCATCCTCAGACAGTAAAGGGTGTGTTTGCTGCACCAGTGGAGAGGTTGGGGGGGGGGGGGGGCTAATTCTAGTCAGCTTTTTTTTTAGTTCAGTTAGCAGATTGCAGCTTCCTTAAAAAAGAAACCGCTCCAGAGGAAGAGACAGGTCAGTCGCTATCTGTCGGGCCCAGCCCTCTAAGAACTTCCTCCCCATGAAGTGCGGGGCCGAGATAAGACAGAGACAAGCCCTGGGAGAGATCGGCAGCTCCGGGAGGCAGAGAGGCAGCGACACTGAGAGCTGATAACACCAGTCCAACCCCGCAGAGAGCAGGGGGGAGGGAGCAATTACTGAGTTATTATTCAGCCGCTGCTTTGATATATCGACACTTGCTAATTTTAATCAAACCCATAAAATTGTTCTTGGTGAGAGTGCAGGAGAATCTGTGGACCGCAGGTTGACAATTTGCCTCGGTATATCAGGAAGGTAAAGCTGAAATAAGAGACATCGGGCTCTTCGATTTCACTTTCCTGCCTATTCGTCTTTTTAATGAAGATGTGAAGGGTGCAGAGCCAACAGGCAGGGATGTCACGTGAAGTCGAGGACCAATATATAACTTTATTGCTTCCAACAAGGAGATGCACGTCTCCTCAGGTACGAGTAATCGGGACTCAGCCTGATGATAAATGCAGCATCTACAGCTAACTTCACAGTGAAGGACTACACACATACAGAGAAGACTCAAAGCACTGAGGAACTTTTAACATTCAGATTTCATCCAACTGAATATCTATTACACCCCCACTTTCATTATGGCACAAGAGTGAGCCTAAACATGTGACGTTTGAAAAAAACAAAGCTGTTTACACTGTGTCGATGGTGTTAAATAATCGGTTAAGTGAGGACCTGAGGTGAAATTCTAGGTATTAGAGGAAGTCTAATAATCTGGACATACAGAGAAAGAAAACTAATAGGAGCAGGTCACTAAAGCTTTTTTGGAAAGTACTATTTTGTTGTACGAGACCACAGAACATGCACCAGCTTCTCAGATATATAATTTAAGGTCTCCTCTCTCTGGCACAAAAAGCTATGACCTGTTGAGGTACAGATACAGAACGTCAGTGTCCTGTTGGGCAGGCTGGCATTTAGACATAGGCAGTAGTTTATGCAGGTTTAGCTTCCTGGAGCCGGGGTGCACCGTCCTGCAGGAGGTGGTGCCTGAATCTAAAAACCAAGTAATGTGCAATTAATAGATTATGAACAAGGTTTTACTACCCAAATATCACAACCCACTCTGTTCAGAGTAAGCTAACAATCTTTTTATTTGGATGATGCTGCTGACTTCAGAGAAACAACAAACAAAATCCTCTTTTAAGAAACCTTGAAGCATTATGAATTTGTTCCTGGTTTCAATCGTACAACCGACTAGCTGAACTTGTCATTCAGTGTTTATTTGGGAAAACAGATCAACACTTTTTCATACAAGATAAAAATCTGATAAAACCTGAAGAATCTCAAAATGACTGAAGGAAAAAACAAAACATGTGCTTTATGTTACTTCGAAGGTCTAATGATGAATTTAGAATAAGTAGTAGGATACCATAAACGCATGATGGTCAGGCTGGGCTAAATAAGCACTAAATCCAAGCCCCTTTAATGAGATTATCTCATTATTACACAGAAGACAAAATAATTTAAGCCATCTGGCCCTCATCAGTGGAAATTCAGTGGAAACTGCTGAAGGCCAGAAACATTTTGTGTCACTATGAATAAGAAGTGGTGGATTACATCACCTCATTAGAGAGTGTGTGTGTGTGTGGGGGGGGGGGAGGACGACTCGCAGCACATTCACAAAACTTCCAAATCCTAAAAGAAAACAGAAATCACCTCCCTGATGACCTTGTGCATGCAGAGAAACTACTTTTCTCTTCCTGTCCAGGCTGACAGAAGCCTGAGGTCTTTTGGCAGCAGCTCAGTAGCTCAGAGATGCAGCTCTGCCTGCACATCAGTGCTGAGGAGGAAAAAGAACCAAAAAAGAAAACACACACACACACACACACACACACTTTCCCAAACAAACCCTACTCTTGACAATGTGGTAATAAATTCTTTTAAATGGTAAAATGGTAAATGGCCTGTATTTGTATAGCGCTTTACTTAGTCCTTAAGGACCCCAAAGCGCTTTACACGTTCAGTCACCCACCCATTCACACACACATTCACACACTTTTAAGACAAAGGGGAAGCACTAATGGAGGGAAAAGCAGGGAAACAGGCAGTCATGGCTAAAATCATTCTGAGATCTGGACTTTCAGTGGCTTATATAATATTTTTATTATATAATATTTTTATATAATATTTTTTATTTGTATTTGTAACACACAGCTTACAGTGAATTGTGTCGGTATTTAAAGCAGAAAAAAAGTCAGCCCGTGAAACTAACCGCGCCTCTGAGTGCTGTTTGAGGATTGAGCTCAAACACTATTTTGACCGGTTTAGTGCTACGTAATGTCAGAGAGAACCCCACCCAGCTGCCCTTTCAACTTCTGTTTGCTAGAAGCAGCCAATCACATGAAGGTTGGCTTAAAGGGCGGGCCTTTATTTGATCAATGGATATAGACACTGTGACATCACCAGTTTTTGGATTCTGTAGCCTCATCTGGTCTTTAAGTGATTACGTTTCAAGCCCCGAAAAAAAGGCAGTGACCAGTGTCGGCCTCTCTCGGTTTTTATTACCGCTATTCATTTTAAAGCTCAGAAAAAAAGGTTAGCATTCATCCTCCAGGTTCACTGTGTTTATATTATGCTAACCATAGCTGTGTAGCTATCCACCACGTAGCACATCATTATATACCAGCTAGCCCACCTTCAGTAACCCTACAAACGTCACTGCCGTTTAGTTTTCATTTATGTTGGAAGTGATAGCAGAGCTGTACGTTTTAATTACATCACAAATCTCTCAGTCATTACATCATCTTTAGATTATATCATCTTTAGATGGAAACTAGCAAGCTAACTCCCTGCTAACTAAAATTTAAAAATTGTGTTTTCATGGATGCCCGGATGTTAAACTTAATTGTTACACCTGGTAGAGCAGCCACACTGATCATTTTAATGAAGATGAAAGAATTTAGACAGTTTTTAACTCTCAGTGATGCCGCAGTGTTTGTTTGACTTTGGCACCTGAAGCAAAGTTTGAACCTGGAACCGGCTAATGATGTCAGACTTAAAGACCGGGTACAGCCTCAGCATTTTAGCTGCAACACCCAGAGAGTTAAGTTCCAAGTTATCAGCTAAAATCAACAAGCTCGTTTAGCAAGTTGCATCCGTGAACTTGCACACATACAGAAACACAATCTGCTAATTAGTGCTAAGCTAAACGCTAACTAGACACACTGTAACGTAGAGTAGGCCCGAGAGCCATCGTTGAGAGGTCCAGACAACACCACGTGAGGATACAATCAGACCAGTGTCAACTCTGAGGTGAGTAAACTGAAGCAACTACCAGCTTCAGCAAAGGATACTGTTGATCGACATATGACATGATAAAGACACAAGAGGGTTAACTAGACATCTGGAACTTTTAAAGCCCCCTAGCAACCAACTACCATCTACAAGGCAAAGTCCTTTTATCTGGATGGATAGATGGATGGGCTTTAGTCATTCAGGTCCCAACAGTCATGCGACCTTGATAGGTGACTCCAGAACAAGAGCAGGAATGCCTCGTCTTGGCATTAAATTTCACTTCAGTATTCACTGTGCATGAACACGAGCGATGGCTCATCCCTCCATAAACAATGTGATTTAACTGGCTCCAGCCCACATATGATATATTTTACTCGCTAAGCTCCTTTATCTGGCATCACAGTAAGGACACTTATTTGCTCACAGCTGCAGGTTCGACAGCTGTCTGAGAAGATGCCAAATTCAATTTCTTTTCAGGCATACGGCTGGCCTGAAGAAAAATCAAGGAGAAAGCAAAAATCACTCACAGGAAGGTGGTGTTCAACCAGCCTAATCCACCGCAAGCTGTTAACCCTATCACCCTGTTCTCTCGTGGCCCTCACAGCCAGGTAACCTGACCCAACGTATACTCCTCAACCCCTCTCTTACTGCTTCAGAATTACCCCCTAATACTATCCCCTTCTTGGCCGTCTCCCACATATCACAGTGTCCCGGGTGGCAGCAGGCCTGTCTGATGTGGTCAGGAGAAAAAGATGCTTCACCGCAGAGGACCTCTAATACGAAAGACGAGAGAATAAAAGAACACAAAGAAACTGAGAAAATGTGCCCCGCAGGAGCGAACGCTAACAGGTGAAGTAGACAGCCTTTTGAAGATGGTGAAGGAGGCAGAGAACAAGAGATTTAAAGGGGGGTGGGGGGGGGCTGGTGAGTGAGCCAAGCAGAAAAAGTAAGACATAATGCGGCCGCTGAGGATCCTTATTTTTCTTAGTGTCCACAAATCCCAGAAAAAGACCAGAACCAACAACGTGTTTAGGCTGTCTCTCAATGCTTCCTGCCTCCCTGTGCTCCCACCTCCAAAACCGCTGGATCCCACTGAAGACATAAAGCTTTAAAAACACCTCGCACATATAGAGTTTCATTTGTAAACATGCTTTACAATTTCCTGAACAAGTTAGCCCCTGTAGTTTTAGGCTAAAATAGGAGGCAATGTGCATTTACTGGGGCACATCTGAAGTAAATGCATCGGTTAGTAAAAACCAGCTTTTGTTAATTACAGCCACTGAAATCCCACAAACGTTAAACTGAGGATTGGTTTTCAGCGTTTAACTCAATTTATAATCAATTAAAACTCGATGACTCAGTTCTGTAGCTGTGGCCACTAAAACTCGTGGCCTTCCTCCAGCTCCACACTGAGTAGAAATGTTACCTGTACATGCTAATTTGAGAGTTCCCACTGTGCGGGTGTCTTCAGGCAGGAATAATGCAGTCCCAGCCTGGTACTGAGCAGAGTTAAGCTAGATTTATGCCTGAACTGCGTGTCAGATAGCTTTGGAAACTCCCTTCCTCCACAGCTTTTAGATGTTGGATATGGCGTATCAGTGTCGCTCCTTTTATCTGCAACTTTCTGAAAGAGATGATCCCACATCCAACGCTCTGCTACTTTTCCTCCAGAGCTCTCGTTTCTTTGTTGCTCAGCCATTCGTAGCACAAATACAACCCAAACAACCCTTTGAGTTTGACCCCAGAACCAGATGAGGGGAAAAAAGTGTGTGCATGCATCTTTCAACAATATTGTGTATCCCTCCTCCTCCTCTGCACTTCTTCATGACTTTTACCAAACACATTTGATTTCTGACCGGGCTGATCAGCATGTTTAAAGGAAAATTACCTCAGTCTGCTCTGTCCATGCCTCAGCTTATCTTCGGAAAGCACATTAACATTCAAATATTTATTTTAGCTTGTCCTCCTGTTACTTACTGAACCTATAATCTGGCACAAGTGACATTTGTCATCCCAAGCGATCAAAGCAATAATCAGGCCAGGCTCAAAAAGACAAATGCTGCGCTTTGGTCTTTGCAATTTTTTGCAATAGGGGGAGGGGTGGTGAAAAGTTTGAGATGTATTCCAAACAGGAAACCGATTAGATTGCAGCCCTACCCTTCAACACCGCGGCTCGTTCGTGATTTTAACGGGTTTTTTGGCCAATGATGAAATTACATTGTGCAGAAGTGAAAAACAAAAACAGTGGCTAACTTGAGGAATCTTTCAAATGATCAGATGTTTAACTTTTAGTTTTCCACTGTTAGAGCCAAGGGATTTCCAAAAAGTTGGGATGTTCTGTAAAAATCAAATAAAAAACAGAAAACAGAAAAATCTGTTGTTTATAAGACATTTTCTCATCGTCGTGCTGGCTGAAAATTAAACGCAGCTTTATAACGCTTTAAATCAGGCTTGGCCAACTCCAGGCCCTAAGGGCCGGTGTCCTGGAGGTTTTAGATCTCAACCTGGGTCTACACACCTGAATCACATGATTAGTTCATTACCAGGCCTCTGGAGAACTTCAGGACACATTGAGGAAGTCATTTAGCCATTTAAATAGCCGTCCTGGATCAAGACCACATCTAAAACCTGCAGAACACCAGCCCTCGAGGCCTGGAGTTGGACACCCCTGCTTCAAACCCACGTCTTTTTCCTTCTGATGACCAGCAGGGGGCAGCAACTTTGGTCTTGCGGTATATAAATTCTACTGCAAAGTACTTTGTTTCCCTTAATTCATGACCTCAGTAAGCACTTTCCTGATGTGCTCACAGTCACACTCTTAAACTTCAACTCCTACATCGAACAGCACGTTTACTTTGTACATTATGATCTCATCGGTGTCTAGAAAAACAATAAAGAGGGTCTGCTTTTGGGTGGGGCCTACTTGTGGTTGAGAAATCAAACATTCCCCGTATTTGTGACGTCTCGTTTCAGAAAGCTAAGGTGGCAAGACCCACAAAGTCAGCGCAAGTCCTCACAAACCACTTTGTCCACATTGTCTACAAAAGACAGCAATCAGTCTGTGCTTCTGTCTCCGGTTTGGCAGCATGTGGTCGAAAGTACATTTCTCTACAAGTAGAATAAAGCATATCTAACTGACAGGTGAAGGAGTTATCGGCCCCCGTGGGGTAGAAAAATAAGTCAAATCTGGCTTTGGATAAGCATACTTGTTAGTAGGAACATCTAAATGTTGGTGTTGATTTCTGTATAGTGAGTCCAAATCATGACTCACGCACAACCATATAGTTCATTTTTCTTAAGAAAGTCAAACTATACTGATCCTAATGGAAATTTTGACAGCAGGACATTTTGGTTGATAACATTTGTTGACATTAAGAGAAACGGAAAACCCCCAGCCTTACTCTCACAAAGACATGATAAACAGCAGATGGAAAGGCCAAAGAGAGCAAGAGACACTGAAGTCGTAACAAGGGGAGAAAAATGAGAAAAGCAGGGAGATAAAGACAAAAAGAGGCAGAGCAGGGGAGATTAAGAGAGAAAGAATGAGCTAGGTAGGACACAGAGACAAACAGACTGATGGAGAAAAGGCAGCAGGAGGGAGGACGAGGAGGAATGAGAGGACAGCAGCTGGGAGACCAGGCAGAGAGAAAAGACTGAAGACAGTAAAATATGAGTTAAGACGGAAAGAAAAGTTAGGATAGAGAGACAGAGAAAAGGGAGGCTTAAGAGGAGTTCAGTGATCTTTCTCTAATCCTGAGCTGTATTTCATTTAGGCCTGATCTGACAGAAATGACACAGACAGAGAAGACGAAGGGAGAGCGGGGATAAAAATGGAGGGAAAAAAAGCCACGCTGGCTGAATTAAAAGGAAGCACCAGTCTGCTGACTCCTCCACACCTCATGTCCTCTCCCCCTCCCCCCTCTACCTCCTTCCCCTTCTGGAAAAAAAAAAAAAAAAGACAAAAAAACAAAAAACAAAGACTGAGTGTGTGTGATCTAAGGGATGAATGGGGCTGTGTAGCCTCGGTGCTGCAGGATCACCCATCATCCACACTTCAAACGCAGCCCACATTATCCAGACTCTCAGCTCTTGATGTCAGCAACAATCCTGATCCACTCCTACATACCCAAACCCTTCGACCTGCGCCCAGCTCGGCCACGGGGGCCGCAGGGAGGAGACACGTGAAGGGAGATGTTTTCATTTGTCAGGTTTTCTGCTTTGAGATTAGACGGTGGCTGTTAGAGGTGAAGTGAATGAAACTGCTGCACAAAGAACGCAACCAAGCGATACTTCTACGCACTGGCTCTGGTGTGCACTGAAAAACCAGCTTAAATAATTACTCAAGCAGGAACGATCTGCTCTAAGGAGAAACTTTAGCTAGTAATCTTCTGTCCTTGTTGATTAAGACAGTACACCTTACTGCCCACTGGGGGCAGTACAGCTTTTGACAGCCCATTTGTGGCATCTAGCCAAGTTTTTAAGCATCCACCTTGACCCAGTACAACCAGCGGTCTTATTATCTGCGGTTTACATTCAGCAACCAGGTTTCTCTCGGAAACAGCGTTTCTATTCAGCAGACAGGTACCATGTTTGCACGGAGTGATGATTGCATTTAGAAACAAAGTATGACTATGACAAAGTGAGGAGGACTGCAATGATAACGTATGATAAAATCCAACAGCACAGCTGCAAACTACTGATCCCAGTCGGCGCTGGGCATGTTTTCAGCACATCCAATAGAATTGATTTACTCTTTGCTTCTACTCATGTTAAAGCATGCCTGGACCAGACTGTTGGCTAAATGCCTCGTATGTAAAAAAAAAAAAGGCAGCTCTGGTGTAAAAGTCCTTCTCTGCAGTGCTATGAGGTAATAAGGCTCGATGCCAGTGCTGCCCTGAAGAAATAACCAGCCGGCCGAGGCAATAAATAGAGTGAGAGATTCTCGCTGACACGGGTGGGCTGGGCAAGCCCATTAAAACGTGACCTCCACTGACCTTGGAGGAGCTGAGGCTGAGCATACGCCCACTCAACCACCTGCTTCTTCTCCTCCTCCCCCAGACACAAAAATGGGTGTGAGTGAGTGAGTGAGGGGGGGGGGGGAATACCCCAGAAAGCAAAATGAAGCCAACTTGTTTATATTTGAAGTTTCCTCATAAATGTGGACTTTAAATTATATTTTGTTTCATTTCATCATTTTGCACAAACTCCATTAAAATCCCAAAACTATAATTAACAAAACCATAACTGATCATAATTAATAATAATGTAAAAAATGAATGAGTGCACACTGCAATGTCTTTTTATTCTGTGGCACAAATTTCCCAAATACTCACTCTGGTGGCCATATGGGTCTTAATCTGCTGCTAAAAATAGTCCCTAACGAAGGTTTGATGCCTCTGGTTTGAGCGTGCATGTAGAAAAACTATAGAGTCTGACTTTTTAAAGAAATGTGTGTGCAAGAGAGCAATGTCTGAATGAACTGCTGGTCTCAGTGCTGCAGGCTCGAAAGCTTTTTTGTTGCTTTCATGACTTTTTTTGGCAGCAACAAAAAAAACATGATATAATAAAGTCTCTGGCGATCAAAGTATGATGGATTTATTTTTCTAATATTTATTTAAGTTTATTTATTCATTTGTTTGTTTAAATGGCCCTTTTTTATTTCAACTATAACACAAACCAGATCTGCTCCAGATCCTAATTATGTGATGTAACTTTGCAATAAATGCCACTCAAGACTCCACAGACCTTTAGCCACATGCACTAACCCTCTGAGCTCTGTCAGCTGCTGCGCTTCCATCCAAATGAGCAAGTGATCAAGTGACATTCTACAAAGTCTGTCAAATAAAAATGCTAATTTTCCTTTTTATCGGCTACTGTTATGGAGATGTACTCAGCAGGACGTGACGAAATGAGATGATTAAACGGGTATCAGCAAATGCGCTTGCTGCCTCACACCTGCATTAAAAGATATTTAAAGAACGACTTTGTCATCGCTGTTCAAACACTAGCATTTGAATTTGGCAGAGTGACATTCAAATAATGTCTCTGCTGGATTCCTCAGGCCACACTGCTATTGGTCCTCATTCACAGGGGCACAAGCTGGACAAAGCTGCTCTTTTTCTAAGTCAAAACTTGATCTGGTTTTGAAAAGGAGACAGCAAAATAGGTTTCGAGGGCTTCGCTCTCAGACTGTGGGCTCCGAGAGTTTCTGAAAGTGGAGTGGGAGGAAGCTATCAGGCCCCTCTCCTGTGGAAGCAGGCTTCAATTTGGATTCAGGAGACAGACGCCCTCTCTAGTTTAGGATTAGGCTTTGAACTTTCCTTTTTGATAAGGCTTATACTTCGAGCTGGATGGTGTAACCATGGATCCTCCCTTAGTGTATCACAGGAGGTCCTGCAGGAGTCTGAGCCGCTTGCAGTAAAACTGAGTGTGTTCGCCTTTCTCTCCCCCAGAATCCACAAACAAGCACAAGAAAAACACTTTTTATAACTCAAAGAATGCAAAAAGGAGTAAAAATCATCTCATTTCAGACAGATGATGAAAAATTTATGCAGGCTCGCTCTCTTTTTTTCCTTTCATAAGAGTTGGATCCGATGCCTGGACTGGACAACAAAGCGCCTGTCACGATTTGAAGCATTCGACCAAACAACAAATGATCTGCTAAGGACTGCATGTAATAAATGCTGTAGCGTGTGTGCTCCCCTTCTCCAGCACAGAACATTATCTTTATTGATACTGGTGCCAGTAAAGATTTATTCAAACCAAAACAGTCATCTAGTAGAAATCTCCTAAACAGTAGCAAGCAAACAGGCCTAAACACCGGACCAGCCGACACTGCGTCACTTTTGTTTCCACTGTTATGAACAATCTCAAACGGTCCGTGATGTTTAGCGTCCGCCTCCCTCTGCCTACACCGTGCTCTCTCATAAACACAACAGATGTTCGCATTGAAAGCGACGGGCCCTTTCAACAGTGCGCGCGCCATGTTTTCCATATTTTGAATAAATATCTTTGATCAAAGAGATGTTCTGTCAATTTTGACCCTGCTTCGATATTTTCCAAAACAGTCTGCAATTTTACATCACAAGAGCAGGATGAATAAATCATCCACACTGAGTGAATCCACACTGTCAGAATATCCCCACATGAACTGCGCGACTCTTTGATGGATGAGGAGGAGCGCGCTCGTGGCTGGCCGCGGCTGTCTCAGCAGCACAGCTGAGGAGAAAAAGAAAGAAGTAAAATATTGGAGAATGTATGTTAGAAACTGAGCGATGCTTCGTGTGCGTATTGGTTTGGATGAGTATCAAACATCCTAAATGTCAGATTACAGCCACTGGAATGTTTAGCCAAGTGTTGCTGTTGCCACACCGATGAATCAGCCTTCTGTGTTTTACATGTACCCAAACCGTCTGCTCATCTGGTGGGAAACATTTATAAACTTTCTATGGATGTAATCAGAGACCGAGACACCAAATCAAAGGTGGGGCTGGTGGGGAATCCCTGCTCGGATCCCTTTCTGCTTTTGTGCGTCGTCAGTCTGAGATGTTCAAAGAACTTTAACTTCTGACATGCAGTTCAGCTTCTTGTTTTCATGTTCTGTGAGGAAAAATTTCAATCGCATCCCCGATTCAGAACAACAATGAAAACTCTTACGGCTGAAACACGTTAGGATTTGTTATCAGGAACTCCTGTTTTCTTAGAGATGATGCCCTTTTTTCTGCACATCTGTGAACGCTCCAAACTCACACCCACAGTCAGCTTAACCTGTTTATTATGAACACAAAGATCTTCGGGTTGACTTTTCTTGCTTCTGTATTACAGGTTTGTGTGCTTACTGTTAACAGAACACATCCAACTGCAGTGATGTTTAAAAATAAACAGCAGGACTGCAGGTGGTGTTAATGAGGCTGTAGTTTGGGTTGAAGATATGGAACCAAGCAGCTAGAAATGCTTTGGCTTTGCTCCAATTTAAGGCTCATATGTGAAGCTTCATGAGGACATCACTGCATCTAAAAGAGATTATGTGAAAACAACTGAGAGAAAACAAGAAGACACACTGTTTTAGCACTTAGCACCTATACCAACCCTAAAAAATGTAATTGAAGAGGAATTAAAGGTAGAAACTTTAATTCTGACAGCCTTCAATTCCATACTCCCATCTGTTGAGGACGATCATGTTACATTTTCCAAAAAACCTGTGAAGAACGGACATTTGTGAACGCAGAGCTGCAGAAACAGCAACCTCCGAGCTGCTGGCCTGCTCCTCTAAGAAACAATCCTTCCATCTGCTGCCTCCAGCAAGGGGGAAACACCTCATCTGCACCTCGTCTTGACAACATTAGAACATTACCTTTGATTTAGACACCAGAGCCGCCGCTCCGCTCTTTCCACTTTGACTCAAGACTTTGCCAGAAATGCAATTTGAATTGACCCAAGACTGAGGAAGTCTGTTGCTTTTGAGAAATTATATCAAAGTAAATCATATTTATTGTAAAAGTGACCTGGAAGGCAAGTCCCAGGGTTTGGTCTTTTGCAATGACTGTTTAGTTGGTTTAGTTATTCAATGAAAAGTTAAATTCCACAGTCTCATAAGAGTAATTCTTAGTTGGATTTGAAGGTGATGGTGTTAATTAATCAAGGCCTCAGACTAAAGTAGCACCTAAAATGTTATTTAATGAATGTCAGTGCCACAAGAACCTGATGAATAACAGTAAAACTCAGTTGTTTTGCTTGGTGTTTTTCCCCTGGTGTTGTTATTCTCTGTTATTGTGTCTATGGCGTATACTCTCATTTTTTTTTATTATAGTCAGCATCTGTTTTGTACAAGAGACAAAGATTTTGTGTAAGATGATCTGTATGCCCATCACTACATCAAAACCTCTTCCCTAAAACGTTGAAATGCTCACATATTTAAAGCATTATCTTCAAACTGCATTTCAAATCATGGAATTGTGATTACCAGAAACAAAAACTGTGCGTGTGGTGTCAGTTCCAGACACGCCTGGTCTGGGTGGGACTCCTGCTAAAACTCCAGTGACACAGCATTAAAGGTCGAGGAAGGGAGGAGGTTGAGACAGTGAAATGACGTAACAGCCAGAGGCGAGCACCACGTTCTGCCTTTGCCTGCCTGCTAAACGGTAGCTGTCATCTCCTGTCAGGCTGGCGGCGGCAGACGAGACGGCTTCCCTTTGCCTCCTCGGGCCAGAAGACGCACATCATCTCCGATCACAGCTGGCTGCTGTGACGGGCTGCTGCCGCAGCCATCTCACCAGAGAGACTGACAGCTAACTGCTGCTGCTCACACACGCACACGCGCTGCCTGATTTCATATTCTGCACCACACTGCTGCTGCTGAGGTAGCTTAGCTTGTACTGACTCACTGAAAGCATATGATGGGCTGTCCACGGAGAACACTGAGGGCCTGAAATAAACATTACACTGTTTGCTTCGTCCTCTTGTGCCTCTGTGTTTCACTGATGCCCGTCTCCCTGCACTGCCATCGCCTGTCTGTCTGTCTGTCTGTCTGCCAGCCATCCAATTGTGTCCTCCCCTCCTCTGAGGGCCTGTGTCCATCCGGCCATATGTCCGTCAAGCTCTACTGTACCGCCCCAGGCACTGCAAACACTCAGGCCTGACTAGCTGTCATGGCAGCAGAGAGGAAAACGTTCACAGTGAGCCAATGGGACGAGTTTGTGAATGGATTATCTGCATATATTAGCAATAAGCCATCATTAATTAAAGGGACAACTCGCTTCATTCTTGCTGATCAGCAGCAGATGATGGCCACAAGTTTGCACTGCTGCTGACTGAACAATAGCCTTCCATTAAATATATTCAGCAGGTGCTGAGATTAAAATACTCCACCTCATCTCCCCTCCTACACTTTATATGGAAGACCCACATGTTAAAGCCATTTAACATTTTTGTTAAATGATGCAATCAGACTGTGTGCTGACATCATCTATAACAAAGTGAGGTTTTAAATTCCTACTTCTGTTCATCCAGATGTTAATATTGCCACTTTGTTTTGTGCAACTTCACACATACATCAACTCTTTAACTAAACAACTGACGCTGTGGCTTGTTTGCAGGGGAACATTATCTGCACTTATCTGCCTACTTTCTGTAATTAGATTGGTCTCTCCATTGATCCCCCCCCCCCCATGTTGTGCTTTTTAATAGGTGATCACAGCAGTGCTGCATTTAGGTTTTTGTTGATTATCAGCAGTCATATTAAGCCCTGGCTTGGAATACCTGATTCAAATTTCCCTGCAGGGCTAACTCTTTTTTTCTATTGATCACTGAGCACCGTCTATCTACCATTGCGATACTGTGATATCGGCCATGATTTTGGACTTTGCATGTCTTTTTGTTGGTTGTTTTCTGGAGGAGGGGGGGAACTTGTTCAGACTACGTTTGGTCAAGAGTATGGCTAGCAACCTTCAATGAAAGAATGCACAGGTGCAAGAAACTACATCCCTGCTAATTAGTGTTAGGTAACAAACTAATAAAATAAAAAAACTAGCAAACTATAAAACGACTAATGTGCCTGAGCTTTTGTGCAGTTCTTTGTTTCTCAGCTGTAACTGTTGTTTTTACCTGCTCAGTGATGAATGGTACAAGCAAGTAACCAGTATCGACTGATAGGGTATCCAGGCAGACTGGTAATTGGGGCTCATACTAAATAGTAGGGCTGCACGATTTCGCATAAAATGAGAATCACGATTTTTTTGGCTTAGAATTGAGATCACGATTCTCCCACGATTTTCTTTTCCAGTATAAATATTTATTGCACTTATTAACTGCACATCAACTTCGTAACAGTTGAGACTGAACATAAAAACAATAAATATAAAAACAATAAATAAACATAAAAACAACAAATGTCTCACGTTTTGTTGTTGCCGCAAAATGTTGTACTGCTTGAAATTCCGTCTCCACCGTTGCTCGACACTGCGTGTATAGAGCAGGTAGTGCAACAATAGAAAAATAGTTGCGGGACGGCACTGTGTAGCGTTTGTCTAGGGTGTTGATAATTTTCCTAAATCCCTCGTTTTGCACAGTGTTGATGGGAGCCATATCTTTGGTCAGGTGATAAGTGATAGCCTCCGTAATTTCTTTGTGCCTGCGGGAGTTCGACGGGTATAGGGAAGCGCTGTATAAGGTTCCCGTTATTGATGTTTGGGTGGTTGACCGGGACGGATTTTCTCCTGTCACTTTCTCGTCATCCCTGACGTGCTCTCCGTTGTTTTTTCCCTGCTAATGTTAGCATCACACGGCACAGCTTCTGTATCACGTGGTATAAAGCTCCGCCCTTGTCATTTGTTGAGCAGGAAGAGTGAGCGCTTGTTTTCATGCAGATTACGTCCCGGATCAAAATGCGGTACAATCGTCGTCGTCTTTTTTTTTTTTTTTTTTTTTTTTTAAATCGTTGTCATTTGGAAATGAGATCGCACATAAGTATAAATCGAGATCGCGATTTTCTAACGATTAATCGTGCAGCCCTACTAAATAGCCAGACTCACTCTTACTCTGTATGTCATACCTCTCTATCTGAGAAAAGAAAAAAAAAAAACAGTGCTGTCATGTTTTAATTGTGAGATAAATCAATCATTACTTGGGTTGTTAGAAGGTCGCGCGTGTGTGTGTGTGTGTGTGTGTGTGTGTGTGTCTCAGCTTTTCCAACAACTCGCTTTAACTACTGAGATCTGTCCTTCACAAGACATTTGGTCACAGATTCATCTTTCCACACTTTGTCTTCTTTCAAAGTTTGACCCATTTTCAGCAAATGTGGTGCGAATCCTTCCAGTATCCAAACGCAGTTTCCTTTGTTTCGCAAATTCTGGTTTCAAAATCTTTGATAATACAGAAAAGGTGCATAAATGTTTTTAGGAAATGTTCTTTTCATTCCTAACCAGAAACAGTTAGAGGGAAAAACACTTAAGATGAAGCTCTCTCGATCGACGTTGGGAACACTTGTAGCTGCTGGGATCAAACCGGCGACCTCGTGGTTTGAAGGGCTGCCTCTCTGCTCATTAGCACAGCAACAACACAACACAAAGGAGCTCGCAGAGCTTTTTTCCACTTTACCACCTCAGCAGTCAGATGTGAAAGCATGGTGATGCTGAAACTGATGAGACTTTGCATTTCCTTTCATCCCTGAACAACTCCTCTGTGGACGGGGACGAGATGAGACAGATGCTGCTCATTTAAAAGACTGTAATTGACTCAGCAGAGCTGCTGTCAGAGCAGAGATCTGTCGGAGAGCTTCGACTGCGCCCTGGAGTGCTCAGAGCCACGATTTACTGCAGCGATTGCTATTAGTGCAGACGATGGATGCAAGAAAATGTTTCAAGAGAACAAGTTCTTATCTGGGGAGCGATGTTGGTTTCCTTAAACAGCCTAACATCCCAAAAATGGGCTGTGAAATAAAGTTAGGTCTTTGAAATGAAATGGATTCTTAAAAGTGCAAAAGGCCCTGCTAAAATCTAGAGTTTCGCTCACTTCAAACAGCTCTCTCCCCAGACGTTTGCAGGCAATAAAAACAGCAGAGTGGTTTGACAAGAGCTGTTCTCACCGAGGTAGTTAAGGTCAGGGCACACGTCATTGATTGAACTAAGTGCTCCGCTGAAAACAGTGTGCCTCAATCAATGCTGCCTCTAATGGCGCAGGTCAGAGTTCCCCGAAGACCTCGACTACGGGCGAATGTGACAAAGTCATCGGGGGGTGCTGGAGTCACGTTCCTTCTTCCGGCGCATTTGCTGGTCAGCCAGGCTGCTCTCGGGCTCACTTTGTCCTCTGATAGCACAAGTTAATGAAAATGCCATAACTCCGACAGGCTGTCAGTGACGGAGAGGAGTGAAACGAGGAGAGGCAGAATGGAGTTTAACTAGGAAGGCTGCCACCTCCCTTTCAGTAACACAAATGGATGGAGCACTCATACTCTCTCAGAAGGAAAGTCTTCTGTTGTTTGCACGAGCTCATGATTGCACATGGTTAATGAGAACTTTTACATCAGGGAGTTTAAACATACTTCTATAGTGAATCTTTTTACTTTTACTTGAGTAACGGGCCCAAACACTTGTTTCATCGCTTTGAAAAACAGTTATTCCACACAAACCCATTTGCAGGCTCTTGTGCTGTGCTACTGTTCATGTAATAAAGTACATCAGTAAGGCACAGCGCCAATTTTCCACACAATTCATTTCTGCCAATTATTATGATGTCCTGCAGTTCCCGCTGCCAAACCACTGAAAGAAAAAGTCCTGGAAACTCCCCTGAGGTCAGGCACTCGTAAGGTTCTTTAGGAGAGGCTCCGACTTTGTCCTTTATTCTCACCCCCCCGGAGAGCTCTACCGCACTGGCCTGTAGGTTAAATACCCAATAATAAGAATTGTAGCCTGTATTGTATTTGTGTGGATAGATCAGAGCAAGACAGTTTAGCCAGCTGAAGATTTATTTTTCTACTTTTTCATTCTTTGAGATGTCTGGGAAAAGCTTAAAAACCTCAGATTTCTTTCTTAGGGTTTGACAAAACTCTGAATAAATTTTCTCTGTAAGTAGGCTGGCTTTTTTGCTATTTTTTTTTAAAAGTGACCTATGATGATAACTTCCAGCTCTCCGTTTTCATGGTACGGTTTTTACAAGAGTAGTTTTACAAAATAATCCTATAATAAGACAGATTATCTCAAAAAAAAAAAAAAAAAAAGCCATTTCAGCTTCTCTCTCCCTTTAAGCCATTTTTCTTTTGACTGGCCGCCACGCCAAACACAAACGGTAGGTGGGCGGGGCTTCTGTGCCAACAGCCAGAGCTGTATGGCTGAGATGACCCCTCTGACATCATACAGTAGCAGAATATTTAGAGCCTCAGCTTTTGGTTTATGCTGTGAGTTACACACTGTCAATATACTGAATCACTGACAACCAAAGTGGGATTCTAAAAACTAACAAGGAAAAAAAAAAATGCCAATGCGGGTAAGTACACAATCAAACCCAAGTGTGCTCTGTATCTCCATCTACCTTAAAACTAAAAAGATCAACTGGTGACTTTGTTCCAGACCATCTGCGTTTTCTTTTTACTTCGTTTCCTTTGCCGTTTCCCTTTTCCCGAGTGAATCCAAAATTACACCCTTTCACTTCCTCCAGTGCCCTGCCCTCCACTAACAATGTCCACAAAACCTACACACATACACACTGGAGTGTGCAGATGAAAGGCTCGGTCCTAATGACAAGGTACCCTGTCCACTTAATACTTCAAAGATTGAGGTTCTGCAGCAGAGGGAGGGGGAAGGGGGTCCACAACGCTCATGCAGCCCCTCCTGTATCCACCCCAATTAGCCAAAGCCTCAGATGAACCAGGACCAGCCTGCATTCACTAAACCTCTGTGTGTGTCCACCTCCAAGTAACAGGCCTCCAAACAAAAAACAAAGAGCTACATGATGGAGAGCTTTCGGCTAACACAGTAATTACGTCACATTTGTGTATGTAAGTCTACACGCAGCAGTCACACATACATCTACACCGTGTCAAACATTAGCAAACACCCGAAACCCAGAAATCAGGATGTTTTTTCCCCTCCCTTTCGCTGTATCTCAATGGCATCACAAAATTATACTAATTAGACTAATTACAGAGTAAAAGCATGACAGGTCGCTTTCAGGCAGTATTTTTAAATCCAACAGCAGCACAGTAAATATGGTGGAGGTTAAGTTTATTTTGTTTTTGCAAATCACGTGATTAAATAAGGTCAACTGTGGAAGCAGAAACGGGGACAGAAAACGCACAAACAGCACAGATTTTGGTGTGGATCTTGTGTAAGAGTCAAATCAAGTCTGAAAACCACTGCCACAAATGACGGTTTGTAACACTGTTAAAGTATTTAAACCTCCAGAGTAACCCGAAAGAAGGACACAGACCCCAGGGACTGAACGCCTCCCCTGTAATCACACAGCTCCCCGCTGCCAACTCCACCACTCCCACCAGCCAACCATTAAACCCTTCAATCATGCCCCATTTTTCATTTTTAATGGCAACTTTGTCATTCATGGCCACATCCGATGAGCCTCGCGACAATAATCGAGTAAGATGACTCAAACTAACGTCACTCCATAACAAAGCCAATAAAGACGGAGACACATTTACAATTAACATAAGCGCTTATGATTCAGAGCGCTGTAATTCACTGCAGTTGTGGCTTTTCTCACTCTGAACCTCACCACGGTCGCAGATTTCCCCACGATAGGATGACATCAGTGGGATTATTGGGGACGTCTTCATCAGGTTAATGGCTGGTTTGACCCAAGCTATGGAGACCTTCTCATGGACCACAAATATTCAGATTGTGTTCATGTGTTTAAGGTGATAATCTTCATGTATCACAGCCACAGGCACTTCATTTACATTTTAGACATGTAGTGGAGTCTTCTCCACATTTCTGAAAATGGGCCATGTTTCACAAAAGCTTGTGGAACCAACCGTGGACGAAATTCTTAGAAAATGTTCATCTTTTTGTTAATTAATCTTCTCCATTAACCATGAAAAAGCCTGAACCATGAAATAGCTGCCAGAAAATTATATTTTCATGATAATAGAGTTCATGCCCTGAACCTTCTGAAAAGTCACAAGAATTAAATATATTTTTCTTACATGAACTTTAATTTGTAACATATTTGCTACCATCAAGCATTCTTCCACTTTTTTGCAATTTATTGCTTAAAGAATGTATTGTGAAATAATAAAAATGGAGAATCTTACTGATGTAGAAATCTCAAAACAGGGTAATGAAAAGTGTTGACATTATTTTGTTCAAGCTGAGATATTAGCTCTCTAAAGTTACTTATATCTACCAACACAGAGAACTGCTGACTGTACAATAAGCCTACTCTTCAGTCTAACAGTACAGATGGTGTTGATGCTCCGTCAATGCTCCAATTAAGCCCAGATGGAAAAACATCTGAAAAACATGAGTTTTGTGCAGATGTTCATCCGTCAGATATCTCAAACTTCCGACCTGAATGCTATCGTGCTAGCATGATTAGCTTTTAAAGTGGCAGACGTGCGATCTTCATGAATCTTGCACGTTAACTTGCATCCTGTGATTTAATGGCTACTTAAGTGGAGTTTGCACTGAATAAAAATGTAACACGTTCCAAATCATTATTCATGAATAATCATAATTATTCAGTTCATTTGTCCAAGATGAGTGTGTCCTAAGAGAGAGGAAGACTGTTACTGACAGACTAAGAGATAAGCACATCCACCATGAAATTGGTTCTAAATGCAGCATTTTGCGCTTTAGCCACCACGTTACACACTGGAGGCAGAATTAATCAAATTTGGTTGAGTGTAGAGTGCTAACTTATCTGCTAATGCTAGCAACCTTGCTCTTCAATCCACTTTCTCACTCAGTATGTGTTAACAGACCTCTCTGCACTGAATCAGAATCATCAGAATCAGAATCAGAATACTTTATTGATCCCTGGGGGAAATTATTTTTTGTTACAGTGCTCCATTTTAAACCAACAATCGTACTTGTTATTAATCTCTGGCTCTCTTCCACAGCATGTCTTTTATCCTGTCTTCCTTCTCTCACCCCAACCGGTCGGAGCAGATGGCCCCGCCCCTCCCTGAGCCTGGTTCTGCTGGAGGTTTCTTCCTGTTAAAAGGGAGTTTTTCCTTCCCACTCTTGCCAAAGTGCTTGCTCATAGGGGGTCATATGATTGTTCGGTTTTTCTCTGTGTTTATTATTGTAGGGCCTACCTTACAATATAAAACGCCTGACACTCACATTTGTAAATTAGTGCTAAAACTTAAAATAAAAGAATTCACTACCCAAAACTGGAGTGCAAAGTTCGATACAAGAATAATTCAAGAAGATATTTCTAACCTATAGCACACACATGTCAGAGGTCCAGTTCAGTGACTCCAGAGTTGCAGTGGCAGCCAGCTCAATGTACATGTACAACTAAATTATCCAGTAACCAGATGATGATTTATAAAAAGTAAATCATGTTCTGCATGGTTATTAATGGTTGTTATGACACAAGAAACTATCCATAGAGGCCAACCAACTCTTCAGAGCTGTAAAGTTGGGTATTTTAACTCTAAGGACTGACTGTCTCAAGTGTGAGTTAGTGGAGCTGCAGTTTTTGGCACTTCATTTGTTCGGCCGTGGAGGTTCCCACTTGGTGTTCCCATCTTTACAATCTAAAACTGTATTTGCCCTGCTGACTTTAATGTTTCATTTAAAAGGAAAGTCCACTGTGAAATTTAACACTCCCTTTTGCCCGAGAAGCTTTTTATCCAGCTAGATTGTTTCGTGCCGAGTTGTCCAGTTTTGGAGAAAAGCACAACAAGCCTCTCTCATGCCGATTGTAGTTTGGTAGTAAGAAACTACACAAAAATACACAAGGTTTATGGATTTTTCCCCAACAGGGTTGAAATTTCTGGAAAGACTTATAGTGCTTCTGAGTTCTTAGTGCCTCAAGGCAAAGACCATTTAGTTTCATTATATTTGAGAGAAGATCGACATGTCATTATCTCCCAAACCAGCAAAAAACAGTCTAGATGGACAATTTGGGCCAAGTAGTTCAAGTCAAGTAAGTTTTGTTTTGTTTCTTTTTTAAGAGCAGTATCTGATTCCCTTAACTATTATATTAAGTATTATAGCCAACCGCATTCTTTTTTACCGTTTTGAGTTTTCACGGTACTTTTGGCTGCTCCTTTAATTCCTCCTCATCAGGATGGATCTGTTGATTGGGTACAGATTTTACACTGGATGGCATTCCTAATGTAACCCTCCCATTTATCCAGGCCAGACAGATACTAGGAGTGCAATAGTTTGTGATTCATGAGGCTGGGTTTGTGTCCCGTCCCACTCTTGAATCGGGGCTCTGTTACACCCAAGGTGAATTTACCTGCTACTCCATCACTGAGCCAAGTTTTAAGTTTTCAAAATAAAACATAATTTACACATTTATTTTGCTTTTCCTACTATATCAAGCCACTGTTCCAAAACAGAGGTGAATATAAAGCCATGATTTTTTAATGTGTTACAACCCTTTGGTCAATCCCTATTCTTAACAATATGAATCACAGACAGTTGGCTATCCTCTTTGGCCCCACCAAAACTTGACATTTAAAGGGTACTTGGTCTTAAGTGCTGTTCAGGGAAATAAATGTAAAAATTTAAGAGCATTTGTCGAGAAAAAGTCTCAGAAATGACTTTTAAAGGGGACCTAGGTCAATATTTATGGTCACAAAAAAGCTTCTGCTGAGATTCAAACCTTCTGACCTTTAAGGTGCATGATGTTCTCTGAACATAAAGCCACGTCATAACCTCTCCTACCCCCCCCAATCAATCAAAACACTTCACCTTCCACTCTTAGCCTCTCATGACTCCCCCGTCCTCCCATTCAGAGCTGTAAAAACAGGCTTTTACATCAGAACAGATGCAGCATCATGGCACCATTACACTGCATCCATCAACACCTCTGTGCACCTAGCTATGAAGGGGTGGGGGTGCAGTGCATCCTACTCGTGTAATTAAGTAATTACACACAATGTATGATGGATTCCTGTAATGGTTTATTTTTGAAACTGTTAATAAGTCAAATTGACTGAGGGTGTAATCAGATGTATGATCTGTTGGCTCTTTTTTCATGAATACTGGAGAACACTCGAGTAGTTTAGTTTTAATTCTATTTAATTTTATTTATATAGCATTAGATCACAACAACAGTTGCAACGAGGTTTATATTGTAAAATAAAGACGCTGCAATGATCGAGAGAAAAACCCCAGCAATCAAATGATCCTCTTTGAAGAAGCACTTTGGCAAGAGTGGGAAGGAAAAACTCCCTTTTAACAGGAAGAGACCTCCAGCAGAACCAGGCTTTTACATGTGAAAGACTTTATAACACAGACAAGTTTTATAAAGACTTTATAATTTCTAAACAGAAGCTGCAAAAATAAACTGGCTGAAATTATTTCAGCAACAGATTCAAGTATTCATGCTGAACTAAAGGTGGAAAAGTGTTCGTGTCACCGACAAAAAGTTCAGTTTGGAGTACACATGCTTTATTTTTATGTCCTTTAGGTTTTCTACGTTCATTTCTATTATGCCTAGGTTGCCATTATAATTCTTTGTTATTAGATCCCCCTTGTGTATTCAACCCCTGTGTTAAGTCTCCCTCACCTTCATGTGTTTCATGTCTGCGTGTCTTGTGTTGTCAAGTTCTTGTTGTCATGTCATTATGTTTCCTGTTTTATTTTGAAGAGGTCTTGTGTTCCTTTGTTCAGCGTGTTTGGTTTTACTCCCCCCCCCCCCCCCCCGGTGGCGTCGTTATGTTCATTCTTATCAGCCGTTTCCCCGGGTGTTTCCACTTCCTCTGATCACCTCATGTTTGCATTTAGTCTGTGTGTTTCCAGTCATTCGTGTTCAGGTCGTCTGCTAAGTTCACGTCATGTTTCCAGGTATTCACGTATTCTTGTCAGGTTTTCCATTCTTCCAGGTTTCCTCCCAGTTTAGGGTTTAGTTTAGCGTTGTCATTGATTTTGTCTTTTGTTTTGTACTTATTCATCATCCACTATAAATATATCGCTTTCTGTTAAAAGTTATCGCTTTGCGTGTCTGCACTTGGGTCCCCTTCCTCACTCCATACAGTCTGCCTCAGCCAGACTGTGACAATGCAGATGATGACTAGAAGTGTCAGAAAAGACCAGGAGACTAACTTGG
Source organism: Copadichromis virginalis (assembly GCF_057382275.1). Lineage (NCBI taxonomy): Eukaryota > Metazoa > Chordata > Actinopteri > Cichliformes > Cichlidae > Copadichromis > Copadichromis virginalis. The sequence goes on from NC_140636.1 coordinate 10,254,045, forward strand.
CTCAATATCACTTCTAAAAAAAATAAACAAATAAGAAAAAATAATAAAAATAACAGGCACGGCTCAAAAATGAAAATCGGGAGTGCAAAATTATCCAAATAAACATGTTTAAATGTCGTTTCTGGAGAGAAATGGTTCAAAGTCCCTCAAATAAACAAAACACTACAACAACATGAACATTTTTGATCTCCAGTGTCCTCGAGGGTTCAGACATATAGCAAACACATCCTCCCACACATTCGAAAAGAAAAGGTAACGCAGAACAGGAGACATTTCAAACACAGCACAGCCTATTTCATTCATAGAGCCCAGTTAATTACTGCAATTAAACCTGAGAGAGCATCCTTTAACATGATTATGGATTATTATGGTGATACTGAACGTACGAGACACAGTCAAGGATGAATGATATCACTGCAGCACTCTGAATCAGATCATTCTCAAGGGTACACCTGCTTTTATAAAGACGTTTGCTGAGGCAGACGATATAATGCCTGACGTCTCGTCTTAAACGCACCGCCGTCTTCAAATTGCTTTTTAAACTACTGTTTGCACAGTCAGGGTTTATTAAGTTTCTACTTGTCTTGGATCATTTTTATGGCACATTAAATGCAGTGTAACAAGGCAGGAACAAATAAGGTTAAAGAAAATAAATCTAAAATGTTGGTCGCATACGAAACTTGACACGACAAACAAATGAGATTATAACAGAAATCAGCAATAATCTCATGTCCGATGTTGCAAATAAATAAAGAAAAAGGATGGAGCTATTCCAAGATGATAAATAACTTGTACTTACCGTTCTCCTTCTCGTCTGTGACACAGCTGCTGATGGACTCTGAGAGGCCCAGTGTGGCTGATGAGGGCATCGATCCCAGGAGGAACGCCAGCGATGGGGCTTTTCTCTGTGGGAAGTCCCCGTCGTCCTCTTGCTCCTGGTTCCCCTCCTCGTCTTCTGGTCTCTTCTGCTCCAGTTTTATCAGAGCCTCCAGTGTGAGCTCGTTAAGGTCTTTGCCAAAGTGCTTGGCCACAGCTCGAAGCTCATCTTCGTCTTCTGGTTCCTCGTCGTCCACCAGCTTCGATGACATGGAGAGAATGTTGTTTTTGTCATCATTTTCCAAATCTGTGGAGCAGGACAAACGTGGGGATGTGTCATTCATTTACCACTTTGTGTGCAAAGTCTTTATGCTAAGCTATTTAGATAATTGGACCATAAACAACACGCTGAAAGCTTTTAACTTTTGTCACCATGTTTATTAAAATGTAAACACACAAACGTGTCTGGACAAGGCGACTGAAACAACCATTCATGTGTGTCAGCTTAACAGCATATAGGGATGCAGTTATAATGCTATAATAACCGGCAGGTGACTTGTTTAATTCTCAGACTCACAATAAAATAAAATAAAACATCTGTCCTTGAAAAAATTCCCACTTTTACTTTGCTTCATTTTATGTAGTTCGTAACTCCTGAGTATTCCCTGAAGATTAATAAGACTGCATAATTGTACACCATAGTTAGAGTTTTCAAATTAAATTAGTGGAAAAAAACAAACCCACATTTTCCAGCACACTGAAAGCAGCCACAGCAGTTAAAGGGTCAAGATACTGATCTAAAATCCCACAAGTGCAGGGAATTTATTCGGCTTCCCGAGTCGCAGAAAATGGAATGGTGATAAATATTCATATTCTGACAAAGTAATTGGGATCATAGTTGTGGCTGTCCTGCTACCTAATTAAAATGTGTCCTTTAATCAGCCATAATTAAAATGTCCCCTCACAGGCTCGAGACCTCAAATCGGGAAATCAACTCGGTCTGAGAAGAAACGAACTGCTGCCGGATTTGAAAGCGTCACGGCAGCTGGAAGAACAACATGCCTGAAATCAGTGACAGACCTGCGACCCCCCCACTGCGTAGAAACAGAGGGATACCGGGGCTTGTTTGTGTGCGAGGAAGAAAGACAGACTGAGGCTGAGATAAAGAGCCAAAGGTAGAAAGAGATAAAAGGGTGAGAGCAACAGGGAGTGCAGTCTGCTGTGTCTTATTTTTCCTGGGTGGGCCTGTGTGGGCCTTTCACAAACAGCAGCTCAGAGTTCTCGTCCTGCCCGAGTGAGCGACAGAAAGACAAATAAAAGCGTCATCCCGCATTAACGCAGCGGTGTTTCCCCTCTGATATCTGGATTTGGGCGTCCCACTCAACCTAATCAGCAGCAGCTTCTATTATTGCTGCTGCATTCACTCGCTGACACGTCGGCTCGGTGTTCAGAATTCACGCTACGAGATGTTCGCTTGCAAATCGGTAGCCGCACTAGCAGCTAAACGCTCAAACACTGTTTAACAGACAAAATGCCGAGAGACAGCTTTTCTATCCTTAGCTCCAGACCGGTCATGGTGCCATTTTTAAATGGTTATTTTATTATAATCCAAGGTCAATGGTTTTATCTTCAATACAGAATGTAGTGCCTTCATAGTTGGCTTTTCAGGCCTGCGTCACTCAAATATCACGTTTAACCTTAATACTGCACCACAAACTCAACTCATGCACCTTAAACATGAGTTTAAGGTCTATACAAAGAATATAATATGAATAAATAAATAAATAAATAAATAAAACCCTCTTTAACTAGGGCCCCTGGCAATAAATCCACTGTGGTCTGCTCACCATCATACAACAATGAGACGCCAATAAAGAACTAAATAAACTTATAGAATGGTAACAAGTTATGAGTGGGAACATAAATATAAATAAACGTAGCACAGAAAGAAAAGACATTTGTGTCTGCTCAGTTATTTCTTTGTTGTAACAATGCTACACTCACAGCTGCTGACCAGTATGATCAGGTGGTACCAGGCTGCTGTGGCAGTGTACGGTTCCTCCACATGCTACTGAGGTCCCAGCTTGTTAAACGCCCGTATGTCTCGTTTCTTCGGACTTCAATCATCCAATCCAACAAACAAACCCAACAAATAGCAGAATAAACTGTTTGGCAAGTGTTTCATGGTCACAACCCACATACTCAACCTTGCTGAACAATGGATTTTACTTACAAATGTGGCACCGTTTAAGGCTTTCCAGCAGTATAAGATATTATTTCCTATTAAGATATTTCCTTAGAGGTCAAATTCAAACTGTCCCTGTGAAAATTGGGATTTGCATTTTTTACCACAGAGCCAAAGCTCCAGAGCAAACCTGTCTCCTGACATACCAGAGTACAACCTCGGAAGAATATGGACAGCAAATCAGACTTTAGTTGGTCACACTGTCTGGATTCTCAGGCTTTTAAAAAACACTCCATACATACAGTGCTGCTGCAAAAAAAATATGCATTAGCCAACATAAGCAAGCAGCAGTGTTCAGTCACTGAAAGGTCCACCACTAAAAACCTCCCAAACCTCCAGAAAACCCTGCGTGGAGCAGAGCAAGGTCTTGTTTACCCCAGCACATAAACAGCTGAGGACATGAGAAGGGTTTCTGAAATCACTCACCTCCCTTAGCATAGGCAGCGTACACTCCTCTTAGTTTGGGTCTGCTGCTCTCCAGCTCTGCATCTATTTCTTCCTGGTATTCCTGAATTTCACCTGTTGAAGGTGTAAAACAATGTCAAAGGAACTCTTCCATAAAGACTTAGATTGCGTGATTCTCTAGGGCTTTCTAGGCTAACCCATTCAATTATATTTCTCATAGTCCCATAATTACAGCACAATTTGTTAGCAGTGTAACATAATGCAAGGTTAATTACAAGTTGTACGGAGCCTAAATCATGTCCTCTATTTATGTTTTCTTTGCTTTAACCACATCCAACACTGATCTGCTTTTAGTCGAGGTCAACAAACACTAACAAGAAAACAACAACAACATGTAACCAAATGTCCATCTTTAACACACAAACTTTTCTGAAAACTTAACAAAATAAAAGAAACTTGAGCCAGGACTTTGTGTCTGTGGTGGCAAACAGACAGCGACGAGACATTCATACCTTCGACGTCATCCATTTTTTTCTTGATCTCAATCTCCAGCTACAGCGAGGGAGAGAAAAGAGAGGGTTTGGATGAGACAATGAAAGTAGCTTCCTCTCTAATAGTGGCTACAGGGTGAAACGATCGCTGAATAAAACCTCTTAGAATAAAAGAAGGTTATAACACGAGGGCTCTGGGGTGGTTGACGGCAGCACCCTTTGCTCTCAGAGTGCTTTTTCCTCCCCGGTGTATAACGTGCGTGAGTTTGATTTGATGTTGCTGGTGTGAGACTCGACTAAAGAACAGCACTCTGTGAGTACTTTCACAAAGCTTTTACATTAACTCCAATGTTTCCTCTTTTTTACATTATGGCATGAGAAAGGTCAGCTCATTACTGGGCAAAAGCTCCACCAGTAAAGTCAGATCAGTAAAAAAAAATTACCACTTTTTAACTTTTGGCCACATCTCACAGCTTTTGTTTGTTAAAGCCGGGTGAAAAACAAGTACGCTCCGACTCTCTGAAGCCCATCTGTCAGTTTCCACAAAGAAAAACCCAAGATCTTGAGAATTTGCTGCTGTCAGGCTACAGTTTACAGTTTTTGTGGCCAAGAATGAACAAACTGCTGTAAACGTCTCCAGAAAGCAACGACTCTTTTTAATGATACCTAATTTTTAACAGAAATCGCCACCGCATTCATCAAACATCAACAATATTGATATGGAGAATACTCAGATTTCATTTTTCAAATCATGATTATGATAAATCCTAGTACGAAGTGTCACCTGAACCTGGGTTAATGCAGTAACAGCCTTTCAAGTAATAAAGCCTTTTTCATCTCTGATTAACGAGCTGGTCGTCTTCAATCATGAGCCCAATACGACACCTTCACATGTTAACTTCATTTCATCGGCCTTTTTTAAAGTAACATTTTCCAGCCTTACAATCACATTGTATTTAATTAAATGGCAGGCTGGCCAGACGTCACGCTGTGGAAATGTCCCAAGAGTGAGGTGATTCCTCTTGAAGGCTGGCATTAGACAGAAAAATGAAGACGTTAACCTCTGCAATGAGTAATCATCACGCCATGTATGATGAATGGGAGTCGCATGCAGTTAGCTCAAGTTTCATTAGCTCTGCTTGCAGGTCAGTCCATTTTTTGTTGTGCAAAATCCCTTTAGAATACTAGAAGGAATAAAGCAAAGTAAAACTTCTATTGTGAAATACTTTTTACTCAAATAATGGTGAGTGGGGAAAAAAGGACTTTTAAACCCCCAAAACCACTGAAGTACAGAAGCTATATGGAATTTAAGACCTGAAAATTAGGCACCAGATATATTCTACACGCACTCACCCCTAAATCATCAGGCATGTCTCCTGTTATCTGTTAAAGCAACAAGTATGTGGGACAATGCCTTAAAAAGAGCACGATGGCCTTTTACAGAGCCCACAAAGTGTGAGGACACCGACAACACTGATGCTGTTAGTTTAGAGGTTAATACCCTTCATCCATTATTGGGGAAAGCCTGAGGGCTGTATGTCACCATCAAGATAATAAAGGATGAAATTTTAATATTCCCTGTGGAGGGATGAATGGGTCATTTCATGAGTAATTGAGTTGATCAGAATTGATGCGCATGTGCGTTTCTAATGCTATGGCACATTAATTGGGGTGAATTGAAGGCTGAGGTTTGTGTGGAAAAACACCTGCTGGGCTTTCTTCTTCTTTAGTCCGGCTGTGTAGCAGGGCGGGTCACACTCTTGGTCCAGATCCACCTTCATGAACTCCTCGATGGTGAGCTGGCTGGTCGGCGTGTCCTCAAACTCTGTCAGTCTAACGCAAAGTGGCGTTACAAGGCAAAAGATAAGTTAGGTAATTAAGATCCAACTAAACATCTGGGCTGATCATCTGGACCAGCAGAACTTTTAAAGAAGGAACTTCTGCTGCTCATTTTGGCAAAAACAGACAAATCCCATAAACTTCGAGCCTCCACAGCCGGGATTTTCTAACAAATCACAAACTTTGATCGCCCACCTTTTTCTCAGCGTGGATTCGCACACTTTGACGATGTTGACTATTTCTTTGACAGTGCGCCGAAAGTCATGTAGTCGAGCAGCTACAAGAAGGGCTGGAAACAAGCAAGCAAACACACACAGGGATGAGATTTAACCAGAATCTGCACAGAAGCAATAACAAAACGTGTGTCCGTGTATGATTAGAGAAAAGGCCGAGATGTGACTAAACACTAAAAAAAAAAAAAGTTATGCGCTTATGGTTTTAGGCACTTTTAGATGTGCACCTTAAACAGTGAAGAGGAGCCAACAAGACGGGGGCACCTCAGAGCCAACAAATCCACCCCCACATTAAAAAAAAGGAGAAACAACAACGCTAATATTATGCAATGAATTGCAGTGTGAGCCTTGAAGGGGAACAGTTATGTAACTGTCATTAGACTTGCCTCGCTCAAGAGCCTGTTAAAAGATAGATGCGTGCTTCCACTTCCACATGCACACTTCTAACAGCCTTGAGGAGTGAAGTGGTGGCTTTTTAGCTCCGCTGAGGACTTTCTCAAACATTTTTCATCGCCATTACCTTAAAAACCACACGACTTCAGATTTGCAAGTTTTCCTTGCTGAATACATTCGTCGCTTCGCATTCACAAGCTCTTTGCCCTTGAAATCACAAGAAGCAACTTATAAACTCGTCTCTCCTGGCACAAACTTTTTTTTGCATATGTTTAAAACCGTCAACAGTGATATTTGCATCATATTTAGGAACAAACTTTTCCTTCTTCCATTTGAGTGCTTCCTTCTCAAAGATTTATGATGAGTAATTAAATATTAAGGTAATCCAGCAGAGTAACAGAGAAAGATGAAAACTGAAACCATGGGAGTAAACATGCAGGGAGCAGCAGAAGGCGGCGATTCGATTTCAGGACGTCTTAGCAGGTAATGCACAAAGCCTCAATGTACTGGGCTTTGTAGCAATCACAACACAATAAGGAAGGAAGGCCTTTGAGTTCAGCTGTTTAATATAAACTGCACCACCAAAGTCCCGTAAAGACGATGACGTACCTGGTGGGAAACCAAAACCTCACACGCTGCAGCCAGCTTAGACAGGTGCTGGCAGGATCGGCTTTCCCACAGGTTTCACTGGCAGGTGACCAAAAGATCCACAGTAGGAACACTCAGCAAGGCTGCAAACACTGCGAGAGGTGCAGCTGACTGTTAGCGTGCAGCACCCGTGAATAAACGATGCTCGTCTTTGGTTAATATAATCTAATGTTCTCATTTTATAAGACTGCACCTATGGTGTCAATCTGAAATTCATCGGTGACTTTGCACTTGAGTCATTGCAATCAACTCCAGAAGCTTCTCAGATAAGGCGTGAAACATCTTCATGAACTTAAAGAGGTTCAGTCGCTTTTCTTTTCAAGCTCCATTGAAAACTTAGAGTTTTCAGAAAACCTGACCTCTAACCTTGACCTTGAGGTCAGGGTCACCAAGACTCGACCAAGTTATCGTGTCCACACCCGGCGGGGTGATTACACTACCCCCATCAGCATTTAGAGCTGAAAGATAAAAACTGGACTTTTAAAAACTTAAAACGAACTGAAATGACTTTGTGAACTTAGAAAAGTAACTGAATCATGTATCATTTATTAACTGTCCAGCACCGTTCTGATATTTGGACCCAGTATCAGTCCAATAGTGCCTCAGAAGCTAGATGGGGTATCCAGAGCGGATCGACGCACTTCAGGTCTACATTGCTCTGTGTACTGTGCTGCATGTCAGCAGGAGTGCAGCAGCTGCTAAGGGGAGAAGTAGACTAGCGCAGAGTTAGCCAACAGCAAAGACTCAGAAGTTGGAGGCATTTCCCTCCTGCTACAACAACACGTTCTTCATGCTTCAGGCAACAGAGCTCCAACAACAGAGCTCTCTTTATCTCCCACTTTTCGTCTGTACTGTTGGAGCTCACACTTGTTTGGAAGTTTTCATCCCAGTGCACTAACACAACTGTTATCCTTTGTCACCAGCGTCAAATCTCCTCCACTACTCACGTGTGACGAGTACACCGACAGTAAAATCAAGAGCAGAGAGAGGAGAAACCAGCTCGAACGCAAACGACAGCAAAGACTCTCACATTAAGCTGAAATGAAACAAGTGCAAATAAAACAAGAAGCGGTCAGAGAGCACAAACCTGCACTAACTCTCTGGGCAGTATTTACTTTTAAGGGAAGACTATTGTAATTTGTATATATTCATTTATTTTTCTTTGTTTTTTAAAAACATACCTTAAGAAGTTTGTAGTGCAGTAAAAATCAGATAAAGGCAACATGACAGATTTACTTTTCATGGGTAATAGCTATTGATTTATAAATAACTAGACATGAATAACCTTATTAGATAATATTATACTACAGTATATTAATAACTATACAGGCAGCTCATTCTGCTTCTCTTAACAATACTTTATAGATATAAAACATTTTGGGATCGAATTTAAAAAGGTTGACCTGGAAGATGTTGGTGGATGTGAGCCAGATGTTAATGGGTTGGTAACATGACCCCACTCTACACCCCTACAAAGCTTTATGAGAATTCATTCAAAACCTTTTGAGTTATCGTGTTAGACACTACCAAAAACCTTCTAATATGTTAAAAGCGCTGTGGGAAGATTTGACACTTTCCAAACACATCACTCTGGACAGGTTTTACAGCTCTCTTTGGAGAGTTAACAGACAGGTATCGCGTTTGCAACCAAAAATCTTCATGTAGTTGGAAGAGTGGGATGCTAAGACATAAAGCTTATACAGAGACGTTCTCAGCATTTAGAAAAAAATGCTGAAAACCACTAAAACTGGCAGGAAGACAAGTTTCTATGAAACAACTCGTGCTGACAGGCATCTTTCAGCTCAGGCTGCCTAACCTGGGAATCATGTCGTGATAACACGATAACCCAGACAGCGAGAGAAATAAACTGTTTGTGTGTGAGCCTCCAAGCATCAAAGGCCAGGAGGGCTTAAGTGCACGGAACAAATCTCATGGTAAAAATTAGTCATAATTAGTAGTGTAAGCATGCACAGTGTGAACCTGGGAACCACTGCTTTCTGTCAAAATATAGCAGTCAGATACATCCTTGTGTTAGAGCTCTGAAGGTGCATGCAGCCCTTCTTACACTGATCTATAGCTGCCCCATGAGTGCATCTGCTTACATTCACTTCCTTATCACACTGATCAAGTCACCAGGAAAATGTGGCAAAATTAAAATTTCTTTTATTATTCCCTGTCAGAGAGAATGAGCCTCTTGTACTGCACTAAAACATGTAACAAAGCGTTCCGGTCACTGATCGGCTCTCTGAGAAACTGAGGTTAAAGCATCTTGATTAAGGGCACCTTGACTTTCCAGCAGAGAGCATTAATCACTTTCTTTCCTCAGATTTTCAGTCCCGCTGCTCAGAGCCTCGGGGCTGCTACCAGCACCCCTCCTGCGAATTGAAGAAGATACCCAGTGCTGCTTCAGCTTGTAGTTACCTGCTCCACAGAGTCCCGACGGCCTTCGCCCCGTGTGCATCCAGTCCCTCTTCATCCTCTGCACCAGACGCAGCGCCGTCATGGAGACCTCGCGGGTCTTATCGCCAAATTCCAGCATTTGGGCAAAACGGGGAATATAAAGGCACGGGTCTGGTGGCAAAAGGAAAGGTTTTTTTTTTCCCCCAAGTTAATCACAAGGACAGCCTTAAAAATGTACAACAATGCCTCTGTACTCCCCCCACTGTACTTTTCTTTGGTACAGCAGAGTTCTCAAAGTCAACATAATAATGCAACACTGTGGACGCTATACATCCACAGTTCATAGTATAGCATCAAGGAACCATTCAGGTTTTCTATGCCCTCATCTCCATTCATAATATGCCAAAGTAAAAACATAGATAAACAATTAAAATGACAAAGTTCTTGTTTCTACTATAATTTCTGATTTTTACAGTGAAACAAAAAACGATATTCTGTTAGTGAACAAAACGTTTCCTTTTTGTGATTCATTTTGTTTATACACCACATTCATTCATTACTCTGTTCCACAGTGTGTCTCTCGTCCTGTCTCCCTCCCCCCTCAGACGGTCATGGCAGATGGCCGCCCCTCCCTGCGCCTGGTTCTCCTGGAGGCTTATTCCTGTTAGAAGGGAGTTTTTCCTTCTCACTGTCGCCAAGTGCTTGTTCATAAGGTGTCATCTGATTGGTGGGATTTTCTCTATATTATGCAGGGAGGTTACCTTACAACACAGCTAACAGTAAAACTTTACATTCAGACATTTAATTTAAATTCATTTCAAGCTTCTGTGTGCACCACTTTAAAAATATATAACCGTTTGAAAAAGATTCTTTTTGATACGGCCTTTATAAAGCCCCTTGAGGTGATTTTTGCTGTGATTTGAAGCTATATTAATAAAACTAAAATTGAACTGAAGTGAATATTTTAGATGAGCCTAATCTGAAGCTGTAGGCCAATCAAAGAGAAGACTTTTTCTCACACTGGGTGGAACGCACAAAAGACTTCAGGGTTGTTTGACTGTTTGACGTCAAGGAGCTAATTTTGAAGGTTGTGAACTAAATGTGCTCATGCCTGATGATCATGCGCAGCTCTGTGAGGAGATGCCACCATCCTGTTTCATGCTTCATCGTCATCTATGATGCCCTTCACCTTTGCCTCCTAACCGGACATCATTGTTGTTGTTGATACCTCAGCTGCTATTTTTCAAAGGTGATTTGATGATACTGCCCATCACCTTTCTGAGGAATGAGCAGCTCCTGTATGTAATCTAAAGCAACTGCAGCACGCTACACAGTTTATGAGTGTAAGTATCCTATTTAACATTTGTTTCGTGTTTGACTGATTGGAGAAGATAAACTGCGGGAAAGTCAAGGCCACTGTGCTCAAGTTTAATTCAGCTTCTCTCCAACCATGGAGCCAGAGGCCTCTCCTGATGGCACTTTAGCCAGAGCTCTGTCCAATAAACTGCTGCTCGCGTGCCCATGGATTTTTGTTTACAAGCCCTGGTTTGTGTGAACAGTAAACAGACCAAAATGCCAGAGCGAGTACACTTTTCCTCTCTTAGGCCAAAAGAAAAAAAAAGAAAAGGGAAAAAAAATGACCAAAATCCAGCCTGAAACACATCCAGATCTCAACTTACTACCACCTGTGAGCTTCCCACTAAAACCAGTTTCTGACTGCTGGCTGCTAATTAGCTCCACTGGAGGACTGGAGGATTAGCATTTAGCTTGAGTGCACCTCGAAGCAGCCTGTTTCTCATTCAGCGACTCCATCCACATTTTCTCAGCTGGCGAAAGGATTTGGATGGGCAATCATCCAATCGCAAGCTCACTCCTTAAACTTTCTGCTCGCTTCTTCTGTCTCTGAGAGACTTGTACAGTTTTGTATGTCATAAACTTTATGCGAAATACTTTTTAAAAACATCACGACCACCTGCTTTTACCATGAAACTGCCTGGCAGGTGGCCCGTTTGCCTTTAGTCGCTTTTTATTGTGAAAAATGATTTTACCATGCTCTGAAATCCAGTTTAAAACTCAAATGAGGAGGAATCCGGTTCCCACTGTAGCCTGAAGACTAAAAGTCGAGTTTTGTGCCCCGACTGTGTCAAATACCTTTTGAAGTCAGAGGCTCTGTTTAAAGAGCAGCCCAGTGGAAAGCTGGTAGAGCCAGCTGGTAATAAGATCCAGGCTGATCCCTTCCCCCCTCTGCACCGTGTAATGATACGTGTGCAGAGCTGGCCATCACTGCTCCAACTTTTTACTCTGTGTCTGTAAACTCAAAACCAGGCTGTTAAAATAGGTTGTTTAAGAAAAAAAAAAAAAACAGCCCAAATCCTCTTTCACCGTTGAATATAATCAATCTGTGATGCTCAAACAGCCCAGGAGTCTTTCTGTGATGGAGTGCTGTAGTTTACCTTTTTCGTGTAGCCACTTTACCTCAACCTGCCTCGCCTCTATTCCCCCAAATTACTTCGACCACCCCCAGAGAAGGGCCGCGAACTTGCTCCTTTCAATCAAATGCGGGAGCAGGGCTTCATGAATAGCATTAAAGTGTTATCATTCAGTCATGGGGAAGCTGCACCCTTCCCTCAACCCCCAAAACTGCAATGGCTCTCTATTCTAGTTTGTGTTACTCTGGGTACAGGACTCCGTCTCTCTAATAAATCCTTCTGTGTGTGATTGATGAACGGCAGTACAAGACGGCAGCACTACAGTGCGACCTAAAGCCTAATAAAATTTCATAAATCATTTTCTGGTCTTCAACTCCACTGAAGCTAAATCGCCGTACATGATATCGTGCTGTTGGTTTGATCACTTACTTCACAAATGACCAGAATTAGACGTCAAGCAGCTTTTAGGAATTTACAATGTAGCAAACAAACAGAAAGTTTTGCTAATACTGTTACATTTATACTAGTTTGTTAGACACTTTATATTGATATACTGCAAGGCACTGTTAATTTTGATTTTGTTGCAGGCATAATTTAGGCATCTAATTTTTTTGTTTTAGTTGACTATAGTAGACTAAAACTAAAGTTGAGTCAGTTAAATAATATAAAGTGTTAAAGTTTTTTCCTTGAAATCAAATGTGAAACGTGTGCATCGTTCTTTTCCTCTGAAACGCTGACATTTTGCTTCATTTTCATGAGAAACGGGGAGGATGGAAGCTAATTGTACCGTTTCCCGGGGGCCAGATCAAATGTGCGTGACTAACCTTACTGCACAAGGTTATTACTTCTGATTGGAACACTTCCAAACCCATCCCGCCTACCTACACAACTTCATTAGTTCTAATTAGATCTCATCTACAATATTTTCATCTCGTTTCCTTTTGTTGACGAATGCTTAAATCCATTTCATCATCGTTGTTGCCTTCGTGCATTAGTTTTTAATTACTTACTGCTTGATTTTGTCAGAAAAGGATAACTGAATAAACACTGATGCAGGGTAAGTAATGGTTTTATTTATCACTGTACTTACAATGTTATTAATGTAACTAAACAGAATTAATTAAGCAATTACTAAAAAAAGAAATACAGATAATACAGTCACTGTTATCACTGTCAGTTTGACAGGCATAAAAATAGTATTTTTGCACCAACAAGGTGTTTCCCAAAGAGCTGTTAGCCAAAAACGTGCCATATCTGGCATATATAGAATAGTTTGAAGTGTATCCTTAAAAATTTGGAAGAAATTGAACAACGAGGACAAAAGTGTTTGTAAAATGAACAATAGGTGAATGATGGGGGTATCAATAGCATTGATAGCAAGGCTGTATTGGTATCAGATCATTACCAGCGAGGTAGGATCGATACCTTGTTTCTATCCTCTGAGTTCAGTGTGTAGCCCACTGAATTGTGTAAAATAAATATTTTTTAGAAATGAAAATTTAACTAAATGTATTACTGTACTACATTCTGACACTCTACGGATTCAGCGGTCATTAAAATGTGTTCAGAATTTGCCAATTGATGATGATTCATCTTATTAATCATGACACGCCGCTCTCCCCTACATAAACTGCCTTTATGAGTTAAAAGTATCAGCAATACTGGCCCTGCATTTACTCTGTATAGGATAAACACCAAAATCTGCAGTACTGCACAACACTCAAGCAAGTTAATCTAAAATGTGACCACTGTCCTATGAGGAGCAATTCTTGTTAACTGTGCAGAGGAACAAACAACTTGTCAGCCTACAGGTTTAATGCATGATCTTCAGACAAAAAATGACCACAGAGAGAAAACAACCAAAGAAATATAAAATGAAATCAACACTGGCAAATGGGACGCACAAAATTTTTTTTAAAACTATAAATATATACAAAATGTCTAATAAAAGATGTTTTAAAAATGACCAAAGACTTATACAAATGGGATGCAAAACTGACAAAAAAAAGCGCACAAAGACAAAAGTCCCAGGACTGCCACAGAGTGACTCCAATGGCATCAAACAAATTTTAAGTCACTTATTAACCACACGGGAACACAAAGACACATCTGTAGGGGTCGTCCTAAACAGAAGTGTGTGTCTGCATAGGTGGGGGGTTGGGGGGGGTTACTTATGTTGTCCCCCTGGTGTGTATTGTCTTTCACTCCAGCCCTGCTCCTCCTCTGAGGAGGAGAGATCAGAGCGTCTGTCCTGTGACGCACTCTGCGGAGCTAGTGAGGGAGGGGCCTCTTTGGCCTCACGTCAGCGCGGTGCGTGATTGTTATTGGTCCTCGGCGGGCCCTGGGCGTTCATGGAGAGTCGACCAAAAATAAGGAGGAGGGGGAGGCGGGGAGGAGTAAAAAAAAAAAAAATGAGAGGGGGGGGGGGGGGGGGGCGAAAAAACCGAGCGGAGCTTAAAAACTCCCGACAAATGATTATTTACCTCGGCAGCAGCGGAACATCGTAGCTGGCTTCGTGTCGGTCTACAGCCGATTCGGAGAAAAAGGGGGAAAACAAATCGGGAGAGAAATGTGCGTGAGGATTAACGCAGAGGCGGGGTGGGAATAAAATAGGCTGGATTTGACTACCAGCTGCGACTATCCGGATTACCCACTCGCTGGAAAAGGGAGAAAACAAGCGAAGCTTCGCGGACATTTGTGCGCTCGGAGAGGATGAGCTGACCGCCGAGGAACGGGGGAAAAAAAAACAAGTGTTTGAGGTCGAAAGTTGCGAGTGGATGTGGAAACGGACAGCAGTGGGCCTGGGGGGGATATTTAGATGCTGTCGCGTAAACTTCGCTGTCGGTGCCGTTTGAAACCGGCGTTGTAGGAACCGGACCGCACAGGAAAGAGAAAAAAAGAAAAATACTCAATCCACCGCAGCGACAAGCTTCATGTCGAGCCCGACAGCAGTTTATTGCACCGGGTATTAAAGAGACAGCGAGAGAGAGAGGGAGGAGGAAAAAACCCAGAAGATCGGCTGCTCGTGCAGATGCCAACGGCAGACTGCAGGTTGCTCCATCATGGCCGGATCATGAGGTGTTTGACTTATTTGCTGCTACTTCCAGAAACACTGAAAAAGTCCAAGAAGGTAACCAAGCTGCCGGGCCGGCTGCCGCTATGTTATGAGATCCTGACTCTGTCCCTGTCGAGCAAGAAAAAGCAGCAGGAGAAGAAGATGGCTGCGGAGTTGTACCCCGCTAACAACACCAACCTGGCCAACGGCACTACGGTGGCTGACGCGGAGAAGACCAAGGAGCTGCAGGTGTGCCAGGCCAGCGGGAGCAGCGCCGGCGGCGGAGGGAGCGCGGCGACCACCCCGACCACCCAGCAAAACATCAACAACAACAACGTAGACCCACCCAGCTGGCAGTGCAGCCACCCCACGCTCCGAGAGAGGTAACTCCAGAAACACAGAGGACAATTATCCGCCTGATCTGTGCGCAAAAAGCCCGATCGCAGTGCGAAAGAGTCGCTGTCAGAGTAATGACAGCCGCTTTGACTCGGTGTATTAACACGGAAGCTGGCAGCAGCAAAGTGCACGAAAATCTCTGCTGTGAGAATCGCTCATGCTCGCTTTACTTTTACTTTGGAGCACACTTTGACAAGTTTCTAGAAAACTGATTTACTGTTGGAGCGTCTATCTAAACCAACATGAGCTTTTGTTTGTTTTACTTATTTGCTCCTACCGTTCTTTAATCTCTTTAATTTATTCTGGCAGTAAACAAATCCCACTTGAGTTTGAACTGTTGATCTGCCAAAACAAGACATTTTAAAAATGTCACCAAGCACTCTGGGGAACTTTCCATAGATCCCAATGAGCTGACATTTTCGAGGCTGAGGGATAAAGTGAGAAAACAACAAGAGGGTAGTCCTCTTTTTTCCCCTGCATCCTCCCTAAATCTATGAAAATAACCAGTGTCTCTAGGCAAAAGCAGTGTGGGAGGACTTGATGTTATACAATAGTTGAGGCTTACTTGTGAAACCTGCTCTGTTTTTAGGAACGCCTTGATGTTTAACAATGAGCTGATGGCTGATGTCCACTTCATTGTCGGGCCCTTGGGGGCCTCGCAGAAGCTTCCCGCACACAAGGTAAGGAGCGCATCTCGGAAAAATCGCTGCAAACCAGAGAAAGACGGGAAGCTTACGCACTAACTTAACTAATGTTGATATTTGAGCTTTAAATTTAAATACGAGCTCCGAGGACAATGCAAGGTAATATATCGGCTCTAGTGTTGAACTTGTGAAAGACGAGCTCCTCTGGTTTCTCTGACGCATCCGTCTCCTCCCCTCCCAGTACGTGCTGGCCGTGGGAAGCTCCGTCTTCTGTGCCATGTTTTACAGCGATCTGGCGGAGGAGGAGTCTGAGATCCATATTCCAGATGTGGAACCTGCTGCTTTTCTAATTCTGCTGAAGTAAGCCACTCACCATCCCTTCGCACAGCCAACCAGAAGCTGAGATGACAAGCACAGTCAGTGTCACTTCAAAGCATATTATTACTCATCCAAAGCTAAGCAGAGGCGAATGCCAAAATGCTGGGAGCACCAGAGAGCCGTGGCAGCGGTGCTCTGTAATTGCTGGTTTTCTCAGCGCTCTTTGTTCGACTGGCAACATTCCCCCCCCCCTTCTTTTCCTCATCCTGACAGTTTGCCTTTATGCACACTAGTAGTTATAAATAACATGCCTTTGTTGCTCATTCAGTAGCGCTGGCTAAAAGCGTAGCACAGATTGTTGCTCTGCAGACTTTCTGGAAAACGGTAGGATTATGTATAATGGTGTTATATAATCTTCTTTGGGAAGGAAAAGAATTCCCTTTTTTGTTTGCCGAGTCTCTTGATACAGTAGGAAGAAGAAGAAACGTGGAGCCAGAGTCACTTAAATGTGTTCATCGCTGTATCTTCTTAGTCAGCATATCATCTGTCAGCCAGTCTGATTTCTGTACATTTAAGGCTCTTTTCTTTCTCCCAGGTACTTGTACAGCGATGAGATCGACCTGGAGGCAGACACGGTGCTGGCCACCCTGTATGCTGCCAAAAAGTACATCGTCCCTGCACTGGCCAAGGCCTGCGTCACCTTCCTGGAGACCAGCCTGGAGGCCAAGAATGCCTGTGTGCTGCTCTCTCAGAGCCGCCTGTTTGAGGAGCCCGAGCTGACGCAGCGCTGCTGGGAAGTAATCGACGCGCAGGCCGAGCTCGCGCTGTGCTCGGAGGGCTTCTGTGAGATCGACCTGCAGACGCTGGACATCATCTTGCGGCGGGAGACCCTCAACACCAAAGAAGTGGTGGTGTTTGAGGCGGTCATGAACTGGGCCACGGCAGAATGCAAGAGACAGGGTTTGGGGCCAACCACTCGCAACAAAAGAGAGGTACTGGGTAAGGCGCTGTTCTTGGTGCGCATCCCCACCATGAGCCTGGACGAATTTGCAAACGGTGCTGCGCAGTCGGACATCCTGACACTGGAGGAGACGCACAATGTCTTCCTGTGGTACACTGCGGCTAAAAAGCCCCAACTAGACTTCCCTCTGAATCCCAGGAAGGGCTTGGCTCCTCAGAGGTGCCACCGCTTCCAGTCCTCGGCCTACCGGAGCAACCAGTGGCGCTACCGCGGCCGGTGCGACAGCATCCAGTTTGCTGTGGACAAGCGGATCTTTATTGCCGGTTTGGGCCTGTACGGGTCGAGCGGCGGCAAAGCCGAGTACAGCGTCAAAATCGAGCTTAAGAGACAGGGGGTGATCCTGGCGCAGAACCTGACAAAGTTTGTGTCGGACGGCTCGAGCAGCACGTTCCCGGTGTGGTTCGAGCATCCCGTTCAGGTGGAGCAGGACGCGTTCTACACAGTGAGCGCCGTCCTGGACGGGAATGAGCTGAGCTACTTCGGCCAGGAGGGCATGACGGAGGTGCAGTGCGGGAAGGTCACGTTTCAGTTCCAGTGCTCCTCCGACAGCACCAACGGGACTGGAGTACAGGGAGGACAGATCCCCGAGCTTGTGTTCTATGCATAAGCTGCTCTGGACTGCTGATGGGAAATTAGGTCTATCGCTGCCTCCCAACCTTCAAAGTAATGTAGCATTAAAAGACACTTGAGTAATGTCACACTAAATGGCCTGGTTAGTTCTATAAGAGACTATTTTAAAAGCGACGGAGCTGTTTTATCTTATTTAATTTAATGTTATTTTTTTATTTAAATGCTGATTTAACGTTATTCGCTCAGAAGCTTGTGTTTTTCAAGGGCTGCGGCTGCTGTAGGAACAACATTAATACAGTGACCTGTGGTTATGTAATCAAGCTGAGCTCCAGAACTGGAACAAGTAGGGTCTGCTTCAAATTGTGTAATTGCAAGTCTATATACAATGTTGTTACTATAGTCCAGGCAGCAATATCACCTGAGGAGCAAACTTTATGTAGTGTTCGATTCTAATGCAGAAAAAAAAAAAAAAGTAGAAATCGTGTCAAGAACAGAGTCGTTTTGCACTTCAGAGGACGGCCTCAGAAACGTTGTGTCTTTTTGTAAAATACAATTTATCTGTTAACAGCTTGATGCTGTTGATGAGCAGATGTGTTCTGTACAAGAATGCTTATACACCTGCCGAAATATAAAGGTTATAATGTGAGAAAGCCGCACATGTGACATCTTATGGGATCTGGGTGAGGGAGTGGGGGATTTGAGGGGCAGCAGCGCCCTCTGGTAACTAAAGTGGGAACTACACATTAGGTTTCTACCTCACTTGCATGGAGTCTGGCAGGCACAGATTTGAGGACTGATAAGGGTTCTGCCTCTTTTTCCAAGTGAGGATTTGGATTCATTTCCTACTAAATAAACTGCACAGTGCATTTAACAGACAGCACAGTTACATTAACGCTGGCAAAACACTATAATGGAAATGCAAAGCTATGCACGAGGAAAGCAAAGCCTAAACCAGTGATTTTCTTTGACAGTTTCCCAAAATATTTCGTACATTATAGTTAATATTAATGCACTTCTGCTTTGGCAGGACGGCTCGTCGTGTTCAATTTAAGGACATCAGAGCTCATAATCTTCCAGGTAGCTGCAGACCAGACCAGCCTTACAAAAATCAAAGGTGGTCACATTTGAGTTTTTGTAAATGTAGAAAAGTCAAACTCTTGAGTTTAACAGGCTAATAATATGCCGTACTTCACAAAAAGTACAGGCTGCTCTCAGAAACAATAACAAGGACCATTTTTATTTATTAGATAATTAGATAAAGTGTGGAAAACAGAAAAATTAGAATAAAACATTTTGGTGTGACCGCCCTCCACCTCGTCACAGTTTTTCCCCAGTTCTGGAAGTTTCAATCTCTGGAGGAGCTTTCAACAGTGTGAAGAAATAACTCACTCTTATGGCCACTTGACAAATAATATTTTTACAGAAAGGTGTAATATACACTCGCCACTTTATCTTCTAGTTCTGGGCTGGACCCTCTCCATGCATGTCTGCAAAGATTCAACAAAGTTGGTGCAAACATTCCTCACAGAGCTTGGTCCATATTGAGCAGTTGTTGTCATGCAGTTGCTGTCAGCTCCACACCCATGAGGATAACCTCTCATTACATTACACCACTGCCAGCCTGATCCGCTGATACAAATCAGTCCCCGCTTTCATGTTCTTTATACCAAATTCCGACTCTACCATCCAAATGTCGCAGCACAAATCAAACCTGAGCAGACTGGGCCGTTTTCCTGACCTTCTATGGTCTAATTTTGTTGAGCCTGTGTGAATTACAGCCTCAGTTTCCAGTTCTTAACCCACAGATGTGACACCTGGTGTGGTCTGCTGCTGTGAAGTCCATATGCTACAAGGTTTGACATGTTGTACTCCAGAGATGCTCTTCCCTGGCTGTAATGAGTGGTTATTTGAGTTTCTGTTGCCCTTCTATCAGCGTGAAGAAGTCTAGCTGTCCTTTTTGACATCAACGAGGCATTTTTGCCCAGAGATCTGCTGCTATCTAGACATTTTCCTACGTTTGGACCATTCTGTAAATCTGAGCTGCCTAACATAAATGCAGCGAGTTGCTGTTATATGATTGGCTATGATTGCCATGCGCTACAGAGAAGTTCAACAGGTATACTGCATGAAGGGATAAATGAGTGTATACAGCTTTTCATTTGAGGGGATTTAAACTTCTTTAATAATTTACCAGCAGACATCCTCCAGCTTCTTTTCCCTGTTATTAAATCTATAGTGAACATTTCTGGTTTTTACAATATGTGAAAGGTATGACACACCTGATTCAGCCTTTTTATAACACGACTCACAGTAAACAGAGTAAAGTGGAGCTCAAATACCTATAGCAGGAGCGTTGATGCAAAGTTCTCTGGCCAGAACGAGAAACGTTCTTCCCAACACGTAGACGTTCACCTGTGGATGAGACAACCCAGGATGTTATTCAGCAGACGTAAAGTACCTCGCACTGCCAGGAAAAGTGTATCTATTGAGTCCAGGAGCCATTAAATCCATTCAAAGCCACTTAAAGAATTATAGTAGAGTGCGATTAAGCACACTATCAGGATATGAAATAAGGCCGTTGCATCACCGGCGGGACAAGTGTTCTGGTTACATAATTGAGCTGAAGGTTGCAGAACATCACGCTTCAATATGTCTGTGATTTGGAACTGTAGACTCATCTCTAATGAAAACACCTGCAGCTGCACTCGCTGTGCCCGCATGTTTTGGTTTCTCTGCTCGGTCCGGACAGTCCTGACTTTTCCTCACTC
This sequence comes from Copadichromis virginalis, assembly GCF_057382275.1. Lineage (NCBI taxonomy): Eukaryota > Metazoa > Chordata > Actinopteri > Cichliformes > Cichlidae > Copadichromis > Copadichromis virginalis. The sequence goes on from NC_140636.1 coordinate 10,274,716, forward strand.
TGAACAGCCCAGAAAATAGTGGCGCTTTAGCTTGTTGTGATGAACTCATCGAATTTTAAAAGCAACTTAAATATCTTCGTCACTGATGATTAAGAAAGCCCCTTAGAGACTTCTAGATTTACAAATAAAGCACAACAACTGAATAATCTGACTGGTTCATGTTAAAGTGAAGGCAACTGCTGGTAGCAGACTTGTTTCAGCTTCTCAAATGTGACGATTTGCTGTTCATCTTTGTTTTAAATGACAGTAAATTGACCATCTTTGGCATCTGAACTGATTGGCAGCCAAAATAAATCATGTGAAGATAAAAATTTTACCTTTTTTTGCATCAAAACTGACACGAATCCATAAATAATTTGTATAAACCCTAATCTAGTGAATTTTGTCATTTTATTCTGGCCAACTTTTATTTTTTAAGGCTGCATCACTTGTGTCACTTTGAAAAGTTGTGTTTGCATGTTTCTCTGCAGCACTGTGTGAAAGCAGACCTGCGTAGATGAGCACAAGCATACGATGCAGAACTTAGAGTGTGCGTATAAGTACTTTAACATGATTTGCAGCAGTGGAGGACAACACAACACAAAGTCCGACCAGTCATTTCCCGTCCCCAAACAATTCTCACGAGACAACAGTTGCCTCACAATGCTGTGTATTGTAAGGTAGAAACCCGATAACACAGCAAAAACACCAACAAACAACCTCTGTGAGCAAGCAGTTGGTGACAGTGGGAAGGAAAAACTCCCTTTCAATAGGAAGAAACATCCTGCAGAACCAGGCTCAGGCTGGAGTGTCTGCTGCAACCAGTTGTGGGTGAGGGGAGGAAAACTCCAGGGATTTGTGTCTCCTCCTGGGATCTTTACACATTCACCTAACAAGTGAAAGTCATAAAATATGAAGTATATCTTACTTGTTAAAACCATACAACTAGTTTTGTGTCAATTGTGTTCTACGTTATTGAATAAGTAAACTTGCCGGTCACTGGACTGCAAAAATCAGTGCTTGATGCTTGATAAACTGGGGCTGATGCATTTTCCTATTCAAACTTTCTGGAAGAGGATCTGATAAGAAATCCCTTGTGCGGTTAAAACTAGGCTGAGCAGCAAACTAGAAACCAGGTTTGTCAAAGGAAGAGAGGTAACAGGAGGTGAATGGTGCTGTGTGTCATCAGGGTTATCTCACAGGAACCTCCCATCACAGATGTTTCATTGTGTTTGACCCCACAACATCTCCAGAAGGCTCAGCAGTTAAAAAAAAGGGGGTTGGGGGTGCCCCCACCCACCCCCTACTTTATCTGAAAGGATCTGATGATGGATACTGTTGCATAACAAAGCCACGAGGCTGCACATCTATCATCTCTTAACGAATTAACAGCACTGCAGCCTGGAATTAAATTCTGCTCTGGCTGAAATTTGAAGGAGGCGGCAGTGAAAGCTGCAGGATCAGGTCGTGAACTCGGGTCACTTCTCTGTCATTCCTTCAGACCAACTCTCCCGAGAACACGGGGAGGGGGGAGTAAAACGAGGAGGTTTTAGGAACAGACAGACGGACTCTTGCTCAAGGCCTCCCCTGGTGTCGAGCAGGGGCAGATGCTGCTTTGCTATTCTGGGAAGTTGATTCCAGCGAGGAATTTCTACATGAAAGCAGAAATAGAGGAGCAGGAGGAAGTGGAACAAGTGCAGTCACCACTGTGTGACTGATAAAACGCCATCTTCGCCATCATTAATACTACGATATACAGAGTCACACCGACTCCTCAGAGTAATCTGCACAAGAATATGAAACAGTAAGGAGCCAACCTCATTTCAATGATGACATAAACAGCACAAAAACACAGTGTGCTTGATCTGCCCAGCACCAAACACCAATCAGAGTTAGAGAAGAGCTGGTGAAGCTTTAGCACCTTAAGAACAGGCGTTTTTCTCCGGAGCTGGAAAACATTAAAACCGGAGCTAACAGAGTGTCAATATAAGGATGTATCTTCATCAAATATTGTTTTTCTACTGGATACAGAAAAACTACAAATAACCAGCTGTTTGCAAGCTCAATACATCATTGCTATTTCTTGTTGTGATTGACAAAAGCTCACAAGTTTATATTTTATATCTGGGTCCTGTTTTTGTGCATGTAATAACACCGTGCCGAACAGGTCATTTTTAGAAGCAAAAATGGAAACTCGTGACCCAAACTGCCCGCTGTACACATCTATCACAGTTTTCAGACCCCCGTCCCCTGATTGGAGCTGTGCACCGTGTTCCTGTGCAGAGAGATTTATTACCGGAGGCACTCTCAATTTCAGCTGGACTCATAAAGTAGTTTGTTTTTGCCTAATTATACTTGCTTGCTGGATTTGCCACTTTATTAAAACTTTTAATTAATCAGAAGTCTCGAGGTGGCTGAAAAGCACAATTATTTTTACAATGTGTACACGCTGCACTGTAAGACAGGAACCGAGAGTCACACTGTTTCTATAATCTGTTGAAGAATGAAAAAGAACGAAGAGATTGCAAACATTTCACGCAATTTTGGAAACTTTGTTCTGTATGATGCACAAGATGCAGATATATCCTAAAAATAAGTGTTAGAACTGTCAATCGTCTATTACGCAGAACATCGTGATGTAAACAGTCATCACAGACAAGTGACATTCACTCATGTGGTCTGAACGATACATTCGAGTCACGCCTGAGACTTTAAAGTTCAGCAGTGGCTGAACCTGAGAACCTGAGGAGTAAACAATCTCCTCTCCATCGAAGCGTTAAATCAAACTTTCCACGGTCAAAGTTCAACCCCCAGCACCCCACAATCAAAACTACTGCGTGGTTACCTGATACGTCACAGTTCAACAGGTGGACACAGTGATTGGGGCTTTAGAGGGGAACAGCTTTCAATTAAAGAGCTCCTGATGTGGTTCGTATGACTGAAGGCAGCTCCTCTGACAAGCCTGAGGATAAACAGCTCTTTGATAAAGTTGAAAGCTACAAAGGCAAACAGCTGCTGTCAGCAGGTCTGCATGTCTTTATACCACAAACAATGGAACTGGGCAAATGGCAAGTTTGCTTAATGATCCCAAACCGATTGTTAACCAGGATCCCAGACTGAAATCTTAGCACAAAGTTTAGCAGCTGAAACCAATCAAACATAACATTTTGAGCACTCACAGGTAAAGTGAATAACACGGATTATCTCTTCATTATGCCACCTGTTAGTCAGTGGGATATATTAGGGGGGGAGTTAGTCCTCAGAAGCAGGAAAAATAGGGAAGCGTAAGGATTTAAGCGAGTTTGACGAGGACCAAATTGTGATGGCCAGGCGGCTGGGTCAGAGCATCTCAAAAACTGCAGCTGGGGGTTCCCAGTCTGCAGAGGTCAGTATCTATCAATAAGCGATCCAAGGAAGGAACAGTGGTGACCCTGGACATGTGAGGCTCGCACCTTCAGGGGTCCAGTGGAGTCCATGTCTTGATGGTTCAGGACTGTTTTGGCAGCAAAATGTGGGCCAACATAATATTACGCAAGTGTACAGAATGTTCTGCCTGATTGGTCTATAAGACAATAAATATATGACAACCCACAGCATCCTAAAAAGCACTCAAAGGATCATCTTTGTCTGCGTCCCTGTAGCCCTGAGGGCCAAAAGCCAGACTAGCAACTCAAATGCATTTGTTCATGAAGAACAACACTCACTGGGATCAGGAATGATTCAATTTCATGTTACCACCAACTGGCAAACATCTGGTGTGGTGACACTCCCCCAAAGACTGACGAAGCATCCAAATAGTGCGGAGGTCACCACCCAAAGCACCTGTTGCACAAAACTCTGCATGTGTGCAAAGATATAGCTCTCACATGAAAGAAACATCTGAACCACTCAATTAATGACCAACATGCTAAACTGCCATAACGTCAGCTGGATGCAAAGGCAGCTGGTATCGATCCGACCCTCAGCAATGGAGTCTCTCCGTTTAAGCAGCTTTGAGAAAACAGCCTAAGACAGACAAAGCTGACCATTCACCCAAACAATGCTAGGAAGACCAAGTGGTCTGGGTGTGGATCCATAAAAAGTGATTGGTAGAGTAGAACACACCCCACCGCCCCAGCAGCAGCAGCTACAGCCACATTTCTCAGCATTAATAACCCCACAACCCCACCCACCTAAAATCCAATACAAATCCATTCCCAACCCCCAAATGCCAGGGTGGTGCTGGTGGTGGGGGAGGGGTGGACGGCTCCTCCAGGACAGCTGGGTGTATAAAAATAAAAGCCCCCGACCAGCTGTGACTGTGAGAAATGTCCCATCCTCACCAACACCACACCCCTGACTCACTGTGAATTAAATACGCAGACAAATGGAGGGCTTACTAAATTTATACACATGCAGACGAGAAAGATTTAATCACACGAGGGAAAGCGTGAGTGCAGGAGCAGCTAGGGAGACCTGCACTATGGGAGGAGTGGTAGAAGGTAGTGTGTTTAATTGGTTTGCTTGAACAGGGTTGGGCCTTAAGACGCATCAAAGTGAGAAAGACATTTTTATCCAAGTTATTTCATTCTAACAGTTTTTAATAGGGATTTACAGCAGATTTCATGAAAGAATACAAGAAATATGGTCTAATATAACCAGTCTAATCAACTCAGAGTTTAAATCGAACTGATGTGGACATTTTTACCCTATTTTGTTCTAAAGACCAAAGAATTCACTGATAATATGAAAAAAACCCAAAACAAATCAATCAATCATCCAATATAGACGTAGTAAAACTTACCTGCAGAATATCACTGAGGTCCAAGAGCATGTCTGAGAAAAACCAGGTCAAGGACACTAAATGTTCAGGTCATGATTTGTATTTTTCCAAACAGTCAAACAGAAGAAGAGCCAGGCTGTCATCGTTTTTAGGTGATCTTGAACAACAGTTCTCCAGGTTCTCTGAAGGTCTTTACTTTTGACGTCGGCTGTTTTTCCCACTCATTTTCACTCAAGTCCTTGTACATTACATTTCAAAATGTTTGTTAAGCAACTTAAAAGATTGACCTCTGAGTCATTCAAGCATAAAACAAACAAACAAACAAACAAACAAACAAAAAGTTATGTACTCAGTGGATGAGCCAGAGTTTTATCTACATATAACAGCATATTTAGCAAAGAGCTGAGGTTAAATGACACTTTGTTACTGTTTCTTTGGTAAACACCAACATGTTAGTATTTTCTGCAGTCCTAAAAATCTCTTTAGGGCAGATAAACAGTATTTGAAATCATGTCATATCCTGACAGATGCATTTGGCCTTTCAGTTGATTCATCTACCGTTTGCTGAAGCCTCATCAGAAAGGGTCTCAGTAAAAGGATGGCTGTCAAAGTAATTCGTAAAGAAAGAAATGAAGCAATCAAAATTACACAAGAACTGGAATGAAAATCTGTGGCAAAAATGTCCAATTTGTGATGAACAAAAATGAGATTTTTTGCTTCAAATTAACTTCAATATACATGAAGGAAAGAGACAGGACAGCCATCAGCAGGCTACAGCCATCTGTAAAACACGGTAGAAGCTCTGTCATGGTTTGGGTCTATATTTCAGTCTGGTGCTGGAGCTCATGACAAAACTTCTGTAATTATTAATGCAGATGAGATCCATCAGATACCATCTAATAGCATCTGAATGACAACTTTGTTTTTCAGGATGACAATGATCCCAAACCAGTGCTAATGCACTGAAAGCCAACCTGGATAGAACAAAATAACACAGCAAAACTCACCAGAGCCCAGAGCCCAACATCACTGTGGCAGTGTGGAATCATTTTAACAGAACAAATAAAAAGGTAGCCAGCACCCTCTAGGAAGCCCGAAGAACCATTTTCATGATTTTCAAGCTTGTCTGAATTACAGAAACTCTATTTTTGTCTTATAAATGTGTATTTTTGAGCTTTTTAACTACACCTAGTCCCCATCCTCCTGAAATGTAAAGAAATGATGGGTGGTTCAAGAGTTTTGCACAGTACTATGAATATAAAGACAGTTTTATAGATCCCCCCCCCCTACCCACCCACGAAACTAAGCGCAGGTAGATTTCCTGATTGTATGACTTTGCACATGCTCAGAGGGCACCAGCATAACCTTAACGACCAAATTAAAATTCAGTGAACACAAATCAAATGACACCTAAGTGTCACTTTTAACCAGGCGACTCTTCAACAACAATAATAAGGGATTGCATTTATATAGCGCTTTTCGAGACCCTTAAAGCACTTTTACAATTTCACTATTCATTCATTCACACACTGGTGGAGGCAGCTACAGTTGTAGCCACAGCTGCCCTGGGGCAGACTGACAGAGGCGAGGCTGCCATATCGCGCCATCGGCCCCTCTGGCCATCACCAGTAGGCGGTAGGTGAAGTGTCAACGACCGAGACTGTCCAAGCCGGGGCTCGACCTGCCAACCTTCTGATTACAAGACGAACTGCCAACTCTTGAGCCACGATCGCCCAATAGGCCTGACAAAAAGACACAACATGCCTGACCAGGGTCTGGATAGCTTGTCCTCCCAGTGCCCGACCAGCTTGAACACACTGGTCTCTATGGCGACAGGTGCACCTGTCTCCAGGCTGCCTATGTGGATTAGCGGGGCTCCTCTGAAAAAGACCGCACAATGGAATTAGCAGCAGTGCAGATGAAATGCAAAAAGATAATCCCGGCACATCCCGTCTGGAAAGTGCAGATGATTCCATTAATCAGGAAAATAAAGAGCAGCAGGTCCTTCAACACATCTGGACCGTGGGGTGAGGGGGCTACTTAGATCTTATACAACAGCAGGAGATATTTAATCCTCTGATCTCCCCCCTCCTCCCCCGTTACACATCTTAGTGGCTCTTATAATATTTCACATCAGTCACAAGTCCGTACTTATATTAAACAGCATTTGATTGCAGCAGCCATTCCTGTTAATGCTGGTCAATAATTCTTCTTAATGCATTTTGCCTCTAAATTTGCAGCCCTCAGACCTGATGTTTAACTATGAAATTGAGAAGTTGAGATACCTTGGGTTGGGGTGGGGGACATAAACCCTGGCCGATCAATTCAGTGTTATTTTTAAACTCAACAACGACACCAAAGCTTAAAGACAGGTCCATAAAGAAAAGGTTTTCCCACTTTGCCCTGACCTCAATCAATCAGCACCTTTGGGATGAACTGGAGCACAAGCTGTGAGTCAGACCTCATCAGCCAACATCACTGTTGGACCCCATTATTGCCCCTGTGGCTGAATGGGAACAAATCTCAGCTACAAAAACCTGCTGAAAGCCTGAAACACCAAGAGAGTGGAGGAGCAACAGATTAATGCGCGTGGTTTGGACATGAGATGCCCTGCAAAACCAAAAGAACTGAGTAGACTGCTGTGCAAAATAAAACAGGTAAAGGCTGTTGTTGCTGTTTCACACCAGACGCTTTATGGAAATGACCGCCCGTTTGTGTGTCTCTAACTGTAATTATCTGGCAAAAAAATGATCACACCAGGTACCATTTCCAAAAATAACAGTCCGAGCAGTTTTGAGGACAGACCGCCTTAAAAGAGGTAAAAAGACCCAAAGTTTCTGGAGCGAGATCAGAGAGGCGGTGTGATGCAGCCAGGAGGCGGCTGTGGCTGCAGAGTAATTGCCCTACTTTCTGAGTGTGGCCACTCTCAGAAGGACACACTCAGAGGTCCATCAACATGTAAGAAGAGACTGTATTCAGCTGCAGTGAAAGAAGTTAATGATGGTAAAAGGCTTAAATAAATTCTGTATAATTTTATCATTTAAAACCTTGTTTTTGTTTTATTTCAGTAAAAACCTGGTCCTTAGTGCAAGACTCCAGTTCATCCACCGTCAGAAGCAAGCCATTTTAATGCCAACCGTATGTAAGGCCATCCTCCCTTAAAGTAGCTTTCTTCTACTCGCAGATCGCTCTGTTAGGCACGTCCCTTCTCAGTGACATCATACAGAACCAAGAGACAAGGCTAAAGATCCAAGGTCAAGATGGATTGGACACATGCAGAGGAGGGACAGTGGATATAACTGGACAAAAGATGTCAAAGATGGATCTTACAGGCAGGAGGAAAAGTAGAAGACAGAGAAGGGTCATGGATATACTGAGAGCACAACAGGATGCTAAGCATAGGATGAGATGGAGGCAGATGATTCACCACAGTGAAGAAGAAGCATAACATAAACAAGAAGTTTATGGGAAACTACAGAATTATGAGACAGCAGGAAAACTGAAAATAGAAAGAATGTATTGAAGGAAGATCAGAAAGACAAATAGAAAATTCACAACACATGAACGATCGGTGAGCGTCTGAAAATGGATGAATGATCCCAACAGTGTGGCCGCTCCTCGTAAATTAAACCCCAGGTTTGACGGATGTTTCCCTTTTTTACCCCACTCTCCTTCTCCTTCCGTCTTTGTCCTCATCCTCCCCTGCGACAACATTACAGAATCACCCAGCTGTGGAAAAGGAAGCGAGCGGAGCTATTTTTACCCCAGTGACACTCTTCAAAACATGCACAAACAGACAGGCCTGCGCCAACACGCGCGCACACACACAAACACAAAAGCCCAGCAAACAATGCAGCAGGAATGCATTACACCCTGCTCGCCTCTTTTCATTAGGCAAACCTATCGCGGCCGTTCTGTGCAGCAGTTACATAACGCAATCACCCTCGGAGGTGAAGTGAGTCAGGAGTGAACCCACACTGAGAGCAGAAAATAAATAAATAAAGAGCTTCTGTGCTTATGAAAAAAGGATGAACCAAAAAGTCCCATTATCCCGATGATGACACATCACTCTCGACTTCAATAAGCTGCCGTTAGCGCTGTATGAAACATTTAGAAAGGCGGTGACAGGCGGCCCGGCCTCCGCAGGCTCACATCAAAAGCAACCTGCTGGCTTTATTGTGCCACCCTCCATCGGTATAAAAGGCGGGTTTGCAAATTTAACTTGCAACTTTGTCTCAGCTAATACTGAACATCTGCTCAACCGCTGCAGGAGGAGCGCAATAGAAAGGAAAGGGTTCCCTGGTGCATGCAGGAAAAGCAGCTCGGTTATGGAGGAAACTTCTTTGATCAGGCTTCCCCTCAGAGAGCATTCTTCATTACATTCATTTAAACCAACACACAGGCAGATGGCTAACTTGCCAGCTTGACACACTTCAAATTTATCATTCTAGTTCAACTCAGCCTGATGTAGTTCCCATTAATCTCTCAATTTTGGCTCTCGGAGTCATGCTAATTTGCATTCCTTGACCCTACACATCAGACAGACACACTTACAGTCTAGAAAGTCAGCTAGCAAACAAAACTACAAAGCTGATGTTTAAGGCAGATGGTGTATTGAGTGGTGAGACCGAGAACTATTTTCTGTTGCGAAAGAGGGACACATATCTGTTTGCCATGAGACAATCGCTTAAAAGATGCCAGATATATGGCACCGCGGACACGTAACACAAGCAGTAAGAGGCATGCAGAAAAATATGTTTTGTGTGTTTCTTCTAAGAAGGGACAGAGCTGTGAAGGCAAGCTTCATCCATAAAACAGGATGAAGCACAGCATCGCCATGGTAGGCCATTCAGAGGGTGACTTTCATATAAACACGGGCAAAGACCTTCAATTTGCTGATACTTAATCATTATTTTGCTCTTATATCCAGATGTATTTTCTTTGCAAATGCTCCATAAAAACATTTAGACAAGTGAAATAATGCAGTCGAGCAGGATATGTAAAAGGAACCTATGCTGGACATTTTATCTTATTATTCTGAGCAGAAAGGATACGCGGCGTTCCCTCGGTTCGGCAGACCATGTAGATGCAGGCGGCGATGACGTGGGAGGCTTTGCGGCCACGGGTCAGGTGTTTGATGAGTGCCATCTTGTAGAAGTTCAAAGCTGTGTCCATATGGTGCTGGTTCATCTGTAGCTGGTTCCCCACGATGTTGATGTGCTGTTTCGCTGGGGACACAAACAGACAGACATCAGCTCACAGAAACAAAGAAAAGTACAAGAGTTCTGCAACCTGCAGACTTTTAGGATCGATACAGAAAAGAAGAAAAACAAGTTTCAGGGGAGAGCTCAGCGTGTGACTGCAAGGTTTGTCTCCTGCCTGCATGAGTGCGCCCAGAAGCTGTCATGGAAAATAATTCTTGCATATTGGAAGCTTTGACCTGATGATGACGACATGTGATTCAATAAATTTACAGGGAGAATTTCATGGAAGTCCAAGTGATTTTTTCCAAAGAAATCTGACATATATCATCTATGACTATCCAAGAAGATTTAGTTGAAATGTAAGTGAGAGATGGACACGTGGAGAGTTAGTTTCTTTTCTGTGGATGTGTTTAAGAAGCAAACCATCACATCCAAAGAAAAACATGCCCTCCATACTTGCCTCATTTTAGGTTTATTATGACAGCAAAAATCGCTTCGGCGTCTTCTGGAAAAAAAATTCAGAAAGCTGTTACAATTAAGGGCATCATCCAAAAACAGTAACACACTCCAGCATCCATTCAACCAAAAACAATAAAGTATACCAATCAGACCCAGTTTAAAGCCGGATATAACTCCCAGATCTAAAAAGTAAAGACAACAATGGTGCCCAAACCTTCCATTCTTTTACAGGAGACTATGGGCAAAAAGTCCATCGGCTCCATTCCTGATGATTTTAAAGGCTCACTCACTCATTTAATCATATTTAACAGAACATTATGTTCATTTTTTTACATTTTGGTCATTCTAAAGTGGCGTACACACAGAAAGCTATTCATCTGTCATGCATCATTCTGTGGCTGATGCTCATACCAAGCTCCTATTGCCTCAGTACCTCTCTAATGAATATACCATGCTGGAATATGTCAATCAGTGATACACTGAGCCCATAAACCCTTCAGTCACTTGCCTCAACAACTAGAAAAGTTTAATTCAGAATTTACCCACTGTGCATCACCAGGAGTTATTTTGCCCACAGTTGCTTAAGCTCAGCAACTGTCATCAACTTTCTCTAGCAACTCAACATGGGCCTGAATTCCATGGTCATTTGGGCTTTTCATGATTTCTCTGGACTTTTATTTTACCAGGATGGAATAATTGCACGGCATACATCTTTGATGCCTTTAAATATATACTGTACATACATTCACTTAAATATTTTAAGCGGTGTTCAAGGTTCTACGGTTTCTTATCTTAATGAGGCTCAGTGTTAACTTTGTGTTACCTTTTGATCATAATTGTGATTGTAATTGACAACAACTGGTAGTTTATCTTCACCAGAATGAATCAGATTTGTTTGACAGCATTCACTGGACCAATGCAGGGAACAATGAGAAAGTCCAAGGAACTCAATCAAGATCTAAGAAAGCGAACTGTAGATTTACACAAAGATCTCTCGAGCCATCTCTAAACAACTTCAGATTCCTAGATCAGTTTAAACAACTGTATATAAGTGCAAGTTACTCAGATGTGTCACCACTTTGCCAACGTCTGGATGAACCCAAACTGCCAGCCTCAGATTAGAGGAAGTTGTTTATAATGTTCAGGAAAAACCCAGAAATTCCATGGACTGAAAGTGCCGGCCAAGAAAGAAGCTCCAAAATCAACTCTTTCAAACTCGACCTAAATTTGCAGCTGTCCATATGGACGACCTTTGTGACAAGCATTTTAAGGACATCCAGGATATAAAAAAATTTTTTTTTGAAAAACATGGCAAGAGAAAAAATGCTCAGCTCAAGGCTCCATAACAGGACTTTGCAAATCAATGGGTGACGTCACAGACGCTAGATCCATCCACTATACCGTATATGATAAATCCAAGCAGAACCCTATATGGCAATAATAATCCTTTAGGGAACAGCCTCCCCCAGTAGTACAAGGTGTTGTTTGTTCCGTCTTCCTCACATCAGCCCCAAGCGCTCGGGGCAGATGGCTGACCTGAGCCTGGCTCTGATGAAGGTTTCTTCCTGTTTTAATCCTACTGTCGCCAAGTTCTTGCTCAAAGGGGATCATCTGATTCTCTCTATTATTGTAGCGTTTTTTAAGTTTAAAGCATCTTGAGATGACTGTTATGATTTGGTGCTATATAAATAAAATTGAATTGAATTACCTCCTATAGGAAAACTAAACAACCCATCAGACAGTAAAACAACAGTCCATGTTCAGAGCAATAAAAAAAGCATTCTGTTAGCAGTTTGCTACATCAGTATGGTGGTAATTACACAAGCATCACTTTATGCCCAGCATCATCTACAAGCATGTCGGGGCACACACACCTGTAGAGAGGCAGACGGATTTCATTATACACACGTGTGCAAATGTAAATGGGCACACAAAGACCTGCATAACCACATCTTTACACGCAAATAACAGAAAAAACACGTTTTCCACAGCTCACTGCACGGACCAGTACAGGTGTAGCCACAGGTGGAGGCTCCAGAGAGACTTTATAATTACAGTGCTGCAATGCATTTCTGTGAGTTCGTGACCTTAGATAAACTCCACATGTCAAACATTCTCATGCACGCAACCAGATGTGTGTAACCTACTAAACTGAGTTGGGTGTCTGGGAATGTGAGAGACTCGGCTCATCGTGTCTCATCGTACTGCTCCAGCCTATGTCAACACGAGCTCGTCAGACATACGCATACCCCATCGCCGTCAGCCTAAACCACGTCTGGATGAGTGTTTGTGGTCTTGATCTCTTGCGTCACCAGCTCTAATAAAACTGTACGTGCTAGTTTGGCAGCAGAGAATTTTATGCACAAAATTGATTGTTGTGGCCTTAGTAAATCCGGTAGAATGAATAATCCTGGGTTATACGTCTTCTCCTATTATTTGACTAATCCTCCTACAATTCATATGCAATAAATGCAGTATGTTTGTCTCTATGTGAGCTCCTGGATTAAGACGCTCACATGTAACTGCAACAGCTCTGCTTAGAGGCCTGACAGAGACGTTTGTTTCATTTCATTACAGTGTTATAGAACTGTGGCGGGAAAAAGGGTCAAATTTTGATCACCAAGTTTCTTATTTTACATAATTAAATGATGTTTAAATGTTTACTTTACGACATGGAGAGAACTGTAACGTTACTGTCAGGACAAAGTTTTCTACAAGATAAATGCGACAGCCGGGGTGGGAGGAAGTCTTTTACTACATCGCCAAAGCACCATCCTATTGTTAAGATGCCAATTGTTGTCCACAGAATAGATAATCGGGTGTAGGTAGCTGCTCTCTAAAGCTGTGTTTGCACAGATGTGGAGAGCCCTGTTTATTCACAGATAGAGGGCAAGTATGAGGAGAAAGGTTAGACCAACCGCTGAGCGCTGAGTCACAGTTAACTGTGTTCACATACAGGAACGGATGATTAACGCCACAGTAAGTAATTAGTGGACATAAGTGGACAGACAGCCAAAACAGGTAAAACAGCTTCTCCGACTATGATGGTTCATTTTACATCTAATTAAAGGTAACAGTAGAGTTATAGGATAGTTAGCCTAAGTTATTTAACAGTGAAAAAAGTACTCAAAAATATACAGTGATTAGTGCAATTACACATCAATTTGTTGGAAGACAAATTCACACATTCTCATGAACTTCGAAATAATCGAGTGAGCACCAGTTTGTGAAAGTCACCATGTTGCCCCGACATACATAAAACATGTTACATATGTGGTTAGAAACAAATCACAGTCACAAATCGCTCTTTCAAACTGTGACCATTTAACATTCGCCGTTTTCTCTCCTCTCTCAGTTGCACCTCTTCCTCCTGACCTAAAGCCTCACCTCCTGAACTTGTCAGGGCTCTAACACAAGTTCAAGTGGCAGGTTGCCCTGCAGTGGAATGAACCTGCCCCCCCGACCATACACACACACACACACACACACACACACACACACACACACACACACACACACACACACACACAACACAGACATCACATGGGGATACAAGTCAGAGAACGGTTGCATTACAGAAAAAAAAAAAACACTGAAATGTACACTACAATGGGAAAGTGCAAGAGGAAAAAAAGAGACCTCTGCTCATGCTGGGCTATAGAGGACAGCATGAGAACAGGAAACAAAAACTCTGCACAGAAAGCAGATAAATGTCCACAGTACAACATTATGTTTACACCTGAAAACATGCATAAACATGTTTATTTATTCCTGATATTGTCGCAATCACTTATCATCAGCAGATCAGACATGCAATCCTCCAGTCTCTGGACACCTGAAAAGCAACAACAGCAGCTTGTTATTAGCTAACATTAGGCCCGAGTGTCCTCAAAATCCCACAATCCCTGTGATAAACAGTTTGGAACCAAAATATTTTTAAAATGGGGGCTGCCCCCCAATACAAGGTTTTAAAAAAGGGAAGAATAAGGCACTGAAGTTGTTGCATCCTTTGCGAAAATGTTCACTGCCATCCTCTCCAACCAAGTTTGCGTCACAGATAAGTAGGACAGAGTCTCAGGATGCAGCTTTAATTAGAGCTCTTCCTCACAGGTTAAAGTTAGATTACTGGCCTTTACCTCACTCTTCAGCTCAAACCCCCAAACACCACCTTATAACATTCACACCGACACAAACTGGGACACCCTGAAGGAGAGTGGCATTTACACATACATCTGATGGAACCATCCAGGGAGCTATAAATGCACTCCAGTCTGTTTTTCTTTTTAAAGAGGTAAGATAAGGACAGCAAAGACGAACATGTACACCGCTCAACAAAGTGGAGGAGATATAGGCCAGTTAAATCTTTCAGTGTCTCACTGACAGCCGTATTAAACCAAACACGGTGTTTGCAGTAAAGGAAGAAGAAGGCAGAAAATGTGACTGGACGTGCGATGCTGAAGTACAGACAGTCTGAATGAATGAAGAGTTCATTAATGGCAGATTGACTTTTTTAGAACTGGCCTGCATCGTTGTTACAATCAGACACGAAAGGTTCAAGAATATAACAACAAGGGATCTGATCCATCTAATCGCCCTTTTCTAGTTTTCTAAATCTCTTTTTTTGCTAGTTTTTCTCCTGTTGATTGGCTGTATGGAGGTTTCTCACGTGACACCATCCTCACATTGCTCAAGAGTTGTGAAGTGATACAACTACCAGTTGCACAAGGAAAATGTATTCCCACACATGCTGGTCAGTGGTTACTGGCTGTCATTGGAGGAAATTGGTTCCAAAGAGGGTGCTGCACCAAAAACCTTCTTGTGATTGCTTTTTGTTGCTAGCAGATTAGCGCTGCCACATGTAGTTTGCATGGAAGGCACCACTCAGTAACTACAAGCTAACTAGTGGAAAAAAGTGACGAGGTGTGACTCAAACTGGAAATAAAGAATATTCACATAAAAGCCAACTTGGTGTGCTGAAGCCAAAACATGAAAACAAACCCAAACACACTTGCAACACAGTAAAAGAGTATTTACATAGAAAAACACACATTTGGAACACTATCACTATCAGCCTCCGCAGTGTGGGAACATCTTGACAGCGAACAAAACAAAAGGCAGCCAACATCCAAAGAAGAGCTCTGAATTCCTTCAAGAAGCCTGACAGCTGAAGACTACTCAGAAAAATATCAAGCTGCTGTAGAGAGCTCAGAATGTGCTGAAGAATAAAGGTGATCATCCCAACTAATGTCCACACTATGTCTTTGTCCCGTCTTCCTTCCCTAACAGTCACAGCAGATGGCCCCGCCCCTCCCAGAGCCTAGTTCTGCCGGAGGTTTCTTCCTGTTAAAAGGGTGTTCTTCCTTCCCACTGTCATCAAGTGCTGCTAACAGGGGGTCATCTGATTGTTGGGGTTTTCAGTTTCTCTATATTATGGCAGGGTCTTCACCTTATAATATAAAGGACTCTAAATAACTTAAAATCAAACATATATAGATAATTGACCAATATCATATTTCTTAAACCATTAATCATTAGTATTATCTTATAAACCCTATAACTATTGAGCTTTCCTATATAATGTATTTCCATGCTTTTCTAAATGTTTCAACAAATCACTGTACCCATTTCTCATTTTCTTGGTAAAATACAAAGAAATGAAGGATGGCTCAAGACTTAGTACAGCATTGTATTGCTACATCATAACTTCATATTGAGCTCAAGCGTGTTTTCACACTAAAATTTTCGCCTGAAGCGGTCTTTAAATCTACATTCCAGTCATCACGCCTACACTGCGGCACACCGTGGACCAATACACGAGGGGCTGGTGATACATTATTGCCCAACACAAATACAGGAGGAGGTGGGGTCTCCGCTGCCAGACATGATTCAGTCGGTGGGGAGACAGCGAAGGCGCAGACGGCCACTGGGGAGCCTTTCCAGAAGAAAGTAGGAGGAAGAGAAAGAAAGAAGAAGAGTTGTTTCTCTCTCAGAGACGCCTGCAGACTCAAACAGCCACAGACGCCCATAAATCTGCCCACACGTGTATACACCATCACCAGCTCACTGCTACTGGCAAACACAAGCCACCAACACAACACAGCATCCCACACACAAAACCAGTGCTCAGCTACTAGGAAATATTTAAGAAGATCAATGTTACTCTCAACCCTGCATAGTAGAACTGAAGCATGCACAAGCATGGTTAGCGTAGCATACAGACTAAAGACAAAAACTTGATCTACTGGCATTACTAATAACCAATACACGAGGACAACACCGTCCCTCACTTGTTTCTTTTTAAGTCATTTTCCATTATTTCAGCATATAAACCTGTGAAAAAAAGTTGGAAGCACAGTCGCTGTATAAAAAGATGGACAGCATGACAGCTCCGCAAAAAAGAAGCCAGAACGTCTCGACCATCCCCTGGTGGTCAGCTGCAGTACAGGTCATAAATCCTGTTGCCCTCCAAATGCTAATTTTTGCTGCTCCCTTATAGGCCAGCAACTGCATTTGTGTGCGTATGCATTTCCCTTTGGACAGCCTACCACTGCAAACATGCTCGTATGCATTCCTCCAATACCTCAAATGTATGTTATGGATGTGGAGGATGCTGTGCATCAGTCAAACCTGATTGGTTGACAAGGGAACTGAAATAGGTAAGCGTGCGAGAGGGGAGTTCTCCGGGACTAAGAGAACCCCCCACCCCTCCCCCAAAAAAGACTAAAAATACACAATGAAAAACAGCTCTTCAGCTCTTTGTATACTTCTCTGGTCCACACACCAACAACCGCACAAGCAAGAAAGCCCACTGAGTAGTTGTACCACATATTCATTGACAACAGATGCTGTGTGTTCCCCTGAATAACCCAGAGGAGGTGGCTGAGGAGAGGGAGGTCTGGGCCATGGTGTTTTTATGTTTGTCTCATATCAATATAATGATTAATATTAGCATTAGAACTGAATTGTGAATAGGAAAATAAATCAATAGTTTTCATTAACAAGGTTAATTTAAAATGCAACACCAGTATTTAAAGAGCCTCGAGTATCTTAAGAATAAACATCACATTCATTTACTACATGGTGTGAAATATGGAGGTCTGAGAGGCTGACTAAACACTGTTTAGCATCCTGTGGAATAATTTAACCCACTGTTGGAGATTTCAACAGGAGTTTGGTTTGACTCTCCCAAAATTGATCCTGGCATGTATGATTTGTTTTACTTTAAATACATAAATAATATAAATAGTTGCAGTAAAATTGAAAACTTCACTGGGAACTAAGGACATCAAATGTCATACATTAAAAATCATCCCCTTCATGACTCAAATTAAACTTGGACTCATTATTTTACTTAAAATAACTGATATTACGGCTATTATGGCTTGCTCTATCAACAAAGTTTATACGTGGAGGTGAGTGAAACTCTAGGATATCTTTTCATTCATTTTCAACATTCAACCATTCACACAGAAAGTCATGCAAGTACTTTTTCCTACATTTAACTGCTTTTAATCCAACAATCTCATACGCAAGCAACGTGGCATCTTTGGCTATCTGCCTGTTCATGAATGAATGTGCACGACTTCCATGCAAAGGGTTTATTATTATATAAACATCATTAGTTAAAGCCTTGATTATACTTCACTGTGGACGGACACACACACACACACACACACAGCTGGAAATCTGATGACCAAGTAGTCATTCCTTGACCTCAGCTGGGGACCGGGCAGCTCCTCCTGCTTCCTCTCCACCACATGATGATGTTCAGTGTAAAAACATGGACGAGGCTGCCCTCCGTAGCGTCAGGGTATTTAATGTAAACCCAAGTTGTTTGACAACAGAGCGAGGTGTTTTTATACTCTTATGTTGTTCCCAGTTATATCCACACTGTATCTCCTTGCTGATGAGCATGTATAAGCTGCAAGCTTATCCTTTCCTAAAAGTTCAAACCATCCTTCAGACTCCATGTGACAGCAGAATAAAGCCCCCCACACATACACAAACAGCATGGTAGAAATATCCTACATACAAGCCTCCATCCTCACCCAGTTACAAAACACACACGCAGCATTTAACAGCAGTATTCCTCAATCCACACCCTCCTATCGCTCCCTGCTAATCCCCTGCATCCATGCGCACACTGCCGTTACTCAGCGCCTGCTGCAGTCTGACAGCCCTGTGACTCCGTGGCTCTGTCGCATTAAACATCATCAGCTGAGCAGACGGTCGTCGCTGCGGTAACCAGCTGCTGGCAGTCGACGTCTGGGCTCTCTGTCCGGCTGCCAGCAGCTAAGCGGTTGCTCGTCTGTGTCTGCAAGTTGCTGATGCGTTTTTAGACTAAAGTCCCGTGTCAGCAAGAGCTCCAGGGACACCCACCAAGACCCCTCGAGGTTCCCACAGGGGCCCCCAGCACTTCAATTTAGAGCATGACAGGTTGATAATATCAGCTGACAGCAGCTTATCCTACACACAAAGAAAATCCAAAAGAGGAAAAAGAAAAAAAAATCCATTCTGGGAGGACACTGGAGTCAAAGTGAATACTGATTTTCCCCATTTGGAACAACTCTCACACCACCTCGGATGAAGAGAGCATGCTCAAATGTACTAGAAACACTCTGCTTTCAGAAAGGTGAGCTTTTACGTCACTTGGTTAAGTGGCAGAAAATGTGCAGCTCCTCAAAGCTTTACAGCACATGATGGTGACTTTAAATTCACTGTTAAGACTGTTTTGGCTCACCATTGCTGCTCTCTCAGTGGTGTTTTCACCACAACACTCAGCTGTTTTCACAGAAAACACTAAAATACTAGCAAATTTAGCAGCTGAAGAGTCAGGCTTCCCCTCACCCACAGCTGATGGCAGCCCCTCCCTGAGCCTGCTTCTGCTTGAAGTTTCTTGCTGTTAAAACTTTATTTGCCTCAATACATTTTTATGTAAAATGACCTTTTAAAACACTTCTAACCCAACATTAGCTGGGATAGCTCCAGCCCCCTCCCACAACCTCATATTGGATAGATGAGGATTTTCAACTAAATAAAAGCAGCTTCCGTACAGAAATAACCGTCACTTACACCAAGCCTGACAACACACAATCACATGAGCATGCATGTGCTGGTCTAAATGACAAGCTGAGGTTGAGTCACACGATGTGGTACGACATATCATAGATGGATACAAGTGATTGATAAAAACCCACACTGGAGTCTGCAAACAGAGCCTCACAGTTTTCCCTTAAAAGGCAAAAACTCCATAAGAGACTTGTTCTAAATGACAGTTTATTATTATTCACAACTTTTACAAACTTAAAGCTTTATCACGTAAAAAGCTTGACCACACACACTGCTTATTGGGACTATCTTTTGGGGTTTACAGTGTTCTTGTGAACTCTCCTGGTACATAACCCTGCTGAGTGCTGGGTGTAATGAACAAACACTATAATAGTTTCATACTGTTATAGATCGAAAGCAAGCTGCTGCTGTGGCTCAAAGCTGCACTTCCGAGAGGAGGGCTTTGAGCAAACAGCATAAAATGATTCAAAGTAAACCTCCTCTGAAAATATAAAGACTTTAATCACTCGAGTGAAGTCAAAGACACCAACGTGTTGCAACGGAGCTGCTTTCAGAGGAGAAGTTTACACTCGACATGAAATAAGATTAAATGAATTATTGATGCCCGTGCAAAAGACCTAAAGTCGTCTCCTCCTTCATTTATTGCCCAAGCTGCATTTTGCATGAACACACAAAAACGCAACCTCGGATCACGTGTTGAAGGGTGATCCCGACACTAAAGAAGCAAATGAAGAAAACAAAGTTTGCAGTATGCAGCAATACCACGTGCAATGTAAATACAAACAGAATGCATTGACTTGCAAATCTCAAACCTATATTTCATAAACAATAGAGCATACAGATGTTTCAACAACTATTTAAAGCGCCTCCGTACTATCACAGATGCAGGCTTTTGAACTGAGGGCTGATTTCAATTCAGCTTCCATTTTCCTCAGTCGTGAACTTTGGCCCAGAGAAGGCAGCGTGTGCACATGTGGCCTCTTCGCTGCATGACAGAACTTCAATCTGCATTTATGGTTGGCACGGGGATTTGTGTTTGAGTTCTTGAGACAATCCGCTGATTTGCATGAGAGAATTATGCGTGTTATTAAAGCAGTCCCACAAGCACACAACATCCAATCCATCTAATACACAGATTTCTCCAGCATCTCTCAGTCTTTGTATGATATTATGAGACATGACAATTTTACACTAAGGAACATTATTTTGAAATTGCTCTACTATTTGTAAATGTGTGAATGTGGAGGTCCTCTGTAAGATGCTATTTTTATGTCCAGTCATGTTACTGATTTGCTGCCAGCGCACAATGCTCCAGCTCTTTCTTTGGAGTGCCTACGTTTTCAGCTTTTTGTTGTTAAGTAGTAAAGTCTCAGTTTTCTGTGTTCTATTGTAAAATTAAATGTGTGTTTATGAGATCTGCAAACAAACCATTATGTTTTTATTTATATTTCACACAGCATCGCAACTGCTTTTGACTTGAGGTTACACCATGCACCTTAAACTCCCGTAGGCTTTTAAGGTGGAGTGTGGTGCCATCTAATGGCCACTCACCTCTCTGCAGCGTCTGAGCTCGGGATGCCTTGCCCATCCCTGAGAAGTGCCCGTCACCAAAGGATGGATGTCTGGCTCCATCTGAAGGACAGAAGATGCACAGAAACAGATTTTCAGCAAAACACTCAAAAAGTGTTTCTCTCTTCTTTTTTCTTTATTTAGTTATTTAGAAACAAGAACTTTGCCGTTATTCCTGGAAATAGATGGCCAAATTTCCTGTCTTAGCATTATCATCTTCATTGTTTGATATTTAAAAATGTATACAATGTCCCACCAAGCACAGAGTTTACTCAGACATTTCATTAACTAACATGAAAAAATAAAGCAGAAAGCTTCCATGTTTCACAGTCACACACAAAGGCAGAAAACCACAATCATCTATAATCAAAACAGCTTTTGCAGTCCATTTTTAGCTCACTGCTGCAGCTTTAAAACAAAAGTAAATCCTACAGTTTCATTTCTTTACACTTAAGAAGCCATCGCCAGATCCTCCTATAACCAGGGCCATCACAGGTGACCCTCTGCACCCGCCCGCCGCCTGTTTGACCCGCTGCCCTCTGGTCAGCGCCTCAGGTCAATCAGGTCCCACACCTCGACACTCACAAACAGCTTGTCCCCCCAACCAAAAGTAAACACTCCGTTATAGCTTATTTTACTCCAGTGTAACCATATTTTACAAATTAAACATCACATTGTATTAAATAAGACACAAACCCAGCAATTAAGACCATAAGCTCATTGGGAAAGTTTACTGAGGACATACAGAGTGAGAGTGAACAGTAAGGCTCTTTCTCACACTTTCATTTGACCAAATCTCTTGTGGAAACCACAGAGATCGCCATCTACTGGCCATGAAAAAGAATGTAGGTTCTGATGCCACTTTTCAGACCTTGGTAGCAAAGTCCATCTTTTTTTATGCAGTCTATGCTTCTTTGATGTCAGCAGTTGAATTTGTCCAGTTTTCTTGTAGTCAGACTGTGTAAACAGTAAAATCATTAGACACAAACCCAAAGCCATCAGTATTTTATTTATACCAGCAGTGGAGCATTTTGATCCACATGATCACCTTCAGCCACAAGCAGCATTTAGAACAGAGATTTCATTTGGCACTAATTGCACACTCTTTGTTACTCTTTAGTCCAAAGTGACAATGCTGCAGATTAGAGCTTTTAGAGTGCATTTTGGTCTGACATTGTTCCATTATAAATGTTATCATTCTGCCTCCTGGTAGCTAGCAGGAGGCAGAATTGCAAATATACAGGACAGCGACGAGCACCTGGGTATCCCACAGGCCCATGGCAACCATAATAGCGATGCACAAAAGTCAGCCACAGCCAGTTTCTATGCAACTTTCCTATGCTCATTCGGGGGGTTTCCCCCCTGGACCCCCCATGCTTCCCCATTTAGAAAAAATGTTTTTTGTTTCTAAAGCTAAAACTCTTTTATGAGAACTGAGTGTAATTCGTCTAAACAACTCTTATAGTGGTGTCAACTATGCATCTTGGGACGAGAACCAGCGCACCAAAGCTTCCAGTCCAGCCCTCTATACAACTTTGCAAAATAGATGCAGTTAAGTCTCAAATTTCTCTCCATCACTGCAGCTGTCACATTTTACAGTTGTTTTTTTTAACCAACGAAGCCAATACATACCTGAAGTAATTACATTTTTATTGTTAATATTCCATGAAATAACAGAAAAGTTCCAGTTTTTCACTCATTTATAAGAGAATTGTTTATTTACTTTTTATTGACAACAGGTGCACAGTAAAGTTCGGGTGAAAGGTGAGTGCTGACTAGGCTGCGCCCTGCTTTAGCTTTGTTAAATCGAGTAACTGAACTGAACATCGTGAGCATGTGTGTGCTGTTGGTGCCTTGGAGCTCTAAATCACTGTCTGGTTGAACCGATCACAACTTTCAGACATGTGTACAGCATGTGAGGAGGTGTCTAATCTTTGCGCCCAATCTGTAAGCAAATGATGACTCTGGGCACTTTTTCTTTTTGAGCTTGCATTTACTTTACATGGCTGTGTCTTTTGTCCCATCTCCTTCCCCTCAACCCCAACAGTCTTGGCAGATGGCTGCCCCTCCCTGAGCCTGGCTCTATCACACATTTCTTCCAGTTAAAAGAGAGTTTTTGCTTCCCACTGCAGCCAAGTGTTTGCTCATACAGGGTCATCTGATTGTTGGGGGTTTCTCTTGATTATTGTAGCCTCTTTACCTTACAATATAAAAGCACCTTGAGGCCCTTTAAGAGCGCAGTTCTTCTTTCTGATTGGCTGACGCTGGTAAACAAAGCTTATAGTAGTGAGAAGGCTGAGCTTTCAGCTCTCGGGAATTATTTGCACACATTTTGACTTATGTACAGTGGATATATAATTCGAGTACACATGTACACAATAGAAAACCCTATTTTCATGCAAACTGTCCAGTCAGTGAGTCCACTAGTCTGTCCTTCATGTATTGGTTCAGCTCAAACCCACACAGGAAAGAAATCCACAGTAGATCTAGAGAAACAGCAGAGCAACAGGCAGCAAATGTCCTGTCTTTCTCACCTTCTGCAGAGACAAACTGTCCAACAGCCAGCGACCCTCCACCTCCCGTCTCCACAAACTCCACTTCAGACACAATGATGTTGTCCTCCAGCACAGAGCCGCAGCCCATGCATACCGCATCGCCGCGTGCATGGTCGACATCAATGTCCGAACTGCCACAGTTCTTACACACCTTGGAGCTCATGGTGTCGTTCCTCAAGTCTCAAAGCCTGATGGGAAAAGATAAGGCCAGTAAATACAGGAAGTAGCTTAAGTACATAACTGGCTCCCTACATAGAAAGAGGAAAGGAGCCACCTTGTGTCTCTGTAGTCGGTATGCGTTTCATTGTGGTCCACTGACATCTTTTGTTTTTTGTACCTTTGATTATACATGTGTGCAGTTATGCTGCCTCTCTTTTTGGGCAGTTTGCAAAATTTTATAATCACTTTGGGTCTTTGGATTTACATTCTGTTAAGAAATGTTACCAGTTATGTCACAGGGACCATGTGATTAGCACTGTCTACTGTAGTGTAATAGGGATCTGGACGAGCATGTAACAAACTAGCTGTGTTTAGGCACTTCCAGGATGAGGTTTGCTTTCTTAAAATCACCACGTATAATAACTGACGAGTCCAAGTTTGTCTGCTTTGCACACAGTATCGGATCATCAAGTGTATGCATGTTTTGATGCTAAAACTTATATTATATTACACTTTCAAATTCCCGGAGCTCCTCCCTGTTCAGTAATCCAAGCATGAGGTCAGCAGGGCGCAACACAACACAGGTGGTCTCTAACTTGTGGCCCCCTGGGAGGGTAATCCCTCGAATACCGGAGGCTATTGCATGTAAAAGAGAATTGTACCCCGCCGTATCAGTACTTTTACTCGGATTACAGAGGTCTATAGGGTAGTGCTTCTCCCACTGGCAGTCCGTCTTGTTGGTTTCATGATGCAGCCTCCTGCAGCGGTTGTGAACAACTTGCTCGCGGCTCTCCTCCCATTAGCCGGCCAGCTACGTGGCACTGGTCAGCAGCCGCCGGCTAACTCGGGTTTTTCTAACTTTTCTTGCCTAAAAGCGAGACCTATTCAATGCACAAGCTGACTCACTAGTCCCTGAATTGTCTCGCCTCTTTGTGTCCTTTTGATTAGATTAATTGATACTGTTGTTAGCCGAATGAGCAGCACACTGTTCACATGGGGCTGTTAACAACAAGGAACGAGAAGCTAGCCCAGCGCTGCTACCGGCAAACTCGCTGCAACGATCACTCATGCTAATACCAACACGAAGTCATGCGTATCCGAAATAAAGAAGCGTCACGAAAGGCTACACAAACACACACATATAATGTGTGCTGACAGCATTCATACCTCTAGTCTGGTGAAGTCAGCGGCAGCATGCAGCCACGAGTCAGCCTCCTCGGCTCTAGTGTTTTCGACAGACGCTGATTTGAAAGTATTTCTCATTGACTGTGGTGCTTCACTGTTTGTAACTGTAGTCTCTGGAGCGCAAACAGAAGCGTGACAACAAACAGATATTTCAGAAATGCTGTTAATGCTGGAACAATCCTTAACACAACACACCCGACGTGAAAACATGTGCGTTTGATGCCCAGGGAACTCGGGCGAGACCAACTCTGCCGTGAGGGGTGTTACTATGTCAACATTATGGTAAATGGCCTGTATTTATATAGCGCTTAACATTATATTTATTTCAAACTTTTTGATATTCATTTTGAGTGAACTATATGTTGTGTGACGAAAGATTATCAGTAATTGAAATATATTTCATACAAAAAGTTTATACCATAGATATGATCACCGAGGTTATTTGTATTATGGTACGTCCCCTGTCGCCGGTTTCCAAACTAACAGGAAATATAATAAAATAAAAGTGTCCCATATCCGTTTCGTTTTTCCTTCATGTGTTTTTTTTTTTCACATCAAACTTTTCTGTTGCATTTGGGCGTACTTAAAAATCTTAAACCCACAATTAGGCTAAACAATAGCAACAGCCTATGTGTATTTAAAAAAAGAGCAATAAGCTAAATTTATTGTTATATAGGGTGGATAGAATATTTTCATTATCCAATGAGCAATCGAAAAGTTTAAATTAGTGTAAATTAAAGTTTATAGACTAGACTGGAACCAGAACGAGAGAATTTTTAACAATACAAATATTAAGATTTGGTAATAGATGTGAACGTAAATCTCAATATGAAAATGTGAAAATGAATAAATATATAAATATGACAAAATGTGGTCATTAAAAAAATATAAGAAACATTTCATTAGGTGTTAGGGGTTCGTATTTTCTTTAACCCACGTAATTAAACATTTTAGTTACATAAAACATGTGAATTTTTATTTTATGTACTGTATACTGTAATAAATAAGTATTTAGTCCAACAAGTATAACATCCAGAAAGCTACACAACATGAGGTGGTTCATGTCTAACCTCAGTTTCTGACAGTATTCATCCTTGCTGAGGCTCCACTGGACCACAGCTGTGCACATACAGATGTACTGTATCTGTAAACTTCAATAATGTGGTCAGGATATTCTCTGAATGTTCCAAGAACCAGTAAACACAAAATATAAAAAGTTTGAATTGTCCCTCATCTTCCAAGGTGGAGTGGCACATTCCCTCTTGACATCTGATTTCCCTGCAACCATGACCGTTTCCTTTTGGCTGGTTAAACCCTTAACATTGCTACATGGATATGAATGCACAATGTAAGGAACATACAAGCAGGACTAAGTAGATACAATTTTCATATGAAAAACATTGGGCCTCACTCAGTATGTGTATGGAAACATTCTTATCTCGTGTAAAAAACAAAACAAAAAAACAAATGCACACACAAAAATACAGAAAACCTGTACAAATTTAGTTTTTGTGTTTGTTAGTGGATCTGAATCATCCATATACTGCCATGCCTCTACTTCTCTTTGATTTGGTTCACATTGTTGAAATGTTTCTGTTCATAGTTTTTGAACAGAACTTCTACGTGCATACATTGATGTGAAAAAGTGTTTCAGATCATTAAACAAATTTAAATATTAGACAAAGATAAAAAAAAAAAAAAAAAGTAAACACAAAATGCAGTTTCTCAATCAAAGTGTTTATTATTTATGTTAAGGTGCGTGGCGAGAACGGGGCCCAAATGCAGGACTTTCCAATCCTGCAGGATTGTGCTGGTGGTCCAGGTGTGACAGGAAAACAACTCCAACACTCGACATTTACAAACACTTCGCTCCTGTGACACACAAGACAAGGTACAGAGATCAGAGCGGTGAACTCAGAGAAACACACGTACAGACTATTTCCACTCAGAGCTGGGACTTCACTTACTTGGTAACTCAACAATCCAGCGTTGACTGAAGCTCAGTCAAACAGTTAAGTAGTGGCCAATCTAGACGGCAGACAGGTGTGGCGGCTTCAACACGGGAAACACCTTCCGGCCTGATGGCGCCCATAAACTGGCACGCTAGAATACACACACACACTTAAAGGAAGAAGCAGGGGACTGGGAGGGGAGCCAAAACAAAACATAAACAAACATACATACATACAGGCAGGTCGAACATAGGAGACTCCCAGACCATCACAATTTAGCAGGGAAAACTCAAACCTACATCATATTTAGAGAAAATAAAGTAAAATGAATATTTTAGAGAGAGGGACTGAGAGAGACACAGAGAGAGAGAAATAAAACCCTTTTGCAGCACTTATGTCACAGTAAGGCAGATATAAAAGGTACAAGACCAGTTCTAGGTTTGCAGCTAAGAAGGTCACACTTAACCCTCCACAGTTCAAGATAGTTTTAGTTAACCAAACTTTGTTCCAAATTACAAACCTAGATTATTCTTTAAGATTTACTTCTTAATTTAGGAATCAGATTTAATCTAAAACCTTCAGTTTCAGATTCTACTTATTTAAGAGAATCAAAGAGTCTAAGACCGATCTGTTCTGTGCAGGGCTGATAAAGCCAACGTAGTGCTATGAGCTCATTTAACTTTAATCCCTCTGAGCAGTTTGTGTCTTTCCTTGCATGAGAAAAAAAACTCTTATCAAAACTCAATTTGGTGCATTGAGCCTTTAACACAGAGTTCCTATAGAAATTTAGTTTGACTCAAAACAAGAAAATAACATCAGCATATAAAATCACTCAATAGTCAGGGAGGATAAATCACAGGTTCTGACTCCAGCTTATTGGTCAGAAGAACAATCTGTCACCTATAAAATTCCATTTCTCCTCGTTATAGTTGTTTCTACTTTCAGATCAAAAATGCAGATGAAGAGAAAAGATGGGTTTTAGCTGTTAAAATGAAGTCGATTTGATTTAGTTATTAAATATAAATCAAACCAAAAGCAATAATGTATTCAATACAGTTAATATCTGAATGGGCCCTGGGGCACTTTGTAGTGGAAAAGTTGGGGCCTGAGGTCAAAAGAAGGTTAAGAACCCCTGCTTTAAACCACTGCATCTGACGCGTTGCATTGCACTGGACGCAGCTGCTCAGCCATGGAAACTCGGTCCTTGAAACGCTCTGTTCTTGATCTGTTATTTGCCTCAGCTTATGCTATAACCTCGTCGTGTGATTTTATAAGACCTACCGCTTCTTGGCTGTTGCTGTCATTCCCATTTGCTTCTACCACTCACAGTTGAGTTTGGAATATTTAGTAGGTAAGACATTTCATGACTGGACTTGTTGCACAGATGGTCAACCTATCATGGTACCAAGCTGGAATTCACTGAGCTCCCATTCTTTCACAAATGTTTGTAGAAGTCTGCATGCCTAGGTGCTTGGTTTTATACACCTGTGGCCATGGAAGTGATTGGAACACCTGAATTCAATGTTTCAGATGGGTGAGCGAATACTTCTGGCAATGCAGCATTAACGGAGGAAAAATAATAATCCCAGTATCTACCTCCAGGGATTAAGCAGGTAAACCAAACGTATGAATTTTACGAAGATTGGAAACTATTTTGAATGTTGGGTCAATGTAGAATGATGGCCTTGAAATCTTCTACCAGGTCAGCATTTCTTCGCCTCATACAGGAATCCCATTTTCAAATAACAACAGCACAGCAGATTTAAAAACACTGGACTTTATTAAAAGAAAAATCCATCGAAGGGATGCAGTTTAGCATTTTGAGCAAAATAAAAGATTTGATAGGGAAAAAGTGGCCATAAAGTGCAGATACAAACACTGGCTGACTTGGTGATTTTAAATGTAGTGCGAACTTAAAATAAAATCATTACATTTTAAAAGAAAGAGCTGCACACTGAGCCAACGATACAAAAGTCTGTAGATGTGCATCTGTTTTCAACTGATTAAACTTGAACCAATTAGTTTCAGTTCAGAGTGTTACTGAGATTTAAAAAAAATAAAATAAAATTAACACAGGAGTAAAAATAATATCCCATTAGTGTGCAACATGTGGTACTGGGGGGGGGGGGAATGCATGACTAAAGATCATTTTTGTTGTAGACTGTGCAGTCATTAACACCCGTTTTCATCACCAGCAACTGTTGAATGGGAAAACTTTACACCCTGTCAATGTACAACAATACTTCAAAGCAGGAACACACAAATGTCTCAAACAAACACTTCACTATCGTCTCTTCGAAGAACATGAAACCAAATAACAGCAACATTAATTCTCAGGTGAGTATAAAAATAACCTTTGTCACAAAGGGGTGTGTGTTGGGGTGGAGAACATTTTTTTTCACTGCGATTTTCACAAGCGGTAAAGTGGGGGGGGGGGGGGGAGGAGTCAGACATTTCACCAAATGTTAGCCCGTTCTGTGCTCTATTAAACCATTAATTTCTTTCCTCAAGCTTGGGGAAAAAGGAAGACACGCAGATGCCTGTAAAACTGCACCAAACTGTACTACAACATTAACAGCTGACGAGCTGCTGTGCGTTTAACGGACACGTTAACTCAGATGTAGAATGAAGTACACAGTTTATTTAAAAAAGAGAACCTAAAAGTTAATTTTACTGACTATTTCCAGGGTTTTCCTCCTGACAGGAAGTTCATTTATTTGCCATCCGGTATATACGCCGCCTACAGTATGACGACCTGTTATTATTATATGCTCAAAGTTTGACAGTAAGTATCTGCCGCTGTGCTGAAGACCATGACATA
Organism: Copadichromis virginalis; assembly: GCF_057382275.1. Lineage (NCBI taxonomy): Eukaryota > Metazoa > Chordata > Actinopteri > Cichliformes > Cichlidae > Copadichromis > Copadichromis virginalis. Next base: position 10,304,430 of record NC_140636.1, read on the forward strand.
CACCTGAAAATGTGACTTTGTGTCACAATGCTCACGCTTATTACTTAATAAATGTTTTTAAGACAATGATTTTTATACAGCTTCATCCAAAGTTCCCCAAACCACCCCCATTTTAAACTGTTTTAACAGTAAAAACTGGGCTTCTATGAACACTAAAGCCACATACTAAACAGCCTTTAGTTTCACCTTCTTTCAGTTTCTTCTTCTTTAAAAATAGAGTACTTTAGCATATAAATTTGTCTGCAAAGCAAATGAAAATTATAGTTTTCTTGTGCTCAACACTTTAACCATCATGTCTTTGATTAGAATAACTAAGTAACAACCTGCTAACTGAAAGACCCGTCAATTCAACATGGCTGATGGATAGCTGAGATCTGACATCCTGTTTGTTGGTCTGCACAATAATGACAAAAATAAAGATTAAAAAAATGTTTGGGGGCTTTAGAGTAATGGCAAAAAGGAATATACAAGTATTACAAAAACTAGAGTCATATGTTCAGCTTTAAAAATTATGCAAATACATACACAGCTTGTGCTAAAGTAGGAGTATTCAGCAATATATTTTGTACAAAACTTTAATGCATGAAACTATATTTAAAGCATTTATGTATTTGTGTGTATACTTCACTAGAATCAGTGAAAAGTTGAAGTTTTTAGACAAAAAGGCCTAAAGATGTACGACTGTGAATATTTGACGCAGCTAATAACTGAAAAAGAAGATTTCACCTAAACTTTCAACATTTAAACGGAACTGTCACTGAAGGAAAAATCCACCATGTAATGTTACTTTCATATAAATTGGATGCAAGTCTGTGATGTTATTGGCATTTCAGGAACAACTGTGTTTGTTCACACCTTTTCTTATTATGAGATTACCAGAAATGCAGCACAGCTGAATCCTGAAGTGCCGGTAGCATCACAGAAAGCTGCTTTTCTGTCTGCGATAAAGGATTTCAGGGTGGATTTGTCCTTCAAACTACTTGTGATGACGCTCTGTGTGGAAGATCTGGCTACTGCGGACAGTTCAATGACCAAGTCCCTGCTTGGCTCTGTTAAGGTGACCTAGTAAACCTGCAAGGACACACTTCATCACTTCTCCTGTAGCAGCATAACAAAGTTATAATGTCACCATAATTCAACCATGGAAGGTGGTTTATAAAAAAGGTGCGATGCCTCATTTTGTGACATGTTTAATGTTTTAAAAAATTAAATTAAAATCTAATGAATTCTATAAATAATTTTAAATTGGCAAAAAAGAACAAACCTTCTTCTTCTTGTTATATTTTTTGAGTCGAAACATTAATGCTGCATGCCCTGATTTATGAATTAAAACAAAAGAGGATTAAATGAAGTCAACGTCAAATAAATTCTTTTAAAAAAAAAATTAAAGTTTAAAAATAGGTCCAAGCAGCGTACTTGTGGTAAACATTATGTACAAAGTACTGGTTATAGAGGTAATAAAAGTCATTTTTCATACAAACATTTGCAAAAATTACCATGAATGGAACTGGTATCAAGAACCAATGAGGAATCGGACAGATAAGCAGAAGAGGAAGTGGCGTTAATAATATCCAAAGGGTACCAAACCCGACCGAGATGGGTACAAAACACTTGGGTGTGTGCTGCCTGGAGCTTCGCTTCTGGTCCTCACTGGTCTCGAGCTTCGTACAGCAGTTTGGCTGCCTGTTGGAAAGAACAGGCAGAGAAAAAGTTAGAGTTTCATAGTTTTGGAAATAAAAACGCTCTTGATTTCTTATTGCTTTGTCTCAACAAGCACGCTACAGACCACATTCAGCTACAGTGCTGTGTGAGACTGATGGCTTTTTTAGCCAAAAAATAAAATAAAATGTAAAAACATGTAAAATAAATAAAAGTGCAAGCTCTGGCCTGATGGGGGCGCCACTGGACAGGTTATGATACTACATCCACCTTTCCAGACTTTGCTCCACAGCACTATAATCAGCCTGAGCTGTCCTTTGTTCTGCCTTTTGATCTGTTATTTAGCACGCCACCATGTTTTTATCAAATGTTTGCAATAAGGCTGACTGACCATATTAATGAGAAGCATTTCAATGACACCATGAAACCGAAAAACATCAAGAAAACATGAAGAGGTGCTTATTCAGAGCCATATTATTCTCTGCAACCCAAAAATGTAGAAAAATGTGTAACTAATTAAACTCATAGCTGAATATTAGATGCAGAAACTTCTCTGCATGACTGACAAACCAAAACATTCAGCTTACAGTAATACATTCAAAACTTCACTTCTGATAAGCTTACATTTGAGGCGATTATCTGTGGGACTACAACTTGATGCATGAATCAAAACTCTGTTTTGATTGTTTTACTTATTATTTAGATGGTAAATGGCCTGTATTTGTATAGCGCTTTACTAGTCCTTAAGGACCCCAAAGCGCTTTAGACATTCAGTCATCCACCCATTCACACACTGGTGATGGCAAGGACCAGTGTGTGAATAAAGGACATAAAGCAGTGTCTGTTGTAGGGAGGGACTCTTTTGTGTCCCTGACCTGATTTTATGCTAGCACAATTCTTTATTTCCAGCATAATAAATCATTTTCACTCCTCTCCAACCATTTTTAGGCACTTTAAGTGGGCTGGGCAACTGTTACCTATCTGCACTGTCTTAGGTGTGCTGCTTATTTTTTTACCTTGTGCATTGCAGACAACCATAATGAAGCCACCTTCTTATCATCTGCTGCCTCCATGCGGAGCTGCTGGACATCCTGAGAGCCCATCGGCTTGTAATGGAGTAGCATTCCACTGGCTCTTGACCCTCCTACACACACACGCACGCACGCACGCACACACACACACACACACACACACATATATATATATATTTAAAAAATGACTGAAAGACATCCTCTGTCTGTTAAGTAAACTGTATTCTTTGAGTCAAACAACAAAAAAAGCAACTTTAAAAGAGGTCATTTTAGTTTTTTTCATGCAAACATCAAGTTGTACACATAGTCTGACACACAAATTAAGTCACTACATATCCCTTTTCCCCATGAAATCACAGTTCTACTGAGCCTTGGACCCTTTCAAATGAGATTTAACATATGTCAGAAACTAGAAGAGTGTAAACTCAGGACAGAAACAGACGACGGTTTTAAAACAATATAAGGCAAACACTAATGGAAATGCACGTGACGACACTGATGATGAAATGATTTCATGCTCCAGTCAGGAAACATGCAACAGTCGAGGTTCAGTGTCCCAAAAGCATCGAACTCATCTCTCTAATGGAAATCATGTTTATGAGCATTGTAGCATTCATCAACTCATTCAGCTGAGGGGATTTTTCTATTAATGAGTGAAAACTCAAATTCTCTGGGTGCTTTCATAGTATGTTTTGGGCTGCTGTGCACCTGTTCTGTTAAGAGCTGTTAGGACACCAAGTCAAGCTATACACTTCCTATACCTCACAGGCCTTTATCAATGCATTTTTACAGTCTTTCTAATTGGCTTGCACCTTCTGCTGAAACTTTGCCCACATGATTTGTCCTTGTAATACACTTGAATCCTGACATGCCCATTGACCATTTGATGGAGCATTATGCAAAAGTTTCTTTACCATGGAAACGATCCTGTGATCATTCGCCGCTCACCAGTGTGTGGATTTGTTTTGCAGCATGAAATCAACTCGGAAGCTTTTCCTGCCCAGTTTGTAAAGAAATGATAAAGAAATAGCCCACATGTATCCCTGAAAGACCTTCAGAGTGAACCGTCTGATTATTTTGGCGACTGATGAATGACTACTCATCAACTGAATTTCTGCCAAATGAATCGGTTAATCAGGCTGCTTAGGATATTAATCATGATCAGAGTAACAAACTGAAATGTTTGGCATTTCAGTTTCCTCTGAGATGCTTCGGGGACCCAGTGATAAAAAAAAGGAACCGCAGATGTATCAGACGCTCCATTTTCAGGCAGCTTCCTTGAAAAGAAAGAAAGCTGATGTGGGAAACATGCAGAAATGCAGCGACATCGATGAGGAACTGTTGACAGACGGACACTGTAAAGCAAATGAAAGCTAACCTTCAGAGATAAAGTGACTGTCCAGTAGACTGGTGTAAGTGTGAATGTCATTCTCTGAGCCCGGAGGAAGAAGCACCGGGCGGCCAAAGCAGCAGAGAAAAGAACGTTTGTTAGTTTAGAAAAAACAGAAATTTATCAGTTAGTGACAACATCTCGAGGAGGAAACGGGAGAAAGAAACAGAGAGAAAGGTGCTCAAAAAATTAAACACACACACGCATATATATGCTTACTTGTAACACAATTTTATTTCACACACTCACCTCCTGGACTTGTCCCATCTGTCAAAATCTGCATGCTGGAGATCCGAGACAGCTCAACCTCAAAGTGGCTTTCACCATCGAGGAACAGATATCTGACGTTCAGGTCAGAGACAGACAGCTTACCAAAAACTGGTGCAAATAAAACTGTTTGTTTTTTTTTAATATTAATTATAAGTATTCTCGTTATTTTATGAGCTAATGTAAGATCTGAATCTATGCTATCCACTCTTCTTTATAACAAAAACATTCAAATGCATTCCCCTTTCCCCCCCTCGAGGACAACTGTTAAAACTGAAGTACTTATTTGTTGTGTACAGATTAGAGATGGACCGATCAGATATTACGTATCGGTATCGGTCCGATACTGACCTAAATTACTGGATCGGATATCGGAGAAAAATAAAAAATGTAATCCGATCCATTAAATATCATGAAAGCACCTCACAAAACTTGCAACACGCCGTAACTCGCCTCAGAACGTTAGCAGTCGGAGCAGTATGCATCACGTGATAGAGCAGCTGTGGCATGCCGGACCTGTCGGTGGTCTGGATAGCATTTGGAGCTTCGCTAGCAACCTGGCATTTCATCTCCGACAAAGTTATCCCCGAGAGAAGTAAAGCAAGTGTGTAAGTCCATCTCTGAATGTTTGTAAAGCATTCCTGCGTTAAGCTTAACAAGCGACTGCCTCTCGCTCTCCGGCTGCTACTTCAATCATGAAACTGCTTAAATGATCAGCTGATCGGCTTTTCTGTCGCGAGTCCGTCTCTCTTGTTTGTTTTTGGCCCACTTTGCACCAGAAAGAGGAAACCAGCGGCTGAACAACAGCAGCACGTTTAAGCTTGATAAGCTGTTGTTAGAATGTATTTAATATTACTTTCTACACCAGGATCTTTTTCTACGTAGATGATGCTGGTAACTGTGCAGGGGCGGATCTAGCAAAGTTTAGCCAGGGGGGCCGATAGGGCATGAACAGGGAAAAGGGGGCACAAAGACATACTTTTCTTTCTTATTCTCATTTAAAATGTCGAGCTTTTAATAAATAATTATCTGACACCCAAAGTTTTAATTTGATGTAAAATGAATAGAAGTCAATTACTGTATATAGTAACTATTAAGTCTAATATATATACCCTAGTAAGCTATAGTACTTTTTCCTTTGGGAAGGTACCATCTGTGCAGTCTGCAATTTTGTTGAAGAAAGATGTTGAATCTATTTAATATTTCTTGAAAAATAATTGATTTCTGTGTATTTTTTTTTTCACACTGCATCAAATTAAGGTTGATTACGTCGATTAAGCATCATGAGGTGGAGCGTGAGGGGTGGTTCCCTATTTTTTATTTATTTATTTTTGTTGTTGCTGGGAGTTGGAACCCTATTAGTTAGGTTGCTTAATATTTATGCTAAGTACTCTTTAAAATACCAGAATAGGGAGGATGGTGTAGGTTTAAGTTTATTAGATTGATCAGTATTGCTGAACTATGAAATTTTTTTTTGTATACAGGTATAACAGAATAGCTTTAGTGTAGTTGTTGTTTTAAACTTGAGTATGAACTTGCAGACTTGCAAAATGCAGCAAGATATTTAAAAAACAGTTTTGTTGATTAAAAAACACTATATCGGATTCATATCGGTATCGGCAGATATCCAAATTTATGATATCGGTATCGGACATAAAAAAGTGGTATCGTGCCATCTCTAGTACAGATGTTATTTATGTTTCCTAAGACTGCAGCGGACATATTTGATCCTGTTCAGCTGGCAGCCTAATTTGCAGACGGAGACATTTCATAGAAGGGAAAAAAACAACATGGCCAGATGTGACAGGTAGCTTTTTGTAATTCAGGTAAAGTAAATATTTGGTATGTCAAGTATGTGCGGACTTAAAGAAGAGCTAACCTGTGATTGTTGGAGAGGCGACACGTCATGGTTTCAGACTTCTCCGACGTTCCCAAAGTGACAACAAAGGTGCCTCCTGTTACGGCGGACATAAACACATTTCAGACACTAACAAAGGCATCACGAGAGTGGAGAGTGAAAACCTGAGGACTGTTTCCAAGTCAGTGGCTCATTTGTCAAACAGGAGGAGAAAACAAAGTATGGCAGTGTTTGCTGCTCGAGCTCTTCATCTTTATTTCTTTCTTTCCTTCATACTGAGCCTTTGATACAAACACACACAAACTCCAAACGTGCAGCCGGCTGTTCCTCTACACTCCAGGCTGCTGATGGATTCTTGATAAGGAGCCACACTGTTGCTGTGTATTTATAGCTGCACACTGTCCCACAATCAACAGGATTACCAGGAAGGGACTGATAAGATTAATTCAGAAATTACTTTGATCATATTCCGGCTTTCTGCATGGAGTCAATGTGTCGAAGCATGATTACAGGAAAACAAAACCCAGGCAGACGCTCTGGATCTAAGCCTTTTTTTAAAGTATGAGAGTCCTCACCTCCCAGAAGCACTTTGAGCTGCTTGTCGTAAAACTCCATCTCTTTCTGGGAGACCAGGCTGCACTCGGCGCACTGCCGCACCGGATCAACAAAACACATGCGTTGCAGCGGCACTTTCTTACTGCAGCATTTATCACAGAAACACCGGCCGCACCGCCGGCAGTGGTGCTGTGGGAGACAACACAAGACAGTCTGATTGCCTGGCCGATTGTCAGGGTTAGGATGTCTGTGTTAGGCACTTCAGACGTTCTCAGGAAATCTCAAAACAATCTGGCTGAGATACAGCACCGTTTCCAACCAATCAGAACTCCTATTACACCCCCAACTGTGTGCCTGACTCACTCTCAGTCACAGTATGTCCTACAGCTTACAGTAGAGTATACAATTTAAACAAAACAAGTAGATATGATTTCATTTCTGATGAGGACACAGCACTTCTCCTACTTTTTTATATGGAAACAAAAGACATTATCTGCAAATTACTAAACATGATAATAGGGACAACTTCTTTTATGTAACGTTAAACAACTATGGAGGATATCCTTATACTCTAAAGTTTTTAGCATAAAATGTGTTTAATGGTTTCAAATAACAGTTTCTAAACAATATAGAAGAGTCCACTTTCCTTGTTTTATTCCAGTTTGACTGCAGTCGAACACATTCGCTCCTGTATTAATTTGTACGGTAACAGATCCCACTACTAATTAATAAAGTTTATTATAACATGTATAATGGATATTGTGCAGACTTTGGAGGTACAAAGTTGTTACGTCTATTTTTTTCTATTATCAGAGCAATTTCCAGTAAATTTCCACATCACTGATTTTGGTGAGTCATGAGTTACATTAGTTCCCAAATTTTTTGGCTTGCCTACATCGAATGTTGAGACCTCTGAGGCCTGGATAACAAATAAATAGAAGCCCTTGATTTCCTGGGGGATCCACCTCTGTGCTGGTGGGTTTCTGTTGCACTCTGATTGAGTAAGTGTGTCAGTTTTGGACAGAATGTGTTTTTTAATCAGAGACTTTGAGCTGATGAAGAAACACTTCTCAACAAGAGTACAAGAGACTGAGGCAAAGCAAAACCACATCTGCTTCACTGCACTTTTAAAGAATCGGGAAGCTTAAAAATATCAAAACTGTGCTAAAACCTCAAGATAACCAAGACGTGAGGGATGCCGAGTACAGGACGTGTGTAATTCAACACCTAGAAACTGACTTCAGTCAGCAGTCTAGAGCTGGCTCTGATAATGGCAAAAGAGGCAAATATTGAAGACACTTGTAAGGGTGATTATTTTAACTCGACAGATGTAAAATGAAATGGTGGCAGGAGGCTTACAGCGTTATGTCGGTGGACACTGGCAGGAAATATCAACACACGGCTCTGACTAAATGATCCAAGAAGGAGTAACTCATCTAAGCATTCGCAACACAAACGAAAGCCTCACATTTTTTAACAAAACATTTATACTAAACGCTGGTTTGTCCACCATATGTTTGTCCAGTCTGACAGGAAGTCGAGATTTTCTGCAGAGTTCGCATTGTCAGAAACAAAACAGACCTTTCTTTTGATGAAGTCGAACTTGGTGTCACACTGCATACATCTGGGGCACTGAAAGACGGGAAGAGTGGAAAAAACAGGACGTTACACAACATGCTGAGCTGGACAGCTTTCAGTTAAAGTACTGCTTTAAAGTTTTGCACAAGTATCAGCAGCTAGCCAAGCCACAATAGATCTGCAGCTGTATGTGTAAATAATAACGGTATAAAAATAGTATGTGTCAATGGCTCTTGTGTCTTATGGTCATTACTGACAAGTGGTAACTGTTCATTAAACCATCAAACTTATGATTTATCACTGGCAGATCAGAAGATATGGGTTTGTAATTAGTGCCAGGCTTGTTTTTAATTCCTGCTCCTCTTATTAAAGAACTGAAGGCTGAGGTCAGCAAATAGTAAATGATTAACTTTGCCAGTCTGGTCAAAGTGTCCCTGTGTGCAGCCAGAGTTTACATTTTCACAGACAGACAGTCTTTGTGTGTCCTGCTGTAGTTTTACTGCACTGTAAAACTACAGCCTTCGAGGCACGAAGGGCTAGCTCCTACTGCTGGTTAGCTAACCTACGTGCTGGTAGTCAAACACGCACACAACCAGAGGGGTCTCGTCACTGTGACGCGGACAAACGCTACAATTAAGTTTGCCGCTAGTTGTAGCTGTTAACTAGCTAACAAGCTCCGTTTGCTGCCAGGCTGGCCGTGACAGCCTGCAACGCCCAGTCCAGCGGCCAACTGCGATGTCCGGAGCGCCGTCAAGCTCGCCGCAGTCAGCAGGATGTAAGCCGGATGTAGAGCCGTTTCACTACAAAAAATAAAAGCCTATCACAGCGCACGACCGAAAGACTAGAGTTTGAATTTAGAGTCGAGCTGTAGTTTTTAGGTGTGATAGTATAACCCACCCAGTCACGACTTTTAAACCAAACAATTAACCAATGGCTGAGCAAAGAAACATTTAGAAATATTACAGCAACAGATAAGAAGATGTGTTGTTTTTAATAATTTAATAGACATATTTAGACCTACTGTTCTAAAAACTGACTTATTAAAGTTAACAACATTAAAGGATCGGATAGATGCATCTTAGATTATTATCATCAACTGTGCATTTATTATTTTTAAATATTTCTATTTTGAATCTGTCATTATACTGTTACTGTATTTTTCAAGATGGATAGGATCATCATATAGTGACCATCTGTACTGGATGTACTCAGAATAAATACGCAAATTAATCTGAAAAGCACTGATTGTATGAAATAACAATAAAAAACAAATTAAAAAGAAATATTTACTACGCCCACACGCTTTGATAAATATATCTGGTCCTTGAACTATTGTTCAAATAAAAACAGCTATTTAAACACCATGTGATTATCACTGATAAGTTGAAACAGGGTCTTACATTTTAAAGGCCCAAACAATCACTATTCTAATGTAAAATGTAAATATTTGTTAATTTTGAATGTTTCCTTGTATTTTCCTTTTGAAAATAGTCCAGTGACTTTTGCTGTCAGGATTATAAAAACAAAAAACAGCGCACAAATTTTTTTTTCTCAAGTTGTACTACAATGAATAAAATACAACATCATCAAAACTACAGCTAAAGCTACCACTAGACTCTTACTTTACAATTTTATTCCCACTAGTTTAACAGAGAGGTGATTTTATTTTGGAAACTACAACCGGAAAGCCTTAGTTAAGCTTCTCGTGTTTGCACGGCTGTGATCGCTTGTCGCTGTCAAACCAAATCCGACGCTTGTCTCACCTCTTTGTCCGGGACCCACTGCGGCTCGTCCAGCGAGAAAGGACTGCTAAAGGCGCCGTTTTCCGGAACCATGCGAAGGCCGCTGGGACTACGGATGAGTTTCTTCCCGTCAGGAACTGAAGACATTTTCCTTCAGCGTGTGTTTCTCCTCTGTGTTCAGCGGAGTCTCCTTCGACCACAAAACTCTCATCTGGACACACCTTTCAGGATGATTGACAGGCTGTTTAGCGAATCAGAGCACAGATATGAGATCACGTGTTTCTCGGCAAAGTTGAGTGTTTTGGTTTCTGCAGCCCCTCCCATTAAAAATAAAGTAAACACATTAGCTAGTCATGGAAGAAGAAGTAAACATGCGGGGTTGTTAAAACTAGCACTAAATTTAGTACATGAAAGGTAGATAATGATTTGTGAAAAAAATTATAGATACGTATAGTTTACTTTGGACAACCATAATTTGAGCGGACATAAAAGACGATCTGGCAGATCTAAAAAGTAAAAAACACCAACAGGTTTCTGCATAACTTGGTGAGCTGTGCTGAACAACAGTACCCGTTCCCTCATCAGTTTCTGTTCTGTTACACATTATTACTCTCTAACGATACTGTAATTAAGCTGATTACCAGCTTAGCAGAAGACTACAGGTAAGCTTTGGTTACAGGAGCATTTACTTACTTTATACAGAAGACACAGAGCACAGTAGTTTTTCAAATTAAACAACGACCTGGGCAGAGTTTACAGAGCTATTATGTGTGCTTAAAATAATTTCATGCTCCATTTAAAAACATGTGTTTTTAAGTCTTGTGATTTAGAAAAGGGACTACACTTTGGATGCACTTTGTTGTGGACTGGTGCAGGAAGATGGGGCTACATCCATTATATCACCGACATTATTTAGCTCACGCTGTGTCAATGTACAAGCGATGTGCACACTTTCCTCCCTCAGTTTATGTTTAAGTAGTCTTAAAATATATTAGTCCTTACTTGTGTTTTCACAGCAGTCCTTTCTCTAGCAGTTGTCCGTTTTTCTCCCCAAACTCCCTGTTCTTGATCACAGTTTTCAGTTACTTCACTCTGGGCAAAGTCATCTACCTAAAACAAGCCGCCATGACTCTTCTACTGATTGGCTGCCCCTTGCAAATAGAAGGTTTGAACAGCAGGTGGGTGGGGCTCCTGTGCTCACAGCGAGATATCGCTCTTATACTACACCAAGCGAAGAGGGGGGGCTGGCCTCATTATATGAACCTTTTGCTTGATGTTTAATATTAGCATCCACTATTATAACTGTATGTTACCAAATAAGGTTTCAGTTTCCTATACTGACATTTTAATATGAACTCAAAGAAATGATCAAATGATGATATAAAATTTTAAGTTGCTTGAATTTAAAGTAATTTTGAAAATAAAACCACATCTTGCACAAAGCTTAATGCCCGACTTTTAACGAAAGTGACTTGATTGCACAACAAATTCCAGTGGGTTGATCTTTACTGTTTTAATTGAGCATAGCCAAAGTATAATAAAAAATCAGGTCGCATTTATTTTTAAATTGCTGAATTTAAAATGTTAAAATATTAAAATAAGTCAAATAATTTCAATAACTCCACATTCTGAGATTTTCACAATTATTGTATTTAGTTCAAGTTATTCTTGAACCTCTGTATTCAACATCTTTGCATTGTATCTGTGTACACTCCATTCAAAACGTTTTTCTTTGTGTTGCATATTTCATCAAAACCACTGAAGATTCATTTGGGAAATTGGAACAAATAATTAAAAAAAAAAGGCAAATACAGTATAATGGTTTGAGACACCTTCATGTGAATGAATTCGTCAGGTGTCGATTTTTATTGAAGTTAAAGGTCTGATCTGTGAGATGTAAAGAGGGCTTCCCCCCCAACAAATTAGAGAAATGAAAACAGAACCATATTGCACAACCCTGCCAAAAAAAAAAAAAAGTAAGATTCAGGAAACACAACAGAGACAACGCACAATGCAGCAAATGCATGAGTCACACATCAGTACAATAATCAATGCAGCTTAAGGTGGGAGATCATCATTATTACTTTACGTCAGTCTGATGCTTCCAGTGCAAATCCTTCTCAACTAGATGTTCATGCCAAAGATTTACAAATGTGCTAGGGTTGTTTGGAGATGGACGGTTAAACCTGATTATGGTTGATCTGTGGAGACTTCTCTATCATTAGTGCATTTATTAAACAGACCACTGTGGTCATTCCTAGGCTGATATGGAGGCTTTATTCTATTTTTTTGTGCTGTTTCATCTGTTTGAGCTTTTCTCATCAATCCTTTGTGTGCGCATCTTTGTATATATGTTACTGTAACGCCTTCGTCTAGATCACATTGTACTGAATTTTCAATGTGAAGTTCATTGTGTTTAATTTAATCTTAAATGTTAATGTTAAAAGCTGGCTCAGGATCTCTCACCAAATTTCTAATCTTCTAATCTAGTCTGTATAATCTTTGCTCGAATCTAATTTAAAGACTTTAAATTCAAAGACATGCACACAAAGGTCGTGCAGTTGGTAAGGCTGTTTAGGTGCGTTTAGACAAAATTCTAACATTTCAGAACAGGCTTCTGTGTTCCTGTGAAAATATACATCTATAATGTATCTATATGCCTGAGGCAGTATAAACAAAAGGACTCAGCTGCAGACTACCATTGCATGTGCACTCTAATAATTTTTGATTTTCATTATTTCTATAACTTCAATCTATATAGAAAATATATTTTGCAGCAGCGTACTTCTCCATAAATGGACATCATGTGCATTCATGTGTGTCTGAAATGAAAAGAAATGTAAATACACAGCCCAGCTCAAACAGAAGAAACTCTCCACACGAAATATCCCATCTCTGGGATTTCTTAAACAAGGCACCTCATCATCATTTAACCTGTTGTATGTTCTTTCAGTTCAAGCTTGCCACCAGTAAAGGACATTAAATATGTTAAATATTATGTAGCTTCCTTTTAAAGAAGTGAGCATGTACACATAGTTACCTTCATTTAACATAAAGTTATCAAAAGGGCAGTAAAAGGAAAAGTTTAATCTCGAGATGAACTCTTAGAACAATCACAAATCAACTCGTACATTTAGAAACAGAAATTGTTTAAATGTTTTTTAATGATAAGTCCTTTAGTATTCATACCAGGATTATGTTGGATATCTCTATATTTAACTGGAAATTTAAACCACTTCAAAAAATGTACATTAAAAATCGTTAAAAACTTTTCCACTTTTTGGTTCAACTTCACTCACATGGAAAAGTTTTGTCTCGTCATTGAAAGTCCTGCAAACATTTCTCGTCATTACTTAAAAAGTCTGGAGTGACATTAAGTTTGTAGTCAGTGTGGAAGTACAGCCTCAGTCCTGAGAGTGTGCGGGCCAGCCTTCGTGTGCTAGTCAATTCACGGATCCTGCTCTCAAGGCTTATTACAGAACGATATAAAAAGAAACAGCGCAAAGACAGAAACAAATAAAAACATAATTTACAAACCCCAAATCATGTAAACATGGAACTTCATACATCAAAAGCTAAATATTCAATCAATCAACACAGGACGGATCATTTTTAGGAAGAGGCAGCTGAAAGATCCCTGGACAGGTTTCCATGTTTTTGTGAACTACAGCTGCTGAGATTCATACACATCAGGAGATTTTCTCAACTAATCTACACCCTGTGCACAACTTCATTTGGAAATCTGCAGAACAAAGAGTGAAGAGTCTTAGGAAGTAGAACTGTTCTTATTGGCAGAGTTAGAATTCAGCACACAACCAAATATAAAGAAAATGGTGTCAAATCATCAACACTGGCCAAAAACTGTGATTCATGAGCTAAATCGTAGCTCTTTGTCGTTTTAATGATCGGTACCAGTGAAGACAAACATGGTTTCTTTAGCCATGTTTCAGCAGAGCAGCAAATTAATGAAGCATCTGAAAGCTTTTAGCAAAATAAAGTGAAATTCAGTGCAGCTTTATCTAAAAGATGAACATAGCGATAGTGATTTAAACGACTGGTTTGCTGACTATGGCTGTGAAGCCTCGGGTTCAGCATTCTGTCCTTCACAATCTTCTATTTTCCTTTTTCAAAACATACTTGGATGAAAAACGGCACACCTGGAAAATGATCAGATAAAGCTAGAGAGCTGGCTAGTGGTCACTTCAAAAGAGATGCTAGCAAAAACAGGCTCAAACAAAACAACTTTAAATAAGATTCAATTGTATCCACTTTTAAATCTTTTTGGGTTTTTTTTTTGCTATGCATAGGTTTAAAGCTTAGAAAGAGTGAACAGGTAACTTTTATATATATAGAAAACATGCACTCTTTGAAGCTGCATGCAGATAGAGATGATCTATAAAGACCAAAACACGCTTGTCTCTGCTGTGAAGCTGGGCTTTTCATAAAATGGGCGGTTATGGAGATTTACTTGATTTGGATGATGAATTGTGGGTTTTTGGTCCCTCACTGACCCTTTCCAGGTCCAGAGGTTGCAGTTTACTCCTACCATAGCAGCAAATTTAGCAGTAGCGATATTTAAATCACTGTTATAGTTATTGTTAGGGTATAGCTAAAGAATGACTGAGCTCCTCTCTGTCATTTAAGACTGCCTACTGGCTTCATCCACTGCAGTTTTTAGCCTCACATTAGAAGTGATTTTAAAATTAAAACTCCACTCTGCGCCTGCTTTTACCACCACTAGTATAGGAAAAACCAAAAAAAATTAAACTGTAATCTGAGAGAGTAGCCACTCACAACAGCACACACTTACATACAGTACATGCACATAGAATTAGACTGGAACAAGGAAACATACAGCAGCCCACCCCCTCCTGATATGTACTGATATAATTACATACCACAAATTACCATCTGAGATCATAAACCTTCAAGAGTGCAATGAAAGACTAAAATCTGTATAGTTAGCACATGATGGGATGATGCTGAAGTAGAATACGGGAGATGTCAAGCTTTCACAAACAGCTATTTACATCGAGGATGGTCAGAAGTTCAGTTCAGTTCTCTGTGACCTTTCACCTCCTCAGAGTGAAAAACCTTCAACGCGCCAGGTTAGTGTGGCTGGCACTCAGGTCACGGCTTTTTCTCAGACAATTATTTCGTTCCTAGAGGAAATTAAACAAGCAGAAATCAGATGGAGAACACAGGAAAGTGAATGTTTTCCATTATAGATAGAGCAAAAAATTGGGTCCCGTACATTTTTTTTTTTTTTGATATAATCAAAAACTTTCAGAAATACATAAAGCTTTCAACAGATCATAAAACAACAAGAGTTATTATCTGAAATTATAATAGGGCAAGGCTGTACTTTCTTATGATACTAAGTAATTAAAAACACATTCCTTCTTACAATTGCAGTCTAAAGGAAATTATGGATACAATGTACCACTTTTTCACTGTTAAAATAAAGAATTGAAGTTGTAAAAACAATGTGTAAAAAAATAACAAACTTACTAAAAATTTGATTGAACATCAAACACTGTTAGTGAAACAGACAATGATGTTAGCCATGTCAGATTTATCACTATTTACAGTGAATGATAAGAGCCTTGGGGAGGGTTTGATAATAACAGTTTATAAAGACATGACAAATCAGAATATGAAATAAAAGACTTGAGTCAAAAAGTATCTGCCAATGGTTCTGATCATTTAAGAGACTGGTTTTTCCTACAACATAATAACATAAATCTGTGGTCACATCTTTGGATATTTGTTCATTTACTGTCATCTGTGGGCTTATTTTGTCTTGAAATAGTAATGCACAATTTCCAAATGAGGGAAGATTGATGAAATTTAAAAAAGTCAAATATGTATTAAAATTACTCCCTGGAAGACCGAAAGCAGATTAACCGAACCCAGATTAACTGTTTTCGAAAGAAAAAGCCTCCTTGAGATATTTCTTATCATTTCTAAGAATTTGTTTAGGGATCCAGCTGCAGTCCTTTGATTGCGGTTTTGCCCCTGGCCTGCAGCAGGACTAAAAACCCTCTGCAGATACTTTTGCACTCGTGTCTTGTTGCTTACTTGGTAGTGGTCATTCGCAGCCTTGTCCGCCACGTTAAGTATCCCCATAGAGCTGGCTCGCTTCATGCTGCACCCACATGCAGGGAGGTGGGGTTAAGGGTCAGAAGTGAGGGGGAGGGGGTGGAGATTCAGTTGTGAGGATTTGAGCTCAGTGTATGTGTTGGTTAATGACATTTGTAGTATTTTCACACTCTGATTAGTTTCACAGAAACGTTCATGTCACATGTATCGTGTTTTCTCTTCCCGTTCATGAATGTTAGAAGGCTGAGTGTAAAATCTGTTACCACTTTCTCCAAAGTTCACCTGAGTAATGTTACAGCTAATTTGCTGTTCATTTGTTACAGTAATAGTAATTAGTAACATTCTTAAATGTTATTGCATGCTTTATCGAAATATAACTTATTTATTAACTTTAATTTATGCTTCAACCTCAACTTAAAAATACATTATGAAGTTTGATGGCTGGATAAACTCTGCTGTCAGAGAAGTCTTTAAATCTGGCAACTGAAACTTAAATTCAATATTTCTTTATATGTGATCTACACCGTACAAATTCTTTAGACAGCCTTCCCCTATAAGAAACTGGTAACATATTTTAAGGATATAGTCTAACAGTCTTTTAATTGATGAGTGGTGTAGACTGAAATTTACACTCAATAAAGTCCGTGCACACACACACACACACACACACACACACAGAACCTGGTTTCAGTACAGTGACACTGCAGAAAAGAATCCATCCTGATGAGAAATGTAATAAGATCAGCACATGGTTGATCATAAAACAGTGAGATACTGGATCCATAAACTAGTTAATGGGAATTTATGGGAAATGGAAGGCGGGAAATAAAAAATGTAGTCAGCGCAGAAGCTTTTAAATAAGTAAAATTGCCAGAACACTAAAACAAGCTCAGACAAAGTGTGTGTAAAGTGTGGGTTGTTGTGTGTGCGTACGTGTGCCAGTGGGTGCTGAATGTATTTTGCCTATTATTTCTATGCAATATCCTTAACTCACCAGTATGAGCTCCTTCACTTTGTTGCCAGTCATACCAATTTCTCCCACCCCTTGTTTCCGGTCTTTATTTAAGCTGCCATTGTCAAAACTTCGTTTAGGTCAAAATACACAAAATGTGTTACTCTTAAGATCTTCTACACCTCTACAGTAGGACTGGCAGAGAGAAAACTTCACTTTTATGAGAAATATACTGGGAATGAACAGAATACTGGTCAAAGCATCTATGAAGCACTTGAGTTCTGATAACCTTCATTTTGTCTGAATACACTGATGATGTGCATTTAATGCTAATACATCTGTTTTCTGACTGTATGCTAGTGCTGGTTGTGAGCACAGCTGTACCTGCTTTGCCTGACTGACTGGAGCTCGCTGTGTTGCAGGGTGACGGTGCTGCAGAAACGCTCGGCTGTAAGTCTGTCTGAATTTGCAACACTTCTATGACAGATGTGTAACAGCTGGAATTGTGAGAACCAAAGCACAGCCATAACTACTGCTGCAGTGTAACATGTGTCATCTCAAGTCAGCAGTCATTGTATGTTTCAACAGATAGCTATACATCTAGTCTAGTCTAGCTTTCCTGCACTAGTATGGACAGAGCCCGAGGAGCAGCTGACCTTCATAAAGATATGACCAGCTGCAGGCATAACACATTATACTGTTTCTCAAGGTTTCCCTATGCAAGGTAGCAAGTCATAGCACAACAGAAAATACCCCACTGTGAACCTGCAGATACTCTCTCGATGAATATCATGAAATTGCAACATCCTCAGTTTTGTCTTTTGCTCCATTTTTTTGTACAAACTAAAAACTTGCAATTGTTTTTAAATAATTTAGTTAAACACTGTACAGCAGTTAGCATGGACATTTCTGCAGTGATTTACTGAGAACCTATCAGTCATAGTGATGATGGACATGACGGTTGTCATGTCCATCATCCTCATGAGCCACAGAGAAGAGCAGCACCAAAAGAAAAAAAAGGAAAAAAGAGCACACAGATGAAGCATGCAAGTAGGCATTCGAATGGAAGGAAAAAACATTTATTCATAAATAAAATAAAATCAACATGGTACTCTACACAGGAAGAGCCATGCAGACAGGTTGCTTTTCAAAATAAAATTCAAAGAAAGTGAAGAAAATAAAATTCCAAAGCTACATGAAACTCAAACGTATTTCAGTTGAGAAAAAAAAGAAAACAATCCAGAGCCACAAAATGCAATAAATAGGTATAACTATTAGTGGTTAAAACAAACAAACAAACAAACAAACAAACAAACAAACAAATCCCACCAGCATAACAAGCATAAAGGCAGTTCAAAAGCAGACATTAGTAGTTTCATTGCAAATGCTCTTTCACATGTCCTGTCATAGCATGTGAATGCCAGTATTATTTTCCCATTTCATCAGTTAGTTCCCTTTGGTTCTCTCGTTTAACAAAGTTCAGGTTTGGTCAGGACAACAGAGGTGTTCTAAAAGCATCATTCAGAGATTCAAATTCAGAAAGAAAAAGTGCAACTTTTATACTCTGTTATACATTCGACATTTAAATGTCTGAAGTTATTCATGTCATCACCTTGTTGTTCTGAATGCAGTAATAAAATATACGTAAACCCATTCTGACCTTCACCTCCAGTCGCTTTCAAATTCCACATAATTTTGAAGTTTCCTGTCACGTGAAGTAAACAGACCGTAAACTCCACTTTTCAGTGGGGGAGTAAATAAGCGGTGGTGGTTTTTGCAAGCTAGTGTTGAACTAAGTTGATGTTTGAAAGTAAAATCACTTCCTGACAGTGGAAGTCGTTCAGATGAAGAACTGTTTATGTGAAGGTTTAACAGAATACATTTTAACCCCAGCAGCAAGTACACATGTGAATAACTGTGGTCCACAGCCAGACTTTAGACTCCACTGTGCCAGACAACAGTCAGGTGTGTGTATTCCAACTCCTTCCGCCAAAAATGGAAGCCGTTGTTTACACCTGTGCAAGTATGCAAATATTCAGTTGTCATGAAGCCTGCGTGAGATGTCAGGCACAAATCACCAATGTAAATGTTTGGCTGGATTGTATTTGGACATGTGGCGAGTATAAAAACATGTATGTTGTTGTAACTATTTGTTGTAAATATTAGACCATTTTATGACATAAATTTTTTTCTTAACATATTAATACTTTTCCTGTATCTCTTAACGCAGAACATTAAAAGTTTTTTTTTTATAAAAATACATTTTTCACAAGATATATTTTTTCCTCTTAATATTAAATTTTTTTTTTAAATACATACCTTTTCCATAATTTGGATTTCTCCCCATGAAATAACACTTGTGTTTTAAAATTT
The DNA here is from genome assembly GCF_057382275.1 of Copadichromis virginalis. Classification (NCBI taxonomy): domain Eukaryota; kingdom Metazoa; phylum Chordata; class Actinopteri; order Cichliformes; family Cichlidae; genus Copadichromis; species Copadichromis virginalis. The sequence continues at coordinate 10,323,937 of NC_140636.1, forward strand.
TAAAAATATAAATCATACACTTACTATAATTCTGCATTTTCTTAAAATACTGTCTCTTTTTTATGTAATATTTCCTTACATAAAGGAAACAAAGCGCCTACTGTTGCCAATGACCAAACCATGAACTGTAAAGAAAAGGTTGAATGCATCGCAGTGCAAACAAATGCAATGGGAAAAAAAGCTGATGCGTATGTGCCAGAAAAAGCTCCTCCATCGCTCCATGTGCAAACACAGCTTTCCACCACTTCACCACCAGCAAAGTACAGTGAATCCCTTCTTTGTTTTTGGTTAGTACACCAACTGCCGTGCTGCATGATGGAGGGCCGGCTTGATCCTCCAGGCCTCCAGTGCAAAGGGTGAGTCAACCTGTAGCGGGGTGGGGCAGGTGTCTGGGTGGAGTTGATAGTTACCCGGGGTTTTTGGGCTCGCTGTCTCGGGACGAGCCGCCGCCTTTCAGCTTGCGAACGAGTTTCTCGCTGCTGCGGCGGATTGACGCTCGTAGTTTACTGAAGGATCCGCTCCTCTTCAGAGAGCCGGAGCCATCCTGGTGGGACACGTCACAGAGTCACTCATACACACCGCTATCCAACATATTTAGAAGAGTGCAGACACAGAATGTAGATTAGCATCAAACCAGCGTACACTCTCATTACTGCTTCAAACACATTTTCTGCTACTGTGCTTTAATCGAGAGAAGTCTGTGCATCTTACTACTGACATGACTTAATAATTAAAACTGTCCAAATCTAGGCTACACATACTCACACCCTATCTGCACACTGGTATATGCTAATATATTCACACAAACACTCAGTAGATCACTGTGTGATTTAAAGGAGTCCAATAGAACAGCTCTGCTACATTTAGTTTTACACACCTTGTAATCATTAGTCTGTTTGTATTACAATTAGCATCTTGAGCTGCTGTACTGGACTGCATTTGCTTGTCTCGTGCAAAATTTCATGTGCTTACATGATGCAGTAAAGCAGCACACTCATTACAAACCAGCAGAGATGCTTAATGCGTCATGTGTGGCTTGTACTTCAAAAATAATGCTCCGTGCACTAAACAAGACTGTATTTATTTTGTTACACTGCATCTCATTCTGAGAGACTTCTACCCCTAAACTGTGGCACCATCAGCTGGTGTATTCTGTTATACATTATTCTCATCTTTTCAAATGTGAAAGGCTACACAGAGTGGCTCTGGAGAAGTCACACTGCATAATTTAGTGGCACCATTTTTAAGGTGTCAGCTATATGCCTATAGATGGCCCCAAAATCAAAAATGACATTACATGAAGAGATCTTTAGTGTGAGAAATATAACACCTCTGACATTTCATCTTCATTTAGTCCAGGGGTGGGCAAGTCCAGGCCTCGAGGGCCAGTGTCCTGCAGGTTTTAGATCTCACCTTGGGTCAACACACCTGAATCACATGATTAGTTTGTTACCAGGCCTCTGGAGAACTTCAGGACATGTTGAGGAGCTAATTTAGCCATTTAAATCAGCTGTTGGATCAAGGACACATCTAAAACCTGCAGGGACACCGGCCCTCGAGGCCTGGACTTGCCCACCCCTGATTTAGTCTCAGCACAGCTTTGATCTCTGACTGTTAAACTCGATGCACTTTATTGGACCTGCTAGTTTCTCACCTGCACCACTTCCTTTCAACATGTGTTGTTGAATAATAATAATGAATCAGAAGTTTGACTGAGGAATAGGGCAGCGTCTTGTGTGGGAGAGAGCGACTCAAAAGGCTATACATAGATTTTTAAAAAAAAAAAACATAATTTCATATTTTTTCCAACTTGGATGCCTTAAATGTTTCCATTAACCATTGTCATCATATCCAGCAACATGGTAGGATCAGAGTGGTGAAGCCAAAATAGGTCAGTTACTTCCTAGTCCTGGCAGAACTCCATTTATTTTTGTAAAAATGTAGAAATAAATTACAATAATAATTGAAAAACTGATCCAAAATATGAATTAACTAGTTCCAATGATTTTTAATGTTTGCTTAAACTTTTGATCGGTTGTTTTTTTTTTATTAAAGAAAAGTATGTCAAAGTTTAAAAGCTGTTACTGCCATGAGTTGTCAAAGTAGTCATGGAGAACCAATTCATACTCCAAATAAACTGAATTTTTCACATCAACGTGACTTTTACCTTTAAAAACTAGAGCACACCTAAAATATGGGGGAAAAAAGTTGATCTGTAACTAGCTAGAGAGACAGTTAAGCATCACCCAAACATACCTCAGAAATCAAATGAAGAATATAATATGCTATTGATTTCTGACATAAACCTACCCTCTGAGCTTCTGGGAGATTAAATTTAAATATGCATTTTTTCAGAATTGAGTTTTCAAATCTGCAGAACATCCATTATCTGATTTAAACAGTGACATAAAAGATTCAATTTACTGGACTGCGGATATGGTGATTGTTCTTCCTTCCACTGCTGCTGTATCTGAGCAGGACAGGTTTAGAGCTCACTCAGTTATGATGACACACACACGGAAAAGAGAAGGAACACACAAAGAGGCGACAGGCACAGGTTCAGGTGAGCAAAGAGTTTAAGTTTTATTAGAAGTTAAGAAAGATGCACAAACAGGACAGCACACGCAGAAGATTAGTAGCAGGAGGTGAGATCAGACTGAAAAGGAGACTAATTAAATTCCTAAACTTTCAGCAAATGCAACAATAATGCTTTTATACAGCAAATTCTCTGTAACCCCCCCCCACACCAAACCCTGACAACTATATACACAGATATACAGAAGGTAAACAGAGAGAACACACAAGGTTTAGGCTCTGTATCGGCCAAAAGCTTCACTTTTTTCAAGACCCAACCTGACAAGTGGAAAACTTGAACTGTTGCAGCGTTTCTCCCCGAGACTTAACCATGTAAGCCCACTGCACATTAACTCCAATCACCTTTATGTGTCCTCTTATTGACATCACAACATGTTTTTGTCTGATATCAGTGCAAATGATGAGACAGCAGAGTGACACAGCAAAGACTAAACTCTAAACAGGAGCACAAACCTACAGAGCCACAATCAGCGGTGCTCCTGATCATGCTGACGAGTAAAGTCGATGTTTTATACAGCGTGTTACGTGACTACCACATGAGACGTTTTCAGTTATCACTACGGATTCTAAAAGCTAATGTTGAATTAAATTGCGCGGATGATAAAAGAGAGATGAGAAGCTTCTAACCTCTACAGAGGGAGAGAGAGAGAGGAGGAAGGAGGCTTTAACATGGACCTCAAGCCTTCTCAGACCTTTTTTGTTGTTGTTTTTGGCTCATCTGACCACGACATCAACAAAATGTCATCACTTTTGCTCCTGTGAATGCCTTTGCCAGTATTGTAGTGCTGAAATGTTTTAATTTTTTTAGCCTAATGAAGTTTGAGGTTTAAATCAATCATTTGCACCTGGGTTGAACACAGGATGTCATGTTCACACAGCAGGAAGTTGTTGTTTTTCCTGTGTTTTTTAAACCACAATCTGTCATTTTTAGACCTCAAACACAGTTTACAATTTGTTGCACAGCGGCACTGCTACTGCTTTTCCCCCTGTTTTGCTGTTTAGTTTGGTTCACTGTTTAAGATAAAGATCCACTGGATACAAACACGCACATTCTTGTTGCATTTTGCAGTCATTCTGCGTGACCCTGGCCTTTAAAATCAATGGACCTGTTCAGCAACACTTCATTGATCTCTTTTTAATCACAAAGAAAAGTTCTGACCAAAATTTTGCTCCACTTTAAAACTAAATATAGCACATATTTGGTCATCTCTTTTGGTCATCCACTTTTTGCTTTGATTTTAATGACATGAAATTTTAATGATGAAACTTTAATTGATCTTGTGGTCAGATTTGTACCAAATAAGAAAGTTCATAATTTTAGTTAAAGAAGAGTTCAGTTCAGGAACTTTGTGTCAAACACCCCTCAAAGTTCCTCCAAAAACAAGTCTACAAGCAAAACGAAAGCACATTTTAAAGATAGGAGAGTGACAGAAAGAGAGGAAGCAGAGGAGCAGAGTTAAAGGACAAGGAGAAATATCAAGGTATGAAGCACAAGTTTACTGTTGCCATAAAGAAAAATCACCCCAGTCCTCTCCCACCCGCAGCAGATACACATTCTAGCGCAGTGCTTTAGCACAAGTAGAAAGCAGAGGGTTGGATTCGGACACACAAGCTGTCTCCGTATTTCTGCCAGAACCATTTTCACACAGTTCCTGTTCCCAAAAACAACTGAGATTGGGGTGTAAAAGCAACATTATCGCTGTGGTTGAACCCGGTGTGAAGAATCCCGCCACAGAAAAGAGCTGAAGGAAAACTGCAAAGCTGAAGGGGCTGAGGCGAGGTGAGGCGAGGCATCCGTCATGCAGAAGACAATTTTTAGAACCACTACAAGGCATCTGGAGTTACGCCTGCCGGTCAGACAGAGCAGATTGAAGAGAGAAAGACGCAAATGCAAACAGTAAAAGAGAGGGGAAAAGACAGTAAGATGAGATATGGATACAGAGGAGCAATTAAAGAAGGGTGAAGAAAGGAGGGAAGCATACAGGACAAAGACTGAGAGGTTAACAGACAAACCAGACACAGCGTCTCTCCACCCGCCAGTGCAACACATGGAAGACAGAGATCAATAAATGATTATACAACAAAACCCAACACTGTACTGGACAGCCAACACAGTATGGGTGGGCTTTAAGTTACAGTCATTACAGTGACATAATTTGATCAGAAGCAATTATTTTAATATTCTGATTTGGGAAAAGAGCTCAAAAAACCTGTTAAAAACATCTTCAGGAGATCTGTGTCTCACATGAGTGTGATTGGTAACCACTAGTGTTTGCGTCACTAACCTCTGTGTTATAGAGATTCTCATAAAAGCAGCAATAAAAAAATTTTTATGTGCAGTTTTATTTTCACAACAATCCAACTTTACATGGGGAAATCCTGGGAAACCCTGGATGTTGTCTATTGCTCTAAGTAGCTATTTTCAAATGAAATCTGTTCTTTCCAAATCACAGGACTCACAGCAGGAGATAAAAATTAAGAGATAAATAATAATACTTCTGTATTTTCACAAATATGAGGTAGGATAAGATCATTTTAACAGAATAATGGTTGTGCAGTCGGGGGACTGAACTACAATAACACTTCTGTTCCAGCCTCCTCTAGTTTGTGGGAGAACAAAACCATCCAGACCGCATTATATTCCTTCTCCAAGGCCATCGGCCATTTTCCACAGCTTGTTCCAGATGGCCTCGGGTCTCGTCCACTCTCAGGCCCAAACCTCTAAAACTCAACAAACTAAACTAAATTAAGGCAGCAGACAGATAATGTCAGGGTGGACTCTTAAATGCCTGAATGCTCTGTGTGGTTATTAGGATGATTTATAATTTTACCATGAAATTACCTGTTTGTAAATGTAACTCACAACTGTGTAACCATTTGGTAGCGCCCCTGGCCTTTTCTTTTGGCAGCTATTTTGAAGAATTATGTAAATTAACTTTAATGTCAGCAGTCACATGGCATAAAAAAAAAAAACTACATTTATAAAACAGGAATATTCACACGTCTGGTTTCAGGAGGTGAGCTGCAGAGGCCACACCACCAGGTTCAATTATATTTTTAATTTAAAAAAAAAAAATCGAATTATATGCGCTAAAGGCAGGCTGAAACATCGAGCTTGTGCGAGAATCTGAAGAAAAGAAAAAAAAGAAAGCAGAGAGGCCAAGCTTCAAACTTTCTAAGGTTTGTGTTTTGTGTGAATTTACACGAAGAAACAAACAAACAAAAACACGGTTGTGGAATCATATCTCATGTATTCCAGAAGTATTATGAATGGACACCTAAACCTATCACAGCTGTGAGAGTGCAGGACAACTGGCAGGCTCTGCCACTAGGTGGAGCACTTATACAGCTCAATCAGGTGGAGAGAGACGCTGTGTCTGGAACATAGCTCATCAATACATATCAGTAAAGTTAAACCTTGTTAGGTGACCACAAAATAAACAGAGGGGTGCAGGTAAAGAGACATGTGAGAGTAGCCAGAAAGATCAACTTTTTTGTAACAGAACTAAATGTTTAGTTTTGTGTTTTTTATCTTCATCCCAGAAAATGAACTAAAATAGCTGGGAGCAGCAACACAAGTCAACTTAATGATAATCAGAATTGATCATTTATTCGGTCTGAACTCTCCCATCTTCTCTGGCAGCTAACAAGGAACAAATGGAAAAGAACAAAAGGCTGGGAAAGTCACACTTTACATTCTCTGGCAGCAGATCACCACACGTATGCAACGATCAGAAACATAAACAAGTACACACATGCAGATCACCAACATCAACAAAGAAGGAGTACAGTACAGAGCCCATATTGAGTCAGAACAGACTGATGAGTCACAGACTCATTTGTATTAAGTGAGAAGAGAGAGGTTTTCACAGCTGCCTGTGGAGAGAGCTGAAGTGGAAGTGATGATTTGTTTGACAGGATGAAAAACAAAATGTACTCTGACAACTGCAGGGAAGCAGTGGAGGATAAACATCCCCAGACATATCTGTTTTTATCCATCTAATATTAGAAATATGAGCCAATTGCAACTGATAGTATACAAGTGCAATACAAAATTACAGAATTTTAAAGATTGATATTTTCAGTATGCTGCAGAATGATGTTGCTATTGTAGAGATTTGAAAAGAAGATAAGTGCATGCTAATAATACACAAATAGTGTATGAAAATAACTGGATACACCCAGTATTTCCAAAATAATACTTCTACTGGAATCTTGCATAGTGCTTTTGCAAATTCTAGTTCTTTATATATTTAAGTTCCATTTACTTTTGTAAATCCTCTCTAACTCGTAGGCTGTGGAATTGTGCTGGTGTAGAAGCTGTGAAAGCTCCCTCTTGGGATCAATAAAGTGTGTCTTCAAATCCAATTAAAGGCCGATAGTTGATTGATTGATTGATTGATCGTTGTATTTATACTGACTTCATTTACTGTTTGATCAAAGAAGATTTAAGGACAAAACAAAAGCTCCTTGTCAGATTTTCCTTCCAGCTAAAGTTCTTTCCAGATGAGTCCGGCTCCTTTCCTGATATAAATAGGTCCAGAGATCTGCAGGCGATCGTCTGCTGTGTGCTAATAATCCATTGACAGGCTACAGTTTATAGGCACAGCTATGTGTCACACCATACCGCCTGCAAGGACTACAACTAGAGGTGCAATAGGAGATGCTGATTGGTTGTTCTGGGCTCTATGACTACTGTTGCTATGCGAGCAGGCCAGCTCTAAGCAACAGCAGGAGCAGCATTTTAGAAATAAGGTGGTGAGCAGCCTACAGCGACCCTATAACTACATATTCTGCCATTGCAGTGAGGACAGGCTGAGAAAATTCTGCATATTCTGAAATGTACCAGCTGATTGAGAACAGTCGGTCTGCAGCTGAGGCAGCGAGGTGGCATCAATGTGTGTGACCAGAGGGGTTTTTAAAGCTTTTTAGACATTAGTTGGAAAAGCTGTACAATAAAAGAGAGTTTAGTGAAAAATACTATACTATACTAAACTATACAAAGAGCTACGACTCAACGACTGCCAACGACTTAAGCTCCAGCCAAGTGAATGCTCCAGCAGAGCATTTTTTCACTTGATCTCATTAATCAAAGTCAGGGTAACAGCGACGCACAAGCAGGAAGAAGAAGCGGGAGAGCAGAGTAACTGCGACTGTCAGTCAGGATTATCAGTGTAGCATTGTACAGTTTGATCCTTTTGAGCTAGTCGGACAAGATTTAAGTCCTCATTCAAACATTTTAGTCATAGATGAAGAAACAACCTCACTGTATCTTTCATGACCGAAGCCACTAAGGCTACGTTCACACTGCAGGCGAAAGCGCATCAAATCCGATTTTTTTGACCCTATGTGCGATTATGGTGCGACAGTGTGAACGGCACAAATCCGATATTTTCAAATCCGATCTGGGTCACTTTCGTATGTGGTACTGAATCCGATACATATCCGATGTCTCAGAAAGCGACTGCTGTTTGAACGGTCAAGTCGCATTAAATCCGTCTTTTACATCACTGACACAAGACAGACGCCAATTATCCGCGCCAGAGAAGACATCGCGAACGCTTCCTGGCCATCCGGTGAAACTGCTGGGAAGACAACGTTGGAGAAACGTTAACATTTTATTTGTACTGCATAACCTGCAGGTTCTGACAGAAATCTGCAACTATCCTTTGAAGCACCTCTCCTCTAAAACAGCAATAGCCTAAGGATCATTATTAGGTTATCTACATTATTATGTAAATAACAAAATAACTTAAAGCAAAAATCGGGAAACATGAAGTCCGAAGTCTTTATATTAAGGCCATCAGTCAAACAATATAGTTTGTTCTGGGTCTAAACAGAGCGCGTTGTGTATGACGTCTTCTTTTGCGCATGCGGGCCACTTTGAGCGTTCACACTAGAGCGCGTTTGCTGTCACACTTTATTTGTAGTGTGAACGAGCAGACAAAAAAAACGGATTTGATCAAAAAAATCGGAATTGAGCATTAAGACCTGCAGTGTGAACGTAGCCTAATTGAAGAGATAATCCCCTCACTGGCCTCCAGTGGCCCCTCATTCTCACTATAACTTTATAGGGAACCATCAGTTGGCTTGATTGACAGCAAATAAAATAATCCAATCCAAGCCAGCTCAATGTGACCAAACTTTAGCATTTACATTAACAACTGTGTTTATTATAGTTTCTGTGCTGAGGAAACTTTAACAAGTAAAATGACTTTGTGGATGACGTCAGTCCAGAAAGATAGAGGAGTTATTTCAAGTCGACATGTCTGTGTCCCTGGTTTGAGAACTCTCAGTAATGTGCCGAGGGCTGTGTACTGTACTTACCCCGTTCCATTCCACGCTCATACTCACTTCCTCGCCGCCGTCTGGCCCGCTCTCATACTTCACCGTGTCAGAATTCAGGCTCTCGCGGCTTCGCTGCTTCTCTCGGGCCTCCGGCTCGCTCAGCACCTCAGCCACGCGCTGCTTGTGCACATTGTCCAGACCCTGATGTGTGCACACAACAATAAATAAATGCCAGTTCAACAAATCCAATTAAGCATAAGCTAAACCCATGTACTAGTCGGACCTCCAGCACAGCCTCACCTACACAGATACACTGTACAGCTGTCAGCAACAAGTGCTAATTCATCCAATCCAATTAATACTAAATCTATAGACTTCTACTGCCTGCTGCTCTAAACCCAGCACCTGGGATTTGCTGATTAGCAGTCAGAATAAACCTGGCAGAGGACAGAAAATGAAAAAAAAAATCCAACTAATTATTGGTAAATTAGCTTGCTGACCACTAGAAATTCAGTTAAACCATTTTTGAAAAAGCACACTTTCAATATGGAGCTAGAGGAAAGCACCTACCTAAGAAGTCACTGCCCATTCTGAAATCTCAGAATGTCATTTTTGACTATCTTTACTGCTGTTTTGATATTTACAGAAATCTTAAAGACTTTTTTAAACGTTCAGTTTGGTGGAAAAAACAATTTTGCAACCATGTGATTAAAAGAACATACATGTAAGCATCTAATATAGTGAAACTTGAACAGCAAACCCATGGTGCCAGTGCAGCTAAATTAGCTTTTCTGTTAGCTGGTGACTTCCAGTGCTACCTTGCGTAATTAAAGCTGGCCAACAATACGGTTACACCACAGTACAAAGTACTTTCTGTGACTCTGCCTGAGCGTTTAATTATTCAAGGAGGGAAAAACAAACACGGGACGTTACACTGCCAAACAATCATGCTGGCAGAGTCTGGTCGCTTATTTTATTTCTACTAAAACCTTCTCCACTTGTATTATCTAAATGCTGATTAAAGGTTACATTCATATCGGGATCGAATCTTTCCTCAAGCAAAAAATGACAACGCTCCAAATATATCAAAGGAAGTTTGTGGTGTTAAAACGAGGCCCCAAAGCAGATCCGACTAGTTATAATGGAATTATTGTAATAATTACCAAAATGTTATTTTAGTTTCTACAGCTGTAATTTCAGCAAGACAATGGGGAATTTTATCTTAATAACATGTGTGTCTGTTACTGAATAACTCAATGTTTACATGTTGATGGAAAACCTAATTCAGGATAAAAGCTGCAGGACTTAGACTCCATTAAGTCTCATAAGTAACACCATCAGGGGCAGCTAAAAACAACACCAAAGAAACCAAACTACGCTCCAGGATTCTGAGTGCATTGCATTTTTCCAATTCCACAGCAGCTCACACATTTTCTGCCTTTTAATGTGACGCAAATGCTCAACGGACCCGTTTCATCTGAGCACCGATAACAAGTCATCTGCTTCTATATCTACAGTCCTGTGTTGTTAGTCACATTATCCAGAGGCCACACCTGCTTTCTGGAACGCATCGCAGCTTCCTCCAGGGTCCCAGCTGCCTCTAGCTTGCCCTGCCGCCTGTAGAGGGCACCAAGGTTTTTCAGGGTGGTGGTAACCGTGGGGCTGAAACGACAACCGGTGGAAATTTAATGTCACAGAAAATCGTTTTGGCGAAAGAAAATAAAACAACAAGAACAACACGACTGTCTTATAGATGGTTGGCCACAGCTGGTTTAATTGCTTACTACATTTTGTTATGTGTAAACATTTATATATATCATGTATCAGTTTGCTTCCTGTGCTGAGAGTATCACCCATATTTACTCCGTGGAAAAACACTGACCTGTCGACTTTACAGGCTTTGTACCAGCCTCCATACTCTCCAAATGGTGAACCGTCTTTCTGCTTCCCCTGTGAAACACCAATTTGGTTTAGATTTAAGAAATCTGCATATATGATATAATAAATCAGACATTTAAGGATGGAAACCAACCCGCTTACATTGTATGTAGTCAGTTTACATGGAGAAGTGTTAGCAGTGGGATTATAATTGGATCAGTACTTCTTCCCCAGAACATCTAAACCTATTAAACCATGAAATGAACTCTTAGATGGGAGAGTGAAGGACTCGGACCATCATCATCAGTTTTTACTGAGACTTAATATCCTAATCCAATCTTTGTAAAGTCAGTCTTTCTTATTTCATGTTAAATAAGGTAAAAGAATTCAGAGAAGTTTAATGCAGAAGTTTTTTTTTTAAACTTGGTGTGTTTTGATCCTGTGCAATTATAAGGTTTTGTCTTTAACACTGAAACCCAAAATTAAGAAAGCACAACAGAAATTACAATTATACTTGTATATATGTTTCAGGCTCTCACCTTGCTTTGCTCCTCTCTCTCCTCAGCATGCATCCAGATTGGTTTGTTCTCATCTGCAAAGAAACATACACACAATCAGTCCTGACAAACTCAGATAAGCAGCTAGAGACACCTTTGAAAAGTCACTCTGACTCTGAAGTGCTGTTTTCTGTTTCTTTTCGGCTCCATCCTTCACTAAAATAACAGCAGCCTGAACATATTAACCTTTACTTCAAAGGAGAGACTTATAAAGTTGTTCATGCATGCAAGTTACTCTAAGTTTAAGCTACTATCTGCAATGTCTGAAATATAAAAAGTGTGTGAGCACTTTGTACCATCAACAGAGCCAAACTCCCGTTCATGAGCGCGGGTTAGGATTTCTTTATACAGGGTCTCTGCCTGCTTGAACTTGCCCTGCTTCAGGTAACAGGATGCCTGAAAAACACAAACAATAAGAACAACATGACACTGCGAATGAGCAAAGTCAGAGCTCGCTCTTCAGCAGTTAGCAGTAAGGTCCAGCAATGGGATGTCAGCAACACACAAGAAGCTTCACAGGACTGGGAGAAGCTGAATTAGTTTTTTCTTCTTCCTTTTTTTTTTTTTTTTTAAATAAAATAATTTAAAAAGAGTTGTCATTTTCATGCCACTTGTCATCTGCAGATATTGATTTTTATTCCGCAAATTGACAAATACTTCCATCCTTCTCACCAAGTTGTTCTTGGTCTTGGCCACGTTGGGGTCATCTGGGCCCAGTTTGGTCTGGTAGATCTCCAGGGCTCTCATGTAGTAGTACTCCACCTCCTCATACTTGCCCTGGTTCTGACACAGCAGGGCCAGGTTGTTTAGCTGCTTGGCCACATCTGGGTGGTCCTTGCCCAACACCTGGGACAAAAGAGGAAGAGATATGAACTTTAAACAACCCATTTCTGCCATGTGCTATTTGGTCAGTAACACTTAGCCAACATGAGAAATGCTGGTCAGACGGATTTAGCGCCTACTGAGTTTCACTAGTGTAAACATTCAAATGTGCAACCTAGTTTAAATCCTCAGGTCCAATGTTGTAAATTTGGATTTCCAGGAAGACCGGAAGGGTGTTTGTCAATACGTTGGAAATGTTTGTTTCATCTCCTGCCAAGCTGCTTTGACTTGCTGCACTCTGTTTGTAGTGCGGCTGATTACACTACACGTATGTTTGGAGCAGTGTTCACAGAAGATGTCACATGTGTAAATTTGGTCTAGAGTACTGGGGATCAAGCCTGTAGCCTTTGCTACATACAGTACATGCCTCCGTAGGAATTTTGGCCTTTTGTGGATTAATAGGCTACTAACCTGCTTTAATAAATAAAAAAATAAATAAAGCTGTAAAACAAAACAAAAACAACACCCAACCCCCCCCCCCCAAAAAAACCACTTCTGGATTAAGAAACAGCCTTTAAGCACTGCAACCTCTTCCTGTGAGCTAAGAAGAGTAAAGGTCATTAGAGTAGAGTGCAGCAAGACTAAAAGACATGTATTGGGGCTAGATGCTAAATGACCCCCCCCCCCCCTCTCACACACACACACACACACACACACACACACACACACACACACACACACACACTATTTTTTCTTATTATATGATTCTAACTGCCCAGTAAAGATGTAGCAATCATAGGTGGATGAAAGGAAAGAAAACAGAGAAGAAAATGAAAAGGATGTGCACGGGTGGAATCAGTGAACACACATGGGTGGCTGGTGTTGTTGGGAAAGGGATCTGATCAGTTAAAAAGAAACCACCCTGAGTGTCACGTTTATGGTTGTAAATGAAAACAAGTGAACAATTAGTTTGTTTTGATTTCTAGTTTCAGTTTACTGCTCGGTAAGTTTGTGTGAGGTCTTAGAACTGCAGGATGATCCCCCCCTCCCTCCCTCCCTCCCTCCCTCCCCGCTGGAGACCGACAGCGTCTTTGATCCACAGGATGGTGCAGAGCTGTGTGAGCGGAGATACCTACAGTATTCACTCAGGCCTGGCCTCAATCGCCTCCTCCTGCACCACATAACACATCTGAACGCTTTCCTGTAAACAGCATTAGCTAGAAAACAGATTGCCATCAGCACCACAAAACTGCTGAGGATCTGATCATGCCTACTGATGCCTTCAACCACCAAATGTTCTGCAAAAATTCTGTGGCTTATTGAAAGCTTTCAGGCAAAGTAAACACACTACATACATGTTCTGGTCGCCCTTTTCTAATTAAAAATTAGTTACTTAAACCTTGGAATTTGAACCTTAAAATTCTGGTTTGGTACTGAAAATGTCAGATATGAGGAAAAGAGGAAAGGCTGCAAGTTCTTGCAGGTAGCAGATCTGCTAAGTTATCTATAATTGCAGATATTCGAGTACTGGAGTAACTATAGCATAGACTAAATGTTTGAAAAAACACAATCAAGCAAAAAAGATTTCATCACTGTTTTCATTTTTGCAATCACCGTCTTTGTGTTTTGAAACCAGATGTGATGTATGCATGACTGAGAAACCAACACACTGCGTGCTCATGTGGTAGCAACTAGGTGATTACAAGGCAGACCCAGCCTAAAGCATATCCTCCTTTATACTTGTTGTTTTACCATAATGGGGACCAATTTTCAAAATGAATATAATGGTATATACACTAAAATTGAAACTAGTGATCAGCTTATAAACTTGTCAGGTAAAGTGTTTCCTTACTCACTTATGAAGGAGGCCAAGGACACTTTTCTCATAGACTAGAATTTTTTATGCAACCAGAGGATTCATACTGCTGACCATTACAAAGACAACATATTTAAGACACTTGTATACTGGCTTCACTTTACATAGCAGACCCTACATCCATTGTTTAAATGCAGTCTGTCATCTGCAAGTTTCTATTATCTTGAATCTTTTACAAGAATAACGCTGCTGGCATTCCACATTTTTGCTGTTGCCATGAACTCAAATAATTCTAAAGGCTAAAAGCAAGAAGTATTAACACTTTCTCAATACTTCACAAGGGAAACTTTAAGATGAGTCATATTTCCTTTTTCTCAAAAACTTTCTTCAACAGATACAGACTGCAATTTACTTTGCCCTGACAGATTAGTGAGGGCAAAGTGAAAAGGATATGACACACACACACACACACACACACACACACACACACACACACACACACACACACACACTTTTCCAGAGTTTCTACAAAAAGGCGGAATGACGAGAGGGGGAAAAAAACATCCTTCTGATTCAGCAGTTCTGCTGCAGTCACTTTGCAATGCCCTGCATGTGCAAAACCACTCCGGCTTAAGCAAGTGCATTATCATCTCAGTTTAAGAAGCATGAAGAAAAAAAAAAAAATTAAATGCCTCGGCTTAACCAAAGCTGACGTTGCATTCTCAAGGAGACGAAGGAGAAGTGGGTTTGTTCAAAGGCAAGAGCTGAGCATAAACAACAGAAAGTGTCTCCTGCGGCTCGTTTGTAAGTATCAAATTAATACAGGCAAAACAGTAGCGTTCGCTCAGGATAAAGAGCCTGCCCTGTGACGAAGGCTGAATACTGATAAAAAAAATTTAAAAAAAAGAGGAGAAATTACATAAAGGAGGTTGACTACAGTTTATTTCTTATGCAAGCAGTGAGGAAAAAACAAAACAAAAAAAACAGACTTTATGACTTTATGAGTTTTATGTAGTTTTTGTAGATGTGTGAATGTGTGTGTGAATGGGTGAATGACTGAATGTAGTGTGAAGCGCTTTGGGGTCCTTAGGGACTAGAAAAGCGCTACACAAATGCAGGCCATTTACCATTTACCATGTACTTTCTAATATATATATATTAAAACACTTTTTGGAAAGAACAAAGACTCACTGCTGCTTTTCTTTTTTTAATTCCAGATTTTGGCCAACTGCTGTTTTACTCTGAGGCCTCAGTCGTTGGTGATACCCCAACCTGAAATCTATTATATCACAACATATCAATTTTGTTTTTTTTAATCCTTCTTAACAAGTATAGTTGACTTTTTTTTCCTTTTTTTGGGGGGGGGGGGGGGGGGGGGGGAGACAACGACGACACACAACTCAAACAGCTGTAGCCGATCACCGTGTGCCAGGCCCGACTTCTGCCAGCTACAGCTGAACTACAAATTAAATGGATTTAGCTAAATTTGGATTTAGCTGTCCAAGAAGTTTATGTTCAGTTTTATATGAGTATAATCAAGTATTTATTGCACTCATCAGCAAGTTATCTGTGTATGTTAAACACGGTTAAATGCAGCTTGCTAACCAAGCTTGCTAGTGTTAGCTAATAACATAAATGGTAAATGGCCTGTATTTGTATAGCGCTTTACTTAGTCCCTAAGGACCCCAAAGCGCTTTACACTACATTCAGTCATTCACCCATTCACACACACATTCACACACTTAGCACTTCACCATCTCATAAACATGGTCACCACCCCCAAATAAAACACAGTGGTATCTAAAAACTAATGATGAGGCCTCGAAATGTGTCACATAGTGTCCATAGTTTGTTAAATCCAACAATAAACACAAGTGACTGCCACTAGACATGAAAAGCTAATACTGTTGTTAATTATGTGCAAAACTTAAAATTTAGATATTCTAAACAAGTTAATCTGTTGCAGTTATAGTAAATATCTGCTGTGTTGAAATGAAAAGCTGAAGGGACAAGTGGTCAGTTGCTGAGTGCTGTCTGAATATTTTAATTCCTACTATTCATTCTGCTGCCTCCAAATGAAATATTCTGAGTGAAGTCTGAAGTGTTTCAGTACAGGGGCACAAAGTCTGTCTATAAGTGAAAGTACTCGCTAGTGCATCGACTCATCACAGTGTTTGATGACCTCGTACCCACCTTTTCTCTGATCTCCAGCGCTCTCTTGCACAGAGGCTCTGCTTCCTTGTACTTCCCTCTCTTCCCATACAGGACAGCCAGGTTATTGAGAGTTGCAGCAACCTGATAGGGACACAAACACATTTATTATCCCACAATGCTCTATTCTTCTTGGCCTCATAGACATGTTCACTCATTTGCACAATGTGTGGAACCGCAAGAGTCTACAACAGCAGAGTGGTGTCATTGGTCTGATGAGTGAGAAATTGACAAGGAATAAGAGGATGTGGGGAAACAGGAAGTGATTATGCCGGGCTGTAATTTGATCCAAATCAGCTGAGTGATGAATCTCCAACATGTGCACACAGGACGAGTGAGGGGAGACTGCAGAGGGGACCTGAGGTGAGCACTGATCTCTGATTCACACCAAGTTCTGGCAGCCATGTGAGCAGAGTGGGAGGAAACGAGAGGAAGGGCAGAGGGTTGAAGTGATGGGAGGAACGGGAGCTTATTCAGGAAGATGGGAGGAAGAGAGGGACAAAACTCCTACAGTTTGAGAACACTTTTTTCTGCTCTTTAAGACTTAATTTGTCCTCATGTCACAATCTCAAAAATGGTGAAAATATAAAAAAGAACATTTAGAGAACTTTTTTTTTTAAAGCAAAGGAGCTACAGATTATATAGTCTGATCACAAACCTGTCGATGATTAACCTAAAGCCTTCAAATCTTACAGACAAATTCACAGTTTCACATCCATGTTTTTTAAATCTTGTGTTTGTATTAAGAGTCATAAAGTCAGACACATACTTACATAATTATTTTAATTATAATTAGATTCAGAAAGCATTACGACACACAGACTTGACGACTAAATTTAGCATTATATCCACAGAAAGCAGAACACTACTGCGATTCAGATCATAGTGCTCATGTCTCCTGAACATCCCTGTCAGACTCAGCCAGATCCATGTAGAGCCAAAGTAGCAGCGTCAACGGGAATCTCAGGGACTGGACACTTCAGTTGGTGGGGTTTTGACCTCAAAATCAAGGTGTTTGTGACTCTTTACAGTCGAAACCACAACTCCGCCTTTTTCAATTACCTCAGCAGATTGTCGCCTTTCTTTTTAGTGGCAAACCAAGAGCCAGTTTTCATAGTCCAAGTCCACTTTGACCTATGTATGTGTGTCGGTACATGATTTACCCAGAAGTTCACGACTGATTAGGAAAGAGAACATGACCTCAACATATTGTTTGCCCGTCAGGCTAAAGTTAGAAGTGGCTTACAATACCGCACATTGAAAACAGAAAGAAGAGAAAAGAAATTCTATAAAAATGATATGATTAAGAGGAAGAAAAATCACTATACTTAATCACATATCAGGTAATGTGTCAGATTTCGTCTGGGTGATGGATCACTGGGGTGAAAAAAATAAATTAAAAAAAAAATCACTTTCTTCTTTGGAAAAAAGGGGAAGACGTGGAGAGGGCTAACCTCTGTTTCACACAGTGAAGAGAGACGAAGGTCCGAACAGTGGAGACACAGGCCTGCTGGGGTTAACCTGCTGCATGCGTACAGTCACGTTGACAAAGAGAGGTTAAAGAATCTGAGAACAGGCCGGGGTAAATTATTAATGACACCCACGCTGCTTGTCACAGCCTTGGACAAACACATGCTACGGTATCATGTTAAATGTATGAGGTAGGTTGCTATGCTTTTTGTGAGATATTTGTGTGATATGAAGTAAACAGATGTGCTCTACAATAAATAATATAAAGACTGTAATAAAGTGCACTGGGCCAACCATATTTTCTATGAACCAGAAAAACGGTCTGAAGCTCCACAGTATAGTAGTTAACATATTCACCTAACGCAAAAAAAAAATCTTGGTTTAAGACTGAGGATACACAGCTTCTTGGGTTTCATCAGGAAGGGCCTCCAGGATTTATGGCTGCATGTGCTGAAGGGAAACTCATCAACTGGCCCAGATCACATTAAAGTACTGCAATAGAATAAACTCTATAGTGCTGTTTATATATTTTCCCCCAAATGCAAGTAAAATGTCTGCAAAGTTACAAAACCTGAAATCCATAGGGAGTTTTTCTCTCCAACAGAAAGTAATGCTCCTGAACTGCCCACAGTCCTGTGACTCATCTGTCACAATGTAACATTTGCATAATTGTTCCAAGCACCTAGTCTGGCACATACTCAAAATTTTCAGAAGATATTTTTATAGCTAGAGCTAAAGCAGCTTCTCTGAGCTAAGCTAAGTGCAAAGACGAGAGTATTCCTGAATTCTGAAGAACCAAAGACCTAGCAAATTTGTCTTGTTGTTGACAGCAACCACTTACTTGGTGGAGAACTTGATGGTCCTAAGCAGTTTCAGAAATGATAATGCCATTGCATGAAAGCACTGAGCTCTTTCTACAGCAGAGAATGCTACCCTGTGTGGTTTTCCAACCTGTTGGTCCAATTACCTTTCACTCATGGTGCTAAGCTCTCAAAGAAGGGAAATCAATACTGTTGATGTGGCCTGAATGTCTTAACAAATGACTATATTTGTCTTCATGTTTCACCACCGCTGACTGTAAGAACAACCTCCATTTGGAAATAATTCATGCTGTGAAACAGTGCAACACATCTATCCCCATTAATATCAACGGGATTACACCAAAACAACAAAGAACATCATTCACCTGTCTAAAGCAAGAAATACAGAGCACAACAGAAGACCTACATGCAATGTATCAACAAATACACTCACAGCTGGATGGTCCCTGCCAAGTGTCTTCTCCCTGATGGCCAGAGCGTCATTCAGCAGGTTGGCGGCCTCCTTATATTTGTTCTGATCCCTGAGAGACCAAAGCAGACAGAGTTAGACTGAAATACAGACACAGAGATGGGCAGAATAACAGACAAGCACACATGAACACAAACATAAACTATGCTGACAAGTTCAACTAATGGGCCACCATCTTCAGTGGTTCCCACAGCCAGTGCACAAGAGTACTGACAACAAGTCACCCCAGACTCTCATTGTTTTAGGTAACTAAATCAAAAGCCCAAGCTGATTGTTCAGTGGCTTAGATTTATGTAAATGGAAAAACATGGCAACAATCCTGTGCGACATTTGTCCAGGTTTTAGGCGTCATTCCTTTGCTCCCGTCTAGTTGGGCTGGAAAATTAACTTCCGTTACTGTCCTATAAATCTTTGTCAGGCTACGTTTGGCTTGTTCTGACAAAAGCATCCAGCTCTGATTAAGAAGCCAGTCACACAACACTTAAAGAATCCCTGCCAAAGGTTTCAAGAGACATGTCACAGTGTTGTGAGGGTGACAAAGTGTGCTGTTATTATCTCAATGTTAAAATCTTAGCTTTTTATGATATCTTCCAAACACAAGAATTCATTAAAAGCTGTTTAAGTCTAAGAGGATTTTGGAGTTTATGAAACAATGCAGACTACAAACAAAACTTTTTTTGAGTATGAAATTCATTCATTATATAGACCACCTCGCTTCAGTTAGCAACATGATCTCTTTAAAAACAGGACATCACCGGCTTTCATTAGAAAAAGATAAATACATAAAAATGCATGTGCATATTATTAGATGTTGCAGGAGTTTACCTGTAAACAAGGGCTAAGATATTAAGCATTGTGGCCACATCTGGGTGGTCGTGTCCTGAAGTCTTTTCCAGGTCTTCCAGAGCCTGTTTGCAGAGAGGCACAGCCACCTCATACCTGCCCTGAGACGCATACTGGATCACCAGGTTGTGGAGGGTCCTCAGTCGAGCAGGAATCTCGTATCCTCCCTGCTGAGCAGCAGCTGCTGCAGCGCTGCTGTGGGCTGGCTGGACTACAGACAAAAAATACGAAAGTAAATGAATTATTAATTAGGAAAAACCCATCACTGCACTGTATAGAAAATGATTGTTAAGTACAACCTGGTATTTTGTATCTGACCTATTTAGAGTAATGTGATATACTGTACACGGGGCTGTGAAAAGGTATGGAAAAAAAAGTTGAAAACATTTTCCTCTTTCCTGATTTCTTATTATTTTACATATTTGTCACACTTTCATGTTTCAGATCAAACAACAACAAAAAAAAATTGTCCCATCCTGTTAAATCATGAATGAATTATTTTTAACCCTGTTTTTCAGAAAGCTGAATCGAATTTCAGCAACCACACCGAGCCCTGATTACTGCCACACCTGTAATCACTTAACAGAACCTGTGTGACAAAGTTATCTCAAAAAGCAACACGTCACACCACAATCTAAAGAAATACCTGAGAAACAAAGTCACTGACATCTATCAGTTTGAAAAGTATTACAAAGCCCATATTCATCAATAAAACAAAAAAAGTCTGAGCAAAAAAGCCATCCATGGGAGAGTTCTGACTCCTGACCAAAAAAAACCACCACAAAGACTCGTCTCACATTAGCCAAAAAAATATCCTGATGATCCCCAAGACTTGGGGAAAATATCCTGTGGGCTGACGAGACAAAAGGTGAACTTTTTGGAAGGTGCGAGTCCTGTTACATCTGGCATAAAACTAACATCAGTTTGCACCCAAGCTTAAGTGTTCTTTGGTTATGCAGCAGGACAATGATCCAAAACACACTAGCAAGTCCACCTCTAAAGGGCTATATATATTGATATTTATTATTCAAGTTGTGCTGATTCAGTAAAAGGATGTTACAGATGTTACAATCCCTGATAATGAATTGCTTCAAATGAAAAGAAACTCTATTCCAACCAGCTGAGCAGCAAAAGGCTTTGTGAGCTGTTTTGTAAAAATAAACAGTGTCGATCAGACCTCACCAGCCGCTAATAGACACTTCGGCTAGTCACAGAGAGACAGATAACCATTCTCGCATTCACGACCAATTTAGAGTCACCAATTAAACTAACCCCACTCACCCCATGTCTGTAGACTGTGGGAGGAAGCCGAAGTTCCCGGAGAGAACCCACACAGACACGTGGAGATCATGCAAATTCCACACAGAAGGCCAGATGGCAATTGTGTAATTTTGTGAAACTGCTTTTTCCAGTTCACAACATTACACAATTAGGCAAATTTGATATCCCATCACATGGAATAAAATAAATATTAATCATTCATAAATAGCAATACTGTAAACTGCAGTTCATTCATTTCATTAATATGGCTCAGATGGCTGAATCTTTATAACCTGAATGAGTCTGTGACTATGGATGACAGAAGAACAAAGGTTTATTAATAACAGGAGTTTAATAGAAGTTTTCTATAGGAGATGACGTGTGAAAAGAAAGCTGATAGGCTGGTTATGTGACAGTTTTCCTCTAAAATGAAAGAAGTATTTGAAACCAGTGGGTGTCTAAGATGATATAAAAGGGTCAATGCTGACTAGAGCAAACACAAACTGGCTGCCTTTTAACATATGTGCAACACAAACAAGCTTATTCACCCATAAACAATGTCCTCTTTTTCCCCATTACGCACAGCTCAAGTACCAGCTCCTGAGTGCTACATTTAACTGGGCCAGAAGGACATGACTGGAATGTCTCTTGTGATAAATAGTCTGTTTGTCTGTCTTTCTGTCTCTATATGCGAGTGTCTAAGAATGCATGAATGTGTGAGAGGTCAGGAAACCACTTGATGGGGTTTCTTATTAAAGGCAAGCAGTTCTGTATTTACTCTGAAGGAAAGCCAGTAAGGTTTTGAGTAGGAGCCGCCCACTGCAGTAATAACAATGACCACAGAGAAATGTCCGGGCACGAAGTGATTCCAGGTGTTCTGAAGTGCTGGCAAACCACAGCCTGCCTTTGCTGCTGTTCACAGGAAAGTAACGCAGTGACAGCAGAACAGAAACGGACAAAAACAGCAGGTATGTAGTCAACTCACACACTACAAATAAACGCATCAAATCCTCAAAACTTAGAAACTGGAACCAGCCAACATCTGAATAATGACCGAAAACATAACTTCATCATCAAAACACGACAAACCCTTGCTGGAAGAAGGAAGCAGAAGCGAGACTCCATCAATGTAAATGATTCTCAGCTACAAGTGAAGCGTGAGCAGTGAATTGTGTTACATGTGGACGTGTTACTGTTGACCCAGTTTGTTGGTATTCTTTACAGATTCTGACTTTGATTTTAAGATTTATTATTCACATGATTTTTGTGCACTTCTGTAAATATGTGGATGATGCTTAGCGCTTTGATTGACAAGGCAGTCATTTTCCATGCTTGTTAAGAGTACTCCCACCCGATTTACATAACCCCTAGCACTGTGTTGGAGAGTACTTGTTACCAAAGGGGGGAAAAAAAGTCACTGTGTCGCACTATGAAAAGTGCAGGATGCTCTATTTTTGGAGCCGGACCTCTGCTTTGCATGATTCTAGTTAAAATCTGCCCCAAACATTCACAAATATGCTGGAATATGTTTCAGGCTGTGACACTCATTTAGTGTCAACGCTAAGTGAGTTAAATGTAAATATTAGCATAGAAAAACATTGCATAAGACCCTGAGTGGTTTAAAAAAGCAGGAATGTCATCACCATTGTCTTCTTCCTGCTGACAGCAATTTACCAAAACCCCACAAGCTTTTCAGGCAGTCTGAATCAGCTTGGAAAGGAAAGACATCTAATCTACTCCAGCACTAACCCAGTATCCACTGAGCTCATGCAGAGCCTCAGGCAGCTCAGTTTCATACAGAGAGAGGATTAATGCCAGTGCAAAAGGCATTCGATGAAGCACTGCGTCTCTGCGAGTTCAGTTCTGTCTCAGTCCTTTACCAGCTCACACCTGAAAGACTCTGGTTACTTCTTAAGAGTATTGTCTAGTCTTCATTTGATTCGATACAGTATGGGAGGTCATTTCTTTTCTGTAGCAGTTAAAGCTGCTGCTTCTCTAAGCTCCAGTCTTCTGCACATCTGGCACTTCATTTTCTCTTCATTTTAAATGTATATACATTGTCATCAAATGTAGCTACCTGACAGTATTTACTGTAAGCACTGATGTGGGCAGAAGCAGGAATTTGTGTATGTGTGGGTGTGTATACACAACATTTATGTGTTGACATGTGAATGGGTGCAGGTGTACTGCAATAACTGCATGCTCCTTGACCAACTCAATATAGACCCTTTACAGTGTCATTTGTATCTCACCATCTCCAAAGAGAAACACATTATTTAATAATTATGGAGTATTGATCTCAACATACATTTTTATTAAGCTTTATGATGCATAAAGTCTGTCTGGTATTACCCTTGTCCTTGTTCTCCAACCAATTTCTCGCTCACAGCTACATGCCATTAAACTCTCCTGTCTCATCATAATTCATTTAGTGGTGCTCACAGCAAGTGCTCTATCACCACCCTCCCAAGGGCAATACGCAAAACCACAATAATGAAGTGAGCGATCCATGTAAAGGAAATGCTTTTACTGTAAAAGATTTCATTAAATTAAATAGAATATGAATGCAGCGTAAATATCTGTAGTCTAGCTTAAGCGGTGGATTACAGCAGTTACACAGCACAAGAGGCAAACCGTTTACAGCCCAGTCTGTCAGCAAATTAGACTGGCTGATAAACTGATACCACACGGGATGAGGCAAATGGGGCAATAAAGGGGAAAAAAATGGAAAATAAAACCTTTGGGAGCAAAAAACAAATGTTTTTCATTAATCTTAAAACTGTCCCTGAAGTGGGGTCTCTTTAACCAGTGTTTTGGAAACTGTGCATTCATCAAATGCATTTTTTGGAGATCATCTCATTAATATTAATAAAAAAATTTGAGTCAGTACAGCAATTTAGGCAATATGACATGTAGGGATAGGAGTGGAGAACCAGTTCCTGTCAGTCTAATTTCTTGGAATTGTCACTCTCGTTTATCGGTTCCATTTGCACCCACACTAGCTGATTTCAGTTCATGTGCAGGAGGAGGAAAATACTGGCTCTGAATCCAGGACAGAAACAGCTGCATAATGCTGCTAACATAACTTCGGCTCTTTGCAAGCATCTGCAGAGGCAGCATGCTAACACTAAGCTTGCCAAGAAGCCAGAGTGATGCTGAAGCTGAGTGAATGCCGACCTCAGCCCAGGTAACAAAGTGATGAGCAATCAGGCTGTATCCTCCAATTCCACCTGTTCATGTTTCTACAGTAGAATCACAGTGGCGATAATTTTAAAGTCGTTTTGAAGTCATCTTTACTTTGTGTTGTTGGCTTTGTCTTCTACTGAGAGAGGCTTTGTGTAATGCTAAGTATTCTGTGTGTCATTATTAGGATAGAGATTTGTGTTGGTGTGTTGGCTACAGGTTTATATTTTTAAAGGGTAATTACTAAAAGATCCCTTTCAGGTCATTTTACAGAAGAACATGAAAGTGACATAATGAGTAGTACAACAAATTTCTTTCTCCCAGGAGTAATTAAGTAATGTAGTGCATCACTTTTAAGAAAAGTGTTCTTTGTGAAAATTACTTCTTTGAGTAACGAGAACATCCACAAACGTCAGAGTCGCTAAATTCTTATCAATTCCCATTCCTATTTTTTTTAACTACCTCTTGACATTTATTTAGTCCAAATAATTAATCTGGAAAATAACTATCCATCCATCTTCTGCTTATCCAGTTCAGGGTTGCTGAAGCCTATCACTAGCCCCGGACAGAGAGCAGAGCTAACACAGACAATGACTTTCACCTCACATTCACACTTATGACCCATTTAGAATTACCAGTTAAAATTGCCAACACAATCATCCCAGTAACTACTTATCTTTGGACTGTGGGCGGAAGCCGGAGTACCTAGAGACATCCTACACAGACACAGGGACAACATGCAAACTCCACATGAAAGGCTCTGGCCAGATAATGGATTCAAACCACTGCTGTCTTATTGCTCTGAGGCAACATTGCTAAGCACTGCGCCACCAAACTCCCCTGGAAATTGACTATAATAATGTAATATAAGATACATAACATGTTACCAAATAATGGATGAGAAGTTCTTATGGGTTCCTCTTTTTACCATGATATAACAAACATTTACATTTTAAGTCCTTTCTTGATATCCAGAGCCACAACTTCACTGGCTCAACTAGGTCCTGACTAATGGGGCTTTACAGCCATAAAGCTTTGTGGTCTTACATCATGAGCTACTGAAAAGACCAGCCCATCTAACAGTGAGCAAAAGGCTGGTAACAAACAATGGCAGCAATAAAAAACTGGCGCATACATGTTTGAAAGAGAGTGGTACTTGGACACACAAACATGCTCACCACCAGAACTTGTCATCATGTATTACACAATTTATCTGACTCTGGAAACATCCACTGATTCAGCTTCAGTAAAT
This sequence comes from Copadichromis virginalis, assembly GCF_057382275.1. Classification (NCBI taxonomy): domain Eukaryota; kingdom Metazoa; phylum Chordata; class Actinopteri; order Cichliformes; family Cichlidae; genus Copadichromis; species Copadichromis virginalis. The sequence goes on from NC_140636.1 coordinate 10,349,402, forward strand.
TACAAGACAGCTGCTGATGCAAAGCTCTGTTCCCATGGCGATCTTAATTTTACAGCGGTAAAACTGTAGAGTCTATCAGGGATTAAAAAACTAAAACTACATGTCACAGCATTCAGATGCCACTTTTTAATATGGTGGAAACAGTAGTTTACTTACAGCTCTCACAGCTCTCTCTTTCTATAGTTGCAAAAGTATTTAGGAGTTAATAAAGAGTGTGCCACTGAAATCTACATCCCAAGCCCAAAAACTATATTTCATATTTGGGTCCAAGGACAAGAAATTGAGTGAAAGTCTCTCAAAGCAGAAAGAGGATGAAGAAGTACAGCACTTACTGCCTGGGGCTTGATCATCCTGATCATCTGGGAAGAGATCATCCAAAGTCTCTTTGGTAGAGTCTGAATCCTTTTCTTCCTGAAAGGGGAGAGAGGAAGAGAGCAAGCAGGATGATCAGTGAAGGGAGAGAGGACCAAAAGCAAAAAGGAGGAGATATTGCTCATGAAATAGCTGAATGTTTCTAAATGACGAGAGAAACACTGCCAATCTATTAGCAGATAGAGTCATTTTGTAGTTTGGGTCTAGATCACACATACTTAAAACGTGTGAGATGGTGTATACTGACATCTTTTGATTGTATCTGCTTTTGATAAGGTGCTTGGGGGGAAAACCCCCCAAAATATTGGTTCCAATGATAAGATGGTCACGCATATTTTAGATAAAAGCATCGCAACACATTCTTAAGCCCTGAGCACTCACAGAGGGGGACAAGTCCTCGTCGTACTTCTTCAGCTGGTTCATAAACTCCAAGTGCTTCTTTTCCTCCTCCAGCTGAGCCACGCTCTGCTCGCTCTTCTGCAGTTTCTGCTGTGTCCCGGCCAGCTCGTCCCTTAGCCACTGGTTCTCCTGGCAGAGTCGCCGTACCTGTACCCTCAGCTTCTGCTTCTCAGACTCAACTGAGCTCAGGTGGTTTGAAAGCGCCATCATCACCTGCAAAGAGGTGGCGGTTATGTTGCAATGTCTGCAATCATACAGACCCTTTTGTATTTACAGTTGGGTTTATCCTCTCATAACAACATTTACACTAATATATGTAGTAGAAGGTTGTCTACTAAAACAATTCCACCAAAGCCATGTGGATGGTAGATAGTAAAGCTATCTAGGGGTAAGTGTGCACTTGCCATCACAACTACATGTGTGTCCACTAATGTTAGAGTGAGGCACTTTGGGTAAAAGCATACAGTCTAAGGTGAAAGGCTCGGAGGGCTGTAATTAGATGAGGGGTGTTTGAGCAGGAAAATTACACTTTACCACAACTCCAAGCAAAAATGCTGGAGGTAGAAAATTCAGTCTGTGGGGTGTGTGCACGGTGTATTGTATATTTATTAGACAAAGCTTGCTGGGAGATGGCGATGAAAGGCTAAAGCATCAACAATGAATCAGCGCTGACTCATTCACTGCTTGTGAAATGAAATGTGAAGTGAAATGACGAGAGCAAATATTCTGCATAATTTCAAGGCTTTAAAGCTTCTATATGTTCTTTTCCCCAATCGACCAAACAAAAAGTAGAATTACAAGCTAGAGAGAAACACTCCCGTGTCAAGAGAATTCTAATGATCTAATCCACTATGGACTTGAATATATTTTTACCTTTTACTGTGTCTATTGCAAGGAAAGATGGTGTTCAGTAAAGGCAAGATTCTTGCTGTTTTCACTGAACTTGTGATATTAATTATCCAGGTGAAAACCACCTGCTGTCCTCTGCTGTCCTTTCTACACAGTAGAAAGTAGAAAGAAGAGAACCTACTATCCTTAAACTTAAAAAGGGAAGATTTAAATGTGTAACCACTCACAAACAGCTTGCCTTCTTATTATGTTTTGTTAAAAGACATGTAGATTAAATTGCTTGTTGCCTGAATCTCCTGCCCAGACCAACCTAAATGAATAACAGAACAGTCTAACATCCATAGTGATATTAACCAATCACTGAAGCTCTACACACATACTTGAGCCTCGCTGAGCCCAAGTTCCAGCATCTCCAGGGACTTGCGGATCATGTGCGATTTTTCCTCCACGAGAACGCCCTCCTCATCCTGCTTCAGGCAGCGCAACGTGCCCAGAAGGCCCTCCAGGATGGAGTGGTGCTCTTGCTTCAGGGCCTCCAATCCTTGAATCACCTGCTTGGTCCGGGAAATGATCTCATCCTGGGACAGCTTCTCCCCAGGATCCTCCTCCTCCTTCACACACACCATGGTGGACATGTCCTCACGCATCCTGCAGAGAAAGCAAATAAATTAACATAACAGGAAAAAAGGTTGCATTAAAATATTTTGTCTTGGAAGTCCTCATAACACAAGATTCCTTACAGGCTCTAATGAGGGAGGGAAAAGAATTTTCTACGGACACTAAAAACAGCGTGTTGTCATGTAAAGATGGTATCCACTTGTCTTATGACTGTCACAGATGTTTAACATGGTAAAAAACTAACAGCAGACCATGAAAACAGGATTCAGCAGAAATGTGACATAGTGGTTAAAGTACAAACAGGTAACCTTTTTCTTCAAAGTCACAATCCTCTGACCTTTTCTTGTCTCATGGCCAAATAAACAGCCTTTCATGACGATGACTCATCTCATAAAATCAATTATGCTGCAAGTAAGAAACGGCTCTGGTTTATGAAAAGGTCAGACAATGTGTTTCTGACTGGACGGCTACTGGGACAGGGGTGTAGGAAGCTCACTTTGAGGGAATTGGTAGGAAAAGTCTGTGCTTCTTCAGCTCTACACACAAAGGTGCCTTGAAAAGAGGCCCTGACTGAAGCACCTGTTTTGAAAAGCTCGTGAGAGCAGCATCAGCAGAGGTTTGTAGTAGAAGACGGAGCATGATTGAAGATTACCACTTGTAAAGTGTTCTAAAAACAAAACAAAAAACAAACAAACTTAAGAATCACCATTTAAGATTGTTTAATAAAAAGCGGGTCTTAGGTTCAGCTGTCATTAAAAGTTTAAACCAAACCAAAGAAGTTAAATGTTGTGCCTGTTTGACAGTAAAACCCGGATCTGAGGTTTGTGGTCTGTGAGTGGTTTACAGATAACAGATTAGAGGGGACAGACAGGAAAACTCAGAGGAACTTGTAGACATTTTCTGCTGCACAACAAACTCACTTTGACCACTTTAAACAAATGTTGGCCGTCACATTTTCTTTTATGATCGTCATCTATTAACTGCACTCGTATCTAGTCAGCTGACAATCTACTATGATCCAAGTTCAGAAAAATCTACTATAAAATGTAAACAACTATTATTCCCAGAAGCTGCAAAATACAGTCATACAGACCCCAGACTCATTCATGAGTCGCCCATAACAATAGTGCTGCTATTGTCTCTCTCAACACACTATGCACTCCTTCCTGACTTTATCTGCTATATATTCATCTCACACACACACACACACAGACACACACACACACACACACACACACACACACACATAAGAGGATTATGACTGAGCGCTTTGGCAGCAGTTGTAGCGAGCTGCCTAATAAATCTCTGCAAGCACACACGACTGAAACGGCACGGTCTCAGCTGAATAATTACAGAAACACTGAATAAAGTTACATTTTAAAGTATGTTCCATTGAAAAATACAGAAAGAAAACCCGTGGGTGTGAATGAGCCAACATTGGTCTTATCTTTGACGGTGCAGTGACACAGTGAGTTGAACCGACCGAGCCTACCTCAGTAGAAAAGCCGCTATGATGTCAAAGGGAGACTGCAGACTTGCCCTGAGCAGATTTCACATTTTACTTAAAGAAGAGGAAACAACGAGGTAAAAAATACGTTGAGACGAGACAGACCGAGGAAGGGCAGCAGCTCTGATCGCTCCATGTGACTCAGCAACCGGCCCTGCAGCCTATCAGCTGAGCAGGAAGCAGGAAGCTGCTTGCAGAAGGAGGTGGAAAAGAGCAGCTCCAGGCAAAAAGAACGGTGAAGTATGGGTTGCATTTGAAATGATCTTGGCAAATACAGGAAAAGCTTTCAAATGCGTTATTAGCAAGATCCATAAAAAGCCAGACTTTCAGGGATTTTTCTTGTACTGAAAACTGTATTACTATTAGTTACAAAAAAACTGTATTTCAGAGAAAATGAAACAGAAAAAGCTCTTTCAACTGAATTAAATCTTTTTAAAGAAGGAAAAAAGTAAGAAATGTACAGAAAGGATTTACTGAAATTTCGACTACTGTTTTAGGCACAAGAAGAACTCTGAATATTCAAACTTGAGCTTTGGGAAGTTAAATGGGCATTTCTCATTTTTTATTCTCTTAACCCTTTATCGAAAACCGGGCCACTGCTTATATGTCAGTCATTTTATCAGAAAAAAAAATTCCCAGAACCTTCAATCCATTCATTTTCTGCAACTTCTGAGTCACAGAGGCGGCACTCTAAACCAAGAGTGCCCTGACCTCCCACCCTGCATACAGAGGAGTCTGGATAGACATAATCTCTCCACCACTTCCTCCCAGTTTGACACAGCACAAAAGCCTCACCTAAAAGCCATTTAGGTGTTCCAATTAGATGTGCAAACCACCTTAACTGGTTCCTTTCAGAGAAGACAAGCAGCTCTATTCTGAACCACTCCCAAATGACCGAGATCCTCACCAGATCTATAAAAGTGAGCTTGAATGACCTTAAGAATTAACTCGTTTTGCACCATTTTTAATCCACAAATTCCTCCTTTCAGCTGTTTGGAAAGTGAGCCATGGCCTCAGATTTCATCCCAGCCAATTCACCCTCAGCTGCAAAACACCCTGATGCTCAATGAGGTCAATGGGATCACATCATCTGGAAAAAGCACAGACATGACCCAGAGACCACCAAAATCAGTGACAAAAGCCCAGCCCTGGGCAAAGTCTGAAACCCACTTCGACACTAGCTAATAACCTGCAATGTAAACCAAGGTCTCACTATGGTTGCGCCAAAGCAACCTGCAACAACAGACCAATAATTCCCAAACTACTTCCCAGCTTTCTCCAACTCCACAAAATACATTTAAGGTAAAATATTTACATGGCTTTTTCCCCTAGTCAAATATACAGTGGGGCAAAAAAGTATTTAGTCAGCCACCGATTGTGCAAGTTCCCCCACCTAAAATGATGACAGAGGTCAGTAATTTGCACCAGAGGTACACTTCAACTGTGAGAGCCAGAGATTTTCCTTGTTCGAGGTGACCAAATACTTATTTTCCACCCTGATTTACGAATAAATTCTTTACAAATCCTACCATGTGAATTCATGGATTTTTTTTTCACATTCTGTCTCTCACAGTTGAAGTGTACCTCTGGTGCAAATTACTGACCTCTGTCATCATTTTAAGTGGGGGAACTTGCACAATCGGTGGCTGACTAAATACTTTTTTGCCCCACTGTATTTAGGTGCCATCATATTTGAAAAATCTAAGAAACTAATCTTCACATTTAATCTTTGCATAAATAGCAGAAACCCAAACCACAAAGAACTACAGAGGCGACCGTTACCACTACAGGCCATGTAATACAGAAGTGAGAGTGACAGCATAAGCATTGTTTTCCTGTTCAGATCCAACAGTCTTTTATCTCTGGGATTAGATCAGTCTCCACACATAAAGCACCACAGGAGGAAGGCAGGGAAAACTATTTTCAAAGTCAACTTTTGAAATGTAAATAGCTTGCTTGAAGCGCAGCACCCGGAGACGCTGCAGTTCTTTATGTAAGCATGCTAAGGCGGTTATCTGAGGTGATGGGGATGCTGAAGACAAACGTGGTGGCAGTGGATAGAGGGGGAAAAAAATGAGGAAGGAGTTATGGTTGGGACCGATGGAGAAGTGAAATAGAAAGTAAGTGTAGGTTTTTATGCATGAGGATGGAGCCGGCGGCAGAAAAGCAGCACTCGAAGAACAGTCTTAGTCAGCAAAGTGTGGGCACAGCTGCTTTATTTAATAAAAAAAGAAGAACAAAGAGCCTCTAAAAGTTTCTTTTACTGAACTATTTTACTGAAGCTTTGTTTGTTTGACTGCTCAACCCACAATTTAAATAATACAGCATTTCTTCTACTTGTTCCCTGTAAATAAAGGAGAGAAAAAACAAAACAACATTTACTGTTTAGAACCTCGTACCAGTCTGTCTGGTACAAATAGCTCAAAGAACTGGATAGGGTAGTTAATAACAGCAGCTCAATACTTTTCCCTGGCTGAAGACAAAGGAAAGCACAACATACCACAAATCTGTCCCACCCAGTCTGAATACATTTACTAGCTCTGAGTATAAGCACTCATTTACAGCCGAATGCCAAGTAGTCTCGTCTTTATTCCCGTCTTACTTCTATCTATCTTTTCGCTGTTAAGCTTTTTTATTTCCCCACCAGCTCTAATTGTTTGGAGAACAGGTAGTGCTTATCTGCCTGCTGTGGACAAAAAACAAAACACCCACGATAATCACTGTAAAGTCAGGATTCAACTTTTGACAAAGCAAAAACAATAAGCTAATGGGCACCCTTCATCCAAATCGATGACTCTTTTCACATTAAAATAGACGCATCAATTAAAGCTTCTGTAACAATAGTCTGTTGTATATATTGTGCTGTATCCCTGTGTTTTATGTGGCCTCAATTCTACAAAACATCACTAGCTATTAGCTAAGTGTGAATCTTAGCTCATTTGGTTAGTTTCAGAGACCAAAAAAGGGTTTAAGAAATCGGAAAGTCACAACATGACATTGTACCGGTGAGAAACAGGAAATGACCTGTGTGACTGGTGTTAACAATGAACAAATTTAGTCCTGGGTGCAGATTAGGACAACAAAGAGAGTGTGGTGTTCTAAATGAACCCAACAGAAAACCTTGCTGTCTAAAAAAACAAAACAAATCATCGTGTGAATTCACTTGCTGCAGTCTTAACGTGTTAAACTGTGTCATCACCATTTCTTACTTCTGATAAGAACTCCAGTGACAAGAGCGCCAAATTACTTTTGCATGTGCAAGCTCTGAGCAAGAGATAAAATGTATCATTCAAATAAGTGAAGCAGTTTAAGATGCTGTGATCCAAAGAGCCGGCAGCGGTACCGCTTCTTACTCCAGCAACCCAAAGGATTAATGATTCAGAAAGACACTCGCTGATTTTATTATATGACTTTCTGCAGACTCTCCGTGGATTAAAGTTTTAAATTCTAAGTCTGTAATATTTGAGGTCAGCTGAGTTTAGAATGGGAAACTTCCTCCCAGGCTTCTCAATAAACCTGTCAGTGTTGATATGTGAACATCTCCTTGACATAAATCTTAAAAGATTAAAAGATTAGGAAGTTTAAAATTAGGAATTTTAGGACCACTTAGAGAAAAATCAAAGACTATCCAATTCAGTGAGATTGCTGCTAATAAAATGCTAAAACCTTCTTAATAATTATCTGGCCGTCATGATGTTATTTACCATAGCCCATAAGCTAACTTCATATCAAAGGCCTGTGAGGAATATCACTCACTTTTCACTACAGTATATTAGGTGAATTAGTGCTCTTGGTTTTCTGTTCTTTTCTTGCAGCAAAAGGTTGCAACCTTAACATGGTGCTACCCAGTGTTATCCTACTAGAGTCACTAATGTTTCACAAAAACAGACAGCCCCTGGTCTTAAAATAGATGAAAAAAAGGAAGTGCCAGTTTCATAGAGGTTGGTTTAAGGAAATGACAGTCACTTTTACTAACAAATAAAGATCTTTAGATCCACTGAAACCCTACTTGATTAAGACAGACAGAGAGAGAGAGAGAGAGAGAGAGAGAGAGAGAGAGAGAGAGAGAGATGTGTGGGCACCATTCATAAAATTGATGTTGTGCAAAGAAAGGAAAAAAAGCTTGAAAAAAATATCCATTATGGTTTGCATTTATGTAAAATATTGGCCATAGATCATTATTGATGCCAAAAAACAAAAAAGAAAGAAAAACAAGTATTGCTTGTGTAGTAATTCAGCTATTAATGCACAATTTACACCACAGTAAGCAACAGTAGATGTGAATGCAGGTGTGTAAGATTTTAGTGAGGTCATGTTATTTGTATGCTCATTCACATCTCGTTTTGTGCTAATAACCAGTCAATTCTTCTATTAGTTCATCAACAGAAAACCACCTGATTTCTGGCTGGGGGGATTTTAAGACCTCACCATTAACCAGCTCTGGGAACCTGGAAATAATAACAAAGTTGTACTCATTGCTGTGCTCATCTGCAGAAGTGAAGTAAAACCTGCAGCCATTAAAATCAAATCTGCTGCAGCCACACAAAACTGTCATTGCTACCCAGCAGCACTCAACCCACTCATCTGGGCCGACAACAAGCTGCCTCAGGTGTAGCAAAGGGGGTGTTTAGCCCTTAGGGAGGGGCCCTGCAGGTTGTCATGAGTGCACCTTTGGGTGTATTAAACGTTAAACATGGCAGGGCAGAGAAGAATGCTTGTGTATTTCCGTGCAGACTGAAAATGTGTAACTACATACCCCCAAACTGCCCCAAATCTCAAAATATCCATAGATGCTTCTCAGTCTTTTTGGTTTCCCAGCTGTGGGTACCACAGTGAGATCCACTGTCCCCCTAAAGCTGTCTGCGCAACACAGGCAGCTTTCACAGCTCTGACTCCCCTCTGAATATCAATGAAAGGATACAGCTAACTATCACATGACAAATGGTCATCATCAAGATTTAATCCCACCGCAGTAGCCGACAGAAGCTCGTTTCCACAGGCTGACAGGCGTGTTTTAGTCGGGTCCGTGTCGCTGTAAGTTTGTGCTGCTTTGTCCGAGCTATATAGCGTACAAATGATTAAACCTGAAGAACCAGTTAAACCATACTTTCTTGTAACACAGACCAAACCTCGGGGCCAACTCCGACCTAGCCCTCTAAATGAGTTAATGTGCTTGCGATGTCTAATTCCTGCAACTAACGTAAACACCGACCACAGAACAAGCAGACAATTCCATAAAAAATGGTTACAAAGACTACATAACGTTAGTAGTATACATACCTATGTTTTGGTAAATGACACTTTAAGAAACGCGTGATAAGAGAAGCAAGTGGCTTATTAGCTATTAACAGCATTCCAAGTAATACACGGAGCCATTCTTACCGTTCTCTGGGACATCCGTTGCCAATGTAGCTCGACTTCAATGTTCCTCTTCCCCTTTTAAATCACGTCTTTTCTAAATGGGATTTTTTCTTTTGGCCGACAGCCCGTGTAGAGTGTAAAAGAAGCGTAAGAAATATACTAAGTTAAAAAAAACAATTTTCACACTGTCTTTGTCTGCTAGGATGTGTTTTGCCTTCTGACGCCGGGCTTCACTGCATCAACCTCGTTAATGTTGACCAGCTAGCTACATAGCTAATCACCTAGCTATCTGTCAAAACAGCGATTTCAGTCAGCCGTTCAAGAGAAGCGAGTATTTTCCGCTGCTTCCATGACAGGAACTGCTCTGTCAAACTAGCCTGACAAGGGCTTCATGGGGCGGAATAAAAAGTTCATTAGTCCCCCATGGAGATGACAGCTCCTCAGTGCTGTAGCTGGCTGAATGACTAACCGCACAGTACGCGAAAATGGCGTTACCCGGCACCCCCCTGCTCCTCTGGCAGCACTGATGTCATCCAGGCCAGATTAAAGGGAAAGCTGTGGTGCGAGTTCAGGCTCCATATTTATTACCGGAAAAACAAGAAGCACAAAGTGCATGGTGCACAATACTCCAATATATCTACTTAAATAAAAGTAGCCTATGCCTATAATGGTAAAATTGTTAAATTGGAGGTTCATTAGATATTTTATGGTAGAGGTTAGAGGTAGGCGGATCGATCCAAATATTTGAATTGTGTCGAATAATTATTTTATTTATTTGGAAATAAAAAGAAAAACATCAAACATGTACTATGAAATGTTTGTCCCTTTTTGTGTTAACTGTCACTAGTTTTTTGTAGCCTACAATACAGTTAACCCAAAGTGCTTTAGAGACAGACACATTTACATTCCAGGTCTCAAAAATATTTAGACCAAATGATTCATCTGGAAAATAACTGTCCATCCATCTTCTGTTAAGGGGTTGCAGGAGGCTGGAGCCTTTCCCAGCTAACATAGGGCTAAAGGCGGGGTACACCCTGGACAGGTCGTGGTCTGTCCCAGGTCTTATAAAGAGAGAGAGAGACAGATAACCATTTACACTCACATTCTTTAATTTCTTGTATTTATCGTAGGTGGTCAGCACCGATCTCACTGAGAGGATATCACAGGTGGTCTTTGTTTTGACACAAACTGGGTGTAACAGCTGCTTTATAATGTATCTATAACCCCTGCACCAAGAAAAAAAACAAAAACCCTCTTGACCAAAGAGACCATGACATAACAATCCATACTTTAAACTATTAAAACATGATGAAAACTATTAATTAAAAAGAAATACCTCACATGTTTTGCTTTGCTTTATTTTTTCCAGAATAATTTACAGTCATTTGCAGAGTCTGAATAAACATGAAGCAGTAACAGAAGTGACAAAAATATAGCCAAGGCATTTGATATTTTGACAGGAGGGTGGGGGTGTGTGTATTTTCTTTGCTATCAGCTGGTAGGAGTGCCGTTTTTCTTGCTGCTCTGTCTTTCCGTAACTGTCCTCCACATACTGTTTAGGGTGACTCGAGCCAAGAGCAAGGTGATGGTAAAGTTACGTCTGTACCATTCCCTGGATACACAAAAAACAGAATGTTTCACTTTGCACAGTGTAATAAATATGCTGATATAAAGATTCAAACGGGCAAATGCACAATAACACCCGAAGGAAGAAAAGGGGAACATTTGTGCTTTGATGGAGTTTAAATTGAAACGACAATAAATATAACAATCAAAAGTCAGAGATTAAATCCCACACATGCTGCTGAGGTGATGTGTGTGGGCGGAAAGCTTTGCCAACATGAAGACAAGTCAGCCACTTTGCATTGCTAATTCACACAAAACTTCTTCATAGCCTGTGAGGTTTGTTGTTCTTTGCCGATCAGTTAATGCAGTGCAGTTAAAGCTCACAGCTGCTGCAGAGGGACATTGAACAACCCAACCACCCACCCACCCACTCACTTACTCACCCACCCAGTAGCATCATGGGAGACAAAACAACTCACTTGTTGTAATTTGCATGTCGTACTCTGTTTTTGTCCAGGAAGCTTTTGTAAAACGTGGCCATCTCTTCGCTGTTCAGGGACCGCCGTCGTCCTGAGGGAAGACACAGCAGACTGCGTTATATTCTCATTAGGATACATCTCCCCTGCAATTCACCAGCTGTTAGAAAAACAAACTGCTGTTTACTGTGCCTCCTGAGGGGTAGGTTACGAAGCAAGTTCGACAAAGCCAGGGTTTCTTTGTGTTGGCTGACTTGACCAAAAAAACCTCAGTCAGCGATAGTAGGCATCACACCAGTGGTTATTAACTCTCTCTGGTAACCCCGGTTTTCTGTGCTCACATAAAAAGGGCTGTCTGATGTGTTTTTTGACACTTCAGACGGCACCGGATGGGTCAACTGAGCACCACTTACTCCAATCAGAGACATTATCACATGAATGGGGGATAGAGGTCTATTAACAATGTTAAATAAATGCAGTAAAATGCAACCCTGGTGCTGCAAGTATGAGTAATGCTGCAGAAAATTGTTAATTTAGTGTTTTGATCATCACAAGAGCTGAAAGCTTAGCTTCAATGTTTATCTCTGATGTCACAGCCACACATCGGTGCTCTCGCTGTGTTCAGCTCTGACAATTCACCCACAGCCTAACGAAGGAGACGTGGGATTACTTTAGTTTACTAATGATAAACTGCAACTCTAGCATTGATTTTTTTAAGGCTTGGTAGCCAATGAAAAAAAAAAAAAAAAAACACCAACAAAAAACTAAACATTTTCTGCATCGTCATCCAAATATGAATATTTGGAAAGTCCAGTGATAATATGATGTAGTTTGAATTATCTGTAACCTCACAGCTGAGCTTCATTCTGCAGTCTTAAGCTCTACAGACTGCAAATATTTGTATTCATTTAGCAGAGACTCAATATTGTGTTTGTAAGACACTGTAACTAAAAGAATTTGTGAAAACTTTAAATCGAAACTCTAAAAATAAACTGGTACAAACCAGGGATGTGGTCAGCATAAGTTACCATGGTGATCTAGCCAGGTATAAAGGCGGCCCCTTCACTTACATCAAGGTCGACTTACATCACTCACCCAGTAATCTTGTTTCATAGTACACCCATCTGAGCTGGTTAAATACTGTCTAAGTGCAAACCCAACCAACAATGTGAAATATTCAGAAAAGGCTGCATGTCCTCACCGTCCTGATCACGCAGAGTCAAGCCTTTTGCCTTCAGCTGTGAAATGATAAAAGCTTCTTTTTCCTGCAGACAGTGTAAAACAAACAAACAACAAACAAACCTTTTAAGATTTAACTGTAACTTTAAATTAGGTCAGTCTTAAAGTTAATTAAAAGGTCGTTAAATCAGATTTGGACTGGGGTCCACATAAAACCTACAGTCAATTATTCCTCACTGTAACCTCTTACATAGCTGGGCCCTAACAGAACACATTTGTTATGCAATGCTGCCCTCTACTGGTGAAATGATTTTACACACATACGAGCTCAGCACACAGAGATTAATTACATCCACTGCTATTACAGTCTCCATTAATAATGATGGAAATTACAGCATGATTCTAATGCAAGTAGGAAGTTGGCAGGGAAGATAATGCGGTTAGTGGACTTCATCGTGTTTAATTTAATTTCCATTTTATTTTTAAGAAAAGTGAACTAACAAGCCGACAGGGATCGCTCACCTGGTTTGGTTTTGTAACAGCTACAGATGAATTTTCTTCTAATATCAATTTGATTCATTGGATTTAAGCGGCAGTACGGCATGGCTGCATATGAAATAAATAGCAGCAGTAGCAGGACAATATGAATCATCATGGGGCGATCGTGGCTCAAGAGTTGGCAGTTCGTCTTGTAATCGGAAGGTTGCCGGTTCGAGCAGTCCGACAGTCTCGGCCGTTGTGTCCTTGGGCAAGACACTTGACCCGTTGCCTACTGGTGATGGTCAGAGGGCCTGCCAGTGCCAGTGTTCGGCAGCCTCGCCTCTGTCAGTGCGCCCTAGGGCAGCTGTGGCAACAATGTAGCTTGCCATCACCAGTGTGTGAATGTGTGTGTGAATGGGTGAATGACTGAATGTAGTGTAAAGCGCTTTGGGGTCCTTAGGAACTAAGTAAAGCGCTATACAAATACAGGCCAACAATTACCATCATAAATATATATTAACTGTAATAAATTGGAAGACATCATCTTTATGCTCTCAGGACAATATCACAAACAATTTAGGAATTTAATTTAGGAGTAACTTTCAGTTTCTCTGCAAAGACTAAAGACTCCACTTCCTCTGTGATTAAAGGTTTTCTTGGAGCACATCAACTTCCCACTCTTATTCATACTCTGAAATCACCTGCCCCACAATGAACCAACAACCGCTTCTATGCCTGCTTTACACCACCCACCACCTTTCAGCTTATTTTCAGAAGGGCAGAACAGCCAGCACAGTCTTAACTGACGATCTAACTAGCCTTAAATGAATTTTATTCTCTTCCAAACTACATGTCATGTGCTCAGATGACTTAAAAGAACCAATTTTATCACAACTTTCTAGTTTTCTATGAAAATATTGACATCTCAGGAGGGATGTCGACTCACTTGAGTGTTTTGTTTTTGGGATTTGGGAATATTCTGTCTCCCTTCATTAAAATGAAGCTACCATAAAACGCGAGAAAACGTATAAATAAAGCAGGGGATCGAACAATTAATTCCCCCATGGTATCTTTGTTAGTTTCCATCTCAACAGTTAAAAGCAGCACTATGCGTGCTTCTCTCTCTACACTGTGCTCCCTATTTTTAGACAATACCCCCCTTACCCTCCATAGGGACTGGCTTTTCACCCCACCTACAAATGAGACTTCCAAAAACTAGACAAACTAGTTTTCAGAGGCCAGTCCCTGACCCCAGAGAAACACTTTTTAAAAAGTATTTCAGTAACCTTGCTGAAGGTGATGTTCTGCTTGGCCCAGAAATTGTGGTTCCAGTCCTCTGTGTCCTGCCTCAGGTTTCTCAGCCGTTTCTCCAGCTCTGTTTCATTCTCCGGGATGTGGTAAATAATTGGCCGTATGTTGGAGAGCGAGTTTGGTGGACCGACCCAGTCATGTGTGGAGCTGGGTTCTGGTCTATATGTAGATCTCTATGTAAAAAAAGAAGACACTACAGTAACGATGGGTTCAGACAACACAGTATCAGCACAAAAATAACTTAACGGGAAAGATACAGGGTGCTAACACAAAAGTTGAGCGTAGAATTGCAGGTGACAACAGTCAGAAGGCTGAAGATGTCCCAAATTTCACCTATGCAAACCCCATATGACAACGATGAGCTCATCAGACACAAATACCATGTAGTTTGAACTCCACATGCAAAGTTAGCATCACCAACACAGCCACATCTGTACTAATGAAAAATGCAGATATCATCTGGAACTCAGGTTTAAAGACAGTCTGCTAAAGACTGACACTCCACACAGCAGATGCACATCACGTGGCTTTAAATGGGCAGTGACCTCCACCAGACAGCTTATCATTACCGAGCAGACTTCAAGATGGAAAGAGCAGCGAGGAATAAAAAACGCTCCAGGGCCAAGAGACGAAAAGAGAGGTAAAACAATCCAAATGCAAAACACTGGGTCAGCAAATTCAGTCTGATTACTGACAGGCATATCAATGCACGCTTATATGTAAAGTAGATGTATTTACATTTTTAAAGAAATACTGTATTATTAAACAGTCATTAAACATCTGCAGTTACAAACTCCAACAAATGCATGTGATTTTGAAAGGGTAAAAAAAAGTGAAATCTAAGAAGATGTATTGCTGGACACTTTAGGTCTTAAAATATAACTTTAAACCATAATATTTTAAATTGTTCTCAATTATTTTCCTACAAATACTTATACTACAACTGTATCATTAAAACAGACGTTGTAACACCGATTTAACCCTAATAAAGTCTAAAGCACTGCAATATATTTTTGTCAATAACACTTTATTTCCTGCAACGTTTAAAATTTATTTTTAAAAAACAGCTTATTTCGTACACACGTCTTTAATGTGGGCATAAAAAAATGGCGCCACACGTGATCGTCAACAACAACAACCCAGCCGTCTATAGCTAACAAATGGCAGCCCTTTAAACGGTGTATAAATGTAATAAATTGTCATTATACAAACATTTACTGGCTTGTCCTTCTGGGTTGCCTGTTTGGAGCTGCAGAGCCGACTGCTACCTGCAGATAAGCGGAGACTGGAAGGACAGAAGCTCCTCCATGTCGACCGTCTCGCAGCTGCAGCTGTCCTGGCGGCCATTTTTGCAAGCCGACTCTAAAAAAGCGACTTAAATAAAACAAATCACGCCAAAAACCACTAAACAGCACAAGACTGAGCTCGAGGACACAACCAAACTTTCACTGAGCTCGTGCCCTTCTCTGTACAACTGCCTGCCATTTGGTCACGTGAGCCCAACAAGGAGCATGGATGCGCTCGGCAATCTCACCGGTAAATCCCGGATTCACTTAAAAAACGACAACAGAAAAAAGGTTTCTTGTCAGTTTAGGATATTCTTTAAATGTAAGACTACAGAAAGAGCCAAAACAGAAAGTAATGTGGGGAATAAATATATGTCTATGTTATCTATTTGTTTATTTATTTAAGCTTAAGTCACATTTTTTCCTTATTAAAAAATAAACGAATTGAAAAAAACGGCTGTAGGGGTAAAAGAAAAAAAAAGAGGTCAACCAGATTAGATGTTAGGAATATACATATGTAGTCACTATGAAGCAAAAATCCCCACTATATTTATTTTTCCTTTGCTGCAGCCCTTCCTATGTATTGTATTATTATCATCATTATTATTATTATTATTATTATTATTATTATTATTATTATTATTTTGTATACTACTTCTAATACTATATTTCTAATACTATATTTATATACTATATTTCTTCTAATAACTATATTTCAGTGGTAAATGTTGCATTTTGTACAGCAGAGTCAGGTTGAGAGGGGAGCTGAGCTAAGAATAACAGGCTGAGGAGGAGGAGGAGGTTTGTCTGGATCCTGCTTGGAGCAGACGAAGTTGAGCAGGGCTCAACGTAGCTTGATAAATATCATTATTGTCGAATTAAACTTGAAAACCACATGGATTATCTGTGTAGGTTTCGCTATTAGTACTTTTACTCTCACAAAGTATCTAAATGCCTATTTCGTTCTGTTATTGAATTGTTGGAGATGCTAGATTGTTAGTTAGTTGTTTTTTTTTTACTACACAATACATAATGCTCGTCAAACTTTTTTGTTAACTAAGTTAAATAGACTAAAGTAAAAGTTAAACAGTAGCTAAGTCAGGGTTTATCTTAGCACCGTTAAACGACGCGGAGTCATGACCAAATGAAGCGCGCCTATTGTTGGTCGACCAAAATTTGCACAAGGTTAAAAATAGTAAAGCTGTTTATCCGAATATTAACAGGATTATGCGATTTATTTTACATCCGCATATACGTGTCGTGCGGTAACTAAACATCGACTTGTATTTCTTATTTGTTAACATCAATAAAACAGTGATGTAATGGCGTCTCTTCAATATTAGCGAGGAAACACAAACTCCGTGTTAGTTCATATCCTCACGAACTGTAAAGTAAGTACTCGAAGGTAGCTAGGTAGGCTAATGTTTAGCTTTAGTCACAGGAGGTGCGCACTTTTCCGCAACAGTTCCGATGGCTGTACGCTGGCTATGCAGGTAAGAGCGAAACTGTTAAAGAGAGGTGGCGGTGTTGATGTATTTACGCTGAAAAGCCAGAGTTATTTGGCTGAGGTGGGGCTGTGTCAGGTGATCATCAGTAGCTAGCTTAACACACTAACAATGGCATTCACAGGGGAGTGTCTGCTGTAAACCGGTTTTTGTAATGGCTGTTTCCATTTAAGCGTTTCATGAGTCCTTGGTAGCATATTTATTTTTAAATTAAGTTGTTTTAAAGGGCAGCGGAGGAAGGAATCTGGTGATAGAGGCTGTGGGAGGGGCGACAGCAGCCCGACCGCAGTCAGTCAGTCACAGTCAGTCGCTGGATACTGAAGCTGACCGCAGGAGCATCGAGATCTCCCGGATTTCGGCTTTATCCCTTTGGATGCATCTTTCCTGCACGAGCCGCCCAGCATTTGGCTGATGGAAACAGACATCCGTGAAAATGTGCGCGAATGTGTTCGGGGTTTTGAAAAGGTGAGAGGAATGCTGCTCTGTGTGTGTGTGTGTGTGTGTGTGTGTGTGTGTGTGTGTGTGTGTGTGTGTGTGTATATCTATCTGTCTGTGTATGTGTGCGTGTGTGCACGAGAGAGAAAGGATGCAGCTGACAGCATCTGGAGATGCTTTGAGCCGTTTTGTCGAGATCTGGAGGTGTGGTATCTGTGCTTCTTGTAGCGCAGCTCCGGCAACATGGGCTCTCAGAGGTAGATGCGTTCGCACGCAGGCGGCAGGACGGGATTTTCTGCGGTGACATAATGCGCAAAGCCGTGCAGAAGGACCGGCAAGCATGCAGGCAGCCGGGGATGGAGCTCGAAGCCTTTATCTGGGAGATAAGCAGGAGGTGTTGCATGCGTGTCACCTGCAGCTCGGTCACCCTTCATGCAGCGAGACTCATGGGAATGGAGGACTGATTCCCTCCCACGAGGGAGGCAAACCTGCCCTTAGCTTTGAAACCACCACATCAGCCTTGTCTGTCTTGGCTCAGACAAGGCAGGCTGTGGATTTTGCTGAGATTATCCTAATAAATACTCAGATTTGTAAGCTCTGGCCCGACATGTGCTCATCCACTCTTGTGGAAATGCCCATCCCCTCGCCCTGTTATGTAAAAGTACTTTAGGCAACATTGATACATAATCCTATCTATTGCTAATAAGCCTAATTGATGCTTTGGATAACAAAACATCATACTGGCGGCTACTGTATTTACATGTAATAATCATGCTGGCAGAGCTTTCCTTTCATGTCTGTGTGCTCTGGTGTTTAGCATAACACCGAGACCTGGCTTGGACAGTCTCGGTTGTTGTGTCATTGGGCAAGACACTTGACCCATTGCCTACTGGTGGTGGTCAGAGGGCCCGGTGGCGCCAGTGTCCGGCAGCTTCGCCTCTGTCAGTGCGCCCCAGGTGAATGGGTGGATGACTGGATGTGTAAAGCGCTTTGGGGTCCTTAGGGACTAGTAAATACAAATACAGGCCATTTACCATAACATCATAGCAGGGGGGTTAAATGGGGGATCGTCTATAGCAGAAAGCAATTTTTGAACAGTTCAGTTTGTCCTTAAAAAAAAGAAAAAAAAACCCAAAGAAAACTGAGAGACACAAATGCCTATAAGGTGAAACAAAACTGCTACAAAGAGATGACATTTGGTACAGAGTGGCTAGAAAGACTCCAAGATTTCACAAATAAATGCAAACCATCTGCAGAGATATGAAGATGCTATAAAGAGACACAGATCCAAAATCCTGAACAGGGCTGAAATCAAACAGTTCATGCCTGTGATGGATTTGTACATAGCCGCTGTCAAGGCTTTGCTTTTGTGTACTCCATTACTTGCAGGACCCCCGGGAACTGATCGATGACGTGCAGATGATCTGAAATGACGACAACTACTGAGATGCACAGAATGACTTTTAAGGGCCACAAAATGACAGTAGAGCAACTCAAAATTATTGCAAGAGAAAGCAAGAGTATAAAAATACACAACTACCAGAAAAAGAAAGGAAAAGGAACCACAGAACACGCTAAATGAGCAAAAGAACAAGCAAAACTGTGTGGATGTGCACACAGGTGTTGCAGATTGACTCAGAAGGTCTAAAATATACACATTCATGGGATAAAAAGTACCTTAAAGACGTGCACACGTGCACAACTGCAACAAGACAGTAAAATGATTACAGAAAGAAGAGGCAGCAAAGAGGGCTGAAACACGTCATCATCTGTTGCTCTTTCTGTCTTTAATGTGGCTGCTTTTTTCATGTAATTTCACCTTTTCAATTTTGTGTTGTCATCAGATACGCAACCAAACCACAAATGATCTATTTAGAGGGACGAAAAGCCGCAGATCTTCACATTGGAGTTTGGCAAAGCTTCTTTTTTTTTTTTTTAAACGCAAAAGATGATTTAATCTTTTCAGCCCTCACGAGAGCCGTGTTATTAATCCTAAACTAAAAGGCAGATGCTTCTATCTTAATGGCATTTTTCTAAATGTCTAACTGGGAATATATTCCAGAGCTCAAGGCACCTGTGACACATTTAATGAGGCCGTCTGACCGAATCTTCCTGTGTGGAGATTCATTCTGGAGGCGCTATGAACCGTTTCAAATTTTTTGGGTGTTGGTCAGCTGCGTTTATTTTCTGCTCGGTATTAAAAAGCTCGATGGGCAGTCGCACTGCAAAGGAATCTGGATCCCGTCTTTTAACGCGGATTAGAGCTTTATCACGATCACGTCAGGCAATATATCTCATAGAAACGCGCTGCAGTGCTCCCAGTGGTTGTCATGTGGGTGTTTGTCTTGTCGAGACTAAATGTAGGTTAACCTCATTTGTTTTCTTGCAGTTGTAAGGGCAGAATTTTGTGTGAGTATATTATGTGGGAAGTTGTTCTTGTCTATAGCTGCGCTGTCATTGGCCTGAACAGGGATTGTGCTTCTTAACATAAAGAAGTCTTTGATTAAATATAGGGGATTTTGGATGATGTCATCAGTTTGGGTTTTTTTTTATTGTCATGTCCTGGCAAAATAAGGTTACTACTGAACGTTAAAGATGTATAGACACAGTCTTTGAGCTCTTTAACACGATGTCTTTGCTCGTTCAGGAGAGCAACCTTGATGTTCATTTGATTTATATTTGGCCAGCCTCCCTTTCTGGATCATCCTCTCAGGCCCTTCTGGTCTGTTTATGTTGGCTGATGTTTTTAGATTGCTCTCTCGTTCTGACCGCTTGTGTTGTTTGCTCTGAGTTTTCCTCCAGTGAGGAAACAGGAACTTCTAAAATGACCTGACTTTCATGTGAAGGATCATTGCTGGTGCTGAGAGCTGGGGCTCTGGTTACAGTAGAAGAGGCCATATTCTCCAATCCTGAGGGGTCTGAGGGATGAAATGACCAACACTGTGGTCAGGCCCTCGTGCAGTCGTCTGCAGGTTTAGAGCAGAGTTTCTTGGACAAACCGAAACTCGTCACTTCGCTCATCACTTGCCATACTTCGACGCCTCTGTCCACTTTTTAAAAAAAATGAAAGTGGAGTTGAAGCATTGCTGTTTAGAGAAACTGTAGGAACTCCAGCGTGCATCGTAGAGGCACAAATGCAAGGGGACATGATAAAATTTCCACAGAGCAGTGTAAAAATGGCCAGCGGTCTGAACATGTGGATGAATATGATCAGAAAAATGTAAATTGTAAGCTTTATTCATTTGTTTTCTATTTTTATGGGCCTATTTCTGGAACCTTTTGGTTATAAGTTGCCTTCTACTGAGACCCTTTCTGTTGAGGCTTCAGTGGATGACTCAGTTGAATGGCCAGATGTCAGGTCCTGTTTCAGGTCTTTGCTTGATTTTATTTTTTTTTTTCCTGTTTCTTGAGGATTTGAGTTTCAGATGCTGCTGATAATTTTTTAGGCCTGCGACTTCATCGTTGTCCTCCAGTTGTCTCCATTTTGGCTTATAGCCCTTTAAAAATCACCATGTCAGTGCAAAAATACTATTTTATGTTTGTCAAACTGTGTTGTCTGTAACATTTTTATAGACTCAAGAAAAAAACAGGACCGATGTGTTTTTGTGACAGGCTGCTAAAAACAAAGTGTTTAAAGATACTATTTAAAATGGGCTCTTTGCCACGATTTCTATTATGTGTAGGCACATCACTGGTTCATTCTTTGGGTTAGATGCCTTTTGTATGCTTGAGTGATTCATAGATCAGTATTAAGGAGCTTAAACATTCCTCTGAAAATGGTCAGGTACAAGGACTCCACTGAAAATGAGTAAACAAAAAGCCAATTTCCAAAGAAAAACTTTGAAAGACCATCAGAAAGCCTGAAGAACTGTTACTCAAGAACGCTTTTTTAAAATGACAAGAAAGTCTGGCACCTTGGAAGCAAAATATAAAAAAATGAGGGGTGTGCAAAGACGTTTGCACAGTAATGTATCTAAAAAACCAATCGCCACACAGTACTATTTTTTTTTTAAACTCATTTAGTTTAATGAATCCTTTCAAATGTGTTTTTATGGCATCGTGTCAGACGACATCGGCTGTGAAAAATCTTCAGAGAGTTACAGTTTGACTGAAACGCTGCAAGAAATTAGGAACAAATGGAGTGTTTTTTGCAAACTGGTCCTGCAGGCTCAGTTTTCACAGTGAAGTTTTACAAAAATGAGGCAGCACATTGTCAGGATTGCTGATGCTAAACATAGTGTCATCCCGTTTAATGACTTTTGCCACCAGGCGGAATTTTCTGACATATAAACAGAAATGTGTCTGCAAATTTGCCAAGCAACAATAAATCCTTTTTTGTTTTTGTGAGCCAGTGGGAGTTAGTCTCCAGTGATTCATAACAGCCTTCCTGGCTGTGTCAGAAGGTCAATCCTACTGCAGGCGTGTGCTTGTTTCCATAGAGCAAAACTCAAATGCTACATTATTTACATGCTAATTAGTGTGACAACAGGACCAGTGGCATTTATGCTACGTTGTTCTAAATTCTTCTTGATTTCTTCAAGATTCCAGCCTCTGGATGTGGTTACAGAGTTTGTGTTGGCTTGTTGATACGGTCTGCTGAGGCTCTGTTTGTTCCAGTTGCTCATTGTTCTGACTTCCCTTTCCTGCTTCATTTTTTTCAGCCTGTTTGGGAAGCCCTTTGATGGCGGGAAGAGGATGGACCATGGTGGTCCACAGCAGCAGCAACAACATCCAATGGAGCAGCAGCAGCCGGCATATCATCCGCAGCACCCTGCCATGATGCGGCTGTACGAGATACAGAAGGAGGTGGCGTCTCTGGGGCCGCAGGTGTGCACCTTCAGCGGCCTTCAGAACGATCGGGACTACAAGCGTCTGGAGCGAGAGCTGACCCGCCTGCTGCTGGATGTGGACCAGGTGGACACAGAGGGCAAGCCGGAGCTGCAGGGAGCGCGAAAAAGAGCGGCTCAGGAGGTGGAGGGACTCCTGCGTTATCTAGAAGAGAACGCCACCCATCCTTCCCGGCTGGCCATCGAACAGCTAAGCTACGAGGCGCGGCAGCTGGTGGACGAGCGCGTCGTGGCTCCGCAGCGAGCAGGCGGGGTGACAGAGATCAACGACGAGTTGGTGGACGCTCTGCAGCAGCTCGTGCTGAGGCTCACTCAGGTCAAGACCGAAGGGAGGGTGCCGCTCCGCAAAGCACGCTACCGGGCGCTAACGCGCCTCTGCGCTGTACAGGATGTGATCGAAGGGCGCACGCAGCAGCAGACCCTCTCCCTGCCGCTGTCGGGAGACACCCACGAGGCCGTGAACTGCATCAACCAGGTGATGGTAAAGGTGAGCGTGGCCCGCAGCCAGCTGGTGGCGCTGCTGATGGGTCTGAGCGGGAGGGACAGCTGTGCCCACCTGTCACGCATCCTGACAGAGATGCAGGTGGAGCTGGACGCTCTGGATGTTTCGGGGAACGCGGTGATCAGAAATTACAGGAAACAGGTGGTGGAGGAGATAAACGGGCTGCTGAAACATCTGGACCTGGAGGGGGAAGGAGACGACACACGCAGGTAGGCGTCACTCATAAAGGATGAAGCTGCAGATGAGTGCTGCACCGAATTGATTATTTTTAATTGATCGTTCATTGATGAATTGATGACAAACTGAACAAATATTGCTCCAATAAAGTCACATTTTACCCATCCAAGATCCATGGGTGGGTACGTGTTCAGGAAATTATATGTAAAAGACTTTTGAACATGAGCTACATGGTTTTCATTCAGTTAGTTTTTTTGTTTTCATAAATACAGTGGGGCAAAAAAGTATTTAGTCAGCCACCGATTGTGCAAGTTCCCCCACCTAAAATGATGACAGAGGTCAGTAATTTGCACCAGAGGTACACTTCAACTGTGAGAGACAGAATGTGAAAAAAAATCCATGAATCCACATGGTAGGATTTGTAAAGAATTTATTCGTAAATCAGGGTGGAAAATAAGTATTTGGTCAATAACAAAAATACAACTCAATACTTTGTAACATAACCTTTGTTGGCAATAACAGAGGTCAAACGTTTACTATAGGTCTTTACCAGGTTTGCACACACAGTAGCTGGTATTTTGGCCCATTCCTCCATGCAGATCTTCTCGAGAGCAGTGATGTTTTGGGGCTGTCGCCGAGCAACACGGACTTTCAACTCCCGCCACAGATTTTCTATGGGGTTGAGGTCTGGAGACTGGCTAGGCCACTCCAGGACTTTCAAATGCTTCTTACGGAGCCACTCCTTTGTTGCCCGGGCGGTGTGTTTTGGATCATTGTCATGTTGGAAGACCCAGCCTCGTTTCATCTTCAAAGTTCTCACTGATGGAAGGAGGTTTTGGCTCAAAATCTCACGATACATGGCCCCATTCATTCTGTCCTTAACACGGATCAGTCGTCCTGTCCCCTTGGCAGAAAAACAGCCCCATAGCATGATGTTTCCACCCCCATGCTTCACAGTAGGTATGGTGTTCTTGGGATGCAACTCAGTATTCTTCTTCCTCCAACACGACGAGTTGAGTTTATACCAAAAAGTTCTACTTTGGTTTCATCTGACCACATGACATTCTCCCAATCCTCTGCTGTATCATCCATGTGCTCTCTGGCAAACTTCAGACGGGCCTGGACATGCACTGGCTTCAGCAGCGGAACACGTCTGGCACTGCGGGATTTGATTCCCTGCCGTTGTAGTGTGTTACTGATGGTGACCTTTGTTACTGTGGTCCCAGCTCTCTGCAGGTCATTCACCAGGTCCCCCCGTGTGGTTCTGGGATCTTTGCTCACCGTTCTCATGATCATTTTGACCCCACGGGATGAGATCTTGCGTGGAGCCCCAGATCGAGGGAGATCATCAGTGGTCCTGTATGTCTTCCATTTTCTGATGATTGCTCCCACAGTTGATTTTTTCACACCAAGCTGCTTGCCTATTGTAGATTCACTCTTCCCAGTCTGGTGCAGGTCTACAATACTTTTCCTGGTGTCCTTCCAAAGCTCTTTGGTCTTGGCCATGGCGGAGTTTGGAGTCTGACTGTTTGAGGCTGTGGACAGGTGTCTTTTATACAGATGATGAGTTCAAACAGGTGCCATTCATACAGGTAACGAGTGGGGGACAGAAAAGCTTCTTACAGAAGACGTTACAGGTCTGTGAGAGCCAGAGATTTTCCTTGTTTGAGGTGACCAAATACTTATTTTCCACCCTGATTTACGAATAAATTCTTTACAAATCCTACCATGTGAATTCATGGATTTTTTTTTCACATTCTGTCTCTCACAGTTGAAGTGTACCTCTGGTGCAAATTACTGACCTCTGTCATCATTTTAAGTGGGGGAACTTGCACAATCGGTGGCTGACTAAATACTTTTTTGCCCCACTGTAGATCTTGTACTTTAACACTGGTTTTCAGTGTTTGTTTACCAAAGAAGAAGCTAATTTTGTGGTTGTAGCTTCTAAAACGATGCCTACTCACAGTTACAATATCAAGATTGATTGACTCTCCGGCAAGTCATTCATTCTGCAGATTTGATCATGAGAAGCACTGACTCTGCCCCCACCCTCACAGGTATGACTTGGCGCAGAACAACTCCATCCGAGAGATCGAGGGCGTGCGAGCTCACATCTCGCACCTGCGAGAGGGCGTCCTACGACACTGTGTGATGGGTGACCTCAGCTTCAGACCCAAAGCTGAGCTGCAGGGTCTTCTCACCCAACTGGACCAGGTGGACACGGCGAAGAACCCGTGCATAAGAGAAGCCCGTCGCCGTGCTGTGGTGGAAGTCCAGGCGGTCATCACGTTCCTGGACCTACGCGAGGCTCTAGCACGCCGCCAGCCAGGCCCCAATGAGCACCCATCACATCGAGCTGTGTGGCAAGTCCTGGGGAGCCTGTCAGAGCTCCAGGCTCAGGTCCTGGGCTTCGACGGCAAGCGGGTCGACAAGAGCTACATGATCTTGGAGGAGCTGCTTACCAAACAGCTGCTGGCGCTGGACGCCGTTGACCCGCAAGGCGACGAGACAACCAAGGTGGCACGCAAGCAGGCGGTGAAGTTTGCCCAGAACATTCTCAACTACCTGGACATGAAGACAGATGAGTGGGAGTATTAATTAATTCCAAAACACGATGGGATGCTGCAGGAACAAAAGGAGCTGATAATGTGTGTAAAATAAAAAAAATAAGGAAATAAACTGGTACATTATCATTCCACGGGCTGTAAATATGAATTCAGATCCCTAGAATGCACTGCAGCAGCGCTTTTTCTTTCATCACTTCGTGGTTGTCATGGCCGACCCTGCAGATAAACACAGAACTACTTTTGTGAAACACTTTGAAAATTCTCTTTGTGCTATTTGGAGATATCTTTTAAAATCTCCCATGTATGTGTGTACCTGTGTGTGCGTGTGAGTGTATGCGCGCAAATTGTTATTTGTTGTCTTTGCATTTGGCGTGTGGCTGTCGAAGCCAAAGCACTAAATAATGCCTGTAAAAGTGGTCACATCCTCTAGACTGCACTTGATGTTGATAAATTATCCCAGTGTGATGGATTGCTTAGCAGTGGTTTCCCTGATTAATCAGAGTGTCAGTTGCTAATGGAGACAGCCGATGCACGTGTTGAATACCGTGACCTAATTAGGAAAAGTTGTCTATGGCTACCCTAAGAGCTGGGCTTGGTCCAGAGAGTGATACCTGCTGATATAGGGTGAGAAAAGACACCCCACCCCCCCTTCCTTTTTAAAAAAAAAAAAAAAAAAAAAATTAAGGTAGTTGAATTTGGTCGATTCCTTTTTTTTTTTTTTTGTTTGTTTCACTCAGAAATTGTAATCACGAAAAGTGAACAGCAGTGTCTATTTAATCTGAGGTGATGTGCTTTTGAAGGTGAAACGTGACAAATGTTCACAAGCCAGAGAGTGTGCGTTTAAACAGATGTAATTAGAGAGGGAACGGTGAGAGTTCACACCACACAAAATCGGACGGCAAACAAAACGTCAGTGTTGATGCGGTATCCCCTCGGCTGTGAATGAAGAGATGAAAGTTACTCCTCCACCTCCTCGCCGCTTGCGTAGCTGTTCATCTGTAACGGGTTTCGCGTTTGCTCTGATTCCTGTATGATCGTTTCAGGCTATTAATGAATCAGGGCTAAATCCAGAGATAGAGGGGCAGAGGAGAAATTTTGTCACCGCTGCTGCTGTTTGAGTTGTTTTCTGTTTGTTTGTTTCTACCTACTGCTCTCTCCGGATGGAGGAGAGACTGTGAGAGGTCCCTGGGGAGAGGAGGAAGAAAGGGAGGAGGGCGAGCAAAGATATCCACTGGATTAACACATCAAGGCTGAAGCGCACAGGGCCGACAGTCGGGTACTGTTAGGTAGAGGATTGACGGTGATGGCAGTCGACAGAGCCTTCTAGAAACTTCTCTAAGCTGCTTCTGCTGCAGACAGCAGGAGGGAGGGAAAGGACTAGTAGAGAAGTCTGTGTGCCTTGATTTTGACCCTTCCTTATGACCCGGTTTATGTAAAAGCAGCCTTGTAGTGCAGCAGCTGATTAAAGAGCTAAAGAGCAAGCTCTTTTTATTTTCTTTCTTTTTTTAAATATAAAAGTGCACAATGAGGAAACTAAAGCGCCGAATGTGTTTATGGAGAGCACCTTGGTCATTATAACCATCAGAAATATGCACTAGTTGTCAGAAACGCTTTTTAAGCATTCAGCATGTATTCCTGAAAATGCTCCGGCCAGTCATTTGTAGTAACACAGCGATGATGCTCCTTTTTTACCAGGCAAAGCGACATGAGTCATGGTTTCACGCTGCAAAACAGCCACGCTTCTGGAGCAGCTCTCGTGCTCTGACAGCACTTAGGCGACATTAGCAGGAAAATCAACAGAGAAAAACCGAACGACCGGTCTCACCTTCCTGCTTAACCCCCTTCATCAGCTGACGAGGAGACGATGGTGGAGGTGTTCCTGAGCGGGAGGAAAAGGCAGCTAATGAAAGAATCGCTCCTCAGCTCGTAGCAAGCGTTTTTAGGCATACGTCGTGATCTTTGACAGCAGAAATCCACAACTTGCTTGCTGCTACTTCGCTATTTCTCTTCACAGTGTGTGCGTGTGTGTGCGCATCAGTCAGTGTAAAATTCTGATAATTTAGGTGGTCCTCTGCCTTACGGTGACACCTGAGGTGGAAGACGCATCTGCCAGCTCATTAAAAATACCTCAGCAGAGAGCAGAGAAAGAGGAAGTCTTTTTGAAGTTTATCCGATTGGTGGTTGAATAAGACTAAAGCCGTCTCCAGAATTTCTTGGCTCACAAGACTTCTCGTCAACTGAGAGTCTCTGATCTCTGTGTGATTGTGTTTGAACACACACACACACTAAGAGGTCAGATGTTTCCCCTGCAACAAGTTGCTCACAGTGATTAAAGTCTTTAGGGCGTTGTTGTTCATCCCAGCTGCAGGAAATGTGGTCCAGCATGTTTTCGGGGAAGCTTCACCAGCCCTTCTAACTCTTTGAAGCTACTACTGGAAGCAGTTTTCTGGCACAAAGCCTGCAGCTCGGCCTCCTGGGTAGTGAGCTGACTCATGCGGGGGGGAAATTAGCTTAAACAGTGTTCATTAAACGTAGCCAGTCTGCCTGGCTGTTGTTGCAACAGATGCTTTCTCACGGCGAACCTTATGCTCTCTCAGACCAAACCGACCCAGACACACCTTATGCTCACGTTTTTTTTTGTACGCAGTAACACACAGATGTATGTCTGTTCCTCGCAGGACACTGCATCAGTGTATTATACACGTTTCTTTGAATAGTTTATCCAAAGTTTTACGCTGTTAACAGAAGTATTTAAATCATTCCTGTCTCATTGTCTCAGAGTGTTTGGAAGCCATACACGTTTATATAGTGGTCCTGAAGTCCAGGATTTTGTTGCGATGGCTGTTGTTCCCCGGCTCCAAATATCGCTCTCACACTTCTAAAACTGCTTTTTTTTTGTATATGTACAATGGCTCTACTAGATTTAGGTATTACAAATTGATCATTGTGAAATTAGTTGTCGCATTAAAGTCGAGGTGCCTGCGCCTCAGCGTTTTTGTTTACACGAACAAAAGGAGAAAATCCATTTTATAGGTTTAAAAGATTGATGAGGAACCAAATATGTACAAGGGTTCACGTGTTTTAGGCTATCGTGATGTTGCATGAGTGTGAATGTTTTGTTGAGGTTACATGGCAGGGCTTTGAAGGATAAAGCTGGAGAGATTTTTATTTACATTTTTTCTTGATTGTCAACAAAACCAATAATGTTGTGCATCTTGGTGGCCCTCAGCTCCGCTTTAGTTGGTTCATAATCGGATACATTTAACGAGGCTCATTAAATGTATCTAATTTCCTCAAAAACACATGGGCATTGTAGTTTTTTACCAAACAATTAGAAGGTTCATGTGTGGGGACTAGTTTATGCAGTGGATGTTGTGGCTGTTTGTATGTTTTTTTTCCATCTAAGAGTGCATGTGGGAAAATACAAAATACACAGTGTCTTTGTCTGAGATCATAAAAATTACACATTTACTGGGATAGTTTATATTTTTTTTTTCATATGATTTGTTGACAAAAACACAGAATATGAAGGAATTCTTACTTTAAAACAGAGACATATTCTTGCTAATATCAAAACCAGCACCATAAAGCCTGTTTTGCTTTTGTGCAAATACATTGCTACGTTTCATGAATTGCTTGTTGGATTGTTAAAAAGTGAAATGGGTCATGCTTTAGTTATAATTAGAATGTATTTACAAGCAGAGGCAGAGTGTAGTTTGCTATTAACATGGTATTTATATGCAAAAGCATTTAAATATACATAGAAGTTGTTGACCAATGCTTAAAAATACATTACATGCTGCTGCTAAAAGCTAAATAGTGCTACGCCGATTATTTGTGCGTCATTCCTTTTGTCATGTTTAACTGGGAATCTTTCACATTTCAGTAGTATATGTTCCGACACGCTACTCGGCTTGTAGGATGTCACTTCCTGAGAGCCACGTTGCCATGGTAACCCAACCTCATCTGAGTTAAGCCGAGCACAAATAAATTTATCCTTGGCAAACTGAAAACTTTTTAAATTTAAACACTTAAATTGAAGCATTTTTGATATCAGGTCTCAGTGCGTTGCATAATAGGACATTTATGCCCGGTGTGGAGTCCTGCGACACATCCTCTAATGTTCCCTCAGAAACATGCAACTAGTGTATTTCAGTACATTCGTTGGTTTCGGCACGCTAAAAAACGACTTCAGTATGTAAATTTGGATGCGATTCTAATCGTGCTTTTTGTAAGTTGTTTTTCGTTCCCAAGTTCAAAACAGAAAGTGACTTTTGACTTGTAATTTGGATGACCAGCTAGCTACAGACTTTTCTGTGTAAACCTTTACAAGAAGTTAAAGGTATAATGTCGAACGTCACTATGAGCTCATTTTATATTTTGAAAATTGAAGTTTTGTACTGGATCACTGCAATGATGCTACAGAAATAATGAAATGTTACAAATTCCACATCACGTCTGTTGCACATGTAATTCTAAGAAAAATACCGGATCAAAATCAGGGAGGGAAGTGTGTATTAAGATATTTTAATTAAAACTAGTTCCTTTTTCCATTACATAAATGTGGCTTAAAAGCAAAGCCTAATTTCAACATGTAAACTGTGAATGCAAAAGGTGAACTTTTGCATTAAAGCTTCCTGGTCAGACAGATCATATGTCAAAATCTTGTTTCCAGTCTTTTCTTTTTTACGTGACTTGTAAAATCTAAATTACAAAGTATTATTTTTTGCAATTAATATATAAACAGCACTTTTTTTAATGTTGTTATTATTTGGGATCTTTAGTTGAATATAGAAAATATGAATGAGACATGGACTGCTTGAATTAAATGAATTTGAACCAGGGCTCTGTTATGTTTCACCCCAACACACTGCTGGACCGCTAAAAGCAGCTCAGGGTCATCCAGAGCATCTGAACTTGGAGTCCATTAGACAGGAGTTTAAAAGATTCAGCTCCAGTGGGTATTCAGAGGCAGTCCCTTTACAGGACAGTGCATTTACACCAAACAGCAAACGGGCTGACTTACTCACAGATGCAAGTTTGCAAGGTTTGAATTTCCTAAGGTGAATGTAGTCATGTTCTGTATTTCATAGTACTAAAGTTTGTTTTACTAAGGACATATCAAGTGGAAATGGGTAATGTTTAATAAGATGGGATCGGAAACATAAAAAAGCATCAGCCAAAAATGTTTTCATTATGTTACAGCTTTTAAGGTCAGCAGAAATTTACACCAGCAAGTTTGAGACTTAAGGCAACTACATTTCACTGAAACCTGTAACCAAACATACTGATTTATTTATTTTTTGATCAATACAAGTCAGCTACAAGTCAATAATCGATCATTTTAACTTGATGCCACAAAAGGACACCAGCTAAAATCAGCGTTTACACTTTCAGATTAAAGAAACGAGAAGGGATGGGTAACCTTTAATCCACTAATGTGATGGTGTTCTGTCATTCTGACGTTATATTAATGTGCTCCCAGTGGCAGAGACACCTTCCTCCCCAGTGTGTAGAGATACTGCTGCAGTGGTGGGAGTGCATCTCCTTCTGCAGGGCCGTTTGAGTGGCCCATTCCTGCCATCCTCCTTTGCCTCTTTAAACCTTGTGCTTGCATTCCTCCCGGTCCTGCCTGTGCTTTTTCATGTTGACCAAAAGCCTGTGCAAGTCATCAGTGTGCTGATGCCTCTGTTTTGTTTAGTTTCCCCCCTAATTTCAGTGGTTGTAATCATGTGAGTGCCCATCTGTAGATTACACTGAGATTAAAGGGGAGGATGTGCTTGTCTGAAATGGGCTTTCGTGACTTTTAAAGGTGCTGATGGAGGTTATACCTTTGGACTGAACCTGTAAATTATTAGGCTCTAATTTAAAATACTTACAGAGCCCACTCTTCAGATAAAAGTCAGGTAAATGTGTATTAAATAACCAAAAAAAGTAGTCCTCCATCAAGGCTCATGTCCCATCCACATCAAAATTTAATAGGTTCTTCCTTTACACATTCCTCTCCATCTCCTGACCTTCGCCTTCTACTCTACTAAAAGCATCACTGAAAAAAAACAAACAATTTTAGCTGTTGAGCAGATTGACATTTTGATGGTAAACATGAAGCTTCACAAGCAGCAGTACATAGCAGGCTGATGAATCTTCGGCTGATCGTTTAAGTGAAATGTGAAAACGACAGAATCCCACCGAAAGTAAAAACAAGGTTCCTTCCTGAGCTTTTGCAAAACTTATATTTAAGGACAGTTATTATTAAAAGTTCATCAGTCATGTGTGTTCATTACTGCTTTGCCTTTCTTATGACAGGAATGTGTTTAAGTGGTGAAAATGGGACTGCGTTTTGTTCATTTTTTCCAAATGTGTGTCTCATGAAGTCGCCTTTAACTGCATTGATTGTGACAGGCTTCTGATGTCTCTCCTCCAAAATGCGCTTGTACAAAAAGCACACTGACTGGAAAAAAACAACAAAAACCCCATTGTGTGAATGCTCCATGGATGGTTGTGTTCCAAGTTTGTATTCCCACTGCAAAAATAAAGACAGTGTGTCTTGTTTAGTGTTCTGTTCGTGTTTTTTTTCCCCCCTCCTAGCATCTGGCAGCTTCCTTTAAGGCGATTGCAAACTTTTAAAATGCTACCCAGGGTTATTTTAAGAATACATACAGTATTGCCAAGGGAGACTGGATAAAAAGACACCTCACGCAATGAAAACTCACTCCCTGCTGTCAATGTGCATTAAATTTTTAGCTTCCGTACAGAGCCGGTTGTTAGATTCGGTGCCTTCTCATGAGGGAACAGGACAGGACACGTGGCAGATGCAGGGATGTTATTGCAGTGTGTGCAAAAATGAACTCTGATTCTCAAAGTTTACAGTTTAAACTTCATTATCCTTCTATAGTTTAAAAAAGCGAGAAAATACACAGTGAGCAAGTGATGTGCTTGTTGGATAGCCAGACTGCTTGTAGCTGATAGGAATGCACCAGCGACTCAAATGACCACTTGTTACAAACTGGGTATGAAGAAGAGCATCAAAAAACACAAAAAAAAACTGGAAGCAGATGGGCTACAGCAGCAGAAGACCACACCGGGTGTCACTCCTGTCAGCTAAGCACAAAAGAGGCTCCAGTCCAATGTTATAATAATCTAGTGGCTGGTGAGTCTTATAGTAATGCTGCAGGGATTTAAAAAATAAGCTTCAAATTCTCTGCTTGTAAATTGCATTGCACTTTTAAGTAGATATTACCCCAAAGAACAAATATGGAAATTTGCAGCTGAAAATGCACATACCAGTCTAGTTATACATATTAGGTTCTCAACTGATCCTTCAATTCAAACTATCATTAAATCAGTCTTTCAGAGAAAGACTGGAGCCACATTAGTCACATGTTTTTGGTCACCAGGTAAGATAAATTATAAGAGTTAGTTATTTACTGTTGCTCTCTTTTTGGTCTCCATCAGCTCCTGGAGAAATATCTATCCTTTTAGCAGCTACGTTCTCCACTATCATTAGCAGATTTCTAGCTTTTTGCTCTTGGGTGTTTTTAAATTTTTGCGAGTTAGCCAAAAGATGTTTAACAATTAGCTGGTTACACATTATAAAGCTCTGTAACACTGCAAGGTTAACATAACACTTATCACCATGAGTGACACCTTATGCAGGTCACAGGGCGGCCCTTAGCAGCTGGAATCACAGTGAGATGGACCAAGGCAACAAAAAGTATTTATTTAGTATACCGCTTCTTACAAACAATCCACTTCCCAGCTAATGACAACTGGCAGCCTTAAATACCTTCAGCTGTCACAGACTAAACCATTATTCCATTCACAGGTAAGTTCTTAAATCCATACCTTCCGCCATAGTATACAACACATCAACTTGAATAAATAAATATATAAATATATTTCACATTAATAAATATTTTACACTTTAATCTTACACCAAACCCATTATTATAAAAACCCCAAAACCCAAGCACAAAATATTCCCCACACTCCCTTAAACCATGGTCTCTCCCGGAAGCTTTAAATGGTGTCTGGACCGCTGGGGAAGCATTTGCCCAAACACCTTGAAGAGGACACAGGAAAGAAAGGTGAATGCTCACATCTTACAATCCCTTCTTTGCACCCCTTTAATTCTAGACCTGCACACACACATTTGCATTAGTTGTCCTTACTGGTAAACCTTATAAATATTCCCCAATAAATATTCAATAAATAATTAAACTTCTGTGCAAATCCATGCTTAAAGTGTGATGCTAAATAAAGTGCTTGATAAGGTGCTTTTAATAAAGTGGAAAGGTGCTCTTAAAGTGCTATACAGATTATAATATAAAACGTAGTAAGGGAGTCCTCTTCCTTACAGTCAGGTTATTTTCATACATTTGATACATTATTATAATAAAAACTACGGATAAAGGGGACTTTAAGACACTCAAACACTATTCAGTGTTCAGGCTTATTATTATTGTGCTGTTTTCAGCAGTTCACAGAAGGTCATTACACTTTCCCTCATTTTCTTTTCCATTTACTCTCACAGTAGGAGGAGGATGCTGAGATTAAATAATGAAGAAATAATGAGGTCAACTCATGCACAAAAAGTCACTATAATCAAAAAAGCTTTTTGAAACGCAGTTCAAGGAGAGGTCTTTTGGTACAGTTGAACATGACTTATTGTAATATAGAAGTGAACGAATCTAATCTATTTATTAAACTCCTATGATCCATCATGGCAGATCCGAATCCCAGCGGTGATAGGAATTAGGACAGAGTCTAGATGTTGGTGGGGGCCTGGATGGGTCTGAGTGACCATGGTGAGGTGGGTTACATGAAAAGTCTGAAAGACATAATGACAGAAGAGCACTAAGAATTAAACTGGATGCTGAAGTTGGGCAAGAATAGAGTAGTGTTGTCAATATTTAGTCTGTCAGCGTGGGAAAGTGGAAGTCATGTATAGACCAGAGTAGCAGATGTACACCCAGGAAGCAGGCAGACAAATTCCAACCTTCCTTACTGGACTTGTGCATAAGCTTTGTTATATGGAAGCAAGTTTACTATTTACAAACTCTTCTTTCAGACAGAAGATGAACAGATGGTCTGCACCCAAAGCCCAGTATAACATAAGTAAGCATAATTTTGAACTGTGACTCATGCAAAGCAACCCTAGCAGAGTTAAAGAACAAAATTATGGACCTAAAAATAAGCGGCCTTATTGAACCAACATAGTGGCCGCTTTAGAGATTTCTAGCAGTTTTCAAGTGATGATGAAATTGGGGCGATGACAAGACCACAAGCACGTTTTCTAGTCTCCCCAGAGGCAGCCTGGCGGACAAAAAGACTCCCCATGTGGGGGATCAGTTGACCTTTCACACTGAGTCACTCCCAGCTCAAGCTCACGTCCGCCCTCAATCAGCAGCCAATAGAGACTGAGTGACTCTGAGGTTGGCTGCATTTACATTGGATTTAGCAGTTGTTTTCACTCACAAGAAGATTCATCCCTAACCCTAAACTGCCCGCTGAAGGGATATATACAGCTGTAGATTGGTTTCAGTCTCCTTTAATTTTGTTAAAGTCAGATTTGCATAGCTAAAACTGATGGACATGACCAAAATGTGAGCAAATGGACTCAGCAGTTTGTTTGTTTTTTGACACAACTACAGTTAACACCAAAAATATGATGTGAACTTACTAAACATAGCTTTGAAAATATGTGGCTATTTCTTAAATGTTTATAACTGCAGTTTTTAGTTTGCCCTTATTAATATATTTAAGAATTCAGTGGCATCAGGCAGTTCTGAATCAAACTTGATAAACTACAACTATAATTTTTAAAGCACAAAGCCTTTGAGTCACTGACAGTTACTGTTGTGCATTTTGGAGTATGTTAAATGCAATTATAGGACAAATGTAACAGCTAGCTGCATGGCTAATTGTACTAAGAGACCATTTGAGGAATTTGTTCTCAGTTTTGGTTAGTATTTGGTATATTAAAACTATACAGTCTACAGATGCAGCTCAGCTAACCTAGTTTGCTTTTTCACCTTACAACTTAGTACTCCACCATTTGTGTAATTACCATCACAACCATTAACTATCACAACTATGGATAGTTTTCGTTTCACAAAAATGATACTGGGGGAATTTAATTATATTTCCATTTGAATATTAGAGTTGGGGGTGTGAGTTTTAACTAGGGTTGCCAACTGTCCCTTAAAATACGGAATCGTCCCGTATTTCGACACAAAAGTACACGTCCCGTATTGAGCTAATAAGGGACGCACTTTGTCCCGTAATATAGTGAGAATCAAAAGTAGTCTATAAATGTTAATGGAATTAACGCTTTGTTTGAAAACATAATTCCCAGCCCCTCTCCTGCTTTGTGACCAATGAGCTGACAGCACACTTATGACAATTCGAGTATGACAATTCAGATTACCTCATTGGTCGAGGAAAGGTCGCTTACAGAGAAAATACCGGAAGACAACAGATGACCACAACAACAAGCATGGCCAACAGGGAAACAAACGCCGACACTGCGGTGCAAGTCTCGGACGACAGTACACCTAAAGCTGGGCAGACACTGTGCGATTTTTTTCAGTCACGTTATTCAGCTCCTGCTCAAACTGCACGATTGACTCGCAGGGATTAGAAGTTGGTAGGTCACGATGCAGGTCTCACACTATACCGCCCGATGCTCTGATGCGACCTGAGAGCTCACACTGTGCCTCCATAAAATGAAGGTTATAACAGACAATCTGTCGCTCTCTCTGTCTTTCACTCACACAGACACACCACCACCATCAACTTTGCTAAATTGCTAATGAAAAACATGATCAGGCAGCTGTGATTGAGCAGCAATGTAAATCCAACTGTTTTCACGGTTGTTGTGGTCGTGATAATTTTGTGATGCCACATGGAAAAGGCTCGGATGAGCTTTCTAAAGTTCTACAAGTTGTGCCTCCATCGCTTGTGTCCAGATCACACGCTGCACAGCTGTGCTGCTCCGTCTTTTTCACCGACGTTTACGTGTTTGCGCGTGCGCAGTGTGAGCAGCTGCGGTGACACCCTCACGAGCGATTGATGATCGGGAGCTGGTCGTGAGGTGTTAATCGCTTCTCGTTACCCCACGTATACTACACGACGCACGATGAAGGCCAAAATCGGTCTGATCACCAAATCCGTCGCACGATTCAGAAATCGTCTCAAAATGGGCCAAAAATCGCACAGTGTGAGCCCAGCATTAGAGCAGCAATGTTTGTTCGCTCAGAGAAAGAAAAATAGGCTGCAAAAGCACAGGGAGGAATGGGAAAAGGAAAACACCTGGCTGGAAAAAGTTAATATGGGCATGTGCAGTAAATATCAGCGCTATGTGGCCAGAAGTGTGATAATATAATTTATTTTGTGTAATAAACATCTGTAAGGATAGATGATTACAACAAATAGATCACTAATACATAAAAGTAATACATAGATGAATAATGATGATGAGTTATGATGCGTAATCATGGGAACAAGTGGGTTTACAAACAGGAGCAGCTGATTAGCATTAGAAAAGCTGAAATAATACCTCAACTGAAGCCAATTGTACTAAATGCACTAAATGTGCACTGTTACAAGAATATTTTTCTTTCTATTGTTTTCTATTAATTTATATAATTTTAAGTTAAGCAGGACAGAGTTCTTTTAAAGGAAGATTTACTTATATTCTCAAAAGTTAAGCATGACAGGCTTCTGTTTAAGAAAGAGACCTGTTTTACTGTGTTAATGTTGTCATTGTGAGCTAAAAATAAATGGCTAAATGATCATTTGTTTCCCATGTGTTCATATCACAAAGAATATGCATCTGCTTAAATCAACTTCAAGTCAAATGGTTAAAAAAATAATTTCACACACAAAAAAAGAGCTACCACACTGGGAAGCATAGCTGGACTGGCCATCGGGCATACCGGGCATTTGCCCGGTGGGCCGCTGGCGATTTTTTGTTTTTATGGGCCGATGGATTTTTTTTTTTTGTTTTGTTTTGTTTTTTTTTTAGGAAGGGTATATATAATGAAAGGTGTTGGATTGGCCAATTGGTCATGATCGACTCTGGGCTGGACCAATTACAGCCGAGGAGGCTGGATGCACCCTCCCCCTTGTTTAGCAATCACGTGATTTTCGCGCATTGCATGCCGGGAACTCGTGGCAAAACAATCCAAGTACCGCATCAAATGCAAACATTTGCAGCACCGCAAAACGTTCATTCTCCGGTTCCAATACCTTCTTTTTTTTCTTTGCCGCACAAAAAAGGAATGTACAAAACAAAAGGAGAACAATGCCGGTCCGTACAAAGACAGACTCGACGAAAAGACAAAGAAAAGATACGAGGAAAAAATCAAAGGAGTGAAAGAGTGGACAAAAGACGTCAGCGTGCTGCCCAACTTTCACCACGCTCAGATTTATAATTATACGCTTCTTGGAGTGAGTGCATACACTCATGAAGTTTAGTAACTTCAGGTCACTGCAACAAGCCCAGGTACAGTTTACCGACGGATGGGTACAGGACCTTGAAATGCACCGTGTAGAACGAAAGACTATTGTACATATCATAAGTTTACCAGTCTCACAAATCGTCTTCATAAATACACATTCATTAACAGTTTATTAATAGGACCTTTGAGCTCAACGGTAATTAATTAGTAGTGGAAATAATTTCTGGTAGTGTAACAGTGTTTATGTGGTATTATTCCACTTGCCACAAATATCAGTGTAATGGGGAAACAGCGCCCCCCCTCTCGGTGTGGCTGGCTGCAGTAATCGCTGCCAGTCTGCCGTAGCCATACGAGAGGTGAGTTGTATTGTTCCGCACACAATATAGCTAAGTAGTACAGACACATAAAACATGTTTGATTAGCTGACGAGCACCGAGTGTAATAAGTGCTTAGTGGACACATGTCCAACACCAGTTTTATGTACTTTTCATTTGTTTATTAATGTGTGAAACTGTATGCTAAAGCGGAATGCTAATGAGATGTTCTGCCGTAGTGTGCTGTGCGGAGTGGTGTGTGGCGAGCCTGTGCACTGATAATACACCGTTGTTTCCATTCAGGTACATCATTTGTTGTTGCTGTTATTAGGGCCCGAGCACCGAGAGTGCGAAGGCCCTATTGTATCTGCTCCGTTTCTTATTAGGGCCCGAGCACCGAGAGTGCGAAGGCCCTATTGTATCTGCTCCGTTTCTTATTATTATTATTATTATTATTATTATTATTATTATTATTATTCACCCCAAACAAGGGCCTTTTTGAGGGCCTAAACATGCTCAAAAACTCATGAAATTTTGCACACATGCCAGGTCTGGTGAAAAATTTTGTATTTTAATGGTTTTACATATGAGCACTGGGAAATGGCTCTACAGCGCCACCTATGCCTTGTTAAATGCAGCCCTACGACCACATCGTTTGAGCTACATATATGAAATTTGGCACACATGTGTATCATGCCAAGACGAACAAAAAAGTCTGTGGGCCCATTGACGCAAACCCAACAGGAAGTCCGCCATTTGGAAGAGAAGGTGACATTTTGGCTCTAATTTTGCCATTTCCATGCCTCGAACTTTTGCGAACTCCTCCTTGGGGTTTCATTTCATAACCTTCAAATTTGGACAGTGTCAACTACACCCTTGTGCCATGTTAAATTGCGGAGCTTTTGAGTTTTCACAATACTATGAGGCCGTGGCGCCATGGCGAATTTCGATGACTCGCCATGAAAATCTTATTGCCTCTCATTTTGTCATACATTTTCTGACCTTGACCAAAGTGAACACATATGATAAGGCTCCACCCCTGAACATATTTCAACTGCCATATTTGACATCAAGGACAGCGCCACCTAGTGGGAACAGGAAATGTCATGTTTTACACTTTGGGGTACAGTATAGTGATGGGTGACATCTGCAGCCTCAAATTTCTCCAGAAAAGCCTTAAGGAGTTGGTCTTGGGTTACAGTGAAAACTGTGAGTTTTCGCAAAAGGGTGTGACCCCAGCAGCATGGCGAACTTTGATGTCACGCCATGAAGAAACAAATTAGTATAACTCAATGAAATCCAGTCTGATCAGTACCAGACTTTACAGGCATGATGTCAGACCCGCCCTGAACAGATTGATGTGCCCATTGTCGGGAATACGGACAGCGCCACCTAGTGGCAACAGGAAATGTCATGGCTTTAATTTTGTTGTACTGATTTTCACAGGTTCATCGTGGCCACCTCAAAAGCGGTGAATATCACCATCAGTCCCTTGTGATGCTTCAGTGCAAAAATTGTGACTTTAAACTGAACGGCGCACCCTGGTGGCAACGCGGTTCACCATGAAAGATGAAGTGGCTTTTGAGGGGCTTGGAAAGTTTAAAAAGTCTTGAAATTTGGCGCACACCTCCAATGTGGTTAAGGCTTTGTTGTTATGTGATCATTTTCATTGAATATCCCAAAATGGCTCCACAGCGCCCCCTACAAAATTTCAAAATCACAGCCCCTGCTCTGTGTTTTATGTATGAGTCTGAAACCTGGTAAGCTTATAGGAGATATCAAGATGTACAAAAAAGTCTCTTGGAGCAATATCCCAAATCCAACAGGAAGTCAGCCATTTTAAAATTAATGTGCAATTTTGGCAACATTTTCCCCTCTTTTCAGGCATCGTTCTTTGACGAACTCCTCCAAGGGATTTCATCATATTGCACTATTCTTCAGTGTGTGGAATCCAAAGACCTTTGTGTTGTTAAATTGCGAAGCTTTTTACGTTCAGGGAAACGGGGTGGTTATGGCGGCACGTAGACTCTCAATCACTCGCCAAAACGCAGTAATCTGCTGTTACTCAAAAACACAATGTCCAATCTCACCCAAAGGTCGCAGGCATAATGAGACTCGAGTTCGGAAATGTTTGTTATGCCATTTGTACATAATGGTTAGAGTGCCACCTAGTGGAACGACTAGCTAATCATGAATGAATGAGTTGAAATGTTAGCTGGTGGTTAAATGCATGAATTCCATCAATGTGACATCGATTGGACGTGCTGGTTTTAGGTGTTGGGCGTGGCTCGACGCGCCGGGGGTGCTCGGGCCCTCATAACGCTGCTTGCAGCTTTAATTATTATTATTATTAGGGCCCGAGCACCGAGAGTGCGAAGGCCCTATTGTATCTGCTCCGTTTCTTATTAGGGCCCGAGCACTGACAGTGCGAAGGCCCTATTGTAATTGCTCTGTTTATTATTATTATTAGGGCCCGAGCACTGAGAGTGCGAAGGCCCTATTGTATCTGCTCCGTTTCTTATTATTAGGGCCCGAGCACTGACAGTGCGAAGGCCCTATTGTATCTGCTCCGTTTCTTATTATTAGGGCCCGAGCACCGAGAGTGCGAAGGCCCTATTGTATCTGCTCCGTTTCTTATTATTATTATTATTATTATTATTATTATTATTATTATTATTATTATTCACCCCAAACAAGGGCCTTTTTGAGGGCCTAAACATGCTCAAAAACTCATGAAATTTTGCACACATGCCAGGTCTGGTGAAAAATTTTGTATTTTAATGGTTTTACTTATGAGCAGTGGGAAATGGCTCTAGAGCGCCACCTATGCCTTGTTAAATGCAGCCCTACGACCACATGGTTTGAGCTACATGTATGAAATTTGGCACACATGTGTATCATTCCAAGACGAACAAAAAAGTCTGTGGGCCCATTGACGCAAACCCAACAGGAAGTCCGCCATTTGGAAGAGAAGGTGACATTTTGGCTCTAATTTTGCCATTTCCATGCCTCGAACTTTAACGAACTCCTCCTTGGGATTTGGTCCTATAAGCTTCAAATTTGGACAGTGTCAACTACACCCTTGTGCCATGTTAAATTGCGGAGCTTTTGAGTTTTCACAATAGTATGAGGCCGTGGCGCCATGGCGAATTTTGATGACTCGACATGAAAATCTTATTGCCTCTCATTCTGTCATACATGTTCCGATCTGGACCAAAGAGCACACATATGATAAGGCTCCACCCCTGAACATATTTCAACTGCCATATTTGACATCAAGGACAGCGCCACCTAGTGGGAACAGGAAATGTCATGTTTTACACTTTGGGGTACAGTATTGTGATGGGTGACATCTGCAGCCTCAAATTTCTCCAGGAAAGCCTTAAGGAGTTGGTCTTGGGTTACAGTGAAAACTGTGACTTTTCGCAAAAGGGTGTGACCCCAGCAGCATGGCGAACTTTGATGTCACGCCATGAAGAAACAAATTAGTATAACTCAATGAAATCCAGTCTGATCAGTACCAGACTTTACAGGCATGATGTCAGACCCGCCCTGAACAGATTGATATGCCCATTGTCGGAAATACGGACAGCGCCACCTAGTGGCAACAGGAAATGTCATGGCTTTAACTTTGTTGTACTGATTTTCACAGGTTGATCGTGGCCACCTCAAAAGCGGTGAATATCACCATCAGTCCCTCGTGATGCTTCAGTGCAAAAATTGTGACTTTAAACTGAACGGCGCACCCTGGTGGCAACGCGGTTCATCATGAAAGATGAAGTGGCTTTTGAGGGGCTTGGAAAGTTTATAGAGGCTTGAAATTTGGCACACACCTCCAAATGGATGAAGGCATTGTTGTTATGTAACCATTTTCCTTGAATAGCGCAAAATGGCTCCACAGCGCCCCCTACAATATTTCAAAACATCAGCCCCTGCTCTGTGTTTCATCTATGAGTGTGACACTTGGTAAGCTTGTGTAAGATATCAAGGTGTACAAAAAAGTCTCTTGGAGCAATATCCCAAATCCAACAGGAAGTCAGCCATTTTAAAATTAATGTGTAATTTTGATGAAATTTTCCCCCCTTTTCAGGCCTCATACTTTGACGAACTCCTCCAAGGGATTTCATCATATTGAAGCATTCTTCAGTGTGTAGAATCTAAAGACCTTTGTGATGTTAAATTGCGAAGCTTTTTCCGTTCAGGGAAACGGGGTGGTCATGGCGGCACGTAGAGTTTCAATCACTCGCAAAAAGCAGTAATCTGCTGTCACTAAAAAACACAATGTCCAATCTCTCCCAAAGGTCGCAGGTGTGATGAGACTCGAGCTTGGAAATGTTTGTTATGCTATTTGTCAATAATGGTTAGAGCGCCACCTAGTGGCATGACTATAATCCTGGTTGAATAAGATGAAATGTTAG
Organism: Copadichromis virginalis; assembly: GCF_057382275.1. Classification (NCBI taxonomy): domain Eukaryota; kingdom Metazoa; phylum Chordata; class Actinopteri; order Cichliformes; family Cichlidae; genus Copadichromis; species Copadichromis virginalis. The sequence goes on from NC_140636.1 coordinate 10,392,035, forward strand.
CTGGTGATTAAAAGCATGAAATCCATCAATGTGACATCACATCGGACGTGCCGGTTTGAGGTGTTGGCAGTGGCTCGACGTGCCGGGGGTGCGAGGGCCCTCATAACGCTGCTTGCAGCTTTAATTATTATTAGGGCCCGAGCACTGAGAGTGCGAAGGCCCTATTGTATCTGCTCCGTTTCTTATTATTATTATTATTATTATTATTATTATTATTATTATTCACCCCAAACAAGGGCCTTTTTGAGGGCCTAAACATGCTCAAAAACTCATGAAATTTTGCACACATGCCAGGTCTGGTGAAAAATTTTGTATTTTAATGGTTTTACATATGAGCACTGGGAAATGGCTCTAGAGCGCCACCTATGCCTTGTTAAATGCAGCCCTACGACCACATCGTTTGAGCTACATGTATGAAATTTGGCACACATGTGTATCATGCCAAGACGAACAAAAAAGTCTGTGGGCCCATTGACGCAAACCCAACAGGAAGTCCGCCATTTGGAAGAGAAGGTGACATTTTGGCTCTAATTTTGCCATTTCCATGCCTCGAACTTTTGCGAACTCCTCCTTGGGGTTTCATTTCATAACCTTCATATTTGGTCAGTGTCAACTACACCCTTGTGCCATGTTAAATTGCGGAGCTTTTGAGTTTTCACAATACTATGAGGCCGTGGCGCCATGGCGAATTTCGATGACTCGCCATGAAAATCTTATTGCCTCTCATTTTGTCATACATTTTCTGACCTTGACCAAAGTGAACACATATGATAAGGCTCCACCCCTGAACATATTTCAACTGCCATATTTGACATCAAGGACAGCGCCACCTAGTGGGAACAGGAAATGTCATGTTTTACACTTTGGGGTACAGTATAGTGATGGGTGACATCTGCAGCCTCAAATTTCTCCAGGAAAGCCTTAAGGAGTTGGTCTTGGGTTACAGTGAAAACTGTGAGTTTTCACGAAAGGGTGTGACCCCAGCAGCATGGCGAACTTTGATGTCACGCCATGAAGAAACAAATTAGTATAACTCAATGAAATCCAGTCTGATCAGTACCAGACTTTACAGGCATGATGTCAGACCCGCCCTGAACAGATTGATGTGCCCATTGTCGGGAATACGGACAGCGCCACCTAGTGGCAAAAGGAAATGTCATGGCTTTAACTTTGTTGTACTGATTTTCACAGGTTGATCGTGGCCACCTCAAAAGCGGTGAATATCACCATCAGTCCCTCGTGATGCTTCAGTGCAAAAATTGTGACTTTAAACTGAACGGCGCACCCTGGTGGCAACGCGGTTCATCATGAAAGATGAAGTGGCTTTTGAGGGGCTTGGAAAGTTTATAGAGGCTTGAAATTTGGCACACACCTCCAAATGGATGAAGGCATTGTTGTTATGTAAGCATTTTCCTTGAATAGCGCAAAATGGCTCTGCAGCGCCCCCTACAATATTTCAAAACATCAGCCCCTGCTCTGTGTTTAATCTATGAGTCTGACACTTGGTAAGCTTGTGTAAGATATCAAGATGTACAAAAAAGTCTCTTGGAGCAATATCCCAAATCCAACAGGAAGTCAGCCATTTTAAAATTAATGTGTAATTTTGATGACATTTCCCCCCCTTTTCAGGCCTCATATTTTGACGAACTCCTCCAAGGGATTTCATCATATTGAAGCATTCTTCAGTGTGTAGAATCTAAAGACCTTTGTGATGTTAAATTGCGAAGCTTTTTCCGTTCAGGGAAACGGGGTGGTCATGGCGGCACGTAGAGTTTCAATCACTCGCAAAAAGCAGTAATCTGCTGTCACTAAAAAACACAATGTCCAATCTCTCCCAAAGGTCGCAGGTGTGATGAGACTCGAGCTTGGAAATGTTTGTTATGCTATTTGTCAATAATGGTTAGAGCGCCACCTAGTGGCATGACTATAATCCTGGTTGAATAAGATGAAATGTTAGCTGGTGATTAAAAGCATGAAATCCATCAATGTGACATCACATCGGACGTGCCGGTTTGAGGTGTTGGCAGTGGCTCGACGTGCCGGGGGTGCGAGGGCCCTCATAACGCTGCTTGCAGCTTTAATTATTATTATTATTCAGGCGAAACAAGGGCCTTTTTGAGGGCCTAAACATGCTCAAAAACTCATGAAATTTTGCACACATGCCAGGTCTGGTGAAAAATTTTGTATTTTAATGGTTTTACATATGAGCACTGGGAAATGGCTCTAGAGCGCCACCTATGCCTTGTTAAATGCAGCCCTACGACCACATCGTTTCAGCTACATGTATGAAATTTGGCACACATGTGTATCATGCCAAGACGAACAAAAAAGTCAGTGGGCCCATTGACGCAAACCCAACAGGAAGTCCGCCATTTGGAAGAGAAGGTGACATTTTGGCTCTAATTTTGCCATTTCCATGCCTCGAACTTTTGCGAACTCCTCCTTGGGGTTTGATTTCATAACCTTCATATTTGGTCAGTGTCAACTACACCCTTGTGCCATGTTAAATTGCGGAGCTTTTGAGTTTTCACAATACGGTGAGGCCGTGGCGCCATGGCGAATTTCGATGACTCGCCATGAAAATCTTATTGCCTCTCATTTTGTCATACATTTTCTGACCTTGACCAAAGTGAACACATATGATAAGGCTCCACCCCTGAACATATTTCAACTGCCATATTTGACACCAGGGACAGCGCCACCTAGTGGGAACAGGAAATGTCATGTTTTACACTTTGGGGTACAGTATTGTGATGGGTGACATCTGCAGCCTCAAATTTCTCCAGGAAAGCCTTAAGGAGTTGGTCTTGGGTTACAGTGAAAACTGTGACTTTTCACGAAAGGGTGTGACCCCAGCAGCATGGCGAACTTTGATGTCACGCCATGAAGAAACAAATTAGTATAACTCAATGAAATCCAGTCTGATCAGTACCAGACTTTACAGGCATGATGTCAGACCCGCCCTGAACAAATTGATATGCCCATTGTCGGAAATACGGACAGCGCCACCTAGTGGCAACAGGAAATGTCATGGCTTTAACTTTGTTGTACTGATTTTCACAGGTTGATCGTGGCCACCTCAAAAGCGGTGAATATCACCATCAGTCCCTCGTGATGCTTAAGTGCAAAAATTGTGACTTTAAACTGAACGGCGCACCCTGGTGGCAACGCAGTTCATCATGAAAGATGAAGTGGCTTTTGAGGGGCTTGGAAAGTTTATAGAGGCTTGAAATTTGGCACACACCTCCAAATGGATGAAAGCATTGTTGTTATGTAACCATTTTCCTTGAATAGCGCAAAATGGCTCCACAGCGCCCCCTACAATATTTCAAAACATCAGCCCCTGCTCTGTGTTTCATCTATGAGTCTGACACTTGGTAAGCTTGTGTAAGATATCAAGATGTACAAAAAAGTCTCTTGGAGCAATATCCCAAATCCAACAGGAAGTCAGCCATTTTAAAATTAATGTGTAATTTTGATGACATTTTCCCCTCTTTTCAGGCTTCATACTTTGACGAACTCCTCCAAGGGATTTCATCATATTGAAGCATTCTTCAGTGTGTAGAATCTAAAGACCTTTGTGATGTTAAATTGCGAAGCTTTTTCCGTTCAGGGAAACGGGGTGGTCATGGCGGCACGTAGAGTTTCAATCACTCGCAAAAAGCAGTAATCTGCTGTCACTAAAAAACACAATGTCCAATCTCTCCCAAAGGTCGCAGGTGTGATGAGACTCGAGCTTGGAAATGTTTGTTATGCCATTTGTGCATAAGGGTTAGAGCGCCACCTAGTGGAACGACTAACAAATCATGAATGAATGAGTTGAAATGTTAGCTGGTGGTTAAATGCATGAATTCCATCAATGTGACATCACATCGGACGTGCTGGTTTTAGGTGTTGGGCGTGGCTCGACACGCCGGGGGTGCGAGGGCCCTCATAACGCTGCTTGCAGCTTTAATTATTAGGGCCCGAGCACTGAGAGTGCGAAGGCCCTATTGTATCTGCTCCGTTTCTTATTATTATTATTATTATTATTATTATTATTATTATTATTATTATTATTATTATTCAGGCGAAACAAGGGCCTTTTTGAGGGCCTAAACATGCTCAAAAACTCATGAAATTTTGCACACATGCCAGGTCTGGTGAAAAATTTTGTATTTTAATGGTTTTACATATGAGCACTGGGAAATGGCTCTAGAGCGCCACCTATGCCTTGTTAAATGCAGCCCTACGACCACATCGTTTGAGCTACATGTATGAAATTTGGCACACATATGTATCATGCCAAGACGAACAAAAAAGTCAGTGGGCCCATTGACGCAAACCCAACAGGAAGTCCGCCATTTGGAAGAGAAGGTGACATTTTGGCTCTAATTTTGCCATTTCCATGCCTCGAACTTTTGCGAACTCCTCCTTGGGATTTGGGCGTATAAGCTTCAAATTTGGACAGTGTCAACTACACCCTTGTGCCATGTTAAATTGCGGAGCTTTTGAGTTTTCACAATACTATGAGGCCGTGGCGCCATGGCGAATTTCGATGACTCGCCATGAAAATCTTATTGCCTCTCATTTTGTCATACATTTTCTGACCTTGACCAAAGTGAACACATATGATAAGGCTCCACCCCTGAACATATTTCAACTGCCATATTTGACATAAGGGCCAGCGCCACCTAGTGGGAACAGGAAATGTCATGTTTTACACTTTGGGGTACAGTATTGTGATGGGGGACATCTGCAGCCTCATATTTCTCCAGGTAAGCCTTAAGGAGTTGGTCTTGGGGTACAGTGAAAACTGTGAGTTTTCGCGAAAGGGTGTGACCCCAGCAGCATGGCGAACTTTGATGTCTCGCCATGAAGAAACAAATTAGTATAACTCAATGAAATCCAGTCTGATCAGTACCAGACTTTACAGGCATGATGTCAGACCCGCCCTGAACAGATTGATGTGCCCATTGTCGGGAATACGGACAGCGCCACCTAGTGGCAACAGGACATGTCATGTCTTACACTTTGTTGTACTGATTTTCACAGGTTCATCGTGGCCACCTCAAAAGCGGTGAATATCACCATCAGTCCCTCGTGATGCTTCAGTGCAAAAATTGTGACTTTAAACTGAACGGCGCACCCTGGTGGCAACGCGGTCCACCATGAAAGATGAAGTGGCTTTTGAGGGGCTTGGAAAGTCTATAGAGGCTTGAAATTTGGCACACACCTCCAATGTGATGAAGGCTTTGTTGTTATGTGATCATTTTCATTGAATAGCGCGAAATGGCTCCACAGCGCCCCCTACAATATTTCAAAACATCAGCCCCAGCTCTGTGTTTTATGTATGAGTCTGAAACCTGGTAAGCTTATAGGAGATATCAAGATGTACAAAAAAGTCTCTTGGAGCAATATCCCAAATCCAATAGGAAGTCAGCCATTTTAAAATTAATGTGTAATTTTGATGACATTTTCCCCCCTTTTTAGGCCTCATACTTTGACGAACTCCTCCAAGGGATTTCATCATATTGAAGCATTCTTCAGTGTGTAGAATCTAAAGACCTTTGTGATGTTAAATTGCGAAGCTTTTTCCGTTCAGGGAAACGGGGTGGTCATGGCGGCACGTAGAGTTTCAATCACTCGCAAAAAGCAGTAATCTGCTGTCACTCAAAAACACAATGTCCAATCTCTCCCAAACGTCGCAGGTGTGATGAGACTCGAGCTTGGAAATGTTTGTTATGCTATTTGTCAATAATGGTTAGAGCGCCACCTAGTGGCATGACTATAATCCTGATTGAATAAGATGAAATGTTAGCTGGTGATTAAAAGCATGAAATCCATCAATGTGACATCACATCGGACGTGCCGGTTTGAGGTGTTGGCAGTGGCTCGACGTGCCGGGGGTGCGAGGGCCCTCATAACGCTGCTTGCAGCTTTAATTAGGGCCCGAGCACTGACAGTGCGAAGGCCCTATTGTAATTGCTCTGTTTATTATTATTATTATTATTATTATTATTATTCCGGCAAATGAATCGGCCTTTTGAGGGCCTAAACATGCTCGAAAACTCATGAAATTTTGCACACGCGTCAGGTCTGGTGAAAATTTACGTATTTTAATGTTCTCAGACATGGCCAGGGAAAATTAGCTCAGTAGCGCCACCTAGAAAAATGAAAAACGCGAGCCCCCGGTATGGGTATGACTTACAAGTTTGAAAGTCGGTACACCTATATAACGTTCAGAGTCGAACAAAAAAGTCTATTATGGCAATGTCCTAAACCCAACAGGAAGTCCGCCATTTTGGATTGAAGGTGACATTTTGGGTCTGATTTTACCGTTTCCATGCCTTGTACTTTAACGAACTCCTCCTTGGGATTTGGTCCTATAAACTTCAAATTTGGACAGTGTCAACTACACCCTTGTGCCATGTTAAATTGCGGAGCTTTTGAGTTTTCACAATACTATGAGGCCGTGGCGCCATGGCGAATTTCGATGACTCGCCATGAAAATCTTATTGCCTCTCATTCTGTCATACATGTTCCGATCTGGACCAAAGAGCACACATATGATAAGGCTCCACCCCTGAACATATTTCAACTGCCATATTTGACATCAAGGACAGCGCCACCTAGTGGGAACAGGAAATGTCATGTTTTACACTTTGGGGTACAGTATAGTGATGGGTGACATCTGCAGCCTCAAATTTCTCCAGGAAAGCCTTAAGGAGTTGGTCTTGGGTTACAGTGAAAACTGTGACTTTTCGTGAAAGGGTGTGACCCCAGCAGCATGGCGAACTTTGATGTCACGCCATGAAGAAACAAATTAGTATAACTCAATGAAATCCAGTCTGATCAGTACCAGACTTTACAGGCATGATGTCAGACCCGCCCTGAACAGATTGATGTGCCCATTGTCGGAAATACGGACAGCGCCACCTAGTGGCAACAGGAAATGTCATGGCTTTAATTTTGTTGTACTGATTTTCACAGGTTCATCTTGGCCACCTCAAAAGCGGTGAATATCACCATCAGTCCCTCGTGATGCTTCAGTGCAAAAATTGTGAGTTTAAACTGAACGGCGCACCCTGGTGGCAACGCTGTTCAACATGAAAGATGAAGTGGCTTTTGAGGGTCTTGGCAAGTTTATAGAGGCTTGAAATTTGGCACACACCTCCAAATGGATGAACGCTTTGTTGGCATGTGATCATTTTCATTGAATAGCGCGAAGTGGCTCCACAGCGCCCCCTACAAAATTTCAAAACAACAGCCCCTGCTCTGTGTTCTATGTATGATTCTGAAACCTGGTAAGCTTATAGGAGATATCAAGATGTACAAAAAAGTCTCTTGGTGCTATATCCCAAATCCAACAGGAAGTCAGCCATTTTAAAATTAATGTGTAATTTTGGCAACATTTTCCCCTCTTTCCAGGCACCGTTCTTTGACGAACTCCTCCAAGGGATTTCATCATATTGAACCAATCTCCAGTGTGTGGAATCTAAAGACCTTTGTGATGTTAAATTGCGAAGCTTTTTACGTTCAGTGAAACGGGGTGGTTATGGTGGCACTTAGAGTTTGAATCACTCGCCAAAAAGCAGTAATCTGCTGTCACTCAAAAACACAATGTCCAATCTCTCCCAAACGTCTAAGGTGTGATGAGACTCGAGCTCGGAAGTGTTTGTTATGCCATTTGTACATAATGGTTAGAGCGCCACCTAGTGGAACGACTAACTAATCATGAATGAATGAGTTGAAATGTTAGCTGGTGGTTAAATGCATGAATTCCATCAATGTGACATCAGATCGGACGTGCTGGTTGTAGGTGTTGGGCGTGGCTCGACGCGCCGGGGGTGCGAGGGCCCTCATAACGCTGCTTGCAGCTTTAATTATTATTATTATTATTCAGGCGAAACAAGGGCCTTTTTGAGGGCCTAAACATGCTCAAAAACTCATGAAATTTTGCACACATGCCAGGTCTGGTGAAAAATTTTGTATTTTAATGGTTTTACATATGAGCACTGGGAAATGGCTCTAGAGCGCCACCTATGCCTTGTTAAATGCAGCCCTACGACCACATCGTTTGAGCTACATGTATGAAATTTGGCACACATGTGTATCATGCCAAGACGAACAAAAAAGTCAGTGGGCCCATTGACGCAAACCCAACAGGAAGTCCGCCATTTGGAAGAGAAGGTGACATTTTGGCTCTAATTTTGCCATTTCCATGCCTCGAACTTTTGCGAACTCCTCCTTGGGGTTTGATTTCATAACCTTCATATTTGATCAGTGTCAACTACACCCTTGTGCCATGTTAAATTGCGGAGCTTTTGAGTTTTCACAATACGGTGAGGCCGTGGCGCCATGGCGAATTTCGATGACTCGCCATGAAAATCTTATTGCCTCTCATTTTGTCATACATTTTCTGACCTTGACCAAAGTGAACACATATGATAAGGCTCCACCCCTGAACATATTTCAACTGCCATATTTGACACCAGGGACAGCGCCACCTAGTGGGAACAGGAAATGTCATGTTTTACACTTTGGGGTACAGTATTGTGATGGGTGACATCTGCAGCCTCAAATTTCTCCAGGAAAGCCTTAAGGAGTTGGTCTTGGGTTACAGTGAAAACTGTGACTTTTCACGAAAGGGTGTGACCCCAGCAGCATGGCGAACTTTGATGTCACGCCATGAAGAAACAAATTAGTATAACTCAATGAAATCCAGTCTGATCAGTACCAGACTTTACAGGCATGATGTCAGACCCGCCCTGAACAAATTGATATGCCCATTGTCGGAAATACGGACAGCGCCACCTAGTGGCAACAGGACATGTCATGGCTTTAACTTTGTTGTACTGATTTTCACAGGTTGATCGTGGCCACCTCAAAAGCGGTGAATATCACCATCAGTCCCTCGTGATGCTTCAGTGCAAAAATTGTGACTTTAAACTGAACGGCGCACCCTGGTGGCAACGCAGTTCATCATGAAAGATGAAGTGGCTTTTGAGGGGCTTGGAAAGTTTATAGAGGCTTGAAATTTGGCACACACCTCCAAATGGATGAAAGCATTGTTGTTATGTAACCATTTTACTTGAATAGCGCAAAATGGCTCCACAGCGCCCCCTACAATATTTCAAAACATCAGCCCCTGCTCTGTGTTTCATCTATGAGTCTGACCCTTGGTAAGCTTGTGTAAGATATCAAGATGTACAAAAAAGTCTCTTGGAGCAATATCCCAAATCCAACAGGAAGTCAGCCATTTTAAAATTAATGTGTAATTTTGATGACATTTTCCCCTCTTTTCAGGCTTCATACTTTGACGAACTCCTCCAAGGGATTTCATCATATTGAAGCATTCTTCAGTGTGTAGAATCTAAAGACCTTTGTGATGTTAAATTGCGAAGCTTTTTCCGTTCAGGGAAACGGGGTGGTCATGGCGGCACGTAGAGTTTCAATCACTCGCAAAAAGCAGTAATCTGCTGTCACTAAAAAACACAATGTCCAATCTCTCCCAAAGGTCGCAGGTGTGATGAGACTCGAGCTTGGAAATGTTTGTTATGCTATTTGTCAATAATGGTTAGAGCGCCACCTAGTGGCATGACTATAATCCTGGTTGAATAAGATGAAATGTTAGCTGGTGATTAAAAGCATGAAATCCATCAATGTGACATCACATCGGAGGTGCTGGTTTTAGGTGTTGGGCGTGGCTCGACGCGCCGGGGGTGCGAGGGCCCTCATAACGCTGCTTGCAGCTTTAATTATTATTATTATTATTATTATTCAGGCGAAACAAGGGCCTTTTTGAGGGCCTAAACATGCTCAAAAACTCATGAAATTTTGCCCACATATCAGGTCTGGTGAAAAATTTTGTATTTTAATGGTTTTACATATGAGCACTGGGAAATGGCTCTAGAGCGCCACCTATGCCTTGTTAAATGCAGCCCTACGACCACATCGTTTGAGCTACATGTATGAAATTTGGCACACATGTGTATCATTCCAAGACGAACAAAAAAGTCTAGGGGCCCATTGACGCAAACCCAACAGGAAGTCCGCCATTTGGAAGAGAAGGTGACATTTTGGCTCTAATTTTGCCATTTCCATGCCTCGAACTTTTGCGAACTCCTCCTTGGGGTTTCATTTCATAACCTTCATATTTGGTCAGTGTCAACTACACCCTTGTGCCATGTTAAATTGCGGAGCTTTTGAGTTTTCACAATACTATGAGGCCGTGGCGCCATGGCGAATTTCGATGACTCGCCATGAAAATCTTATTGCCTCTCATTTTGTCATACATTTTCTGACCTTGACCAAAGTGAACACATATGATAAGGCTCCACCCCTGAACATATTTCAACTGCCATATTTGACACCAGGGACAGCGCCACCTAGTGGGAACAGGAAATGTCATGTTTTACACTTTGGGGTACAGTATAGTGATGGGTGACATCTGCAGCCTCAAATTTCTCCAGGAAAGCCTTAAGGAGTTGGTCTTGGGTTACAGTGAAAACTGTGACTTTTCGCCAAAGGGTGTGACCTCAGCGGCATGGCGAACTTTGATGTCACGCCATGAAGAAACAAATTAGTGTAACTCAATGAAATCCAGTCTGAACAGTACCAGACTTTACAGTCATGATGTCAGACCCACCCTGAACAGATTGATGTGCCCATTGTCGGGAATACGTACAGCGCCACCTAGTGGCAACAGGAAATGTCATGGCTTTAATTTTGTTGTACTGATTTTCACAGGTTCATCGTGGCCACCTCAAAAGCGGTGAATATCACCATCAGTCCCTCGTGATGCTTCAGTGCAAAAATTGTGACTTTAAACTGAACGCCGCACCCTGGTGGCAACGCGGTTCACCATGAAAGATGAAGTGGCTTTTGAGGGGCTTGGAAAGTTTAAAAAGTCTTGAAATTTGGCGCACACCTCCAATGTGCTTAAGGCTTTGTTGTTATGTGATCATTTTCATTGAATAGCGCAAAATGGCTCCACAGCGCCCCCTACAAAATTTCAAAACATCAGCCCCAGCTCTGTGTTTTATGTATGAGTCTGAAACCTGGTAAGCTTATAGGAGATATCAAGATGTACAAAAAAGTCTCTTGGAGCAATATCCCAAATCCAACAGGAAGTCAGCCATTTTAAAATTAATGTGCAATTTTGGCAACATTTTCCCCTCTTTTCAGGCATCGTTCTTTGACGAACTCCTCCAAGGGATTTCATCAGATTGCACTATTCTTCAGTGTGTGGAATCCAAAGACCTTTATGTTGTTAAATTGCGAAGCTTTTTACATTGAGGGAAACGGGGTGGTTATGGCGGCACGTAGACTCTCAATCACTCGCCAAAACGCAGTAATCTGCTGTTACTCAAAAACACAATGTCCAATCTCACCCAAAGGTCGCCGGCATAATGAGACTCGAGTTCGGAAATGTTTGTTATGCCATTTGTACATAATGGTTAGAGTGCCACCTAGTGGAACGACTAGCTAATCATGAATGAATGAGTTGAAATGTTAGCTGGTGGTTAAATGCATGAATTCCATCAATGTGACATCGATCGGACGTGCTGGTTTTAGGTGTTGGGCGTGGCTCGACACGCCGGGGGTGCTCGGGCCCTCATAACGCTGCTTGCAGCTTTAATTATTATTATTATTCACCCCAAACAAGGGCCTTTTTGAGGGCCTAAACATGCTCAAAAACTCATGAAATTTTGCACACATGCCAGGTTTGGTGAAAAATTTTGTATTTTAATGGTTTTACATATGAGCACTGGGAAATGGCTCTACAGCGCCACCTATGCCTTGTTAAATGCAGCCCTACGACCACATCGTTTCAGCTACATGTATGAAATTTGGCACACATGTGTATCATGCCAAGACGAACAAAAAAGTCTGTGGGCCCATTGACGCAAACCCAACAGGAAGTCCGCCATTTGGAAGAGAAGGTGACATTTTGGCTCTAATTTTGCCATTTCCATGCCTCGAACTTTAACGAACTCCTCCTTGGGATTTGGTCCTATAAGCTTCAAATTTGGACAGTGTCAACTACACCCTTGTGCCATGTTAAATTGCGGAGCTTTTGAGTTTTCACAATAGTATGAGGCCGTGGCGCCATGGCGAATTTTGATGACTCGCCATGAAAATCTTATTGCCTCTGATTCTGTCATACATGTTCCGATCTGGACCAAAGAGCACACATATGATAAGGCTCCACCCCTGAACATATTTCAACTGCCATATTTGACATCAAGGACAGCGCCACCTAGTGGGAACAGGAAATGTCATGTTTTACACTTTGGGGTACAGTATTGTGATGGGTGACATCTGCAGCCTCAAATTTCTCCAGGAAAGCCTTAAGGAGTTGGTCTTGGGTTACAGTGAAAACTGTGACTTTTCACGAAAGGGTGTGACCCCAGCAGCATGGCGAACTTTGATGTCACGCCATGAAGAAACAAATTAGTATAACTCAATGAAATCCAGTCTGATCAGTACCAGACTTTACAGGCATGATGTCAGACCCGCCCTGAACAGATTGATATGCCCATTGTCGGAAATACGGACAGCGCCACCTAGTGGCAACAGGAAATGTCATGGCTTTAACTTTGTTGTACTGATTTTCACAGGTTGATCGTGGCCACCTCAAAAGCGGTGAATATCACCATCAGTCCCTCGTGATGCTTCAGTGCAAAAATTGTGACTTTAAACTGAACGGCGCACCCTGGTGGCAACGCGGTTCATCATGAAAGATGAAGTGGCTTTTGAGGGGCTTGGAAAGTTTATAGAGGCTTGAAATTTGGCACACACCTCCAAATTTATGAAGGCATTGTTGTTATGTAACCATTTTCCTTGAATAGCGCAAAATGGCTCCACAGCGCCCCCTACAATATTTCAAAACATCAGCCCCTGCTCTGTGTTTCATCTATGAGTCTGACACTTGGTAAGCTTGTGTAAGATATCAAGGTGTACAAAAAAGTCTCTTGGAGCAATATCCCAAATCCAACAGGAAGTCAGCCATTTTAAAATTAATGTGTAATTTTGATGACATTTTCCCCCCTTTTTAGGCCTCATACTTTGACGAACTCCTCCAAGGGATTTCATCATATTGAAGCATTCTTCAGTGTGTAGAATCTAAAGACCTTTGTGATGTTAAATTGCGAAGCTTTTTCCGTTCAGGGAAACGGGGTGGTCATGGCGGCACGTAGAGTTTCAATCACTCGCAAAAAGCAGTAATCTGCTGTCACTAAAAAACACAATGTCCAATCTCTCCCAAAGGTCGCAGGTGTGATGAGACTCGAGCTTGGAAATGTTTGTTATGCTATTTGTCAATAATGGTTAGAGCGCCACCTAGTGGCATGACTATAATCCTGGTTGAATAAGATGAAATGTTAGCTGGTGATTAAAAGCATGAAATCCATCAATGTGACATCACATCGGACGTGCCGGTTTGAGGTGTTGGCAGTGGCTCGACGTGCCGGGGGTGCGAGGGCCCTCATAACGCTGCTTGCAGCTTTAATTATTATTAGGGCCCGAGCACCGAGAGTGCGAAGGCCCTATTGTATCTGCTCCGTTTCTTATTAGGGCCCGAGCACTGAGAGTGCGAAGGCCCTATTGTATCTGCTCCGTTTCTTATTATTATTATTATTATTCAGGCAAAACAAGGGCCTTTTTGAGGGCCTAAACATGCTCAAAAACTCATGAAATTTTGCACACATGCCAGGTCTGGTGAAAAATTTTGTATTTTAATGGTTTTACATATGAGCACTGGGAAATGGCTCTACAGCGCCACCTATGCCTTGTTAAATGCAGCCCTACGACCACATCGTTTCAGCTACATGTATGAAATTTGGCACACATGTGTATCATGCCAAGACGAACAAAAAAGTCTGGGGGCCCATTGACGCAAACCCAACAGGAAGTCCGCCATTTGGAAGAGAAGGTGACATTTTGGCTCTAATTTTGCCATTTCCATGCCTCGAACTTTTGCGAACTCCTCCTTGGGGTTTGATTTCATAACCTTCATATTTGGTCAGTGTCAACTACACCCTTGTGCCATGTTAAATTGCGGAGCTTTTGAGTTTTCACAATACTATGAGGCCGTGGCGCCATGGCGAATTTCGATGACTCGCCATGAAAATCTTATTGCCTCTCATTTTGTCATACATTTTCTGACCTTGACCAAAGTGAACACATATGATAAGGCTCCACCCCTGAACATATTTCAAGTGCCATATTTGACGTAAGGGACAGCGCCACCTAGTGGGAACAGGAAATGTCATGTTTTACACTTTGGGGTACAGTATTGTGATGGGTGACATCTGCAGCCTCAAATTTCTCCAGGAAAGCCTTAAGGAGTTGGTCTTGGGTTACAGTGAAAACTGTGACTTTTCACGAAAGGGTGTGACCCCAGCAGCATGGCGAACTTTGATGTCACGCCATGAAGAAACAAATTAGTATAACTCAATGAAATCCAGTCTGATCAGTACCAGACTTTACAGGCATGATGTCAGACCCGCCCTGAACAGATTGATATTCCCATTGTCGGAAATACGGACAGCGCCACCTAGTGGCAACAGGAAATGTCATGGCTTTAACTTTGTTGTACTGATTTTCACAGGTTGATCGTGGCCACCTCAAAAGCGGTGAATATCACCATCAGTCCCTCGTGATGCTTCAGTGCAAAAATTGTGACTTTAAACTGAACGGCGCACCCTGGTGGCAACGCGGTTCATCATGAAAGATGAAGTGGCTTTTGAGGGGCTTGGAAAGTTTATAGAGGCTTGAAATTTGGCACACACCTCCAAATGGATGAAGGCATTGTTGTTATGTAACCATTTTCCTTGAATAGCGCAAAATGGCTCCACAGCGCCCCCTACAATATTTCAAAACATCAGCCCCTGCTCTGTGTTTCATCTATGAGTCTGACACTTGGTAAGCTTGTGTAAGATATCAAGATGTACAAAAAAGTCTCTTGGAGCAATATCCCAAATCCAACAGGAAGTCAGCCATTTTAAAATTAATGTGTAATTTTGATGACATTTTCCCCCCTTTTCAGGCCTCATACTTTGACGAACTCCTCCAAGGGATTTCATCATATTGAAGCATTCTTCAGTGTGTAGAATCTAAAGACCTTTGTGATGTTAAATTGCGAAGCTTTTTCCGTTCAGGGAAACGGGGTGGTCATGGCGGCACGTAGAGTTTCAATCACTCGCAAAAAGCAGTAATCTGCTGTCACTAAAAAACACAATGTCCAATCTCTCCCAAAGGTCACAGGTGTGATGAGACTCGAGCTTGGAAATGTTTGTTATGCTATTTGTCAATAATGGTTAGAGCGCCACCTAGTGGCATGACTATAATCCTGGTTGAATAAAATGAAATGTTAGCTGGTGATTAAAAGCATGAAATCCATCAATGTGACATCACATCGGACGTGCTGGTTTGAGGTGTTGGCAGTGGCTCGACGTGCCGGGGGTGCGAGGGCCCTCATAACGCTGCTTGCAGCTTTAATTAGGGCCCGAGCACTGACAGTGCGAAGGCCCTATTGTAATTGCTCTGTTTATTATTATTATTATTAGGGCCCGAGCACCGAGAGTGCGAAGGCCCTATTGTATCTGCTCCGTTTCTTATTATTATTATTATTATTATTATTAGGGCCCGAGCACTGAGAGTGCGAAGGCCCTATTGTATCTGCTCCGTTTCTTATTATTATTATTATTATTATTATTATTATTATTATTATTATTATTATTATTATTCAGGCGAAACAAGGGCCTTTTTGAGGGCCTAAACATGCTCAAAAACTCATGAAATTTTGCACACATGCCAGGTCTGGTGAAAAATTTTGTATTTTAATGGTTTTACATATGAGCACTGGGAAATGGCTCTAGAGCGCCACCTATGCCTTGTTAAATGCAGCCCTACGACCACATCGTTTGAGCTACATGTATGAAATTTGGCACACATATGTATCATGCCAAGACGAACAAAAAAGTCAGTGGGCCCATTGACGCAAACCCAACAGGAAGTCCGCCATTTGGAAGAGAAGGTGACATTTTGGCTCTAATTTTGCCATTTCCATGCCTCGAACTTTTGCGAACTCCTCCTTGGGATTTGGGCGTATAAGCTTCAAATTTGGACAGTGTCAACTACACCCTTGTGCCATGTTAAATTGCGGAGCTTTTGAGTTTTCACAATACTATGAGGCCGTGGCGCCATGGCGAATTTCGATGACTCGCCATGAAAATCTTATTGCCTCTCATTTTGTCATACATTTTCTGACCTTGACCAAAGTGAACACATATGATAAGGCTCCACCCCTGAACATATTTCAACTGCCATATTTGACATAAGGGCCAGCGCCACCTAGTGGGAACAGGAAATGTCATGTTTTACACTTTGGGGTACAGTATTGTGATGGGGGACATCTGCAGCCTCATATTTCTCCAGGAAAGCCTTAAGGAGTTGGTCTTGGGGTACAGTGAAAACTGTGAGTTTTCGCGAAAGGGTGTGACCCCAGCAGCATGGCGAACTTTGATGTCTCGCCATGAAGAAACAAATTAGTATAACTCAATGAAATCCAGTCTGATCAGTACCAGACTTTACAGGCATGATGTCAGACCCGCCCTGAACAGATTGATGTGCCCATTGTCGGGAATACGGACAGCGCCACCTAGTGGCAACAGGACATGTCATGTCTTACACTTTGTTGTACTGATTTTCACAGGTTCATCGTGGCCACCTCAAAAGCGGTGAATATCACCATCAGTCCCTCGTGATGCTTCAGTGCAAAAATTGTGACTTTAAACTGAACGGCGCACCCTGGTGGCAACGCGGTCCACCATGAAAGATGAAGTGGCTTTTGAGGGGCTTGGAAAGTCTATAGAGGCTTGAAATTTGGCACACACCTCCAATGTGATGAAGGCTTTGTTGTTATGTGATCATTTTCATTGAATAGCGCGAAATGGCTCCACAGCGCCCCCTACAATATTTCAAAACATCAGCCCCAGCTCTGTGTTTTATGTATGAGTCTGAAACCTGGTAAGCTTATAGGAGATATCAAGATGTACAAAAAAGTCTCTTGGAGCAATATCCCAAATCCAATAGGAAGTCAGCCATTTTAAAATTAATGTGTAATTTTGATGACATTTTCCCCCCTTTTTAGGCCTCATACTTTGACGAACTCCTCCAAGGGATTTCATCATATTGAAGCATTCTTCAGTGTGTAGAATCTAAAGACCTTTGTGATGTTAAATTGCGAAGCTTTTTCCGTTCAGGGAAACGGGGTGGTCATGGCGGCACGTAGAGTTTCAATCACTCGCAAAAAGCAGTAATCTGCTGTCACTCAAAAACACAATGTCCAATCTCTCCCAAACGTCGCAGGTGTGATGAGACTCGAGCTTGGAAATGTTTGTTATGCTATTTGTCAATAATGGTTAGAGCGCCACCTAGTGGCATGACTATAATCCTGATTGAATAAGATGAAATGTTAGCTGGTGATTAAAAGCATGAAATCCATCAATGTGACATCACATCGGACGTGCCGGTTTGAGGTGTTGGCAGTGGCTCGACGTGCCGGGGGTGCGAGGGCCCTCATAACGCTGCTTGCAGCTTTAATTATTATTATTATTATTCAGGCGAAACAAGGGCCTTTTTGAGGGCCTAAACATGCTCAAAAACTCATGAAATTTTGCACACATGCCAGGTCTGGTGAAAAATTTTGTATTTTAATGGTTTTACATATGAGCACTGGGAAATGGCTCTAGAGCGCCACCTATGCCTTGTTAAAT
The DNA here is from genome assembly GCF_057382275.1 of Copadichromis virginalis. NCBI lineage: Eukaryota > Metazoa > Chordata > Actinopteri > Cichliformes > Cichlidae > Copadichromis > Copadichromis virginalis. The sequence goes on from NC_140636.1 coordinate 10,409,800, forward strand.
GCAGCCCTACGACCACATCGTTTGAGCTACATGTATGAAATTTGGCACACATGTGTATCATGCCAAGACGAACAAAAAAGTCAGTGGGCCCATTGACGCAAACCCAACAGGAAGTCCGCCATTTGGAAGAGAAGGTGACATTTTGGCTCTAATTTTGCCATTTCCATGCCTCGAACTTTTGCGAACTCCTCCTTGGGGTTTGATTTCATAACCTTCATATTTGATCAGTGTCAACTACACCCTTGTGCCATGTTAAATTGCGGAGCTTTTGAGTTTTCACAATACGGTGAGGCCGTGGCGCCATGGCGAATTTCGATGACTCGCCATGAAAATCTTATTGCCTCTCATTTTGTCATACATTTTCTGACCTTGACCAAAGTGAACACATATGATAAGGCTCCACCCCTGAACATATTTCAACTGCCATATTTGACACCAGGGACAGCGCCACCTAGTGGGAACAGGAAATGTCATGTTTTACACTTTGGGGTACAGTATTGTGATGGGTGACATCTGCAGCCTCAAATTTCTCCAGGAAAGCCTTAAGGAGTTGGTCTTGGGTTACAGTGAAAACTGTGACTTTTCACGAAAGGGTGTGACCGCAGCAGCATGGCGAACTTTGATGTCACGCCATGAAGAAACAAATTAGTATAACTCAATGAAATCCAGTCTGATCAGTACCAGACTTTACAGGCATGATGTCAGACCCGCCCTGAACAAATTGATATGCCCATTGTCGGAAATACGGACAGCGCCACCTAGTGGCAACAGGACATGTCATGGCTTTAACTTTGTTGTACTGATTTTCACAGGTTGATCGTGGCCACCTCAAAAGCGGTGAATATCACCATCAGTCCCTCGTGATGCTTCAGTGCAAAAATTGTGACTTTAAACTGAACGGCGCACCCTGGTGGCAACGCAGTTCATCATGAAAGATGAAGTGGCTTTTGAGGGGCTTGGAAAGTTTATAGAGGCTTGAAATTTGGCACACACCTCCAAATGGATGAAAGCATTGTTGTTATGTAACCATTTTACTTGAATAGCGCAAAATGGCTCCACAGCGCCCCCTACAATATTTCAAAACATCAGCCCCTGCTCTGTGTTTCATCTATGAGTCTGACCCTTGGTAAGCTTGTGTAAGATATCAAGATGTACAAAAAAGTCTCTTGGAGCAATATCCCAAATCCAACAGGAAGTCAGCCATTTTAAAATTAATGTGTAATTTTGATGACATTTTCCCCTCTTTTCAGGCTTCATACTTTGACGAACTCCTCCAAGGGATTTCATCATATTGAAGCATTCTTCAGTGTGTAGAATCTAAAGACCTTTGTGATGTTAAATTGCGAAGCTTTTTCCGTTCAGGGAAACGGGGTGGTCATGGCGGCACGTAGAGTTTCAATCACTCGCAAAAAGCAGTAATCTGCTGTCACTAAAAAACACAATGTCCAATCTCTCCCAAAGGTCGCAGGTGTGATGAGACTCGAGCTTGGAAATGTTTGTTATGCTATTTGTCAATAATGGTTAGAGCGCCACCTAGTGGCATGACTATAATCCTGGTTGAATAAGATGAAATGTTAGCTGGTGATTAAAAGCATGAAATCCATCAATGTGACATCACATCGGAGGTGCTGGTTTTAGGTGTTGGGCGTGGCTCGACGCGCCGGGGGTGCGAGGGCCCTCATAACGCTGCTTGCAGCTTTAATTATTATTATTATTATTATTATTCAGGCGAAACAAGGGCCTTTTTGAGGGCCTAAACATGCTCAAAAACTCATGAAATTTTGCCCACATATCAGGTCTGGTGAAAAATTTTGTATTTTAATGGTTTTACATATGAGCACTGGGAAATGGCTCTAGAGCGCCACCTATGCCTTGTTAAATGCAGCCCTACGACCACATCGTTTGAGCTACATGTATGAAATTTGGCACACATGTGTATCATTCCAAGACGAACAAAAAAGTCTAGGGGCCCATTGACGCAAACCCAACAGGAAGTCCGCCATTTGGAAGAGAAGGTGACATTTTGGCTCTAATTTTGCCATTTCCATGCCTCGAACTTTTGCGAACTCCTCCTTGGGGTTTCATTTCATAACCTTCATATTTGGTCAGTGTCAACTACACCCTTGTGCCATGTTAAATTGCGGAGCTTTTGAGTTTTCACAATACTATGAGGCCGTGGCGCCATGGCGAATTTCGATGACTCGCCATGAAAATCTTATTGCCTCTCATTTTGTCATACATTTTCTGACCTTGACCAAAGTGAACACATATGATAAGGCTCCACCCCTGAACATATTTCAACTGCCATATTTGACACCAGGGACAGCGCCACCTAGTGGGAACAGGAAATGTCATGTTTTACACTTTGGGGTACAGTATAGTGATGGGTGACATCTGCAGCCTCAAATTTCTCCAGGAAAGCCTTAAGGAGTTGGTCTTGGGTTACAGTGAAAACTGTGACTTTTCGCCAAAGGGTGTGACCTCAGCGGCATGGCGAACTTTGATGTCACGCCATGAAGAAACAAATTAGTGTAACTCAATGAAATCCAGTCTGAACAGTACCAGACTTTACAGTCATGATGTCAGACCCACCCTGAACAGATTGATGTGCCCATTGTCGGGAATACGTACAGCGCCACCTAGTGGCAACAGGAAATGTCATGGCTTTAATTTTGTTGTACTGATTTTCACAGGTTCATCGTGGCCACCTCAAAAGCGGTGAATATCACCATCAGTCCCTCGTGATGCTTCAGTGCAAAAATTGTGACTTTAAACTGAACGCCGCACCCTGGTGGCAACGCGGTTCACCATGAAAGATGAAGTGGCTTTTGAGGGGCTTGGAAAGTTTAAAAAGTCTTGAAATTTGGCGCACACCTCCAATGTGCTTAAGGCTTTGTTGTTATGTGATCATTTTCATTGAATAGCGCAAAATGGCTCCACAGCGCCCCCTACAAAATTTCAAAACATCAGCCCCAGCTCTGTGTTTTATGTATGAGTCTGAAACCTGGTAAGCTTATAGGAGATATCAAGATGTACAAAAAAGTCTCTTGGAGCAATATCCCAAATCCAACAGGAAGTCAGCCATTTTAAAATTAATGTGCAATTTTGGCAACATTTTCCCCTCTTTTCAGGCATCGTTCTTTGACGAACTCCTCCAAGGGATTTCATCAGATTGCACTATTCTTCAGTGTGTGGAATCCAAAGACCTTTATGTTGTTAAATTGCGAAGCTTTTTACATTGAGGGAAACGGGGTGGTTATGGCGGCACGTAGACTCTCAATCACTCGCCAAAACGCAGTAATCTGCTGTTACTCAAAAACACAATGTCCAATCTCACCCAAAGGTCGCCGGCATAATGAGACTCGAGTTCGGAAATGTTTGTTATGCCATTTGTACATAATGGTTAGAGTGCCACCTAGTGGAACGACTAGCTAATCATGAATGAATGAGTTGAAATGTTAGCTGGTGGTTAAATGCATGAATTCCATCAATGTGACATCGATCGGACGTGCTGGTTTTAGGTGTTGGGCGTGGCTCGACACGCCGGGGGTGCTCGGGCCCTCATAACGCTGCTTGCAGCTTTAATTATTATTATTATTCACCCCAAACAAGGGCCTTTTTGAGGGCCTAAACATGCTCAAAAACTCATGAAATTTTGCACACATGCCAGGTCTGGTGAAAAATTTTGTATTTTAATGGTTTTACATATGAGCACTGGGAAATGGCTCTAGAGCGCCACCTATGCCTTGTTAAATGCAGCCCTACGACCACATCGTTTGAGCTACATGTATGAAATTTGGCACACATGTGTATCATGCCAAGACGAACAAAAAAGTCTGTGGGCCCATTGACGCAAACCCAACAGGAAGTCCGCCATTTGGAAGAGAAGGTGACATTTTGGCTCTAATTTTGCCATTTCCATGCCTCGAACTTTTGCGAACTCCTCCTTGGGGTTTCATTTCATAACCTTCAAATTTGGACAGTGTCAACTACACACCTGGGCCATGTTAAATTGCGGAGCTTTTGAGTTTTCACAATACTATGAGGCCGTGGCGCCATGGCGAATTTCGATGACTCGCCATGAAAATCTTATTGCCTCTCATTTTGTCATACATTTTCTGACCTTGACCAAAGTGAACACATATGATAAGGCTCCACCCCTGAACATATTTCAACTGCCATATTTGACACCAGGGACAGCGCCACCTAGTGGGAACAGGAAATGTCATGTTTTACACTTTGGGGTACAGTATAGTGATGGGTGACACCTGCAGCCTCAAATTTCTCCAGGAAAGCCTTAAGGAGTTGGTCTTGGGTTACAGTGAAAACTGTGACTTTTCGCAAAAGGGTGTGACCCCAGCAGCATGGCGAACTTTGATGTCACGCCATGAAGAAACAAATTAGTATAACTCAATGAAATCCAGTCTGATCAGTACCAGACTTTACAGGCATGATGTCAGACCCGCCCTGAACAGATTGACGTGCCCATTGTCGGAAATACGTACAGCGCCACCTAGTGGCCACAGGAAATGTCATGGCTTTAATTTTGTTGTACTGATTTTCACAGGTTCATCGTGGCCACCTCAAAAGCGGTGAATATCACCATCAGTCCCTCGTGATGCTTCAGTGCAAAAATTGTGACTTTACACTGAACGGCGCACCCTGGTGGCAACGCGGTTCAACATGAAAGATGAAGTGGCTTTTGAGGGGCTTGGAAAGTTTATAGAGGCTTTAAATTTGGCACACACCCCCAAATGGATGAAGCCTTTGTTGTCATATGATCATTTTCATTGAATAGCGCGAAATTGCTCCACAGCGCCCCCTACAAAGTTTCAAAATATCAGCCCCTGCTCTGTGTTTTATCTATGAGTCTGAAACTTGGTAAGCTCATGGAAGATATTAAGATGTACAAAAAAGTCTCTTGGAGCAATATCCCAAATCCAACAGGAAGTCAGCCATTTTAAAATTCATGTGTAATTTTGGCGACATTTTCCCCTCTTTTCAGGCTTCATACTTTGACGAACTCCTCCAAGGGATTTCATCAGATTGGACCGATCTGAAGTTTGTGGAATCTAAAGACCTTTGTGATGTTAAATTGCGAAGCTTTTTACGTTCAGGGAAACGGGGTGGTCATGGCGGCACTTAGAGTTTCAATCACTCGCCAAAAAGCAGTAATCTGCTGTCACTCAAAAACACAATATCCAATCTCTCCCAAACTTCGCAGGTGTGATGAGACTCGAGCTTGGAAATGTTTGTTATGCCATTTGTCAGTAATAGTTAGAGCGCCACCTAGTGGGACGACTATAATCATGGTTCAATGAGTTGAAATGTTAGCTGGTGGTTAAATGCATGAATTCCATCAATGTGACATCACATTGGACGTGCTGGTTTTAGGTGTTGGGCGTGGCTCGACACGCCAGGGTGCGAGGGCCCTCATAACGCTGCTTGCAGCTTTAATTATTATTATTATTATTCAGGCGAAACAAGGGCCTTTTTGAGGGCCTAAACATGCTCAAAAACTCATGAAATTTTGCACACATGCCAGGTCTGGTGAAAAATTTTGTATTTTAATAGTTTTACTTATGAGCACTGAGAAATGGCTCTAGATCGCCACCTATGCCTTGTTAAATGCAGCCCTACGACCACATGGTTTGAGCTACATGTATGAAATTTGGCACACATGTGTATCATGCCAAGACGAACAAAAAAGTCTGTGGGCCCATTGATGCAAACCCAACAGGAAGTCCGCCATTTGGAGGAGAAGGTGACATTTTGGCTCTAATTTTGCCATTTCCATGCCTCGAACTTTTGCGAACTCCTCCTTGGGGTTTCATTTCATAACCTTCAAATTTGGACAGTGTCAACTACACCCTTGTGCCATGTTAAATTGCGGAGCTTTTGAGTTTTCACAATACTATGAGGCCGTGGCGCCATGGCGAATTTCGATGACTCGCCATGAAAATCTTATTGCCTCTCATTTTGTCATACATTTTCTGACCTTGACCAAAGTGAACACATATGATAAGGCTCCACCCCTGAACATATTTCAACTGCCATATTTGACATAAAGGACAGCGCCACCTAGTGGGAACAGGAAATGTCATGTTTTACACTTTGGGGTACAGTATAGTGATGGGTAACATCTGCAGCCTCAAATTTCTCCAGGAAAGCCTTAAGGAGTTGGTCTTGGGTTACAGTGAAAACTATGAGTTTTCGCAAAAGGGTGTGACCCCAGCAGCATGGCGAACTTTGATGTCACGCCATGAAGAAACAAATTAGTATAACTCAATGAAATCCAGTCTGATCAGTACCAGACTTTACAGGCATGATGTCAGACCCGCCCTGAACAGATTGATGTGCCCATTGTCGGAAATACGGACAGCGCCACCTAGTGGCAACAGGAAATGTCATGGCGTTAACTTTGTTGTACTGATTTTCACAGGTTGATCGTGGCCACCTCAAAAGCGGTGAATATCACCATCAGTCCCTCGTGATGCTTCAGTGCAAAAATTGTGACTTTAAACTGAACGGCGCACCCTGGTGGCAACGCGGTTCATCATGAAAGATGAAGTGGCTTTTGAGGGGCTTGGAAAGTTTATAGAGGCTTGAAATTTGGCACACACCTCCAATGGATGAAGGCATTGTTGTTATGTAACCATTTTCCTTGAATAGCGCAAAATGGCTCCACAGCGCCCCCTACAATATTTCAAAACCACAGCCCCTGCTCTGTGTTCTATGTATGATTCTGAAACCTGGTAAGCTTATAGGAGATATCAAGATGTACAAAAAAGTCTCTTGGAGCAATATCCCAAATCCAACAGGAAGTCAGCCATTTTAAAATTAATGTGTAATTTTGATGACATTTTCCCCCCTTTTCAGGCCTCATACTTTGACGAACTCCTCCAAGGGATTTCATCATATTGAAGCATTCTTCAGTGTGTAGAATCTAAAGACCTTTGCGATGTTAAATTGCGAAGGTTTTTCCGTTCAGGGAAACGGGGTGGTCATGGCAGCACGTAGAGTTTCAATCACTCGCCAAAAAGCAGTAATCTGCTGTCACTCAAAAACACAATGTCCAATCTCTCCCAAAGGTCGCAGGTGTGATGAGACTCGAGCTTGGAAATGTTTGTTATGCTATTTGTCAATAATGGTTAGAGCGCCACCTAGTGGCATGACTATAATCCTGGTTGAATAAGATGAAATGTTAGCTGGTGATTAAAAGCATGAAATCCATCAATGTGACATCACATCGGACGTGCCGGTTTGAGGTGTTGGCAGTGGCTCGACGTGCCGGGGGTGCGAGGGCCCTCATAACGCTGCTTGCAGCTTTAATTATTATTATTATTATTATTCACCCCAAACAAGGGCCTTTTTGAGGGCCTAAACATGCTCAAAAACTCATGAAATTTTGCACACATGCCAGGTCTGGTGAAAAATTTTGTATTTTAATGGTTTTACATATGAGCACTGGGAAATGGCTCTACAGCGCCACCTATGCCTTGTTAAATGCAGCCCTACGACCACATGGTTTGAGCTACATGTATGAAATTTGGCACACCTGTGTATCATGCCAAGACGAACAAAAAAGTCTGTGGGCCCATTGACGCAAACCCAACAGGAAGTCCGCCATTTGGAAGAGAAGGTGACATTTTGGCTCTAATTTTGCCATTTCCATGCCTCGAACTTTTGCGAACTCCTCCTTGGGGTTTCATTTCTTAACCTTCAAATTTGGACAGTGTCAACTACACCCTTGTGCCATGTTAAATTGCGGAGCTTTTGAGTTTTCACAATACTATGAGGCCGTGGCGCCATGGCGAATTTCGATGACTCGCCATGAAAATCTTATTGCCTCTCATTTTGTCATACATTTTCTGACCTTGACCAAAGTGAACACATATGATAAGGCTCCACCCCTGAACATATTTCAACTGCCATATTTGACCTCAAGGACAGCGCCACCTAGTGGGAACAGGAAATGTCATGTTTTACACTTTGGGGTACAGTATAGTAATGGGTGACATCTGCAGCCTCAAATTTCTCCAGGAAAGCCTTAAGGAGTTGGTCTTGTGTTACAGTGAAAACTGTGAGTTTTCGCGAAAGGGTGTGACCCCAGCAGCATGGCGAACTTTGATGTCACGCCATGAAGAAACAAATTAGTATAACTCAATGAAATCCAGTCTGATCAGTACCAGACTTTACAGGCATGATGTCAGACCCGCCCTGAACAGATTGATGTGCCCATTGTCAGAAATACGGACAGCGCCACCTAGTGGCAACAGGAAATGTCATGGCTTTAATTTTGTTGTACTGATTTTCACAGGTTCATCGTGGCCACCTCAAAAGCGGTGAATATCACCATCAGTCCCTCGTGATGCTTCAGTGCAAAAATTGTGACTTTAAACTGAACGGCGCACCCTGGTGGCAACGCTGTTCACCATGAAAGATGAAGTGGCTTTTGAGGGTCTTGGCAAGTTTATAGAGGCTTGAAATTTGGCACACACCTCCAATGTGACGAAGGCTTTGTTGTTATGTGATCATTTTCATTGAATATCCCAAAATGGCTCCACAGCGCCCCCTACAAAATTTCAAAACCACAGCCCCAGCTCTGTGTTTTATGTATGAATCTGAAACCTGGTAGGCTTATAGGAGATATCAAGATGTACAAAAAAGTCTCTTGGAGCAATATCCCAAATCCAACAGGAAGTCAGCCATTTTAAAATTAATGTGCAATTTTGGCAACATTTTCTCCTCTTTTCAGGCTTCATACTTTGACGAACTCCTCCAAGGGATTTCATCATATTGAACCATTCTCCAGTGTGTGGAATCTAAAGACCTTTGTGATGTTAAATTGCGAAGCTTTTTACGTCCAGGGAAACGGGGTGGTTATGGCGGCACTTAGAGTTTGAATCACTCGCCAAAAAGCAGTAATCTGCTGTCACTCAAAAACACAATGTCCAATCTCTCCCAAACGTCTCAGGTGTGATGAGACTCGAGCTTGGAAGTGTTTGTTATGCCATTTGTCAGTAATGGTTAGAGCGCCACCTAGTGGGACGACTATAATGATGATTGAATGAGATGAAATATTAGCTGGTGGTTAAATGCATGAATTCCATCAATGTGACATCAGATCGGAGGTGCTGGTTGTAGGTGTTGGGCGTGGCTCGACGCGATGGGGTGCGAGGGCCCTCATAACGCTGCTTGCAGCTTTAATTATTATTATTATTATTATTATTATTATTCAGGCAAAACAAGGGCCTTTTTGAGGGCCTAAACATGCTCAAAAACTCATGAAATTTTGCACACATGCCAGGTCTGGTGAAAAATTTTGTATTTTAATGGTTTTACATATGAGCACTGAGAAATGGCTCTACAGCGCCACCTATGCCTTGTTAAATGCAGCCCTACGACCACATCGTTTCAGCTACATGTATGAAATTTGGCACACATGTGTATCATGCCAAGACGAACAAAAAAGTCTGTGGGCCCATTGACGCAAACCCAACAGGAAGTCCGCCATTTGGAAGAGAAGGTGACATTTTGGCTCTAATTTTGCCATTTCCATGCCTCGAACTTTTGCGAACTCCTCCTTGGGGTTTCATTTCATAACCTTCATATTTGGTCAGTGTCAACTACACCCTTGTGCCATGTTAAATTGCGGAGCTTTTGAGTTTTCACAATACTATGAGGCCGTGGCGCCATGGCGAATTTCGATGACTCGCCATGAAAATCTTATTGCCTCTCATTTTGTCATACATTTTCTGACCTTGACCAAAGTGAACACATATGATAAGGCTCCACCCCTGAACATATTTCAACTGCCATATTTGACATCAAGGACAGCGCCACCTAGTGGGAACAGGAAATGTCATGTTTTACACTTTGGGGTACAGTATAGTGATGGGTGACATCTGCAGCCTCAAATTTCTCCAGGAAAGCCTTAAGGAGTTGGTCTTGGGTTACAGTGAAAACTGTGAGTTTTCGCGAAAGGGTGTGACCCCAGCAGCATGGCGAACTTTGATGTCACGCCATGAAGAAACAAATTAGTATAACTCAATGAAATCCAGTCTGATCAGTACCAGACTTTACAGGCATGATGTCAGACCCGCCCTGAACAGATTGATGTGCCCATTGTCGGAAATACGGACAGCGCCACCTAGTGGCAACAGGAAATGTCATGGCTTTAACTTTGTTGTACTGATTTTCACAGGTTGATCGTGGCCACCTCAAAAGCGGTGAATATCAACATCAGTCCCTCGTGATGCTTCAGTGCAAAAATTGTGACTTTAAACTGAACGGCGCACCCTGGTGGCAACGCGGTTCATCATGAAAGATGAAGTGGCTTTTGAGGGGCTTGGAAAGTTTATAGAGGCTTGAAATTTGGCACACACCTCCAAATTGATGAAGGCATTGTTGTTATGTAACCATTTTCCTTGAATATCCCAAAATGGCTCCACAGCGCCCCCTACAATATTTCAAAACATCAGCCCCTGCTCTGTGTTTCATCTATGAGTCTGACACTTGGTAAGCTTGTGTAAGATATCAAGATGTACAAAAAAGTCTCTTGGAGCAATATCCCAAATCCAACAGGAAGTCAGCCATTTTAAAATTAATGTGTAATTTTGATGACATTTTCCCCCCTTTTCAGGCCTCATACTTTGACGAACTCCTCCAAGGGATTTCATCATATTGAAGCATTCTTCAGTGTGTAGAATCTAAAGACCTTTGTGATGTTAAATTGCGAAGCTTTTTCCGTTCAGGGAAACGGGGTGGTCATGGCGGCACGTAGAGTTTCAATCACTCGCAAAAAGCAGTAATCTGCTGTCACTAAAAACACAATGTCCAATCTCTCCCAAAGGTCGCAGGTGTGATGAGACTCGAGCTTGGAAATGTTTGTTATGCTATTTGTCAATAATGGTTAGAGCGCCACCTAGTGGCATAACTATAATCCTGGTTGAATAAGATGAAATGTTAGCTGGTGATTAAAAGCATGAATTATTATTATTATTATTATTCCGGCAAATGAATTGGCCATTTGAGGGCCTAAACATGCTCGAAAACTCATGAAATTTTGCACACGCGTCAGGTCTGGTGAAAATTTACGTATTTTAATGTTCCCAGACATGGCCAGGGAAAATTAGCTCAGTAGCGCCACCTAGAAAAATGAAAAACGCGAGCCCCCGGTATGGGTATGACCTACACGTTTGAAAGTCGGTACACCTATATAACGTTCAGAGTCGAACAAAAAAGTCTATTATGGCAATGTCCTAAACCCAACAGGAAGTCCGCCATTTTGGATTGAAGGTGACATTTTGGGTCTGATTTTACCGTTTCCATGCCTTGTACTTTAACGAACTCCTCCTTGGGATTTGGTCCTATAAACTTCAAATTTGGACAGTGTCAACTACACCCTTGTGCCATGTTAAATTGCGGAGCTTTTGAGTTTTCACAATACTATGAGGCCGTGGCGCCATGGCGAATTTCGATGACTCGCCATGAAAATCTTATTGCCTCTCATTCTGTCATACATGTTCCGATCTGGACCAAAGAGCACACATATGATAAGGCTCCACCCCTGAACATATTTCAACTGCCATATTTGACACCAGGTACAGCGCCACCTAGTGGGAACAGGAAATGTCATGTTTTACACTTTGGGGTACAGTATTGTGATGGGTGACATCTGCAGCCTCAAATTTCTCCAGGAAAGCCTTAAGGAGTTGGTCTTGGGTTACAGTGAAAACTGTGACTTTTCACGAAAGGGTGTGACCCCAGCAGCATGGCGAACTTTGATGTCACGCCATGAAGAAACAAATTAGTATAACTCAATGAAATCCAGTCTGATCAGTACCAGACTTTACAGGCATGATGTCAGACCCGCCCTGAACAGATTGATGTGCCCATTGTCGGAAATACGGACAGCGCCACCTAGTGGCAACAGGAAATGTCATGGCTTTAATTTTGTTGTACTGATTTTCACAGGTTCATCGTGGCCACCTCAAAAGCGGTGAATATCAACATCAGTCCCTCGTGATGCTTCAGTGCAAAAATTGTGACTTTAAACTGAACGGCGCACCCTGGTGGTAACGCGGTTCACCATGAAAGATGAAGTGGCTTTTGAGGGGCTTGGAAAGTTTATAGAGGCTTGAAATTTGGCACACACCTCCAAATGGATGAACGCTTTGTTGGCATGTGATCATTTTCATTGAATAGCGCGAAATGGCTCCACAGCGCCCCCTACAATATTTCAAAACATCAGCCCCTGCTCTGTGTTTCATCTATGAGTCTGACACTTGGTAAGCTTATAGGAGATATCAAGATGTACAAAAAAGTCTCTTGGAGCAATATCCCAAATCCAACAGGAAGTCAGCCATTTTAAAATTAATGTGCAATTTTGGCAACATTTTCCCCTCTTTTCAGGCACCCTTCTTTGACGAACTCCTCCAAGGGATTTCATCAGATTGGACCGATCTGCAGTTTGTGGAATCTAAAGACCTTTGTGATGTTAAATTGTGAAGCTTTTTACGTCCAGGGAAACGGGGTGGTTATGGCGGCACTTAGAGTTTGAATCACTCGCCAAAAAGCAGTAATCTGCTGTCACTCAAAAACACAATGTCCAATCTCTCCCAAACGTCTCAGGTGTGATTAGACTCGAGCTCGGAAGTGTTTGTTATGCCATTTGTACATAATGGTTAGAGCGCCACCTAGTGGAACGACTAACTAATCATGAATGAATGAGTTGAAATGTTAGCTGGTGGTTAAATGCATGAATTCCATCAATGTGACATCAGATCGGACGTGCTGGTTTTAGGTGTTGGGCGTGGCTCGACGCGCCGGGGGTGCGAGGGCCCTCATAACGCTGCTTGCAGCTTTAATTAGGGCCCGAGCACCGAGAGTGCGAAGGCCCTATTGTATCTGCTCCGTTTCTTATTAGGGCCCGAGCACCGAGAGTGCGAAGGCCCTATTGTATCTGCTCCGTTTCTTATTATTATTATTATTATTATTATTATTATTATTATTATTATTATTATTATTATTCACCCCAAACAAGGGCCTTTTTGAGGGCCTAAACATGCTCAAAAACTCATGAAATTTTGCACACATGCCAGGTCTGGTGAAAAATTTTGTATTTTAATGGTTTTACATATGAGCACTGGGAAATGGCTCTACAGCGCCACCTCTACCTTGTTAAATGCAGCCCTACGACCACATCGTTTGAGCTACATGTATGAAATTTGGCACACATGTGTATCATGCCAGGACGAACAAAAAAGTCTGTGGGCCCATTGACGCAAACCCAACAGGAAGTCCGCCATTTGGAAGAGAAGGTGACATTTTGGCTCTAATTTTGCCATTTCCATGCCTCGAACTTTAACGAACTCCTCCTTGGGGTTTCATTTCATAACCTTCAAATTTGGACAGTGTCAACTACACCCTTGTGCCATGTTAAATTGCGGAGCTTTTGAGTTTTCACAATACTATGAGGCCGTGGCGCCATGGCGAATTTCGATGACTCGCCATGAAAATCTTATTGCCTCTCATTTTGTCATACATTTTCTGACCTTGACCAAAGTGAACACATATGATAAGGCTCCACCCCTGAACATATTTCAACTGCCATATTTGACCTCAAGGACAGCGCCACCTAGTGGGAACAGGAAATGTCATGTTTTACACTTTGGGGTACAGTATAGTGATGGGTGACATCTGCAGCCTCAAATTTCTCCAGGAAAGCCTTAAGGAGTTGGTCTTGGGTTACAGTGAAAACTGTGAGTTTTCGCGAAAGGGTGTGACCCCAGCAGCATGGCGAACTTTGATGTCACGCCATGAAGAAACAAATTAGTATAACTCAATGAAATCCAGTCTGATCAGTACCAGACTTTACAGGCATGATGTCAGACCCGCCCTGAACAGATTGATGTGCCCATTGTCAGGAATATGAAGAGCGCCACCTAGTGGGAACAGGAAATGTCATGTCTTACACTTTGTTGTACTGATTTTCACAGGTTCATCGTGGCCACCTCAAAAGCGGTGAATATCAACATCAGTCCCTCGTGATGTTTCAGTGCAAAAATTGTGACTTTAAACTGAACGGCGCACCCTGGTGGCAACGCTGTTCACCATGAAAGATGAAGTGGCTTTTGAGGGTCTTGGCAAGTTTATAGAGGCTTGAAATTTGGCACACACCTCCAATGTGATGAAGGCTTTGTTGTCATGTGATCATTTTCATTGAATATCCCAAAATGGCTCCACAGCGCCCCCTACAAAATTTCAAAACCACAGCCCCAGCTCTGTGTTTTATGTATGAATCTGAAACCTGGTAGGCTTATAGGAGATATCAAGATGTACAAAAAAGTCTCTTGGAGCAATATCCCAAATCCAACAGGAAGTCAGCCATTTTAAAATTAATGTGCAATTTTGGCAACATTTTCCCCTCTTTTCAGGCACCGTTCTTTGACGTACTCCTCCAAGGGATTTCATCATATTGAACCAATCTCCAGTGTGTGGAATCTAAAGACCTTTGTCATGTTAAATTGCGAAGCTTTTTACGTTCAGGGAAACGGGGTTGTCATGGTGGCACGTGGAGTTTCAATCACTCGCCAAAAAGCAGTAATCTGCTGTCACTCAAAATCTAAATGTGCAAATTCTCCCAAAGGTCGCAGGCGTGATGAGACTCGAGCTTGGAAATGTTTGTTATGCCATTTGTCAGTAATGGTTAGAGCGCCACCTAGTGGGACGACTATAATGATGATTGAATGAGATGAAATGTTAGCTGGTGGTTAAATGCATGAATTCCATCAATGTGACATCAGATCGGAGGTGCTGGTTGTAGGTGTTGGGCGTGGCTCGACGCGATGGGGTGCGAGGGCCCTCATAACGCTGCTTGCAGCTTTAATTATTATTATTATTATTATTCACCCCAAACAAGGGCCTTTTTGAGGGCCTAAACATGCTCAAAAACTCATGAAATTTTGCACACATGCCAGGTCTGGTGAAAAATTTTGTATTTTAATGGTTTTACATATGAGCACTGGGAAATGGCTCTACAGCGCCACCTATGCCTTGTTAAATGCAGCCCTACGACCACATCGTTTCAGCTACATGTATGAAATTTGGCACACATGTGTATCATGCCGAGTCGAACAAAAAAGTCTGTGGGCCCATTGATGCAAACCCAACAGGAAGTCCGCCATTTGGAAGAGAAGGTGACATTTTGGCTCTAATTTTGCCATTTCCATGCCTCGAACTTTTGCGAACTCCTCCTTGGGATTTGGTTGTATAAGCTTCATCTTTGGTCAGTGTCAACTACACACCTGGGCCATGTTAAATTGCGGAGCTTTTGAGTTTTCACAATACTATGAGGCCGTGGCGCCATGGCGAATTTCGATGACTCGCCATGAAAATCTTATTGCCTCTCATTTTGTCATACATTTTCTGACCTTGACCAAAGTGAACACATATGATAAGGCTCCACCCCTGAACATATTTCAACTGCCATATTTGACACCAGGGACAGCGCCACCTAGTGGCAACAGGAAATGTCATGTTTTACACTTTGGGGTACAGTATAGTGATGGGTGACACCTGCAGCCTCAAATTTCTCCAGGAAAGCCTTAAGGAGTTGGTCTTGGGTTACAGTGAAAACTGTGACTTTTCGCAAAAGGGTGTGACCCCAGCAGCATGGCGAACTTTGATGTCACGCCATGAAGAAACAAATTAGTATAACTCAATGAAATCCAGTCTGTTCAGTACCAGACTTTACAGGCATGATGTCAGACCCGCCCTGAACAGATTGATGTGCCCATTGTCGGGAATACGTACAGCGCCACCTAGTGGCAACAGGAAATGTCATGGCTTTAATTTTGTTGTACTGATTTTCACAGGTTCATCGTGGCCACCTCAAAAGCGGTGAATATCAACATCAGTCCCTCGTGATGCTTCAGTGCAAAAATTGTGACTTTAAACTGAACGGCGCACCCTGGTGGCAACGCTGTTCAACATGAAAGATGAAGTGGCTTTTGAGGGGCTTGCAAGTTTATAGAGGCTTGAAATTTGGCCCACACCTCCAAATGGTTGAAGGCTTTGTTGTCATGTGATCATTTTCATTGAATAGCGCGAAATTGCTCCACAGCGCCCCCTACAAAATTTCAAAACCACAGCCCCAGCTCTGTGTTTTATGTATGAGTCTGAAACCTGGTAAGCTTATAGGAGATATCAAGATGTACAAAAAAGTCTCTTGGAGCAATATCCCAAATCCAACAGGAAGTCAGCCATTTTAAAATTAATGTGCAATTTTGGCGACATTTTCCCCTCTTTTCAGGCTTCATACTTTGACGAACTCCTCCAAGGGATTTCATCATATTGAACCATTCTCCAGTGTGTGGAATCTAAAGACCTTTGTGATGTTAAATTGCGAAGCTTTTTACGTCCAGGGAAACGGGGTGGTTATGGCGGCACTTAGAGTTTCAATCACTCGCCAAAAAGCAGTAATCTGCTGTCACTCAAAATCAAAATGTCCAATATGTCCCAAAGGTCGCAGGCGTGATGAGACTCGAGCTCGGAAATGTTTGTTATGCCATTTGTCAGTAATGGTTAGAGCGCCACCTAGTGGGACGACTATAATCATGATTGAATGAGATACAATGTTAGCTGGTGGTTGAATGCATGAATTTCATCAATGTGACATCAGATCGGAGGTGCTGGTTGTAGGTGTTGGGCGTAGCTCGACGCGATGGGGTGCGAGGGCCCTCATAACGCTGCTTGCAGCTTTAATTATTATTATTATTATTATTATTATTATTATTCAGGCGAAACAAGGGCCTTTTTGAGGGCCTAAACATGCTCAAAAACTCATGAAATTTTGCACACATGCCAGGTCTGGTGAAAAATTTTGTATTTTAATGGTTTTACATATGAGCACTGGGAAATGGCTCTAGAGCGCCACCTATGCCTTGTTAAATGCAGCCCTACGACCACATCGTTTCAGCTACATGTATGAAATTTGGCACACATGTGTATCATGCCAAGACGAACAAAAAAGTCTGTGGGCCCATTGACGCAAACCCAACAGGAAGTCCGCCATTTGGAAGAGAAGGTGACATTTTGGCTCTAATTTTGCCATTTCCATGCCTCGAACTTTTGCGAACTCCTCCTTGGGGTTTCATTTCATAACCTTCAAATTTGGACAGTGTCAACTACACCCTTGTGCCATGTTAAATTGCGGAGCTTTTGAGTTTTCACAATACTATGAGGCCGTGGCGCCATGGCGAATTTCGATGACTCGCCATGAAAATCTTATTGCCTCTCATTTTGTCATACATTTTCTGACCTTGACCAAAGTGAACACATATGATAAGGCTCCACCCCTGAACATATTTCAACTGCCATATTTGACATCAAGGACAGCGCCACCTAGTGGGAACAGGAAATGTCATGTTTTACACTTTGGGGTACAGTATAGTGATGGGTGACATCTGCAGCCTCAAATTTCTCCAGGAAAGCCTTAAGGAGTTGGTCTTGGGTTACAGTGAAAACTGTGAGTTTTCGCGAAAGGGTGTGACCCCAGCAGCATGGCGAACTTTGATGTCACGCCATGAAGAAACAAATTAGTATAACTCAATGAAATCCAGTCTGATCAGTACCAGACTTTACAGGCATGATGTCAGACCCGCCCTGAACAGATTGATGTGCCCATTGTCGGAAATACGGACAGCGCCACCTAGTGGCAACAGGAAATGTCATGGCTTTAACTTTGTTGTACTGATTTTCACAGGTTGATCGTGGCCACCTCAAAAGCGGTGAATATCACCATCAGTCCCTCGTGATGCTTCAGTGCAAAAATTGTGACTTTAAACTGAACGGCGCACCCTGGTGGCAACGCGGTTCATCATGAAAGATGAAGTGGCTTTTGAGGGGCTTGGAAAGTTTATAGAGGCTTGAAATTTGGCACACACCTCCAAATGGATGAAGGCATTGTTGTTATGTAACCATTTTCCTTGAATAGCGCAAAATGGCTCCACAGCGCCCCCTACAATATTTCAAAACATCAGCCCCTGCTCTGTGTTTCATCTATGAGTCTGACACTTGGTAAGCTTGTGTAAGATATCAAGATGTACAAAAAAGTCTCTTGGAGCAATATCCCAAATCCAACAGGAAGTCAGCCATTTTAAAATTAATGTGTAATTTTGATGACATTTTCCCCCCTTTTCAGGCCTCATACTTTGACGAACTCCTCCAAGGGATTTCATCATATTGAAGCATTCTTCAGTGTGTAGAATCTAAAGACCTTTGTGATGTTAAATTGCGAAGCTTTTTCCGTTCAGGGAAACGGGGTGGTCATGGCGGCACGTAGAGTTTCAATCACTCGCAAAAAGCAGTAATCTGCTGTCACTAAAAAACACAATGTCCAATCTCTCCCAAAGGTCGCAGGTGTGATGAGACTCGAGCTTGGAAATGTTTGTTATGCTATTTGTCAATAATGGTTAGAGCGCCACCTAGTGGCATGACTATAATCCTGGTTGAATAAGATGAAATGTTAGCTGGTGATTAAAAGCATGAAATCCATCAATGTGACATCACATCGGACGTGCCGGTTTGAGGTGTTGGCAGTGGCTCGACGTGCCGGGGGTGCGAGGGCCCTCATAACGCTGCTTGCAGCTTTAATTTTATTGTATATTAGAAATTGTAATATTGCTGCAGTAATCGCTGCCAGTCTGCCGTAGCCATACGAGAGTGTGCTGTGCGGAGTGGTGTATGGCGAGCCTGTGCACTGATAATACACCGTTGTTTCCATTCAGGAAATAAAGTGGCAACGATCGATCAGAGACTCCTTGTCTTTTTAAAAACACTACACAACGCAGAGTCGAGGAGTCTGTTTGGGCCGAACTGTTGCAGCGGGATGAAGCAGAAACCGGTTACAGTAGCATTACAGAAATGTAGCAGTGACAATAATATTGTATGTTGTAATCGCAATGGACAATTAGTGATACAAAACAACTGTTTTATCTTGTGAATAAAAGTATATGGTTTTGTCAGTGTACCATGGTTATAACAGAAGCGAAACGCAATATTGTGTCAGGACAATTCACTATTTATGCACAATAAACAAAGGAGCATAGCGCGACAATTTCTGTTCAGCGCCAGACTTGCTTGTAATCTATATCACCAATTATGTTAAGAAAAATGAGGCATTAACTACAAAACTCTGACCTTTGTGGGAATGCTTGGATCAGACTAACATGTGAGCTGGAGTGTTCTGAGATGTTATATTTGGTATATCCAGACCAGAGATGGGCAGTAACGCGTTATTTGTAACGCGTTACTGTAATCCGATTACTTTTTTCAAGTAACGAGTAAAGTAAGGGATTACTATTGCAAAAACGGTAATTAGAGATTACCTTTACTTTCCCGTAGGAACGCTGCGTTACTGCGTTACTAAAACCGTGAATCTTTTCCGAGAATGTCTCACGACAGTGACGTAAGCCAGTGCTCCGTTAGTGACAACAGCTGTGTGCAGATCAACAGTGGATCACATATCGAGTGCAGAGAGAGTATGAGCGTGCAGCGTTTAAAGTGTGGAAGTACTGACCTTACTTTGAGTTTGATTCCATAAAAAGTGACAAAAACATTAGTGTCCGCTGTGCGTGGGAAGAAAACTTCTTTTTACAGCGAAAAAAACCCTAAACTTCCAAGCAAGCACCGAGTAGCTACGATGTAATGGGAAACTCACAGAACTGCCATATCCTTCCACTGACCGCAGCACACCTGCACCAGGGTAAACCTCCGCCTACCCAACTCCTGCTTTACAGGTGAAAATAGAGCAACAGGACCGCTGAGTCTTTGACTTTATTTATTTTCTGCTGTGTTTTACTTGCATCTATTTGAAAGAGTGAGTGTAAACACAAAAAATATTTTATTTTATGTGCTGGAATGTGCAGAAAATAGGTTTAAATGTTAAACTAATTTCTTCCAGTCAGAGAATGTTGCATATAATTAAATTTTTGCTTGATGCATAAAGTTAAAAGATTAAAACTAATAAAACAAGTTAAAAAGAGACTTTTCCATTTGATTACATTTTGTATGATGGATTATGTAGAAAAAGTAGAACTGGGCTGAAAGCTCTATCGCTTTATCACCTCTTCAGGTTGTAAATCGTGTTTTTAAAAAGTAACTAAGTAACTAAGTAATTAATTACTTTTGAAAATAAGTAATCAGTAAAGTAACGGGATTACTTTTTGGGGGAGGTAATCAGTAATTAGTTACTGATTACTTTTTTCAAGTAACTTGACCAACACTGATCCAGACCATCCGTCGGCTCTTACTTCGGAAACATGGCTTAAAAATTTTCACTTCAACGACGTAATCCGATAAAAAAAAAACGATCTCTTTACCCATCGGCTTCCTGTGGCTGTCATGCGACCGGCTATTGCAGTTAATAATACAACAGCTTCTTGCCATTTTTTGGGTTTCTTTTTATCGCTGTGTAACTGAGTTCAATTGAAAGCCTGCGTGCGCTAGTACCTCTTGCCACAAGTTCCCAGAATCCTTTGCGGTTTTATCCCTGAATGACATCACATTTCAATCTTTATCCTGGTGGGCCGGTCTCTAGTCAAAATGCCCGGGCCGATTTTTTGTCCCTTCCCTTGCTGGGAAGGGTGAAGACAACTGGGTTGCCCGGCCCTGGCCACGAGGTGTCCCTTATTTATTTTTCAGGGAGTTGGCAACCCTAGTTTTAACTAACAGGTGTGCTAACACAGGCAGCTGTAGCTAATCGCTATCTGTTAGCACCATTTTTCGCTAACTGGAATCACCAAACTAGACCTTCTCATAGTTTTCATGCTTGTTTTGCCTCTTTTTCTTTTTTTGTGCAGCTAGCTGACAGTCATTATAGCTTGCTGTGTGGTACAACTTATCCAATTAAGCGGTGGTTTAAATGTTAGTTTGTTACTTAACAGAAATTAGCACATATATGTGTCTATGCTTTCATCCATATAGCTTTTATTTAGCCAATAAGTGAGCACAGCAACTTCATGTCCAAATAAGGAAACTACAGATTGCAAAAACTAACATGGTGATCATCACCATCCTGAAGATAAGATTAATTTTCAAGTTAGTTCGCTAGAACTCTCAATATAATGAAATGGCAGCGCAAGTGGCCACTCTCTCTGCTTAGATTCAGCCACATGATGCAAAACTGATCGCACAGCGCTTACATTGAAAATGGATAATGACCCAAAGCATACTGCAAAACTACCAGAGAGTTTCTCACAGCAAAGAAATGGGAATCTACAATGAACGAGTCACCTGATCTCAGTCACTGAAGACAAAACTGAATGCAGAGAGACCCATAAATAAGCAGCAGCTGAAGGTGGCTGCACGAAAGGTCTGGTGGGCATCTTTTCCAGCCTAAACTGTCATATACAACAAACACTACAACCTACAAGGTTCATCCTAAAGGTTAGCCCATATACAGCTCTCAAGATTCACCCATGTCAACATGAATGTGTTGTATTAAGAACAAAAACCTATAATTTACTCAAATCCAAGGCCTGATCTCACCCTGAAGTTTATTTTGGGCAGAGCAGCTTGTCAGTGTGTCACGGTGTAATACATCTTCCTCTGGGGAAACCTGCAATTTTCCTGCAAACAAAAAGATAATAATAGAGCTTATTTTGTTGCACGAGGCAGTGCTGCTTAAGTCAGGGTCAGGACTCCTCAATAGGTCCAAAAGCACAAATACTTAGGTTATCTTATGTTTAAGAAGAAAACCAAGGGGGGGGGGAATGACTGTTTCAATGAACAGATCACAGTTCATGTCCATACTGTGGGAATAATCTGTGATGAGGGGTCAATTGTTATTGCTTCAATAATTGTGTGCAAATTTTATGCAGTTATTTGTGGTGCTGGGTAGCAAAGGCTGTGACCACTGCGGACACGAGTACATGCAGAGCATTGTTAGACAGCTAGGCTATGGCTTTCTGAAAGGAACAGAGCATATGTAGAAACATAATTTCCATTACATGTACAGATTATGTCACAATGGGCCCACACAATAAGACGTCCTACACAGGGATTTACAAATACAGAGGATAAAAACAGAGCTTGTTTGGTTTTTGGAAGCAAAATCCAAAATCATATTATCACGCTTGCTAAAAATTGTTGATTTCCCTGATCTGTGCACAGTTAGATGTATTTAAAAACATTTAAACAACAAAGATTTTAAATCATGCTCATAAAGAGAAGCATAAATCAGCTGTCAAGCAGTCGTGTATGAAGGACATTTCTCTCAACAAGTCCTCTCTCCAACTCTGCATTTACAATAGCAATACATTGGACAAGAATGCCAGATGCAACACAAAATGACACAATTCAAACTCATATTGATTCATGACACTATAATGACACTAGGTGTTTGTGTGTTCAAAAGCTTGACAAAGGGATATTTTATATTAAAAAAAACAACATATATCTTCACTGTCACTCATCATAATGACCAGTACAGTCAAATGAACAGAGCAATCGCAACAGAAACGTATTCAGCTCTGTGGGGTTTTTTAAACAATAATTGTTCATATTATTGTGGTCAGTTTGTTGGATTTTGTCTCACTTTGTCGCCAATTTGAACGTCTTAATGGTTCATTTGTATCTCTTTGTGGTTACTTTCTCATTTGCAATTGTTTTATTTGTGATTTTTGTTTTTTACATCTCGGTGTAATTTTCAAGTCTTTGGGTGTCTGTGTGTGTCACTTTTTGGTAATTTCATGTCCCTTTGTGTCAATCTGGTGCGTCTTTCTGGGAGTTTTGTGGCTTGTGCCGATCCCACTTTCTGACCACTAGAGGACGCCACACACTCGGCTGTGAAGGCAGCGTTATGGCCTGAGTTGGGCGAGGCTGCAGTCACACGCAGTGCTGATGACAGTAGGCAGTGAGATGCTGTGGCTCTGTCAGGCTGTGCTGATTGCATAATCTCTAGCACGGGGGTGATAAACACTCAAAATGCTTCACTGCATCAGCAGCTTGAATCACCACAGCAACACTCCCAAGGCTGTAATGATCCTTAAAGGCCACTCAGGCTTTATAAACAGCAGTTCAGTGCTGTATTAATTATTTCAGGGTGATTTAAACAGCATCGTTTAACATCTATGAAATACGCCGAGATGACTGAGCCCTTGTTTAAGAGTAAAAGGTGTAATTATGTCTACGCCTTAAAATTTTTTATACAAGCGAGACCTTTGTGTAGTAACTAAATAGCACTGTAGGGAGTTTGTGTTGAAAAAAGCTGAATGTCACAGGCTACAATTTCAGTTATCAGTAACTGCAGAGCAGGCAGGGCTGAAATAACAGTTCAGTTTAGTTAATTATACAGTAGTGTGGCTCACTGCAGTAATACATGTGTGCTGATTTCTATATCTTTGGTCACTCGTGGCTGGTGGAAATAAACAAATCCAATGTTAATATGAAAACGCAGTATACACATTTAATCATCTAAGCACGTGGCAGCAGCATTTAGTCATGTAGACATGGTCAAGACGACCTGCTGAAGTTCAAACTGAGCATTAGATGGGAGAAGAAAGATGATTTAAGTGACTTTTAAGGTGGCATTGGTTGTTGGAGCCAGACAGGCTGGTCTGAGTTTTTTGGAAGCTGAAGGTCTTTGGGGACTTTTCCTCACAATCATCTGTAGAGTTTGCAGAGGATGGGCTGAAATGCCTTGTTGATGCCAGAGCTCAGAGGAGAATTGCTTGAAGACTGCTTCAACCTGGTAGGAGGCATCAGTAACTCAAATAACCACTCAAATAACCTGGTTATGCAGAAGAGCATCTCTGAAGTTGGAACACATAAAACCATGTTGTTTCCAGCATCACTCACAACAAATACCTTAAACTTAGTTTGAAGTTTGAAATACTTTTCCTTTTGTCCACGCGTATACGGTGTTTCAGGTCACTGAAAGCAGACCTTGGACAAAGAAAATTAAGATCTTACACTTTTGTCTCCTGCATTGGTGTTTGTAGACCTCTGATTGGCCAGCATTTCTTTATTAGGGTGGTATTGCCACTTGCTTCACTGACATGACTTGATGGTGTTTGATGTGAATTTAGATGTTTTTGAACACAAAAGCAGATTTGAAAAACACACCTCTGTATACGTGGATTCAGTTTTAGCTTTACAGCTATGCTGATATCAGCCTAGTTCCCCCATAACAAAAAATGCAACTGAGAGCATCCAGAGGAGGAAGCATAAATAAAAGTAGAGATAAGGGCAGGTCCGTGTGTTTTCTGTAGAGTGAAGAGTAGATCAAGAAAACATAAAGTCCAAAACAGATGAAACCAAAAACAGGGTGAGTCAGAAAAAGCCTACACACAAGAAGCCTGAGAAATGTAAGCCATCCAGAAGATGGTGAAGAGCCTGATGATGAACACTAGATTCCTATTAATAAACTGAGCGGCTGCGTGCTTTTTTCCATATTAAAACAGTCCAACTTTGAACAAGGAGGGAGGCGGGGAGCTGCAGAGAGCTGCAGAGAGTGCCTGTGGGGGTAAAATGGAGATGAAAACAGAGACACAGCAATGAAGGAGGACAGCATGGAGAGTTATGTCATGCAGTATGCAGCAGGGTTCCTGGTGCCGTCAGCTGTGCAGCGGCGCAGAAACAGAGTAGGAGTGTTATGTAATACTCCCAGAGCCTCTTTATGGGCGAAAGAAGCCCAGATTAATTAGCGTAAAATATGATAACACTCGGTGGAGAGGGTTAAAATAAAATGGTTTGTAATCTGTTGGCCCTGTGTGGCAGATGCACGAATTACCAGCAGCTGGAGACAGAATAAAATTACCGCTAAATATTTAGTCTAACACTGGTGACTACACAGTGATCCTAAAGGTTTTTGAAGATCTGCAGGGTTTAACGATAAGGCATGATAATCCATCTACAAAACATAGAGAAAACCTGCATTTGTTTTGTTATTTTGGTGCACGCAGCTGAAGCATCTCAGTTAAAAGCACAGCGCTGTGAGAAATTAATTGCTGGAGTTTTCAGTGTAATCACCTGATGTGATAAAGCTCGGGTTAATGTCACCCTTTTTCCAACACTTTGATAACAGCAAATACCTGACCACAGGATGACCAATAAGGTTTATTCTGCATTTAGTGCCAATTACAAAACGTTCTGTGGCAATACAATGAAGTGTGCTGGTAATCTTTATACCTGCTGAACATCAGTATGGTAACATTTATTCTTCAGTTCTTCAGTGGTGTAATAAAAAAATGACTGAAATCTAACTGTTTTTATATCCTTACAGTTTATATACTAAATTCTGCTCTCCTAACCACAGCAGGGCAGAACATGCTGTTCAGTGTTGTGGATTGAGAGCACACTGTATGTTTGAACCTGCAAAAATAGCTGCACACAGTGTCCATCATTGAAAAAAAAGGCCTCATGTTTTCCGTTGTTATCACTTCATGGTATTCTTATCAGGCATCTCAGTTTTCACTTGGACTTACCTGCTTTGTCTAACGACACAAGTTACCACTCAAAAAAAGCAACTCAAAGCTTCAAAGCGCTTGTTAATATTTTTATTTTAAGTGTGTGACAAGGAAGGATGAAGCATCTGTTGATGACTGAAAAAACACTGAAGGAACAAGTCTGTTTTAGTCATCAAAGATGATTAAATGTTTGCAACATTAACAAATCCAGCTGGCATGAAGAAACGGCACCTCATTATTGCAAATTAATTAAATCATTAAAAACACAATCTAATCTAGCATGAAAATAAATAACTATTATAAACCACCATTCTCTTAATAGGTACGTTACTCACTTTAACTATGATAAATGTCAACTTTTCTCCCCACACCAACTAAGTTATTTAGATCATTAACCCACTGAAGGCTAAGATGTCATCTGTGACAACCCCAAACCTAACCTAACTCTAACCTGGGTATTCATAATACGTCATTTTTAATAATTCATAGGACGAATAGTTAAAAGTGACCGTGTTTGCACTCGGGGGTGTCCTGTCAACAGTGGGACATACTGCAGCCTTCACTGCAATATCACACGTGACCACTGGGATAAACTGTTACCAAAGTGAAGTGGCATTAAATGATCTTCAAATATGTGGCTATGGTCTGCAGAGCCTCTGACGGTGTCGGAGGAGAAATGGAAAAAACATTACAGCTTCGTCTCCTCAACAGACTGGAAATACTGGCTCAAGTCCGAAGCCCATCTGCCTCCTGCAGGGCTGGTTATGTGTTTCTGTTGGAAACCTCATCAGATAAACACTCAGCTCCGGTTCAGGACAACAGCTGGGACTCTTTTTTTTTTTCTTCCTCTGATTCGTCCCTTGGTTAGCATAATTTATGTTCGGTCACGGTTTGGTTCTTTATATGTAAAAGCTCAATGATTACATCTCTGTGGCTGTAATGCTGGCACCTGACAGGACAGTGATGCGAAAAGGGCCACATTTGGCTAGTTGCCACAGCAACAGCAGGAATTACTCACTCCAGCGCAGCTGCCCCGTATTTGGCTCGCGGTTATTATTGTGTGTCTCCACTCCCACGTATTACATCTGCAAGCCAATCTGAGCCAGATCTGCAATTCAAGGAAGAGGCACTGGCGGTGTCCGAAATTGCAGCGCGATGGGGATTTGCAGGAAGGCCGAGAATCAGTGTCATAAATATCCGTTTTAGAGACCATTGCGGGTATTGAGCTGTGCCATTACCAAGATAAAAACAGACGTGGCTATTTACCCCAAGCCCCATTAAGAATACACAACCTTTCTCTTCTGCAGAGCATTGATTGCACTAAAAAAATCTGTCCTTGTGTGCAAAAAGGCCCTTTCACAGCATTTTCCATGTTTTTTCACATGCACAGATAAAAATAGCATAAGTGGGTTTGAGAGATGCTATGTTTTATGCAGATGCATGAGCTCTAATGTAAAGTGCTGTTTGATGTGATGGAGAGCCGGGAAAGCAGTCCCCACCTAGAGATCTTCAAGGTACTGTTAACGGCATGAAGCAGGCACGCCTCGGTCCAAGCTGCAGGGGGCAGCCGATCATTGTGCCACATCCCCTCACCTTTAACAGGACTTCTGCATTTGCCATTCTAGCACACACTGTTCCCTTACATCCAGCACTGACATTAATGCTTTATCGTTTCATAAGATGCTGCAGGGGAGACTTGCCTTTTGCAGCTGAGGCTGTTTGTTCTGTATTTAAATACTGTCAGTGAGCTGAGAATGGAAAAGGAGGAAGTAAAACTAAAATACACCATCATCGTTTTGGCTAATGATTGCTGGGAATATGTATCAGGTGACCTACAATATCAATAAAACCGATTTTATAACACTGTAGAAAAAACAGGACAAAGCTTCTACACAGCTTCTGTCATCAGGTGTGGGATTGTCTTGTGACTGAAATGTGATATTAAAGCTCTTCCAGCGAACGTTTTTGTGGGTACACAAACTCACACACTGTGAGACGAGGCTGAAATAAACGGCTTTAAAGGGAGGTCTCGTTAAAATAAGGCTGATGTTTTTCCTCTGAGGAGAAAAAAGAATCAATAAAGGGAAGAGTGGTAGGCAGGGCAGCAACGACTAAATGGGCATGGCACGTGACTGGATTAAGCGTACATGTGTATTGAGGTCAAACAGCGCATAAATAGGGTGTGCCTGAGGAAGCAAAGGCAAAGGAGAAGGAAAGATTTTTTGCTAAGAGGGAAATGCATATCTTAAACAATTTCTAATTAGAGATTTATGGGAGAATGTCATTTTCCCAGAAATCAATGTTCTTCTTTGCAAAGCCAAACCTGGCCAAGTAATCAAACAAAATGCTAACTAGATGGCAGCAAAGTAGCAAGACATGACGTCATGGAGGACTTGCTGTACAGCCAAACTGCACTACTGCCCCATTCATTATATTCAATTCCATCCAATTTTATTTATATAGCACTAAATTACAGCAGCAGTCGCCTTGAGGCGCTTTATATTATACACTACAATATTGCAGAGAAAACCCCAACAATAAAACAACCCGCTATAAGCAAGCACTTGGTGACAGTGGGAAGGAAAAACTCCAGGAAGAAACATTCAGCAGAACCAGGCTCAAGGAGGGGGAGTATTTGCTGGGGGGTGAGGGGAGAGGGGGATGCATCACACTGACAGTCAATAGGAAAAAAAATAATCAGCATTAAAGCAACAAATACATTCATGCAAAAGAAGCCAACAGGAACCTGACAAATATGTACCAAGAAACTATCAAAAAGGATTGTAAATAAGACATTAATTTGTGATCAGCTTTCATGTCTATGGTCTGTATGAGGCTGACTGTGTGTGTGTGGGGGGGGGGGGGGGGGTTACATTAAGAAGCATTAAGCACACAATAGGGATTGTTGTGAGGCTGAGAATCCAGTTAATCCCACAAACTACAGAACACTATCATGTTTACTGACCACTAAACAAAAGTCCTCAAGTCAAGGACATAAAGTTTCATTTAGCCCTCTGTTGTCTTTGTTCACACTGCACAATGCAAACTAATGATGGCCTTTATGCATCTCCTCTTTTTGTTGTTGCTGTCTCAAAATCAAGCTTGATGTGTGTTTTTCTTACAGAACACTTTATATGACATGCACATTGTCCCCAACAGGGCCACGTAGCCAGGAGGAAATGAATCTGCAGGTAGTAGCATGAATAAAAGGACGAAACCTATACATATTAGATCAGTCAATTATAATTCACATGCAGCAAGTGCTGACTAATCAGGTTGTTGTGTAGTACTAATGAATCAGCTTTACCTGGTCAGACTTCTGGATTTAATGGCACATTTACTGGTAATCATCTTTAAAGGACACTCCCACTAAAAGCTCCATCTATTAACTGCATCAGTATTGATTCATAATTGAACCTTGTGGAGCTGAGGTGGGTATAAACATCTAGATGTAATGTTTCATGGTTTTACTGCTTAGCTTCTGCAGTACTGCCTTTTTGCCACTCTCCACTCTGTGATGCTAGGTCTGTAAAAAACTTGTCATTCTGTGTGTGACAAAGCACCACTGTCGACCTATGCAATCACAAAACAAGATCTTTGGTGATGGTGTTATTTTTAGCCATGGTAGCCCAACTTTATTTCAGACTAAAATGTATCAACAAGTTCATCATAGACAGTGTTGTTTTATAGACAGTCTCAAACACGGGTGTAGCTTCAGAGAAAACTGTGGCCAGTGCGGACATGCCTGATACCCGCATCAGGCAGTAGGAA
Organism: Copadichromis virginalis; assembly: GCF_057382275.1. NCBI lineage: Eukaryota > Metazoa > Chordata > Actinopteri > Cichliformes > Cichlidae > Copadichromis > Copadichromis virginalis. Next base: position 10,439,046 of record NC_140636.1, read on the forward strand.
AACAGCCTTCAGATGTGACGCTGTAAACAGTTTCCTGCTGAGTTTATGGGCTTATTGATTCAATTTTGATTAATTTTACATAAAAAATCAGGACTATTTTGAAAATTTTGGATTATCTGTGGTATGAAATCAAAGGTATACTGGCTAATGACTTGTCAATTGCAAGTTGTAAGCCAGTGAGTGCTCAGTTTCAGTCAGGCCTGTCCCTCCTTGTCGTATCTGGATTTTTTTTCTGTTATTGTACTTTTTTATTTATTGCAATTAATGCACAAGTTTCTATTGTTAGCCGGCTGTCAGCTGTCTCTGCATTCATTTCCCCAGTAGAGCACTCATCCCTATGTTTCCATTTTCTGAGAGAAGCACAGTGGTTTGCAGCATCCCATGACACAGTGACTCATAGACAGCACGTACTCATAGACACGGAAAATATAGATCTGACAGTAAGTCTGAAACGGGTTGGATCCTGGAATACTGTAGTTCAGATTCACAGTTCACTGCAAAGGAATGAAGTTGGATGTTTTTACTGCTATTTTTAAACTCCAACAGTTGGAGTAGGGATTTTCTTTTATTCTCTGAAACAGGGCTGACTGGTTTTCTATCAAACATAATTCCCTTATAAGCCTTATAAATACAATCATGGTGCCCTACCTGGGAACTAAAGCAGAAAGGTAGATTACTCTGCACATCGCTGTCTCATGTTCTCTATAGATATACTCCACAAGAGTGCTTATCTAGCAGCCTGATCTTTGAACCTGTCTGTTCCTCCATAATGGTTTGTTGTAACTAGAAGAAACACAACTGGGACCGCTCTCTCAGGAATCTTGAGTCAGGTAGCTAACCCAGCTAATTAGCATCAAGCACCTCTCTGATCTTCAGCACATTTCGTTTCAAATGTGCAGAAATCCGTCCTTTGATTTCTGATACAATCTAGATGATTTGTATTATCTACAAAGTCATGTTTTTTACAAAAAATTGTAATAAAAAATAAGTAAAATTATCTAAACTATACAGTAATTTTTATAAATATCCATCCATCAATTTGCTACTATTTATCCTTATTTATAAAAATAGTCCCCAATTTTTTAGAGGCTCAAAATTAATTGTACACAAGACTAATAAGCAGTTTGGTGAAATGAAACTGGGATAAACTTGAACCAGTAAAGAGAAGGAGAGAAACAGCGAAACAGCTCACGATCCCAAACATACCACATCATCCGTCAGTGGAGGCGATGTTATGGCATGGGCTTGTATGGCTGCCAGTGGAACAGAGTCTCTGGTGTTTATTGATGATCTGACCCGCTGATACAGCAGAACTGTGAGTGGACTGGGCCGCACTGTCTGCTCACATTCAGCCAAATGAAACTGACCAGACAGTCTTTTACAGTGCAAATGGATAACGACCCAAAGCATACTGCAAACCAACCCAACAGTTTCTGAAGGCAAAATAGGATTCCAGCTGATCTCAACCCAACACGACATGCTTTTCTGCTAGTACATACAAAACGAATGAATGCAGACAGAGCCAACTTAATGTTTGTTTTTGGGGTGCAGTTAGCCCAGCTGTTATATTTTTGATATTACAGTGTAAGTACACAGGCAATTAAAAATTTAATTTATATGTTATATTACCAGAACCACAATATTGTGTAACCCTTACACATTATACACTCAGCTTTATAAAGCATTTTATCATCTTTAGACGAATTCTCTATTTTACTATATACAATCTTGATTGACTTGGTGTCTGGCAGCACCACATGACTAGCACAAATGGCAGCAAGGACATGGAAACATTTAACATGTAAAAGAGACCAAACAAGAAATTTTCAAGGTTCATGACATTTTAAAGCTGCCAGTATCCTGTTAATAGAGCTGCTTTACATCAAGGTTGAATGTCCAGTTATTACGAGCACTCTACAAGCCTTTCACCCTTTAAAACTGTGATCCTGTTTCCTTATCACAAGGTTGAGCTCAGTCAGACTAACCTGCGACTGTCAGCGAGAGAAGTCCAGCAGTGCAGACTGGAACTGGGCCAACATGCAGGGCACTCTGTCCCTTTTCCCCGTTTATCACCCGTTTATCACCCTTAACTTCTTCAATGACAAAGCCTTTACAAGGGTGATGTCAGCAGCGGCCAATCAAGCGATGCTGTTAAAACCTTTACATGTTCGTGATAAAATGCAAGTTAGTTCATTTGGTAATGCTGTAAAACTGCCAGCAGCTTAAGTTCATTTTTCTTTTAATTCGACTTTTGTTAATTTATTTTATTTTAGTGATATTTGCATTATTGTTTTAACGTACAATTTACAATCACCTTGCCAGGCTCGACTCCTCACAGTCACCTCTGCAGAGGTAATTAAAGATAAGAGGCTGCGTTCATGCACCATATCTGCTCTTGTATGAACTCTGTTTCCAGGCACAGGGCAAGCCTCATATTTACACTCGGCATAGATAAGATACTGACTGACGCAGTACTTTTCCAACGGCTCCTACCTGATTATAAAAAAAATTGTCATCCTGCTGCAATACAGATCCTTCTCCACAAAGAAATGTTTGAAGGTGGCGCATGTGTCTAAAGAAAGCAGTGCTGCTTGACCTTAGTCAAGGACGCAGAGGTCCAAGTAGCAAACTATACACTGTGTTTGGTGTAGGAATCATGTGGGTTTCTTTTTTTTAACAGAAAATAACATAAATACTCATCATATTTATGTTATTTTGATTATTTCATTGTGCAATATCTTGCGTTTTAAAGGACCTATATAACTGAGTTCACAAGCGTGCTATTAAAATGAATGAGACATTTTTAATCTCCTGCCGTGTGAATCCTCTCAGAGCTCCATGCAGAGTTTCTGCAGGACACAGGAGCCCCTCTCAGGGCCACAGACACTGTAACAAAGACTCAGCTGATGATGGCTCGGTGACGTCAGCACGAGCCAGAACAAAGCCTCGCCTCCGACCTAACACACTGCCTACAAGGCACGCCGAGTCATCTGCAGGTGTGGATTCTCCCTGTGAGCACTTTTAGATTTCAGGACAGGAAATGTTCCAGAGGTCGCACAACTGCTGATTATCCGGAGAGACAACAACAAATTCAGGCAGAGAATTAGAGTTTAAATATGTCACACCGCATGTATTCTAGGTTACTGTTTTCCCAGGCCCATAATGGGCCCAGTGTGTCCACTGATGAGTGCCCAGTTTCTCCGTTGGATCATTGCCAACAGTTCTGTAATTAAATGGAGACGAGTAAAGTTGCAGGCAAATGCTGATTAACCCTCCATTGTTGTCACACTTTGAGGGCGACCCCAAACCTTTAACGGTTGGCTGCGGTCCAGACTGCTGCGGTAATGCTGGTGGAGGGTCACAGCAAGATGGGTGGTGTTGAATTTTAATGAGCGTGGTTCCCAGGGAAGGGGGGAAAAAGCTGTCCCAACGGAAGGTCGAAAAGCAGCGACGCTATCCTCTAAATCCCATTTTATCTCTATCTCTGGAACTAGTATTCCCTGCTAGATGTCATGTGAGGAGTCACATGACATCTAGATAGCATATGATAGGATACAGTGATAATTAAAGTGAGTTTTAAAAAAGTCAAAACGAGAGAGGTTCTACTGCTTTTCTCTGTTTCAGTCTTTTAAATAAAAGCACCCAGTGCTTTAAATAAATACAGGTAAAATTTGTGAAGGCTCAACTTTTTCTACTCCTGGTCCAACTGCCTTCAGATCACTAACAATCTCCTGTGTAGTTTGGGACTTTGATATTCTGTCTTCATGACACCATAAAAATTAAGAGATTTCTTCATTTCTTTGTAAGAGCAAACTTGCAAAATCAGCGGGGCATCAAATAATTTTTATAGTTTTGGTACTTTTCTGCAATGCCTCCGGCTGAAGAAGCATCGTAGATAAAGTGAGCCGGGCCTTGGGGTTTATGTTCAGTGTGAGCTCCACATGGTAGCCGGTCAGCTGACAGAGAGAGTAGATCGGCTGCAGGTTCATGTTGCGGAGAGGCCAAATAAAACATGTAGTACAAGCAAACACATCGCTGGTTTCACAATTCAGTATCTGCAGCTTTCAATGCTGACTCTACCTCTACTAGACAACCTCCAAAAAGCTCCAGGAGACGGTTTTGAAAACAAAAGACAAACACCATTTGCATCCCTACAGTTAGTGTTGTGGCTCCACTTTATGGAAAAACCAATAAATCATTCATTATATGCACATGGTGCAGCTGTGATATTCTGCCTTTTTTTGCATTTCTATAACAACGCTGTGTTATAAATAAGTTACCAGATTATGCAACTGAATAATTTCATGCCAATTTATTGCCGTGTTTATAAATAAACAGCGACTAAAACTGATCAATTGTTATGTAGGAAATGACTGGAACAAGCTCTGCATCAATATTTCATACAGTAATTAGATCACAGAGGAGGCCGGGATGGAAACATTTGTCCCTCGCTGACCGTCACTGTGTGAGAAAATGGGTCACAGACCTTTATCACTGCTGCATGACACAATCAAGGGCTTTTCTTTAAGTAGTCTTCAGGAATAGTTCTCCAGGCTTCTTCAGGCAGTCAAAGCTCTTCTTTGCTGGCTGTCTTTTGTTCTGTTCTCTGTGAGGATAATCACACTGCTTCAAATATTGTTCAGGTTCAGGCTCTGGGGAGGCCGATCTTCAGCCCCTGCTGTGCTTTACAGACGGCTGTGGACACTCACTGTTGTATCTCCGCGGTCAGGTGAGACCGAGACGACAGGTCACGACAACTCGAACAGAAACTCTCACATTTTTCTAATTTGGATTTATCACTAAAACCTGTTTCCACTGATTTCATGAGTTAATAATTAAATAAATATAAGTAGTAGGTCCAAAACAGGTTTCTATGCAGCTACACAAATGATGTTTTTTTTAAAAATATACAAAAAATCTAAAATTTTAAATATTGTAACTTTAAAATCTTGCTTTATAAACACATTTGAGTACATTTTTCTCCATTAATGCAAACTCCTCTACAGTAGATTCCACTTGATCCTGTGTTTTTGTGTGTATAAAAGCTCACAAGTCTGCAGATCATGTTCTAGTGCATCTTTGTGCAGTCCCTCCTGGCAGGACTGCAGCTCTGCTGACCTCTGACCTTTAGCACCTGAATTATCTGCTACTAATTTCATTACTGGAAACCGATCCATTATCTTTTCATCTTTCTGAAATAAATCTTGAAACACATCTACCGTAGAAACGGCTCAGACATCGACAAATGCAGTTACTGATCAGATTAAATCCATTTGTGCTGCTGTTTTGACAGCAGCCTTTGTGTAAGAGGTTTATTTGCACCAATGAGCGACAGCACAGCTTTACTCTTTTCAGCCTCTAATCTAATCATCGCTACTTTTGTCCACTCCCTCTCGTTCTGTTTTAGTCCCACCAGGATTAAAGGGTTAAAAGAAGAGAACAGAGGCTTCTTCAGAGCAAATACACTCAAATACAAGCAGTTTAGTGTTGACATACAAGTAAAACATCATAACAAATATATCAGACTGTATTTGTATATAGAAATACAGTCTGATGTTGAAGTTCTGTAGGTGGTGAAGAAGTACTTCACCACCTACATGGGGATGGAGTGAAGTTTCAGAAAAAAAGCATCAGTTCTTTATTTTTGATTTATTCTGTCAGTTATACAGCAGCTTTCTAAAAATCAAGTCTATACTTACGTTTAATTTTTACATTAATCTTACACAAAAAACAGCTTTAAATTTTACCTAATGAGAATCATGAAATGAGACGAGCAATTAAGTCATTGCTCGTCTCATTTGTCCTTTAATTTAACAAAAACCTGTTTAAAGTAAACAAAATCTCAGTTATTTTAGTCTTGAAAATGCAAACCCTGACTTGGCTTCCTTGGCCATCGTTATCCTGCCTAATCAGAGGCCTGAAACGCCCTCTCGTCTCACTCTGATCGTGATGCGTGACGCCTCGTCTCGTGCAGCTTCCCCCGCTCTCTGGCAGCAAGGATTCGGGCCTGGATATTTGCCGGCTCAGGAGGGCAGAAGACAAGCTGATTATCGGGCGGATTTCCAGCAGCTCAGAGCTGCTATTCCCGGTCTCAGCTGAGAATTAGACCCTCTGGAGCAGCTGCTGCTGCTGGTCTGCAGCTGGGTCGATCGGCTGAATATTGAGGCATCATTTCAGCTTCGATTACATGAGCCAGTGCTCTGAAAGCTGAGTAAAAAACCCCAATTTTTTCCCCATTTGAGAACAAAATTAAGCACATACCCAAAATAATTAATAAGTATTTTATAAAATGTTTTAGCTTTAAACGGGAAAAACATTTTCACAATATTATGGATGTAAAGAAGAAGGCTAATGTCGTGGTTTTCAACTGGTTCTATTTCCATAAGAACAGCTCTGAAAAGAAAAGTTTAGCACAGTTCATTCATTAATATGATGGTTTAAATGTATAGAAATCATAAAAGTATGCTGACTTTGGTAAACAGAGGCTTCACCCTTGCTGCTACAAACACATACATCATCTTTTGAGACAAATTTTCAACTCTGAAAGCCAAAAAAATCTCAAGAGTTTGGAATACAGTGATGTGCAAGCAAGCCTCAAGTATACATTAGTATCAAGAAACATACAAATACGATATCAGAATTTCACCGACCAACACTAGGACGTTTAATCAAGTCAATCTTTGCCAGACAATTCACCTGAAAACGCACAAGAACGAGTCATGTCCAGTTCAGTGAGTCCAGCTGTCCTTGGAGAAACACGCCTAAGAACCCGAACTTATAAAAGAAAATAAAGTGGTGACTTAGAAAGATTCACCCCTGTGCACCTGAGAATGAAACTCTCTTTTTGGCATCTTAGATACCAACTGTTTGCAAGGACTTGGGAACAAATGTTAGATCTTGAATTTGCATCTAAAGACAGAAAACTGAGAAATAGTAAGTTAAAAAAAAGACAACACTGCACCATCAGCACCAAGCAGCTTCCCTTCTCAGACTCCATCACATTTTACAGAATGAATCAGCTTCTAACACCCACCTTTTCAGCAGGCAGCATTACTCACTTCCTCTACCTTCACACTCCCATCTGATGTGGCATGTAAACCTTATATCACCAAGTGCAATGCCAGGCGTCAGATGCAGCGGTATAAAGCAGGCAACCTGTACGGGAAATCTTAATACTCGACCTTAAAAAGACTTTTGATAATTCGATGCTCCGGCCTTGTGGGAAGAGTTTGAAGAAAGCCCTTTCCTGTGCCAGCATGATTGTGTCCTCGTGTACAAAGCAAGGTCCATAAAAGCGTGGGTGGATGAGTTTGGTGTGGAAGAACTTGACTGGCCCACAAAGAGCCCCGACCTCAACCTCATTGAACACCTCTGGGATGAACTAGAATGGAGATTGTGAGCCAGGCCCTGTTATCCAATATCAGTGTCTGACCTGATTCTGGATGAATGGTAAACTCCCCACAGACGTACTCCAAAATCTTGTAGAAAGCCTTCCCAGAAGAGTGGAAGCTATTTTAACTGCAAATGGGAAAGGAACCTGTATAAATGCCAATGAATTTAGAACAGGATGTCATAAAAGGACTGATAGGTGTAATGTGCAGGGGGCCACATGCTGTTGTCTATATAGTGGTACCTTAACTTATCAAACTATAACATCCAGTGCTTTTAATAAAGCACAAGTTTATACTGTTAACATTCTGTCACACCAACTTTTTGAATCACTGATTACAAAATGAAGTGGCTTTCGATTTCAAGAATGATCATCAAGATCTACACCACCAATTCTGGCACATAGAAAACATAAACGACTGAAGTTTTTACTAAACCGCTTTCAGAAAAGGATTGGGTAATTTGAATTTGATGGCAGCAATGTCCCAAAAAAGTTGGATAGGGACATGTTTACCACTGTGTAAAGTCCCCAGAAATGTTTTCCACATTTTAATGAGCCGAGTCATTTCCTGATCATCTTCACATATGGCTTATTCTTTGCATGACGAAGCTTTAACCTGCACTTGTGGATAGCACAGTGAACCGTGACAGAATCATGACTGCTTTTACTTCAGTGCCGCCGGGCCTGCAGGGCATTCACTGGTTTTTGGCCCCAAGCCTTGCACACAGATTTCCCCAGAGTCTCTGAATCCGTAAATATTGTGTACTGTACTGCAGATAATGACATATTGAAACTGTTTAAGATTTTATGCTGACAAACTTCATTCTGCTGTGGTTCCACAAAATGTAGATGCACTTTTTGGAATATTGGTGAACCTCTGCCTCCAAGGTGCTCTTTTCATACTAATCATATTACTGACCTGTTTCTCTAACCGTTTCCTTTTAGTATCCCTTAGTTGTCCAGGTTTTTGTTGCCCCATCCCAATTTAAAGATGAGTTGCTGTCTAATTCAAAATGAGCTAGTATTTTTCAGGAAAAGGTAAAATGTTTAGTTCACATTTTAGCATTCTAACGTTTTTGTAAGTGGGGCTGTACCTTCTGCACAGAGCATTTGTTTGGAGACACTATTCGGCTAATGCTTTGCAAAAAACCCCAAAAAGCCCTTTATGAGATGATAAATGAGAACACCCAGAGCTCAAATTAAATACAGCAGTAATGATTTCCTGCTACACCGGATCTCTCCTTTCAAACAGGGGAGGGGGAAACCTCAATGGATGCATTTGACGGAGCAATCACTCAGGGTGTTTATGACAGGTGGAGGTGTCTGTGTGGAGGAAGGACTGCAGACAGATTTTTTTCCTTGTATAGGAGACTTAACAAACAGATGGAATCTGCAGTTTAACAGGAACATACACGGTTTATGTTTGAAATGTAACAAATGTGTGGTTTCATGCTGTTAAATCAAACTTCAAAGCTTCTGTGCTTCAAAACAGAAATATGACACAAATATTGTCCCACAATCATTGTATTTATTGAAAATAATAAAGCTCCTTCTTCCCCAACAAATAAAAGCAGAGGTTATCTGTAACTCTTATGAAAGGGAGAGCCAAATAATCAGCTATAATCTCAGAGTTATAAATCTTAATCTTCTCAAATGAAATTGCTCTTCAATTCATTTTCAGTGCTGCTTGATGAAAGCATCGAACCGGTGCCAACTGACAAAGCACAAAATTATGTAACGCGCAAAACTGTAAATCCTCCCGGCGCTGCAGTACCAGGCAGGGACGGGAGGAGCCTGGTGCTCCTGCTGGATTACCCGAGCCTTAGGAATGACACCAGAGTGAGGTGGATTATAAACTCTGTTCCAGAGAAATCCCTCTCACTCCAAGCTTTAGGTTCTTGGTTTGGTAGCAAAAGTAAGGTACCCCGTGTGGCCGGGCATTTCTCTGGGCAGCGTGGTGGTCTTCAGTGAGATGGAGGCGTGGTTCGGAGGAGCAGCGGGAGTCGCCTCCTCTGTGGTTTCGGGATCAGGGCCGAAATCTGGCAGCGGTAGAGAGACAGTTCGGACATCGTACTCTCTCAGCAGCACCTCCGTGGTGCTGATGTCTTCGAAGCCCTGATCCTGCAACGCCTCGCATGTTTTCTGAACTTGCTCTATGCATGGAGAGAAGGAGCACAGCCGACCACCTGCAGGAGACGCAGAACAGAAAACAAACCACAAGTAAACACGAAGCTCCCAAAAAAGTATCAAGACCATGTGTGACCACAATCGTTTAAGCGCCCTTTGTTGTCAACTTATCCCAGTATTGGTCAGCTCATGTTATTTAGAGAGGTAATGCAACATAATCGCTGCTTTGAAAATAATCATGACATCACTTCCTGTCTAGCTTCTAAAACACTACTTTCAGTAACCAACTGGAGTCTCCTGTGCAGCTGAACAAGTGCGTCTGCTACCGTATCTTGTTTTTCCCGATATATATAAAACTCAAAGCTCTCTTCTACGGTCCTGTCAGAATTCCTGCTCTTGAAAGATATCCAGTGTTCATGACCATTAAATTGAGCCCGAAAACCTTATTTTGTCAATGTCACGGCCAAACAAGGTTTGTATTTGTCTTTAAAAAGACAAAAACCAATATTTCAAAGCAGGGTGTGAGTTCTAGTTTTTGGCACGTGTAATCAGCTGTAACGTTATCATCAGGACAGCGGAAAGCATTCTTGTTACCGTCACCAGATTCAGGTTTGCGTCTCAAAAAGTGTTGCAGTAACAGGAATGAGCTGTCGTCGCCTCAGTGTCCTGGTACAAAGTCTGTTTTTTATCCATATTTTCAATAGTCTGAAGTAAGATCTTTGACCTGTTACTGTGCAAACTGAACAATAATTACCGTCAGACTGCCAGGTTGTATTGACTCCCAACCCTTCTGTTTAATGTCAGTACGAGACATCTCTGCACATCTTAATCTGTTTAATCTGAGTTTATCTGCTAATCATTACACAGTATCATCTTTAGAGTTATTTTCATCACTCTTTCTCAAAGCATCCAAGTATAGAAAGTGTTCCACGTTTATAGTCTGAAAACAATTCTCCTCAAAAACATCCCTGAATGAAGATTCATAACATAAACCAGATTTGTAGACCTGATATGGACCGAGAAGACATTGAAGTATCACCCCTGGGATCCCTACGATACTACACCTTCTATTAATAATTTGTTTCTTTCCAAACACCCTGTAGCACTTTCCAGGCATATTTCCTTCCTAACAAAGCAGTCCTGTGACCTGCTGAGTCCAGACTGCAGCTTGCGGCTCATCAGGGGATAAGCCGGTGCTTTAATGAACACAGATCACCTACTGGCCACGGCTTTTCGTCTCCAAATGAATCCTTGCTGTGATCGCAGCGTGAGGCTGGAGCGAACTCTCACTGGCTGTCCTGAAGCCCAAAGAATGTGACTCTGAGCGATGCAGCTGCATTGGTCAGGGGTTAGGGTTAACAAATTTAAACATCTTAGAGTGAAAATCTTAAGTGCCTTAATAGGGGTTTAATATGGAGAATATAAACTTTTCTAAAACCAACACCAACTAATGTTTCAAAATATGAATATGGTGACACCAAGACAAGCAAGTGAAACACACTCAGTCTAAATCTGTGGATTTTCTGTTTGGATGTCTCTGATTGAGCTGCTTATGTAATCAGAAGGCTGCCGTGTGGCTCTCTGTCATCTGTAACCTGTCGTTGTTCAGTCACATTCTACTCATAGACCTGCTCTTGCACCACATTATACAGCATTTATTGTAGCACAGAAAGAACAGGCAGGTCCACCACCACATACACTACTAGCAGAGTACCTGCTCTGGTTACAAACCTAAAGTCTGACCTGATGGTTGCACTGAATGCAGATGTCACAACAAAAAAAAGAGCAAAAGAATAAGATGTTTACATTTTCGTCTTTGATTACTGGCTTGTTGTTTCATGCTACAGATACAGGAGTGACCCTACGCTGTGTCCCTAAATATAACTTGTAGCCCAGAAGATTACAGCCGTCCTCTGCAGCTCTTACTTGCCACTGTTGCCGGGTTTTAAAAATCACTTAACACCCAGAAGTGGAAAAAATACTGCATTTTGACTCATGTGGCACGGCTGACAATAAAAGGATCACATCTGCAGTCCATTGTGTCTGTAAACACTGAAGGAGACGGCGGGATTATTGAGATACTGGTCGTTCCTTTGGCCAACAGAACCAGCGGTCTCCCTCGAGACAGCATTAAACACATTCAACACATTCAACAGCGGTCTCCTGGAAACCACGGTGAATACACAGGGAGGGGCTGGGTTGATGATTATACAAGGGTGTTTCAAATGGTTATTAGGGGCCCCGAATATCAGCCGCACAAATGGCTTTAATATATGCACGAAACTCTGATTCCTAGTTGTAAAGTTTAAGGTTCTTGAGTGTCTGAGACCATGGGACATGTTTGCTTTATACTTGCATAATACCACCCATAAGTCTGCGAGGGGGAGCTCTGATAGGATTCAGGATCCTTCTCAGGGAACAGCCGAACACAGGGCCGGGCTGCTTGCCAAAACATTAGGAGAATTACAACTTTGAGAGAGAAAGAGAAATATTTCCCTGCCCCTTGTCTCACACTCTGTTGACTAAAGAAAACGCGCTCTCAGCTATTTTATTCCTCCAGTCTCTGCAGTTCTCAGGCAGGTTCTGAAGATGGAGAATTTCTTTTCAACAGAATAAGATGTATGAGTTTTTAATCATGACAGAAGCTGTAGATGATAATCCCACCAGAACCCTGGTGTTTTAATTGATTATGATATGGCCTCAGCAGAAAGCACATCTCTTTCACTTCATGTGGGAGCCTGAGAGTGTGTAAACCCCACTCCTGGGGACTGCATCCCTATCACCAAGCACACAACACCCCATTCTACTTCTATCTTTGTTAGTTTGTTTACTATTACATCTTTTTGTGTTTAGCTGGAACATATTGGGGCATTGATGTTCTGGGGAAAACCAGTTTGAACAGTGGGCAGTAAACCAAACCTTTCCTCGTGGAGCCTCATCAAGCAGCTCTCGGCCTGCAGCATAACCCTGTATGGTCATGGGACTGCTTCTGCAACAAGGCTGCACTCTATTTATCTCTATCTTTGTGTGTGTGTGTGCGCGCGCATGCACGTATATGCATGCAAGGGCCAACAGCTCATGGATGGAATATGTAGCTGTGGCACCATAAAAGGGAGTCAAAGAGGTGGTGGGAGAGTTTCAGGGCAGCATCCTCGTCCCCTCTGCATTCCTGCTCATACTCGGCTTACTTTGTAAAATCATTCATGAACTCTGGCTTTAAGATTCATAAAATACTAATCTTCTGCATATTAACTCTGACTTGGATTGAGATGTTAAATTAAATGTGACTGTGAAAGAAAACTTCAGTGCTTGTCGTGGCAGAATAAATATTGACACCAACTCCAGTTTGTGTTTTCAATGCACAGATGAAATTTAAACCCAGGATGTAGCAGCTAAGCTAAGCAAGTGTTCACCTACACAAGTGTATTCCAGTATTTTGGCCAAGGTGACTTTCTCAGGGCAACTATGTAGAGCTCAGCAGATTCTCATTACAGAGGACAGAGCCATGGTTTTTGGCTTAAAGTGTTTTACAGTAAACAAAATATGAACTCTCATGTCCACAAAAGCAGATCTTTGTTTATATAATTTCTGTGGCAGTATTTGTGCACATTAACAATAAAGCAAAGAATATACTTTCTCACCGTGTTACTCATCTAGTGTTGGGCTGTGCTAATGGATTATTTTGAGAGTGGCCGGTGACCACGATGGAAAGTTTTTCCTGTTCGGACCAGGGCCGACCCATCAGATGTAACGGATTCTGTGTTGACCTGCCGCATCCTGACGTGAACCTCTACAAATGTAACCATCAGGTCGTGATGCTGATCACAACAGCTGTGACTCTGCATGGAAGCAAAAGGCCATGCAAACCAAAATAACCACGACAGACTGAACTAAACAAGCATCTTTCTTCTTCTTCTGAAATAAAAGGTAATCTATTGTGGGGTTTAACTGCAGGGCGGTAGAGTTCTACAGTAACAGTATAGCCTACTGTCATTTCCTCATTTTCAGAGCCAATTCATGCATGAACCCCACTGATTCTGAAACAGATAAATAGGACACATGGTAGGAATGTGGCCAATGTGTTCTCAGATTAATGTGAAACTTCTCAAATAACCCCCACCCCTTTAAAAATAAATAAATTAAATAGTCATTGGGCTAAAGGTGCAGATCTTGTGAGCTCTACACAGCTCATGCAGTCTGAATTTATCGCTAACCACTGGTCCCCCCAGTGAACTGCCAACATGCCCGGGCATGCTGCAGATCCTGGTTGTCAACGACGCCTACGTGCTTTGTAGCTCACTAGCAGAGTTTGGATTGTGCTCCTGTTACTATGAAATACCACAAGGGCAAGGTTAATGAGAGCCGAAGAGCAGGATCGATGGTTGTTCTGGGAGTGCAGAGTGTGGCGACACGGCCGGGGGGAGATAAACTCATGGACTGGTATTTTAAAATGTGCCCGTTCACAGTCATGTTCCTGAAACACCAGGACGAGTCACGCCAAAGTCATCATCAGGTGGTGCTGATTATTTGTCTGACAACACACACTAAGTACACGTACACACAAAGCAAAGTACTTAACTATCAGGATCCAGATTCTCTTTCCTAATTTCTGCATATAGTTAGATCGCAGTCAGACTTAGTGGAAAAATATTTCTTACACATTTATGTGAAGAACAGGTAAACATGAGCTGCAGCACAGCTCGCAGTTTGGAGGAATCTGTATCTCCAGCTGGAATTGATCCCAAAACCTTTTACTTTTCCACCTGTAATCTTTCTGTGTGCTATCTGGGAAGACCTCTGTCTCCTGCTGATGCCCGGTTACAGAAACACAACAGGTCAAAAATAGAGCATGAGCCTACAGTCAGCCATGATGCAAACCATCATTGCTCGACCTTGCAATTTGTAGACTGAGCTAGCTGAAACACCCTGACTTGATAGTCATCTTGCTACACGCTCATTAGAGCTCTCCCCCTCCCTCACATGCACACTCACTCTTACCGTGCTTCTTCATAGCAACTTTGGCGTGTCCCACTGCATCCCAGGGTCTGGGGATGTCAAGGAAGACTGCATCTGCCACCCCTGTCACTCCAAAGCCATCCTTGCACACATCCTGGTTCCTGACGGTGACCAGATGATCCACGCGATGCTCCTTAAACTCCTCGGCCACCTTCTCTGCGCGCTGCTGGTGGAACTCCACTGTGTGGAGGTGACCTGTTGGGGCAATGGTGCGCAGGATGGCGTGGGAGAGGGAACCACTACCTGTACCTAGAAAACCACAGACAACAAGGGTCACGTAGTGAAACACAGAACATCTGAGAAGAACGCTTTAGTCTACACGAAACGGCCATTTCAAAATAAAAGTCAGCAAGCACAAACTAAATAACCAAGAAAGATTCAGACTTAAGGTATTATCAAACCTCATCTCTGTGTGTGGACAAAGCACTGCTAAAGAACTGGTCTTGGACAACACTTCACATTATGTTGCATGTATAGCAATCTCACTGACTTCCCTTAAATGACCAGTCTAGATACAGATACAAATTTTCGGGTTAAGTATTCTACGGAACAACGCAATCTCACAAAACCTCAAAATGAGGTGCTGTTGTATTTTAGAATAGACAGTAAACGCTGTCCTCAGTCAGTAGAGCCAGATCACAGATCCGACTACAACACACACCCACATTTTCACACTGCTCTGCTGTCTACTCTGGACGATAAGTGGACGCTACATTTCCGAGCAGGCCTTTTTCACCCTGAAGCAGCCCCGTGCTGTGCCCTAAACAAAGCCCACTAATTTACAGCTTGTGAACAAATGACACAAGTGATTGTGATTTTACAGGGAAAGTTGGGGGGGTGGAAGGGAGGACACCACTCTTCATGTGACTTGTTCGGGCAAGGAGTGTCGGGAACACAGCCAGAGGCCAGCAGATCCCCTCCTCCTTCTTCTCTCGACATTACATCACCACGGCCTTTGTTATTGTAGTGACAAAGAAGGCAGTGTTTAATACACGGCAGCGCTTTGACTTGCTCAAAGCTCAAACTGCTGGATTGGATGGTCTGTGCCTGCAAACACAGAACATTGAAAAACTGGAATGGCTGCAGCAGGAAACACTGGACCACATTAGAAGCTGGGGATACTTTAATAACGAGCCCTGTACAGGGCTGACAGAGCACGTCGTTTAGAAATGTTTTCGACTTACATTGCCTCATTTACAGAAAATGAAAACTTAGTCATTGTTTCTGTAGAAAGACTGAACTGGAAATTCTGAGTCACTGCACTAAATTAAGGTTAGACTTTGGTCAAAGGGGGAAAAAAAAAAAAGCACACACTGATATAATGACTACAGTATCAAGAACATTACTGATGGAAACCTTGCAGATGCTAAAACAATGAGAAATCTAGGTGGTGATATGATGCACCGCACTGTAACACTGCAGAGAATTTTGGTAAGACACTTGTTTATAAACCAGAGTTTACAGTGGAGGCTCAGACAGTACCTAAATGCTACTTGCATACTCAGACCATCAGCCAATGACTAAAAGTCTCTGGACCTCAGGCGTCATGCCAGGATAGTGACATGCTCAGTTTCCATTATAGTTACCCTGATTAAAAGGGAAGAATGATAGCAAAGTCTGGCATACACACATACTAACGGGAACTTTCGAAATTTTAAATTAAACCCAGAAAATGAGTTTTTAATTACAAACTGGCATTACCGTTCATCATCAGTGCAGCGTCTGAGTGCAAAGTCTGGAAAATCTGGAAAAGGACCACAATTGATAACAAGTGTCTCTCTAAATGGAGACAAATTAAAACACTGAGAATGAGAGAGTGCTGGTACTGCAGAGATGAGGACTGCTCCACTTAACATCCGAGTGCACTTATTTCTCACTTTAGGACTTAATACGATAGTGACTATGGAATACTGGTTTCAGTATGAGCCAAAAACTGAAAAAGGGAAACTCGGTTATGATGTGATACCACACTAAAACAGGACAAACATCTAAAAACAGGACATATAGAAGCAGCTGGTTTTACACAGAACAACAGAAAAAAATAGGCATCATTGAAATGATGATGATCAAATTTTAGCAACAACAAGACGAAAAAAAAGGTGTAAGCAGTGCGACGCATTTACAGGAGACATATGCTGTGAAAACTGTGAGATACCCTTCCAATGTGAGGCTTTCACACCCATTCTGAGTAATGACGTTACAACAAAGAGTCATGTTCTGACTAAGT
Organism: Copadichromis virginalis; assembly: GCF_057382275.1. Classification (NCBI taxonomy): domain Eukaryota; kingdom Metazoa; phylum Chordata; class Actinopteri; order Cichliformes; family Cichlidae; genus Copadichromis; species Copadichromis virginalis. The sequence goes on from NC_140636.1 coordinate 10,455,806, forward strand.
GTTGGGACACGAACAGTTGACCTTTACTATAAGTCGAGAAAGTGCATTTCAATGATTTTAAAAAGCCTCTATCAACATTTCTAATTTGCACACAGTGTTACACTGATTTTAGTGGTTACAATGTTTATTGTTGCATTTCAGGTTTATCATGCTAAACCTGCTCTTTAGTACTAAGGGTGTAGTGTTTGAAACTGACATTCCTCCCAAAAACCCCAAAAGGAAATTCATCAGACTTCCTTTTCTGAATGTTTTTTCAAAGTTTTAGACAAGTTGAGTTATTTCCCTGCGGTTCATGAGCAGCACTGCTAACGAGACAAAAAGGATCATGGGTATTCTATGATGTATTAAAAATAAATCAAACTAAAAACACTAGATACTTATAGCAATTAATATTAAATTAGTATTCACAACCTTTGCTCAGTGCAGCAGCAATAACAACCACAAGTCTTTTTGAGTATGACGCAAAACTTTTGGCAAACTTTCTTTTTAGGTTTCCTCCATTCTTCTTAAACATCATCAGGTTGGAAGGGGGCTGTCGGTGCACAGCCATTTTCAGAACTCCCCAGAGATGTTCAATCAGGTTCAAGCCTCGCTACCGGCAGCGTCACTCAAGGACGTTCAAAGAGTGGTCCCAAAGCCACTCCTTTCTAATCTTGGCTGATTGCTTAGGGTCATTTTCCTGTTGGAAGATAAACCTTCAGCCCAGTTCAGAGTCCAGCGCACTCTGGGGCAGCTCATCTGGAGCAAAGATGTCTCTGTACAAAACAGCATGATGGTTCCACCACCGTGCTTCACTACAGGGATGATATTGGCCAGGTGATGAGCATGACACTTTTTTTCCTTTGCATTCAGACCAAAGAGTTTTATTTTTGTTTTAGACAGACCAGAGATTTTTTTTATTTTTCATGGTCTCAGAGTCCTGCAGGTGCCTTTGGCAAACTCTTTGTGGGCTGTCATGTGCCTTTTACTGAGGAGTTGCTTTCATCTAACCCTTCTACCATACAGGCCTGATTGGTTATCCTTCTGCTCTCCACAGAGTAACACTGGAGCTCTGTCAATGTAGCCATTGGGTTCTTGGTCTTCTCACTTACTAAGGCTGCTCTACCACGATTGCTCAGATTGGCCAGGTGGCCAGCTGTAGGAGGGGTCCTAATGGTTCGAAACGTCTTCCATTTACTAATGATGGAGGCCAATGTGCTGCCTTTCTTTTTCCTTAGATCTGTCCCTTGATACAATCCTGTCTCTGAGGTTTACAGAGAATTCCTTGGATTTCATGGCTTGGTTTGTGCTTAAATTTTATTTATACAATACCAACTCACAACAACAGATGCCTCAAGGCAATTTATATGGTAAGGTAAAAACCCTACAATAATACAGACAAAACAAAAAACCCTCCAATGCAGATTTATCGATTTTTGTTTTTCATTTTTAATAAATGTCACTTTGTCAATATGGGGTATTTGTTTGAGGAGGAGTTTTGAAGGTAAAATGAAATTAATCTATTTGGATTAAGGCTGACAAATTGTGGGACAAGTAAAACGCTGTAAATACTTTCCAGATGCTCTGTACTACATCAAACATGTAGCTCTTGTCCTCGTTAGGACGTGGGAGACTGTCACATGGTGCGTGTCGCTTTTAAATTTTCGGAATCTTAAACCTTAGTGTTTTAGATTCAGACATGTTTTACAACGCAACATGTAAGAATCAACCACATCCATCTTTTCTCCACTGGGGAAAACAAACAAAAAATACCTACATGACTGTACATGCTACCAACTGAGAGCTTTGCTTCAATGCATGAGTTTAAGAAATGAATCATATCAATGTTTCTAATCTCCTCCCACAACAAGGCGTCAAGTCAGCTGGTAGCCACTGTACAAGAGGAAGTAGTGATAAAGCCAGAGTGGGGGAGGGGGCTGAGAATGGGAATACAACTGACCTGAACTGAAGGTCATTCGTGCTTACTGTTCCTCATCTTGTTCCTACATCGAGTACAACATGGTTACTGGCCAGATGAAATGCAAAACCCTGACAGAGGTCACATAATTTAACTTCCCAGCAATTTAGAAAGTGAAAGCAACAGCAAAATGTCATCTGATCATTAACTTGTGATGTGTGAATGATCCTCAATTCCAAATGTTTTAGTTAAGCTGCTTGAGAGCCAGCTGTAAGAGGATGTTGTGGCTAATGTTGAGAGTGATCATTACAAAGGAGTAAAGTTTAAAAATGGCCAGCTTCCATTGGTCCCTTTGAGTCGTCTTATACAAGATATAAGCGCACAAATGTAGCTTAAAACTGAATCAGACTTTCAAGTAGCTAAAGAGAACCCAGTTATACAACGGAAAGGTATTTATTGTACTTTCAGATTTAATTATTGAGGTAAATGATCTGATAATACACATCTGTAACGAAGATAATATAAACATCAACGATTAGCAGTAAACTGAAAGGTAAAATCAGAGCTGGATATTTTCAGTGAAAGGGATAAGTGAATGCCCTGTTGTAAAGAAAATGTATCTTTTAAAGACTTATCCTCAAAAAATATTTTTGATGACGCATTTCTGAGGTCCTCTGGAAAAATGCTGTTTATGCAGCCTGGAAAAATCATCTAGAAATACTTTCCACTCCACAGTCAGACACACTGTTACCAACCAACAAAAGCACTGTATAAGCAAGGTGTCAGATCCACTCTGGGATTTCTTAAACGTTAACTTCTAAACAACAAATGTTGTTCTGCTAAAGAATGGGCAAACATGAATAAATATTGTGCTTTGCAAAGGCCAAGTTGAGTCTTGGGATTAATCCAACAGAAATGGTTTGGAAGGACATGAAGGGAGCAACCACCAGCATCCCAGTTTAGTGTATTCTGGGCGCTACAACTGAGCATCGGGCTAAAATTTCAGGCTAACGTCAAGGTGCAGAGCTAACTGGCACTTATTGCTAACATTTAGGGCCAGAAAGTGGCATGTAAGTGCAATCCCCAAACAGCCCTCATAGGTGTGGTTAGATTTATGGGTGATTTACAGAGGTTTTGCGGTTTTCTAAAGACATGGGCAGTCGATTAATTTCAATATCAAGAGCAAAAAATAAGACATGCTTTTTTTGGCGTCACTGCAATTAACTGAAAATAAATTGCATGTTGCAAACATTTATTTGAAGCGCTTGACTTAAATATTCTGAAACCTATATTTAGGAAATTTAACAAAAAGAATGCATATGCAACAGGGTTTCCACGTCTTACACACGATCATGTCACTGTGCTCTCTTTATAAATACTAAAAAAAGGAGTAAAGGCTTCGGCTCACACTTGCCCAAGCGCTAAATGTTATCCTGACTTGATGTTCCACCTTCTGACATGTACGGTGTTACCCTTAGCAAATATTTGACAACTTCATTTGCTCTGGACCTGATTGATGACGCCTGATAAAGCTGTGAAGAAAATGAAGCCAGCAGGAAATCATTACCTACAAACCTTGGAGACCAACTTGCCTTCAAGGTGACTCCTCTACAGGAATAAATGCTCCTTCAGCAGGTTTAGCATGTCAGCACAAGAACAGCAAAATTATCACATCCAATCTCTGCTTGTTTACACAGCTCACTGGCAAAAAGTCTCCACAGCACATACTCGCTGTTGTTGTTGACTGTAAGGCTGAAATTTGTGAGTCACCACTGAAATGCTGATTTGTACCTCATTGACAAAAATGATGCTCAAGCGCCCCAAATAAAAAACTATAATCATTCAGGAGTTTACTTAACCATGTGTTTTATCTGCTATTCTAACTTTATTTGTTTAATAATTAAAGGGAAGACTTTTGTTGTATTCTATCTTGGCATGATGAAGCACTGCACCACACGCACACATCTTCTCCTACCCTCCTTTCTGCTTTCAGACTAAGATAAAGTGCAATCCATAGCCAAACACAATAACACACTCTGGGTGATTGCAATTAGACAAATGGAAATGATGGCCAAGCAGTGATTGGAGGAATCCCCGAGGACAAAAAAAATGGGAATGACACTAAAACTGCAGGTTACATAATGTCTGAATGTTCAGAGACACATCTGTAACAATCCCATAATGTTCAATACGAACAGCTGAGTTTCATTACGTGACAACATCTGGCTAGAACTCCAAGGTGTAAACAGGGTGATTCAAATGAGGCGATACTTAAAAGCTGCAACAGAAAAGATTTGAGGGCAAACTAAATTAAAAAATGCAGGACGTAACAAATCAAACTTTGCCACTTTAAGAGTAAAAAAACATTTGTTATAAATCCTCAGGTGAGACATTCTAAAAAGAGGATTTACAGCTTACCTGAACAATGTAACATTTTAATATTTAAGAGTTTCTTGGAGCTTCATTTAACATTTTCTAATGACTTCCACAACAAGCAAAGCTGCACAGGTCACTTACTTTAAAAAAATAAAAATTCAGCTGATGAATGTTGGATCTTACTAATGGATGACATCTCTACATCCATTTCATGAATGTCTGACAGAAGACACATGCGTTACCCCACTCCAGCTACAGGTTGGATAATAAGCATGTGCTTGACAAGTCAACCTTGTAAACATGTAAAACCTGTCTGTACAGCAAATTACTGCGAGGATTCAGTCGTCTGTTTGCTAAATACTAGGAAGAAAATATTAGTACCCAAGTCATCTGATTGCCTAACATGAGGTGTGGTAAGATTAGATGCTACTACACTAACAGGAGAGACATGCAGAGCTCAAAGAGGGACTACTAAAGTTCTCAATAAATCTGTTTACAAATAAACAAAACAAACAAACAAAAAAAAGAATCAATGCTAAATCTGTCAGCAAAACTAGGGAATCATGTTACTAAAAAACCCACACAGAACAAGTGGAGCTTCAAAGAACAGCTGATTAGTCCCTTGTGAATGCAGAATAATATTTTGGAGTGACATGCACATCCCAAATCATAGGTTAAGGGTTGAACATAGGTTGACTTGCTAACAAAATCATGACAGAAAACAGCTGAATATTTGATGACAGAGACTGGTGCAGCATCAGCAGCATCCACCTTTAAGACTTGACTTTATGCTCAAGCAGGAGCACTGATACCTTTTTAGTCAGCAGTGACCCTATAAAAAGCCACACAGACCCTAAAGAGGGATGATGGTCATAATCTACCCAATATAACTGAGCTGACAGCTGCAGTGAACAGACCTGTGAGTGAGCTTCAGCTTGATAATCGCTTGCTAATTCAAATAGACCAGTTTGTCCCAGCATCAATAAAACACCCAGTATACATAAAGTTTGTTTTAAAACAGATTAAAATAGCAATCCAATAACATAGTGCACTGAAACCTTTCACATCAATTGAGATCACATTTCTTTATGATTTTCTATGTATTTGGAATATATTGTTAAAGCAAACACACACACTGATAACCCTTCCTTTCTAGAACGGTTTCCATCCACGAGACATCACCATGATGCCACCCTCACCTGACTCGCACACGATGGAGCCTGGCTTCAGCTCCAGCATCATGGTAATGAAGGCGATGTCTGTGGTGTAGAGGATTTGTGTGCGGTGCGGCAGGGCAACTGTCCACAGCTCCGGCGTTGGGTGGAGCACATGGAACCATCCTTTGCTGCAGGTCACCTTTGACCCGTAACGCTGACCAATCAGGTCTGTGGAGTGGCGAATGACTCCATAGCGTGTCTGCGTTTGGGCACCCTGCTGCACCTTGACAGGCATCACATTGTTGTGGCTCAGGTAAATGATGGCAACATCCCCATCTTGAATGAAGTCCGAGTACTCCACAAAACTCATCGTGAGCACGGCCACTCTGGAAAAAGAAGACGGGCCTACTTAAAGGGCATTTTTTCTTTTTACTATTTTAATTACACTGATGTAGTTGGTTGATCACTAATTTGACATATTTCACTCAACTTACAACTTTAAAATCAGGATAAGCCAGGGGTGGGCAATTCCAGGCCACGAGGGCCGGTGTTCTGCAGGTTTTAGATCTCACCTTGGGTCAACACACCTGAATCACATGATTAGTTTGTTACTGGGCCTCTGGAGAACTTCAGGACATGTTAGGGAGCTAATTTAGCCATTTAAATCTGCTGTGTTGGTTCAAGGAAACATCTAAAACCTGCAGGGACACCGGCCCTCGAGGCCTGGAGTTGCCCACCACTGGGACAAGCCATCACTGTGAAGGGATTTTTTTTTTATAACAATTTCTTTTTACCTACAATCTACAGTTCAATTTAGTTTGCAAGCATCTCATGAGGGGAAAGGATGTATAAACTAATATGTTTTACCAAATCTTAATATCTTCCCATTTTGACATTGTAGATTCTGGTTGATCGTTTTGCAAACAATATCTTTTTAACTTTGTTTTCAATTGTATTTTCATTTTTGCACATTACAAACAAGCGGAAAAGGTAGTCTGCTGCTGATGCAGGCTCCTTGTTGCTTTGGTAACAACTGTGCCACTGTCACACGTTAATTGACGGAGCTGCTCGTGAATTGTCACGCGCACTGAACGTTGCTTATTAAATCCAGTATCGTTCAACCTCAGGACCAACGACTGTTTTAGTTCATCTGAACGACGGATCTACTTTAACCAGCTTCTCCTTCAAGTGAAAAAAGGACAAATTTATATCGGAGAAACATGGAGAAGATGTCAGTGAGATGACTTTACAGTTATATTTCTATTTGTTTGTTAGTTTTAAAGACAACTTTTTTTTCTCTGGTATTGAAGTCAAGCAAACTGTGATGGCTTTGCCTATTAGGGGCAGTAGATCGTGTTATATTACCTCTTCGCTTAAATTTAATTTCTGTTTATAGTAAAATAAAGAAAAACAAGTCAATAGAGAATACGTTTTGTGTAAATGATGCTAACGTTAGTTACCTGAGCAAACTAACGTTCATGTTTGGGTCGCATTTACTGTAAATGTTTTTGCGTGTTTGACTGGTTTTGTGTTTAAAGTGGCAAAAATTGTAACTCCACAAAACCGGCAAAAGGCCACAGTGCAAAACGTCTGAAAACATAAGTCAACTTACGAAGTTTTCGTTTCAACGTTTACATGCTAACGTTAGCGATGCTAGCACCTGTTAGAACACCGGCTAACGGCTATTAGCGGGGGGAAAAAAGCAGCCGTTGGAAGCTCTCCACCTACCTCCTTCAGAAGTAGTGTTCTTTGACTGCTGGACAAAACAAGCAAAAAATAGACTTAAGAGGACCAATTCTGTTCTTAATGCGGCTCTATGTTCAGCAGTGACATCCATTCATTCCTCACTCACACATGTGGCGTTGTTTTCAGAGGAAGTTGAATCGATGAAACCGGAAGATAACCCGGTGTACAAAGCAGCAACAATCAGTAAAAACCTCTTTTGCCGAAAACCTGCAGATTCATATGTTTATTTTGTGCAGTTGGTTTGCGAATTTCCAAATTTCGCCTTTGGCAAATATTTTTTTTTACCATCTGTACGATTATTTCCTGAACATTAAATAGGATAATTGTAAAAAAATAATAATAATACAACAACAACAACAACAACAAAAACAGTTATCACCAGTAAGTTAAACTAGTGGATGTAAGATTGTAGTTTTACCGTAGTAGGAGAAAAAAGAAATATATGCTACTATGTATTCGTTTGCACTTTAAGTTGCATTCTGTTTTTTAAAGGTGCTGATAATTTGTCTAAAACTAGAAACCAGAAAGCTGAACGTGTAATAAGTAATTTAATGCACTGCTGCAAAAATGCAATAAAGACCACAAAAAACAGAAATGGGAGTGAAATACCAGCGAACAAAAGGAATCCTCGCTGGAGCGCGTCCAATTGAATGAATGGACTACAAATACTGACCAATGGGAGCGGAGGATCGTCTGCTATAAATCACCATCTCAAGTCTTTAGTCCGGTTGGAGAGCTGCTGGGACGCTGCTGGTGCCTTGTGAGCTCCTCGGTCAGGAAAAAATAGGGATCTTTGTATCAAGCCCTGGTGGCAGTAGTAATAGTAATAATCCGCAAATTCTACAACAGGTAAGATTTTCGCTCAGTTTAATTTAGAATTAGGTCGCACTGGCAAAATCTCTCTAGCTTTTACGATGAAATTAAAGGCGCTTTTTACTACAGGAACTAATGTTAACATTTGAGTAGTTTTTTAAGGTGATTTAAAAAAAAAAAAAAGAAATACGATCAATTATGCTTAACAAAACTGATGTGGTGCATGTGTTGTCACCTGCTAAACGCGCTGCACAGCGGGATGAATCGTTTATCTGCTAAACCCCCCCCCCCCCCCCCCCCGAAACTAACACCCATTTGTATGTGCATGTCAGCTGTAGACTCAGTCCTGACTCTATCGGTATTTTGCGGTTTGTTTGGGGTTTTTTTCACCGTCTCTCCCTTCCGTCCTCCGACCAGGGATCAGCCATGCCTTTCGGTAACACGCACAACCAGACGAAGATGAAATACTCCTCCGAGCAGGAGTACCCGGACCTCAGCAAACACAACAATCATATGGCCAAGGTTCTGACTCCTGCTATGTATGAGCGGCTGAGGAGCAAACAAACACCCAGTGGATTTACTCTGGATGATGTCATTCAGACTGGGGTTGATAACCCAGGTATTTATTAAAAAAAAAAAAAAAAAAAAATCCCAAGCAGCTTTTCAGCCAAACTACCATCTGTTCGGTCTGATCCACTGCCTGTAATGGTCTCAGCGGTGCTTTGTGTCCCTGTTTGTGTGAGGGGGAGGCTTTTTGCACTGTGACCTTGTTAAGGGGATAAAGTCAACCAATTTTTACAAACATATGGAGTACTGATTCTATTCGAACCTGCCACTCTCCTCTAAATGGGTTTCCATTTTCAGGCCAGTATTGCACAACTTAAAAGCAAAGTGTAAAGATTACCAGAGTTACATAATGTATGCAGCTGATAGTCCCTGCTGCTTTCAATTTATTATGTGCGATATTCTCTACTGTATTGAAGACTACAACACAAATGAAGTTGATGTTATAACCCTTCAGGTTGGGATGACCTGGTAGCTGTAAACTGTATGGCAGGTAACTCTCCTCACCCTGTAGACTGTTTCTGTTTAGCTCTGACAAAATGGTCAAGCTGACCCTGAAGAGGCTGTCAGCTGAGGATGAGTACCCAGATCTCAGTCAGCACAACAACTACATGGCCAAGGTTTTAACCCAGGACATGTACAAGAAACTGAGAGAGAGGGCTACACCCAGCGGCTTCACCATAGATGGTGTCATTCAGACAGGGGTTGACAATCCTGGTACAGTAACAGTCCCAGTCTGAGCCCTGACGACACAGAGCACATTTAATTTGTGAGGATGTTTGTTTGTATATTGCTGTCCGCGGTCTCTTGTGACCCTGTTGGCTTCACGTGCAGGCCACCCCTTCATTATGACTGTGGGCTGTGTTGCTGGGGATGAGGAGACATACGAAGTCTTCAAAGACCTGTTGGACCCTGTGATCGAGGACCGACATGGAGGATACAAACCCACAGACAAGCACAAGACTGACCTCAACTCAGGCAACCTGAAGGTACCGCAGCTCTGCCATCGCTTAACAAAGCCGAATTTAACTCTGGAATCTCAGCCAAGCCTAATGTGACTCTGCTCTCTAAGGGTGGTGATGATCTCGATCCCAACTACGTGCTCAGCTCCAGGGTCCGAACAGGCCGCAGCATCCGCGGCTTCAGTCTGCCACCACACTGCAGCAGAGGAGAGAGACGCGCTGTGGAAAAGCTTTCCATTGAAGGTAAGGAGGCCTCTGTACTGAAAGAAGATGGTTAGTGACAGTGATTGTACTCTGCTGCAAATCACTAAGCTGATCTACACAGATGGAGACGGCCTGCCGCCAGATGATTGTTATATAAAAGCAACACAACTCTATGCCCTGAAACCAGTGATTCACGTTGCTCATGCTTGTGGACTCGTTTGTGAGGCAGTAGATGCCCCCTAGTGTTTGTTAAAATGCAGCACAGAAACAAAGGTGGATTAGACTCTTATGACCAATTTATTCTGATGCTAAAAACACTAGTAAATCTTTTTATCTTAATTTGATTTTCCAAAGCTCAGTGTGGAATTGGATCAGTTCAGCATTTTTTTTCCCCCAAACTGTTCATCACAGACCGGAACTGCAGCCTAAGAGTAATTTGTCCACAAATGTCATAGTGGATTTTTCATGTCTCAGATCTGTCATAAATCACGGCTCTTGTCCCTGCAGCTCTGGCCTCTCTGTCTGGAGATCTGAAGGGGAAATATTATGCCCTGAAGAACATGACTGACGCAGAGCAGCAGCAGCTCATTGATGACCACTTCCTGTTTGACAAGCCAGTGTCTCCTCTGCTGCTGGCCTCAGGGATGGCCCGCGACTGGCCCGATGCCAGAGGCATCTGGTAATGTCTAGTCTTTAATGCAGTTTGTCTGCCAGGAATATCAGAATCAGAATACTTTATTGATCCCTGGGGGAAATTATTTTTTGTTACAGTGCTCCATTTTAAACCAACATTAAGACAAGACAGACAATACGCTAACTAAGAATAGTACAATATATACATACATACATACATACATAAGTCACTTATAAATAAATATTTGGAAAAGAAACATGTGTAGTTGTAGCAGCAAACAGTGTGTTAAGTGGATGCGTTGTACATATGTATATGTAAATCTCTCCACTGGTATTTTGACTTAAAATTGTATTTCCTGTCTACAGGCACAATGATAACAAGACCTTCCTGGTGTGGGTGAATGAAGAGGACCACTTGCGTGTGATCTCGATGCAGAAAGGAGGCAACATGAAGGAAGTGTTTACCCGCTTCTGTACCGGGCTCACAAAGGTTGCTAGAAAAGCCTTAAGTTTCTAATCACTGATCTTTAGCAGAGTTTCTGTTCACATTAGCAAGACTCTAAGAGCATATTCTTATCTGTGCAGATTGAGAGCCTGTTCAAGGAGAGGAGCCATGAATTCATGTGGAATGAGCACCTGGGTTACGTCCTCACCTGCCCGTCTAACCTGGGCACTGGCCTGCGTGCAGGTGTACATGTGAAGCTGCCAAACTTGAGCAAAAATACCAAGTTTGAGGAAGTTCTCAAGAAGCTGAGGCTCCAGAAACGTGGAACTGGTGAGCTTTATTATTTTAGTTCCTACTGCTGGAACTGGTTTGAGTGTTCTCCAAATTTAAAACTACATTGAGCACATTTTCATATTTCACGACTAGTTGCATTTTCCTGAGCAGTACATGACAAAGCCTTGTTTAGAAATGCTCCAAATGTCAGTTTCTGTGAGGTGTGTTGAGTTGCATTTAAAAACCCTTTTGCTTTACCATCAGGTGGAGTGGACACTGCTGCTGTGGGTGGTGTCTTTGACATTTCCAATGCGGACAGGCTGGGCTTCTCTGAGGTGGAGCTGGTGCAGATGGTGGTTGACGGAGTCAAACTGCTGGTGGACATGGAAAAGAGGCTAGAGAAAGGACAGTCCATCGATGACCTGATGCCCGCCCAGAAGTAAATCCCTCCCAAACTCCCATTCTCCTCCATTCCTCACCCACAGTCTACTCTGGTTGACTCCATCCTTGAATGCACTCTATTACAGCTGGGATTTGTATTTAAGTTGAAACTGTTCCTGTAAGTTCTGACATCAAATAAACTGTTCTGTTCAAAGCAAAGCCTGCTTGTAATTCATTGCAGTGAAACTGATGAAATATTTGGAATATTTAATACTAGTCCTGGTAGCTGTGGAAAGGCCTGTAGCTAATTTAAGGCAAATGCAGATAAATGCCACATTTTAAGGGGAGCTGCTGATCTCTTTACATCAGTCTGAACTACGACGAGAGCCACCACCACATTCATTTTAAATGCTGCACAAGATGAGGGGAAAAAAAAATAAAAATCAATGCAGTGGAAGATTAGGTGCCCGAAGCTTCCAAGTGACTCTGGTTGCACTTACTCCCTACAAAATGAACTTAAGACATTAAACAAGCTGCAAATTTCCTTAAATGCATTTCCTAATAACTCCAGCACCCATTATGCATCAGCCAGTGTCCTTAAATACAGCTAAGTTTCCACTGACTCTCCTCAGCTAGTATTAGACTGGAATCATGAGACTTTGCTCTTTGTTTTGGGAAACACTGATGCAAATGTCTCAGATAGCACCGTTGAATTCAGTGAAGTTGGTGATAGAAGCAACTTGCAGGTAATTTTTTTTTTTTTTTTTTCCCCTCAAACCTTTGAGGCAAAGTTGGGAAACTTTGTTTAAGAGACCTGAATGAATAAACAAGCAGATGTCCCAACATGCACTGACATCAAATGTAATTTAGATGAAGCTGGAAACAAAAGCCCAACACTGATCAGACTCGAGGTTTAGGTTGACAGACACTTTAATTGAGACATGAGTGACCCTTAACCATGTGGGCATTTACATGGACTCCCCATCTCTACTTTTTAACAAAATACAAAAGGAGAAGAAAAAACAAAATGAGTATTGCAGAGAAGCCATCTTCAAAGTAAGATACATTATTTACACTGAAAACAGAACGCTACGTCATTTTCCTTTTTCCAGGAGAGAGAAAAATAAAGGTGAAATAAATAAGACCAGAAATGCTTTTTTGTCCACATTCACAGCATGACAAATCATATTCAACTCATTAATGTCGACCCTGTGCGGTCAGAACAGACTGAGATATTAGTAGGTAATTCGGTGATTATTGCCAAAAGCCTTAATCTATACATTATAATATTCAATACATACTCTGTGTTTTGTTTAGAAAAAGGAGACATTTGGAAACTGCTACTTGGATGATTGTACAGCTTAAATACTTCTAGATATATATATATATATATATATATGTATACTTTAAACCCTTTTGTTCATAGCTTTAACTCATTGGCAACTTTGGAAGCAATGTTTTTGAAAGCGATGGATGAGCCGGATATCCTTTTGAACCTGACGCCATTGAGGGAGAGACGGGGAAGCTTGCAAACCTCCATCTCCCACTGCACCAGGTTTTCAGCTCGCCCGTCTCCATGGACGCAAAGAAGCAGGAAACTCTCTTGCTGTTCGTAGTCGCAGTTGTTGGCGTCAAGCACCTTGCGAATCTCCCGCATGATATCACAGGGCTCCATGGAGCTGGTGGTCCTCATACTCCAAGTGAATCTGAGGGAGCGGGGTTTACTGTCTTTATTTTCCCCTTTTTGATCCCCAGGTACATGGCGACTGTTGGGAGAAAGAGACACGGAGGAGAGGTTTTAGCCTCACACAGTATTCCTCCTGCATTTTACAAAGCAGGATCTGTGAATATATTTGAAAGAAAAACATTTTATTTTGAAAAAAAATATGTTTTAAACAGGCAGAAGCAGCAGGAATTAGTTTGAATTAAATCATGTTTTACACAGCTCTGATGCATTTCCACATGAGATTTTCTAGCCCCAGTTTGTTTATTTTCATATGAGGGAAACAAGCAACATGAAAAAAAAAAATCATTTAAGTCTCAGCATGAAGCTGAAAAGCAGTGAAACTGACAAAATGCAGTAAAAACTTAAGATTGCACTTTATTTAAAGAAGCAAACCTCAAAGGTTTAGATTTCTTTCTACACAACTTTTATCATCATTCTTTACTCACCATTTGTTTGCATTTTGAACTCAAATATTTCACGTTTACTACATTTTGTCAGTTGTTTGATAGTGAGCAGCAAGTCTGAAAAACCCAGAAGACCGCTGCACTTTCTGCAAGCAACTTAAATCTGAGCCCACGTTTGACTCATTTCTTCAGGACCTACATCTCGTTGTTTTTATTATATTAGACACTTAGATTAGTCACACTTTTGTCCGCTTTACATTACTTCTAAATCTGGGATCCCATCTTTTTGCAGTTTTATATCCAGTGTGTTGACTTAATATTGAGTCAAGATGAGGTGCGCAAACTGTGACTGAATGTCATTTATTTAGTTTTATAATCATATAAAAGATAACCAGTCTGGCATATTGGACAAATTAAGCCCCTACGATATTTATACACTACAGCAGTCAAATATTTTTGAGAGTATTAATTAAAAGACTCTAGTGGAACAGATTAAGCAATAAAGGACAGTAATCACTGGATGAAGCTGTGATTAAAAGACCATCACCATCATCCACCATAGTCTTGTAAATTATCTGTAATTCAAAGATATTAGGGTTAGTAATGTAAGTACTGGGTAACAATGAAAAGCAAAATTATCCAGTACGCATTAGAAATGGTTCTGTTCTAGTCCTCGTCTATATTTTGACCTGTTTTTGCTCCTCCCATCACTTCATTTTGAATTTAATTTTCATTTCTTATGTTCATTAGTTTCAAATTCATTTACATTGTAACCAATATGATCATTCAGAGGATTAAAACGTTTCTGGGTTTTTCCACATATAAATTTTTATTCTCTGGAAATTAACTTGTATGTAAACTGGAGCTAGACACATGGCGGCAGTCTTTGAGCTTCAGGAGTGACAAAATAAACAAGCATGCCATGCTAACAAAAGTAGCTCACAAATACAGTGCCATGCAAAAAAAAAACAAACAAAAAAAACATTATGTCAAAAAACACTCAAAGACGAGGCTTTAAAGATGCAACAGTACATTCAAACGTCCCTGAAGGGAGTAAGCACAAAGTGGTTCCTATGCAGGGGGAAGGGGATTGAGCAAATTGGATGATGGTGCAGACGGAGACAAACTGAAGCCTACGTTCGGAAGGGAAGACACACTGAACGTGGGGGAGGTAACCTCACCTTGAGCCCTCAAGTCTCCCGTTTCTCTCAAACTCGGTGGAGACTCTGGGGCGTACAAGAAGATCAGACGGGGAGGAGGAGTCAGGGCGGGGGGGAAAAAAGAAGAAACAAAAAAAAGATGTGGGTCTTGCATGACAATCATTTTTTTTTTATCATTTCCAGTGAAAAATCATATTTAAAAATGAGAGAACGTGACGAATACTTGAACGACGACGAGAGCCACCACCAAAAAACAGAAAAAGAAATGGAAGCTTTGACTTCCATTGAAATCAACAAAGAGTCGTGAGAGAGAGAGAGGAGAATAAATAAAGAAATCAAACAAAGAAGTGATGACTGTTCATGTCCCAGACTGAAGCCAACAGGAGCACACACAAAGAAAAGCTTGACAGCGGTGTGTCGACGCAAAACAGCAGCAAAATAAGAGGAGATGCAGCCTGCAGGCCACATTCAGGTGAGGTAGGAAGTGAAGGCAGTGATGCAGCGCTACTTGACTGGACTTTATCGCCTCTCAAAAAGAAAAAAAGATTTTAATCTACATCTGAACAGCACACAGCTAAAATAATAAAAAAGCAGATCCTTCCACTGGCCTATAGGATGACAGGAGATAATAGGGGGGTAAAAAAATAAAATAAAAAAGTAAAAAATTACAAGAAAGCTGATTATTGCTCTGCAAACACGTCCTTTGACGATGTATCGTACAGTAAATGTATATAAAATCCCAGTTTAAGCCTTTTAAATACACTGTTAGTGAACACGTGACCCATCTATTCTTTCTATTTAACAATTTGACACGTGACATTTTAAAGACGTCTACTTGCATTTGGACTAATTATCAGAATTATTTGATCACTTTAAATATTACATTTAAAACAGCTTCTGAAATGCTTACCTTTCCTAATATTAACAGTAATTATTATTATTTTTTTAAAAGGCAACTGATGATTAAATCCTGATTTGAGCCGTGTGTGTGACGCACATGAAAACAGACACCGTTTAGAGAAAAGCTCCCTCCAACATGAAGCTCAGGCTCTAAAAACCAAACCAAATGTTCACAGTTTGTCCCTGTGACCGAAGCTGCAGCACGTTCAGCCGCGCTGCAGAAGCGCGCTCGCTCTGATCGACAGAACAAAAAGCTCACCAACTATTTTTAAGTCACAAACGTGAGCCGTAGACAGGACTTTGTGTATATGTGCAGTTCTGTAATGGCTCTCCTACCAGCTAGAAGACAAGCTGACAAACTGGGCAGTGAGATGACATGCGGGACATTTTAAGGAAAGCACGATGAAATCTTCTGCATTAGTCAGAAGTAATTTGCCTTCCTTGTTTGTCCTCGTACAAGTATTTCTATGGCAGGCATAATGAAGAAAATTCTTTACATAATGTGTTTCATGTGCAGTTTTTCCCCTCCATAAAGCAAAAATGACCTCTTTGGCTTACCGCTGGATTCATTCTGAATCCTTTACTGTTCCTGTGCATCTTATACACAGGAAAAATTAATTTCCTAGCCTCACTAGACTCAAGACAAAGACTCAAACAAAGACTCGAGATAAAGCAGGGGATTCCTTCCTACTAACCAGGTTGATTTCACAGGAAAATTTACTGGATTGCAATAAAAATTTAGACCTCCTGCAAGATCTTTCGCTCAAAGTCTTGACTGCCAGAAAAGACTTTTTGGGAGGATGCTGAACGACTACAAACAAGAAAAAAAAAGTCTGTACTGTAAGACAAGATTAGATTAAAAGCGAATAGTTAGTAATCTCCCCGTTTCTCGGACAGGATGGGTGTACTGTGTCAGGCTCCCAGCATGCATTGCAGCCTGCAGAACAGAAAACAGGACGGGGTTGTGGAGGAGGGACAGAGTCCAAACTCCTGACAGCTTGAGGGACTCGACAACAAGAAGACGAGCGAACAGACAGGACTGACAGCAGGTCCTGGGTCGGCCAGAGAGGCTGTGAAAAATCACAAGACCGAGGGGGGAGGGTGAGGCAAGGCGGGGTGAGGCAATGTAGGAAGGGAAGTCTGAAACTCAGACTTTAATCTCAGGAGAAATTGAGGGATGGAAACAGCCCCTTACTCTAGATCTTCATCTTCCTACAACTCTCTATATCTTCCGCTCCTGAATCTGAAAGAAAAAACGTGAATCTGAGGATGTGCCGGAAATCTCAGTGGACTCATGACAAGAAAAGAAAGAGAAGGAAAGAATATTTAAATGAATGGCATGAGGACAGGCTGAAAAGAAAAAAAAGAAAAGAAAGAAAAACATGGAAGATAATGAGAAGGAAGGAAAGAAGGAAAGGCTGAAAGAGACTGGAGGGCAGAAGACTTACTAAGGGTCTTTCCTCCCTGGGTAGAAGGGTTGGCAGGCCCTGTTTTGGCCGACTGCCGTTTGGCCGGGTCAATACTGACCCTAGGCAGAGAGGAAGAGCAGCAAGAGGTCAAGGTTAAAGGACACAAGAAGGTAAGGAAGACAAAAAAAACACACCGGGAGGAGAATGTGAGTGAACCTAAAATGTCCCGAGGACGAGGAAAATAAAGAAAACTCGTTAAGATCAGAGATGAGTTTTTAGCAGAAATGTACGGCGGCCCAAACCGGACAAAATGAAGTTAATGCCTATAAGACGAGTCAAAAATGGAACCAAGTAAATAAATAATATTGTTGGTTAAAATGGAGATTTTTTAAAAAAAGTGTAGCTAAGACTTTTCATCTTCAGAGGAAATTGAACATAAGACAGTTTAATAACTCCACTTTTCAGTTTGTTATTTTTATGTCTGTTCTTTGTAGCATGAAAAAAAATAATCATGCAATTGTTCCACATTTTCTGATTAATCCTTATTTAGATAATTAATATAATTGGACTCATTTTTAAGCTAGTGAACTTACTATTTTTGCTCTTTGTTGTGAACTTTTGCAATTGATATTTTCAGTTATTTTTACTTAACAGCAAGATCTTAAAATTGATGTCGCAGACCAAGATTGAACCCTGGTGCAGTCACTATTTCACAGGACAATAAAGATAACTTTAAACTAAAAAGAAATTAAGCTCAACTCTTATTTGAATACTCCATTATATTCATTTAACCAACTACACAATTTATTACTGTATTCGGTTTTATTTTCGACTCATCTTATAGTCTTTTGCTCTATTTTGTCACAGTGAGTGCTCCACAGAAATGAGGACAAACACAAAAACCCTAGTGAGACGCCATGAGTGGGAATGCAGGATGGTGATGACACCTGAGCAGAACCGACAGGAGGCTCTGGATGACGATGATGCTGCCAAAGGAAGATGACAGTTTACAAATCAGCCACCAGAGGGAGCCATGGGCCTCAAGACAGCTCCCTGAGAAGGCCGCAAAGCTCCTCTGATCTTTTGATATGTACATCAATGACTGGTTCAGTTTGGCCACAGCTACCATGCTGTTTCACAAGATCCGTTTGAGGAATTCAGTGTTTAATAGCCTCCTCTCTTAAATCCCAACCCCTATTGGAATGGCTGATCCGACTACTTGGAACGTCCGCAGGAAACCATCAGCATGTCCAAACAAAATAAGGCCTCCTTTTATAAAGTGGGACATTAAGAAAAGTTAAGAAAATGTCTGAAGAGACCCATTTACACTATCGTGTCACCACACACCCATTTTAAAACAAAAAACACCTTGTCGTAGTGAAAAAGTCTTACACATTGTTTAGTATGGGCCCAAATGCTGGAAGACACTAAACGGAAAGCAACGAGGGGAGACTATTTCCAGCACCTGCGTCTAAAACAACTTTCTGAAGACACAAAAATACTTTGAGAATTAGTATTTTTGTGTCTTCAAACATTCTCTGCAGCTTTTGCTTGCCTGACAGATAACCGTGAGACAAATGAAGTGCACTGAAAGCAAAACATGTTACAGAAGAAGTTTTCATTTTCTTCAGTAAAAACAACCTTGCTGATTTAAAAAGAATCACAAAATTAGAAAATATTTAACAGAGCATTTTAAATAAGGTCATTTCCATGTTAAGTTTAGGAACTGTGGAGTTTTTATGTTGATTTCTAAGTTAAAATCCTAATCTGTGATTTGTATTAGTACTAGTGCTGTCAGTGTTAACCTCGTTAGAATGACGTTAACGTCATGCTGACAGCACTAATTAGTACATTACAAAAAATTTAATAAAAATAGCCAAAAATTGTCAGTAAATAAATGCTGTATTATATACCTGTGTGATCCCCCCCTTTTTTTTGTTCTTCTGACTTAAACTGAAAGTAAAAAACTAAAGCCCAGAAAACCTTCAAAGCGAAAATAAAGGGCAACGAGACAAAAGCTGAGCGACGTGCCTTTTAGAAGACCCTTTCTCTGAACATGATGTTTGTACCCACCAAGGGAATGAACCAAGTCTACAAAAAACATCAGTGTATACAAAGTTGCATTTATAAATGTACTAAACGGCTTAGAAACAGATAAAAATATAATCCTTGGTGGTTTCTTACTGACACAACTGGGTCAAAGAAAGTAAGAAAATATATATTTTGGTGAATAATGCAGCAGCAGAATAACCTACGATGAGTTCAGTCATTAAAATCAAGAATCAATGGCAGCTGTAAGAAGCAACCTCATGCATGCAATGACGACTGATTAGTAGCAAGCTGCTTTGTTTTTGCTGTATGGGTAATTGACTGATTGTTCAAGGAGTCCGGTCTGCTTTCCCAATCAGCCTTTATCCACCCAGACCAACCGTGGCCACCCCGAGCACATTTACACACAGAGACCAGGTAAAACCCAATCAAAGCAAAAGGAAGTTTCAATTTTTATTTAAATTGCAATGCATTCATCTTAAAGGAATAGTTTGCCATTGTGATAAATTTCAATTAAGTCACTTTTTTAAATAAAAAAAGATGAAATGATTGACAGCTCCCTTATGTACAATAGATATATACGTGTATTAAAAATAAAAAACCAACACATCTCAGACAACGCTGTCAACAAAAGCTAACTGATACAACCTACCACCAATACTCAGTTGCTAGTTTTTTACTACACCTGGCTACGAAGTCTAATCGTCCCACAGTAAATCCTCCTGTCCTCGTGAAAGCTTAAAATTCAGAGCTTCTGATTCTTCTGTATATTCGTTCTGCAGGATGTTGAGCTTGAGGAGGAGGAGCTTAAAAAGGTCCACAACATAGCTCCTCCAGAACAAACACCTCCATAAAACTGTTTATACACAAAACAGCACAGATAGCGTTGGGCGATCCAGTATCCAGGGCAGGACGGGGAGTTTAATTTCCACTTGAAAGATTAAGAGAAAGAAAGTGGGCTACACCTGCATCACAGCCTCCTTCGCATACAAAAGGTGACAGATTTAGTCTAATCATCTGACTGCACTTAATGACCATAAATGGGCGGATATCAGCCGAACAGCTAAAACAGTACTGAGACCTAATGTCTGCCCAGGTCTTTTTTGCTTCCCCTGCTTTAAGCCAACAGTTCTGCTGACTCATGTAAGCTGTTTGTATGTGTGTAAAATGAGTTTGGTTGTTTCCACATACGCACACTTATCTTAAACTCAAATTTAAAAGACAAAAAAAACCCAAGAAGAGTCAAACCAGAGACAGAAACCCTCTCAATCTGAACAGGAACTTGTGCTCATGCACACAAATGACAAAACAAGCCCACGTCCTAAGTGTCATTTACAATAGTGAAACATAATGAGACAACAGTGAGTCTGGTTACATTTAAAATGAATCTAGTAATCAGGAAGTGAAATATCACCGCCATCACTGACCTATGAGATCATCATCCATCTCCACCATCTAAAAGTATAACCTTCATGAAGGGAGGACTGCACGCACAAGTCCTCTAATACATAACACATAAAACCAAACTATTCCTTTAAGGACAATCTTACCTAGACATTAAATTATGTTACTGTGGGTTACTTAGAGTCACGTCAGTAGACCTAATATGTGAGAACAGAAATCTGTCACGTTAATCTGATTGTAAGCAGTGTGTGTAAATGCACCCAGAGAGCGTTACTGTTCTGCTAAGCAATGTGTTAGTTCAGTGCCAGCAGCCCCACACGTCTAAAGAGTTTCAGAGGAAGTTGTTCTGTGAGACTGTTGTCATTGTTTTGGTACAGAGTGAAAGGCAGTACAAGAGTCCTACCTTTTGGTAAACCTGAATGACATGTTTCTACAACAGAATCAGACAAAGAAACAGTGAAAATGGTGAAAGAGAAGTGAAGGAAAGGGGAGGGGGAGATCGAATGAGTGAACAAAAATGGGGTGATTGGAATCATTAACAGTGAAAGGTAAAGATTCATTTGTAATTTTTTTTTAAAAATTCAGTATTAAATGATTTCAATTCCTCATTTTAGGTCAGTCATTGCAGGTGGGATGTCACTGGCTTGGCTGCTGCTTTCAGTACCTGAACTCGAGACTCTCACTGTGACAATATTAACCACAATAAGAAGTGCACAAGAATCTGATGTCGAGATTTCAGGGAGCCCTGAAAATGCAATTTAAAGAAAAGCTATACAAGACTAACCTCGATTCAAAATGTATGCTTTCACTTTGTTTTGTTTTTAAATGGACTATATCAAACTACAAGTATAATAGTAACACATACAGCCCTAAAGCACGCATAGTGCAGGAAATGATTACCGTATAAAAACATTACCACCCAAGATCTTTAAAGAATCATGGAAGTGAAATGATCTAAAATGGTCTGCTGTGTGTAATGAATAAAATGTTTGAATATCCAATCAGTTTCTTTACGGTGTTTGTAGGTTTTCTGGCAGCAACCAGGCAGCGACACACAACAAATGTAGACTTGAGCATAAATCACATTGTACAGGACAGTGAAGTGTTCCTCCAGCATGTAATTATTTATCTTAACTCTACATGGCACTGTGCTGATTGGCTTCAAATCTGAACAGAGTCACAGTAGATTATAAGGCACAGAGCAGAGCAGCGCTGGAGTCTTTCCTCTTTATATTCAAGCTTTAATGTTTTTAATCACTTAAAAAAAAAAATTTGCTTTAGAACAAATTAAACCTTTAAACTGACTGAACAGAAAGGAGCTAAACATCAACCCGTCACACTTCTCTACAAAATGTGCGCAGACGCTTTTCCTCGCCTACCTGCGGGTGAGTTTAGAGGTGAGTTTGGAGAAAAGGTTGCTGGTTCCACGGCTCCGGGTCTGAGACAGAGGCGTGGCATCGTGGGAGAGAGTAGGGGAGGCCGGCGGCCCGTTGTACGTGGCCGTGCGGCGGTCTCTCAGCTGGCCACCGTGGAAGGTGCTGCGGCTGGCTGTGCCTCGGGGGAAGCGGAGACGGTCGGGCGTAGTGGTGTTGGCGACGCTGTGGGTGGACGCCACCGGGTTCCTCTGACTGCCGGGAGACACGGCAACGTTGCTGAAGTGGACGGAGGGGGAAGTTACAATTAAAGCAGGTTTTACACTCCGTTTTTCCAGAGCAGACGTGTACTTCAACACACTGAACATTTCCACGTATTTGTGCAGGTAGAGTGTGATGGAGCCAGATTATACACAGTCACAGAAGCTGTGACTGTGCAACATACTCGAGTACACTTCTGCAATGGAAAAATGTTTGTGCAGAGTCACTGCACGTGCCTCTGCATTCCTAAAATGTGTGGTCTGGTTATTCTACGTGGACTTCTAAAACTGCCATGGGTTTCAAATACTGCAGGTTAGACATCAGCAGGGTAGGAAATTAAAATCACAACAGGACAAAGCCGCACATCAGCTGGTGGATTTAGACGCAACAGCCAGTCTGTGAATAACTAATTTGCAATACATTTTTTTTAAATTACAGCGAATGTTTTAGTCTTGCGACCACTGGCCTCACACAGCTGACCAACCACAAGCAGAAGCTGCATGTAGCACAGAGTAAGATCATCATTCCCTATAAACTGCTGAGCAGTTGTAGCCATAACTAACAGATTAGAACAGAGATGTCAAACGTCCGTTACCTTAGGGGACACATACAGCCCACTTTGATCTTAAGTGGACCGGACCAATGAAACTCCCCTTTCTGTCAGTCTAAAGAAGTGCACATTTAATCTCTGAGGTATCTCAAGAAGAAGAAGTGCAATTTCAACAGCACATCTCAGTTTTACTAAGTGATAAAGAAATGTTGCTCTATTTAATGAAAGAAATCTTAGTTTATCTATTACTTTGGTGTATTATGGATGGTTGTGGGAGGTTTTCATCAGTAAGACAAGCTGTGAAAGTTATGAAAATACAGTTAAAAGTCTAAAACGTATGGTCCTCCTTCACATTTACCAAAGACCGCCAGTGGGCCAGATTGGCATCTTTGCTGGGCCATTTCTAGCCCCTGGGCCTTATGTTTGAGACCCCTTGATTAGAGCATAAGTGTTTATTTAAACTGAATCCATAAAGCAGTGTCTGGTAGTACCAACAAGAGGCAGATTTATGATAGAGAGATTATCAGTAAACAAATACAGCTGGAAGATTAATTTTATGCATTTCATACCCACAGATGTGCAAGTATTTTGTGCAAACTGAGCTCCAGCACAGATCTGGTCTAAGAACCCAGCTTTAGTGCCTCCCTTTGGATTAAACGACTAATGCGCCACAAGGACTTCTGTCCTCATGTGTCTGTGAGTCATTTGAAGATTCTTCAAAGCAGAAAAATAACAGGAGAAATCTTTATAAGATCATTACATTGTTTGAGACCAAACTGAAGAGTTGGGACTTTCTGGGAGCAGAAACAAAATTAGGTTAACCTATTAAAATGGCGGCAGGGCAAGAAAAATAGTATAAGTGAGGTCACATGACCAAAACATCTTTATGATAATATTTAAGGCCAGTGTGTGAGATTTATTTCATTAAATTCGGAGCAATTTTAGAACAGGAAACGTATATAAAGCAGCTGGAACCAAAATTCACCAGCAATGAGCTGTTAATTTCACACCCCAGATGTCAAGCTGTTGATATGTACAATGAAACAGTGAGTTGTGAGCCTGATCACTTAAGAGTCTAAACAGAAACAGACGAGGGTCTGAGGAAGCTGGGACAGCAGGGGAGCCGTGAGCAGTGGGGGCTTTTCCATCATTTCGGAGACCAACAGGTGCAGGACCCAGACAGAGAAAATCAGGGGTCAAAGTTCACAGCAGAGGATGGAGGAGAGATCAGGAGCAGAGCTGTGTGAGTGCGTTACTGCAATGTCGCAAGGAGGGGGGGGGGCCCAAGCGGTCCTCTGGTTTATGGCTGGCAGAGGGATGATGGAAACATGGAAAAATATTATCACACACTGAGTTTAACCTATCGCTCGATTTCAGTGTGTAGATGCATATTTTTCTCCACTTCTCCTCTGGTTTGATCAGCGTCTGAAATAAACACTCAGAAATTTATCTGTCTAACTGACCTGCTTGGTCTCCCTGCTTCATTTATCATCTGGATTTTGGACAGTTTTGTGGAAATTAAATCTGGAAAAAAAATGTCTTTATTTAGCCACCTCCTGAAAAAGAAAGTGGCTAGTCCTAGTCTATGTGTCTGACTTTATAGCAGTGCAGTTACATGTCAGATTGACTACAAGCACCTTGACTAAGCCTCATTTTTAAGTCTGTTTATGTTGTGGAAAACTAATGATTCTTTTGATTCAGTAACACTAGCATACAGATAATACGTACTGAGGTGTTTTGCAGATCCGAGTATACAAATGCTTCTTCCTATCAACACCACCTCAGCAGTGTTACCAAACATCAGGTAAACCAAACAGTAGCACTAAGGCTCGTGTTTATATCTAAAAAGGTCTTCATTCTGACCATGAATCAGCACGTTAGACCGGCTAGACTTTGGTAGAGTAACAATAAAAAGAAGGAGGACATATTTTATTGAGGTATACCAGTCATTAGAGCAATTCATTTTACCTGCTCCTGCTGATGAGCATACATTTCAGACTCTGGCACCAAAAACCACTTTGCTTACTGTTTGTTGCAGGAAATGGTGTCCATGGTTTAGTTGTAGGGTTACAGAGTGTGAAGCTGGCTGGATGTGTGGGTTAGCAAGGGGCCAAACAGGGGCTGAGACATGAGAGGAGACAGACAGGGGGGTTTGGAGACCCTGTCGTCTTACTTGGGCGAGCAGTAGTCCAGAGCGTAGTAGGAGTGGGGCAGTGTGGCCCAGCCTGCCTGGCAAGCGTACAAAGGGCCGACAGTTTGATACCTCAGCCGCACCGAACTGGACGAGGCACCGAATGCAGCGGCTGCAAAGGCAGACGGGGGGCTAGTGGCACAAGCCATCTCAGTCATGCTGGTCATGCCGTAACAGGGGGGGGGACAAAAAACAAAAACCCCACCCCGAATCACAAACACACAGGCAGAAATGGAAGATAAGTTGATGAGAAAAGGGGAAGTAAACAGAAAGAAAGGAGTAGAAAAATCAGGGACTGAGACAAAGGAAATCTTTTCTAGGGATCCCATGTAGGTCCTTTTTTCCTCTATTAACAAGAAAAAGGGGTTTAAATAACTTCGACCAGTGTGAGTTTGAAATACCATACAAATATACATTTTCACACAGGTTGAGTAGAAGAGTCTCTAAAACAGTATTTATCTAAATCTAAAGAACTACATACAGACTTCAGGACCCACAACAATGATCTCACTAACAACAGTTTACTGACAAGTGGGAAAACTCAAATTCTGCTCCCTGTACTGATTAAGATGTACAATCATCCTCCTCTCACCTGTTCTCTTTCCCGTTAGGAATGACGGAGAGGCGGTCTGTGTTGTTTCTGTCACTGCAGACATACGTGTTCCTCCTGGTCATACCTGCAGATGCAGTGTTATTCTGCAAACAGACAAATGCATTGCTTCAGTGGATGACCTTTTTTTTAAATGAAAGGCTCAAAGAAACATGTGTTACAGCAATTAAAGCACAGTGCACTTAAATTCAGTCTATCATGCTGCCAATCTCACCAAATTCGAATGAGTTTTGTTTAAACTTGGAAACAATGCGGCAGACTTTAGAAGTAAAACTTGTTTCCTTTGTACTGTACTGATATGTCCCTCGTGTCTTTGATCTCTTAAACATTTGCATTACTCGATTGTATATTAGTAGTACTCGTCTGTCACATTTTGTATCGCCACAGAGGCTCACTGTGGTCGATGTGGACAGGTGGATTAATCGGAAGTGACTCACACAGAGACTGCCACGTCATGGTTTGGTGGCTTTAAAGTGATAGAGTGCAGCTTAAAAACATTTCCTAATCTCCAGACCATGAGACTGAATCACATTGTTAAACAATACTCGGGCATTGTTCGTTGTGTAAATCTGGACAACTACATCGACACACAAAACCAGAGCTCAGGAGTCGATTGCTCACTTCTTTGATCTTTTGTTTTTTTTCCTTACAAGGTGGGATCACATGTGATGTCACCTGTTAGAGGAAGCTTTACCCATTTATGCATCATTTTCTCACAGATGCATCTGAACACAATAAAGTCTTTACACCATTATTTCCCCTTAAATGCAGTGGACTTCCCCAACGCCAGGAAGTACACACTGATGTGTAAAATTGGAATTTCCTTTTAAGTAACCATGACAGCCACTGTCACTAAACACTCTCATTTAGCTTAACTCCCCCTCCCCAAAACTCTCATACAAAAACAGAGCAAACAATCAAGTTTAACTTTTAAGCCAACTGCTGAAACACTCACGCTCGGGGCCGTGGTGGCTCCTTTCCTGCGGTCAGGAATGTCAGCCTTGTTGGGGTTGTTGGCGTTGCCCAGCAGAGGGCTGGAGGGTGGTGCCCCGCGGGTTCCTGGGATGCTCGGTTTACGGAGCTGGACTCCACCTTCCTCTTTCACGCTGTTCTCAGCAGTAGTTGTCTGACTCCTCTTCGGATGAGCCATCCCTGGAGGGAGGTTCTGACCAACTATAGAAAGAGAAAGTATAATTATCAGAGTAACGTTTGCGGGATGACTCAAGAATACGTCTACCTCTGTCAGCAAATACAATTTTTAAAGAAGTTCTATCTAACCTACATTTTGAAAAAAAAAAAAAAAAATGACCCAGACTTAGTCAAACATAATTATAGTTACAATTTACAATATAATCATCATCACATTAATGTTTGTTTTTCTTTTAATCCATGGTGGCCTTGAATCAGGTTTCACCATTTACTAAATGAATAAAGTCGTCTTCTTAAATTCCCAAAATATCAGAAACACAAGGCTGAAAATGCCACAGCAGTTTTTGAAATCACAGTTAACAATGTTTGAATGTTGGGTTTCTGCTGGAGTATAAAAAGGTTCTCAGCGTTGCCACTTAAGCTGCAGATCTCACAGACAGGAAGCATCGCAAACTGAGGTTACTGACAAAGCATTATATCACAGTGGACAACACAGAGCTGTGCAAACAAAGGAAAGGCTAAAGTGCCTCTACCATGTGACAGGTTTCGATTTGGCTTCTTTTATCAGCTGAAAACAAGCAACTGACAGAAAAGTACTTTTATTATTAGAGGTGACGTACAGCAGAGTTTCAAGTCTGTTCCTTTTCACGTGACATTGAAAAGGAAAGCTAGGACCACGACACTGTGTTTCACACAATGAAGAAAACAACACACCTTGCTCGCTGTAACGTCTCTGTTTGTGGTTGGAGGAGACGCTCCTCTGGACTTTGAGGTGGGAGGGCGACTGGCCGTTGAGCTCACTGCTTGGCCTCGGTTTGGCCAGAGACAAGTTGCTGCTGGAGGCCGAGTCGCCGGGCTCCAGCTGAGAGACAAAGGACACATACAGAACATACAAAAACCCTCAGTTTCTACAGTTTTACTACAGTGAATGTGATTTATGAGTCAAGACAGACCAAAAATCTAGGGCACATGATACGCGATCAAAAGAATTTTTGTGTACAAAGGATCATTTTAAAACTATTATTTCTGATGAGTGAGAAAGCTGTCATTTGTGAGCTTAGAGCTTCAGATGGCGACTTCAGACCCACTTTGTTTCAATTCCTGCACCTTTATTTATATCAGAACCAAGCCCTCATGGACAGTAAGGGGACTTACATGACTGCTCAATTAGCCGTCTGAAAAAAATGCCCCAAATGCCAAATCTTTGACAACGAACTATTTCACATGATCAAATTTAAAACCATTAGGCTTAACAAACGGAAAAAAGCCCCCAAATGCTTCAAATCAATTATTTTAATGCACTTTAATATGTGGCGAGAGTCTGCAAACAAGGTAGAAGTCTATAAATAGCCGAGTCACACACTGGTTTACGAACCACTGATAGCTGAACGACTGAAGAACTAAGACGTTTGTTATGTTTGTACCTCAGAGGCCTTCCTGCCCAAGAGCAGGTAGGTGGCTGTGATCTCATCATACTTCATCTTGGCCAGAGACTCCTGGATTTCCTCCAAGTTGTAGCCCATCCCGACCATCACGTCTGCACAAGCAAAAATGATCAAAGGCTCAATTTAATAACCACTTTTCACGACACCACTGAAACTAAAAGGGACACTGTAGATAACTGCGATCATTGACAGTTCATTGGGGTCTACATTCACCACAAAGTGAGTGAGAGAGTGCTTAATTTTAGACCCTTTCACAGTGATCTCTGGCGATTACAGCACAAAACCAAAACATGACTATTTCTTTTAAAAAACTTGTTTTAAAGTTATGTGGTTATCAACTTTATGTCAAATCTATGTTATTAAACTGACTTCTCTTAATGTGATTTTGCACATTCAAGAATTGTGTGTGTTTATTCTGGTGACTGAGCCGTGCAGGTTTATGATCCCGTGATATGCGGTGGCGCTACAGCGGATATCACAGGATCGACTACATTACACTAGAAGTTTGTAATTTAGTCAAGCTAGACACGCAATGTCAGAAGCTTCAGGCAGTGAAGTTCAGCTAATCAACTTCCTGCCTTTCTGGTTCACCTTTGAAGCAAAGCAATGCTGACTGGAAAGGGGTTTGGAGTGGGAGGACAACATTTTTTTCCTGAAAGTCTAATCCGAAAGTTAAACTCAGACTACTTTTAAATTCCAAATCACAGCTGTAGTTGGGTTCAGAGCAGTCAGGTATGTAATCTGCTGTGTTTCATCTGAACAAATAGACACCTAACAAGTTTTTAATGAATGTCCACACATCAAAGCTGCGTGAAAAACGAGAAAAAGAGTCCCAACAAAGGAGAGATCATCGTCCATCTGTGATTTGTGGGTATAGTTTGATCTAGTCTTAAGCCAAACTTGAATCTGTTTCTAACCCTTACCTACCCTTTCAATGTTGGTCAAGCAGCGAAGACACAAGAGAATTGTCTCCACTCGCAATGTATGAAACTCAAATTTGTCCCCAGGAGACAGATTTACAGAGAAAGACATGCACAGCTTTGACATTAAGCTTCCTCATTGTCCAGGTCACATGTGTGGCAGCACACCAGGTAAAGCTGTACAGATCCAACATGATTTGTAAATATATTTGTGCTGTGTGTGTACCATGCATCACATGAAAGCTTTTTACACGCTGTGCAGTCTATAAATCTTTGAAAACGCTCTTCTATCTGAGACACGTTGGAGAGCTTTTTTATGCAGATTCCATCTTCAGAGATGGAGCGTCTGGTCTCCAAGGAAAGGTGTAGAAATGAGTCACCGGCTTCGCAGTGACCTGTGATGGGCTCTGACTTCCTGCCAGTAACCGTTCTGTCAGTGCAGGCTGTTTGTGTCCGACAGGAGATCGTTTTTTAAAATCACACTCTTTTTAGTGCAGATGATGTGCTGCCGTAGCCAAAAATGTATTTCTCAACCACAAACTCAGCTGCCAGACTTGACAACAAGAGAGAGGTGTGACCGCTTCATCATCATTTCAGACTCTTTACCCGGCAACCTCAGGGGTTTATGAATCGATTTTAAAATGTTACCTATTACTACTAAATATTTTCATGGCTTCTCTTTCTACTACACTTCTAAAGGCTTAAAATGTATAATTTTCAGCACCACTCGAGGGTTTCTTTGTGCTTTAATGATTTTAGTTTTTGAAACAAAAAGCTCAGCACAATAATTTTAAAATATCTTCATTCCTTTGTTAATTGCTAAGTATCTACTTCACCTGGGCACGAACACTTTGAGTCTAACACCAGGTTTCACGCGTGGGAAGAGAGAAAGCGAGCAAAAAACGAGCTGCGCCTCTGTAACCAGGCAGAACCACTGATCTGCCATCTTTTCCCGTCCTTTGTTGGATCAAGCTCATCTTTCTCACTTTCACACTCCTGCGTCCCAACACTTGTGTTTCCCTCTTTGATTCTCGGCTCATTAGATGGTTTATGGCTGCAATCTTTGACAAAATGCTCATAGCTGAAAGAAGAAAGGACATTTTAACACTTATCTGGTAACACTCTACCTAAGAAGAAAAAAGGATTACTTTCTAGGCTTGAATTATGTAACATTACTGGCTTTATTCATCTGTTAACGCTACTTTTTTTTAGTTATTCTGACATAGGCTACACAGGTTAGGTCAGTTATGTAAAAGTTCTGTGTGGCTATATTCAGATACACCAGGACCTTTAAAGGAATAAGAGCGCCTTGGTTGCCTCCTGATATTTAGCTATGAGCTGATCACGCTGTCAGTGATAGATTGTGCTTTTCCTTTTTTCCCCTAAATAATTCCCACTGAGCTCATTGCTTTTCACAGTTAATCAACACGGTATACTACAAGCACAGAAAATTAATCTAGAGAGGCATGTAATTCTTATGTGCTCAGGTTTAAAGCCACATATGCATTCATTCATCTATGCAGCTGGCATGAATCAAAACTAAAAATATCAAGACTCATGTCACTGTGGAAGAATTATGGAGAATGTCCTCCAGGTCTACTACTTCCTTACACGCATCACATAAAATCAGACATTTAAAAACTAAATGGTGAAAAATGTTTATCCAAGAGTCCACCCATCCCCTACCCCAATAAATAAATATATCAGTTATGAATTCAATAATGTAACAGGCATTTGAGGATTTGGGGCCTTCGAGGTTGAGGATTTCCTTTAAATTGATCAGCTAATAGTTTCACCTTTAAGCTGGCCTGTTCACAGTGTTTCCTGGTGTTAAGAAAATAAATGCTCTCTCTATTGGCCCTTGTGCTGCTGAAGCCTTTAGATAAATTAGATGTCATCCACACTGAAAATTCGAAGCCTTTTCCTGTGTAAGACAGCATCTGCTCCACAATGCATTGTTTTCATTCAGTAATAATTTTAGGTAAACTTTTGCAGGCATTGTTTAGAATCCAGAGACTAGTCGGCAACTTCAAGACCTCATTCTCTCCCCTCCTCCATCTTTCTTTTTTCCGTTTTCCTGGGTGATTGGGAGTTCGCACCGACACATGTGCACCAACGGCCGACCCCAGCTGCAGTTATGTAAGAGCTTTCATCCAGGGCATGATGGGGAGGCTTCTCTGGTTCTCTTCTCTGCGTGCAGCAGCGCTGCTCGAATTTATTTATTCATCGTCACGTTTCATCTTTTTTCCTTTTCAAGCTCTTCAGCACTGAAATAATGAGACTGCCTCTGCACTGTGGAGCCGTAACCCCACTAACGTTCGACATCTCACGTCTCCTCACTACTGACGAAAATTACCGACTGAGCTTTTACAGTAATAATGGAGAAGGAGGGGGTGTGTACTTTTTTCTTTTGATTATAGAACAGTGTATATGACAGGCCTGAAAGTCAGAAAACTGACTTAAAAAGAACTTCAATGATGAAGCAATCCATCCTTCAAAAGGGGAAAACAAACAAGCAAAAAAGCAGTTACGATATTAATAGTAACATCAGCCTTACCTATTCTCTTCTGATCTGTGATGTCCAGCTCTGGTTCAGTGTAAGGTTTGAGCTCGTCATCATCAAATCCTGCATTGATCCATCGATCCTTCATAATTTGCTGTAAAAATAAAGACAGACAATTAGAACAGATGTGGCTACACATACGTAAGAGAAACAAACAAAAAACAAACGCCGACGGCACACATGCATACCACCGAATAAAAAGTGGCCTTTTCTTTTTTCCCAGCACAGAAGTTTACAGGGTTTTGTAGGCAAAACAGGCAAACCTGAATAAACTGTGAGAAACTAATAGTTTGAAACGTTTGAGAGTGCTCAATCCTCCAGGTAAGGAAATCCCAAAAAAGGTGATCCATTCATCTGGACACCTTTTCAATGGGAGAAACTGGCGAACAATGGGCTGTGAGGCCACAGTCCATTGTTATTCAGTGGGCTGGTTTCAGTCATTATGCAAATGTACTGTTTCTAAGGTTGTAGAAACCTGCAGTCAGCTGAGACTGAGGAAGTCACTCCCACTGAAATTGCTAAGTAGTTCTATGATACTAGAACTATAACCTTTGTCTCAGCTTTAAAAAAAAAAAAAAAAAAAAGTGAATCAAATCAACATATATTGGGGGCACCACAGCTCATGAGGTTAAACCTTTAGTAGCTCTTAAGGTGCATCTTCAAATATTATCTGGTGTTATCAGAAAAGGCTTAGTCCAAAATAACTGGTGTGGACAGATGTTACAGTTTAACAATATTGAAATGAAATTTTAGTTCAAGTCTAAACTTGACAGATTTATATTTCTAACAATGCATTTAACATCCACTGTAATAACAGATCAAACAGTAAGTCGAGTGCATGAGGCATTCCACTCAGGTTTAATTACAATTCAGTCCTTTCCCAGAAACACTACACATTGAACTGTGCTCCATCACATTTGCGTGCACCCTTATTTTATTTCGCTAATCAATCATCAGCTGATCAATTGGTCCCTGGGGTTTTACTGAGGACAGAGCCAAACTAATTATCACGCTCTGCTGTGGCTGCCATAATCCAGGTCAATCGTGTGGCATCAAACGCCAACAGATGTGACCCCGACATTCGAGCCAGCACTATTTATTTTAACTCACGTACTGTCTGCTCTAAAGAATTCAGCAAAATGCAATCAAGCCATTTCCTTGAAATGAAAGGCGAAAATCAGCTTTGAGATTAAATAGCAAGTTCAGAGCTTACATGCCAAAAATAAACTGTGAAAAGAATGATTTTTCTTTGTGTGAATGATTTACTGCGGAGTGTGAACAGCTAAAAGATGATCATTCACACATTGATCTGTGGAACAATTCTCTCTGTCCTCTCTTCCTCTTACATTTAACACTTGGATTATTCCAACCACCGCAGATGTTCTGACGGAAATAAAAAGTCCAGGTATTTCTGCCATTTTCTGTCAATCAACTTTGGAAAACTGATTTATTTTTGTCCAGTAATATTTAACTTAGTATGTGGACTCTGAGGACCTTTAATGCTTTTGGTCAAGAGGTCAAAATTTCATTTGGCTCATCAGAGAACATGCTGAAGTCTGATCGTACAACACCGCTGTTCGTTATCCTCCTACTTCTGCTGGAACTTTGAAATGTACTACAGACACATTTCTACTTATACATGAATGTTTTTTTTTAACATGTTTGCATTTACAGTTTTGTAGCTTTTGCTGCTCATCTATTATTTAATACTGTGACAAAAAGCACAAATGTTTCCTTAACAATAACTGGAGGATTTCTTGGACCCCAAATATTTGATCAAACAACATTATATGCTGCTCAAAAGGCAATGCACAATTACAAAAACAATGTAATGAAACTCATTTACAGTCAAACGGGCAATTTCATATTATATTTTGCTAACAGAAGAGTTTTGAACTCCTATTATGTTCACTTTAGAATCATGTGCTGATTAAAAGCCAAAGATATTTCACATGTCATCTATTAACCAGCTAATCCTCACATCCATGATGCTCGATGGATTTTAGGTGTGAGCACATTTCTGGACACCAGATTTACTGATAACAGATGGATTGTTTTCAGCAATGTTCCTGTTAAGTTAAAGCAAAATGAAATGTACTCGTGAGGACTGTGTGCTGTTTCTACTCAAAGCGAACTGAAGTGTTCGCTAGCACACTGCACGTTTTGATCTTGCTAAAACCGGGAGATAAATAAAATGCATTAAAAACGCAGCTGTACTTTGTGCTCATAATGACGCAGACTTAAATAAGTAGGTTATATGCACCCTCTTGAAAACTGATGTATACTCGAGGCACAAATGAAGGCAGAGAAGTGATCACAGAAGCCAATTTTGGCACAAACACAAAAACGTCGATGCATTATTCATGGTTACAACATCATAAGAGGAGGAGTAGAGCGTGGGCCGGGCACACACGCACAAAACAGGACGCCGTCGGCGTCAGAGGAGATGATGCAGTGGGGAGATGCAGGGACTGAGAGGAGGGGTTTGAGGATGGATGGCATTCTCCAATGGTGCAGACGTGCTCTGGGAGTGCGTTAAGAACTAAGAGGTATATTTACATTTTCTGCGTCCTCCCTCACCTCGAGAGTACCCCGCTTGGCCGGGTTGAGCACCAGGAAGCGTTTGAGGAGGTTCTCGCAGTCTGTGGACATGTAGAAAGGGATGCGGTACTTCCCTCTGAGCACACGCTCCCGCAGCTCCTGCAGAGAAGGATGAACGGACTGATCTCAGATCATTGCTAGAAGAAATGTAGGGGCTGGTTTGTAGACTGTAACATCGTGCATAAGCTTTACTTTAATCATTTAAGAGAACCTGGAACAGCTTCCACAGGATTTGCACCATATAAACCCATGGTACATGTGACACTAGACAGTACCAACAGTTATATATAACAGCA
The DNA here is from genome assembly GCF_057382275.1 of Copadichromis virginalis. Classification (NCBI taxonomy): domain Eukaryota; kingdom Metazoa; phylum Chordata; class Actinopteri; order Cichliformes; family Cichlidae; genus Copadichromis; species Copadichromis virginalis. Next base: position 10,490,268 of record NC_140636.1, read on the forward strand.
TTTAAATGACAACTATGATTGTTTTTATTATCGCTTTCTCAGTTGCTCTAATTGGACTGCTAAATGTAAAAACATCTTGTATTGTGTAACCTAGGATCCAATATAATAAGGTAGTCACTTTTATTTATAGAAAATATGGAGAAAGAGCATCATCTCTCTCCTTCTGCTATGAGAAAGAAGCTGCAGCATCATGTCATCCACACGCTACCTTAAGATTCTGTCCGTCAAATGGCAGCGAGCCGCTGACCAGCGTGTACAGTATCACCCCCAGACTCCAAACGTCCACCTCTGGCCCGTCGTACTTCTTTCCCTGGAAAAGCTCCGGTGCTGCGTACGGCGGAGAGCCGCAAAACGTATCCAGCTTGTTGCCCAGAGTGAACTCGTTGCTGAAGCCGAAATCTGCGATCTTGATATTCATGTCTGCGTCGAGGAGCAGGTTCTCAGCCTTTGAACAGACAAACCAGTAACTTTTAGGCAATCTGCTGAGCACTGAACACTGGTCAGTGTTGGAGAGGCAGCCACATGAAGGCCAAAATGTTTAAATAATTATTTCTTCTGTATTGCTGTCATTCAGCAGCATGAAGTTTGTTTTTGATGATATTATTGATAGACTTTATTAGTGATTATTTTTTAGACAAAGCCAAACACGATAAGCACTTTTTCTGCAGTCGCTTGATTAATCATTTTGTCCATAAAGTGTCAAGAAAAGTGCCAAAAATCAAAAAACCTGTTTATTTATTTATGAGTCCAAAAATCCAGGATTATAAGGCTTTAAAAAACACATAATTTCTCCTTTGTGAATGAATGAAGATTTCAACCCAGCCATCTGCTCTTTGCTGACATGTAGCTGTAGGCGAAAGACTAATTAGAAAGCTGAGATGAGTACACAGAGGACTCATCCTTCCAGCTGAAACACTGAACTGACATCCTGAGAGGCTTGCAGCTGCATGCAAACAGCACTCATCACAACATGTCTGACCGTCAAAATCTCAGCAGGTGTTGCTGCTGAAGCCACAAAAAGCCCAGAATTCCTCAGAGGCACAAAATGGCCTACAAGCCCGAGGGACAGTGTTTGGTTAAAATGTGGCTTGTATACCTCTTCTACATCGAGTGTGACATTTGGACGCGCGCTGAGCAGCTCCGTGCTGCTCTGTCATCTCCCTACTCATTGATCATTGATGAAGCTTCGCAGAGGAAACACTTTGGATGTGCAGCTGCTGGCAGAGCAGATACACGGGCCTCTCTTCTCTTAGCTACTCCCACTGATGCCGAGATAAAAATACAGAGGCATCAATATTTATAGTTGGAGAACTAAAATGGAGAGCATCACGGCTGTGAAACAGAAGAGGCGGGAGAACATGTAGACAATTTATAGGGCCACCTACTTTTTCTTTTTTTTTTAACACTCCTCCCACCTCTATGGTGCAAAGATTTGTTTCATGGTGGCCATAGTGGCCAAGGACACTGTCGGAAAAGGGAAAAGATGAGCCTCACTAGCTGTGTGTGTGTTGGATTCATCTGTGGGAACATGGGAGTTAAGACGGGAATCATAAAACAGGGACTGATGTGACCTTTAATTCATGATGGACAGCAAACTCTTTAAAATCTACTGACCCTAATATAATATGTACAGTATATCAGCTTCTTAAATGTGAAGATTCTGAGGACAGAAAGAGGAGTTCAGATGGGGATCAAGTTCCTCAAATACTTCAAGTTGAAGTAGAAATACATACAATACAAATACCAGCTGGATACAAAAATAACAGTGATCCCTTTTAATCTGAATTAATGACTTTCAACTGAATGATGCATGATGCACACCACAGTGTGACCTATAAAGGCTTTTGGATAAATACTGAAAATTCAAGTTCGATCTTTTTTTATTTGCTGTGTTTGCATTTTTAACCACTCACCTTGAGGTCTCTGTGAACAATGTGCTTCTGGTGGCAGTACTGCACCGCCGATACAATCTGTGCCGAACGAAACACAAGTACAGCTTAGTTAAATGTTCTCAGACTGTGATAAAGGATGTGGTGTAGGAGGAGATGTGGTTGAAACTAACAGGAAAGATACAACTCAGCTAAGGTGGGGCTGACGACACCAGAGCGGTGAGAAAACAGGTTTGTGCAGTAGCTCTGTCGTACATTCGTCTGACTCGTGAGGCACGTACGAGTATTGCTAGTATCAGGGCACAAGGAGTTCCTTTGAGTGACACATTTTAGAGCTTTTAAAATGATCATTTTTGAGTCTTCAGTTCCCTTCATTTTTAAGGCTTCAAGATTTGCACAGAATTTTATTTGTGTTGTCTTGAGAAACCAACACTACAAAACGCAAAATGTTAGTATATCCACCAACTCAGATGCACAGAGTTTATAACTTAAACACTGGCAAAAAACACCACCAAACTGAGTTTTTTGCATGTTTTCAAACTGCATCAAGGTTGTGTCACTTTTATGAGCATTATCAAAACAGTTCATAAAGTAGAATGGTAACAGGATAAACTTCTTCAACTGAAATTGCAGCTAGATCTGATTATCAAGGGATTGTTTCTCATTACACAATTTAAGATAGTTTTAATCTAAAATCTGATCACACCAGAGGCTGTTTCATTTATGATGCCAGATCACTGTCGTTCACTACTAATTAAACCAATACCAACACGGGCAAAAAGATACAGAGAGTCTGAGTGTTGAACATGAATACATAACAGCCAGGTGTTTTGGACCAGCTTCTTAGCACTTCACACAACAGTCGATGGCTTGTTTGTGACAGTCATGAAGAGGTAAGTGATGGGGAAGCAAGTCGGTTTAGACATTTCATCAGTCTCAACACAACAGAGACGCTTCTGTCCTCCGAGGACACACAGAGGACAGCGTCCTGTCTGAAGCACAGCCAGGAGCAGAGGTGTGAAACCAGAACACTGCAGGGGGAGAAAGCTGGGTACCTGTCTAAATTTAGCTCTGGCCTCTTTTTCCTTCATTCTTCCGTGTGCAACCAGGTAGTCAAACACCTCTCCTGCAAAAGAGCAGAAAGAGAGAAATTGAGGAAAACACTAAAAGTAGAGAATAAGCAGTGAGGAAAACGGATACGAAAAAAGTAGACAAACACAAAGTGAATCGCAGCTTCTAAAAATCTGCAGATAAAAATAACTTATACGCAGCTGGCCTGCACCATCGCCCATGTGCATGGTTCGAGGGCGTTTCTTGACCATATTGAGTTGAGCTCGGCAACGCTTCCTCCACACTGAGCCTCTCCTGGAGGCACAAAGCTGCCGCCGAGCTGAGCTCCACAGCAGCAGACCCTTCCCTCGGCCCACACGCACAACCAAAACGTGACTACACTCCCTCGTGTGTTAATTGAACTCGAGTTGCTGGTGCGTGCATGTGCACACCCATACTCGGGTGATAGGAAAAAGAGAGAAAAAAAAAACAAAACAAAACAGAAAAAACCTCCCCCACTTCTCTTGAATCCTCAAAACCCTTCCGCGCTCTCGGCGCTGACCTGCAGAGGCAGCCAGAGTGTGCGATTCTGTACTTATAAGCATCAATTCATCAGCGGTCTCTGACTCAACCGCTAAAGACAGAATGAGCGTGCTGAAACTCTGCATGTCAGAGGTAAACAGCATGTTGTATGTTGTACATAAAGATGAGCTTTAATAAAAACTGCATGCAGAACAAAACTATAATTTTGTTGTCTTAAATTAATTTGAGGCACAAGACTGTAAGGCTTCTTAAATTCTGCCATCACTTTTCTGCACTATCAAATAATCCTGGGGCAACTTATCAAGTCGGACTCAGCCACAGTTAGAAAAGACGAATAGAATAAACTTGTCACTTTGTCATTCAGCACATACAGTTTTACAAATTTACTAATAAATCTAAAAATAAAAAAAAGGATCTAGGATATACACATGTAAGAATCTAAGAGAAATGAGCTGTATACATTATGGAAAAAATGTACAAAATATCAGGACATAATGATATTGCACAGCAATAACAGCATTCCAGGTATGAAATTGCACTGCCCTAAATACAGTCTCATGTGCATATATACTGGAGTGGGCAGTTTGGTTAGTTATTACACGCCACCTCTTTGCACCGAGTTTTCTGCTCTTAAACATCACACAGCAACTTACTGCCAATGGTAACACTAATATTCTGACACTAAGCAGGTATTCTATCATGACAACATTAGTTAAGCTGCACTTTTTTTTCAAGCAACCTGACAGGGTCACCTTAAGATCCTGCATGACTTCTGAGAAAAATCAATGACGAACTGAAACAAGTATTCGATTTACGTCACTAAGAGCTAATGCAATTGGCCAGTGATCAGAGTTCCCATCTCAGTGATAATGTGATTTGGTACCCAACAAGCATGTCTTCACAATTTGTCGTCTCTGCTCAGCTCAGCAGTCCAATAATGAACAGCTCAAGCAATCGATGGAAAGATGTGGCATGACATGACATGAAATGAGAATTCAGAAAAAGAAAATTTCCCCCAGCTGAAGACTTCCAAGAGAAAACTCTTTGGGGGTCTTACAGCTACATATATCTCAAGTTGGAGGGTAGGCATAGTTTATTGTAGCTGTTGCGTGCTCCCCTTCACTCCTCTTCATTTACTGCAGCACAAAACCTACCTCACCTCTTTCACAAGCTGCCTCAAGCAGACTGGGAGAGAAACCCTCAGCTATCCTGTGACCACGGCACCCACAGGCAAATGTATTTGGATGTCAGTGTTCGCAAAAGTATGTATTGAAGGATTGTTTCAAGGCTCTGAGTGACAGTTTGCACGCCCTAAAAGGTAGTATGACTGAGACTTTGATAAGGTAAGGCATGAGGAACTGTAGCAGCTGACCGTGTGAACAAGACCATAATCCCAAATTCACCTACAGAAACATTTTAATCTCCTTCATTCTTGATAAATCTTGTTCACTAAGGTTTTTTCTCTTGTCTTAGCTGAAGCTAATCTAAGAGCAAGTTAGTCTTAGCTTTTAAAGGATGCTTTTCCAACAAAGTCATTTATCCAGTGAACAACTGAAACTAATGTTTACTTTAGTGGAAGACAAAATGTTCAAATCGCAAACATGCAACACTGTAGGAACTTTCAGACATGCAGTGTCCCACAGAGCTGATGGTAGCTGACCAACATGTTTTTCCTGCTCTGACTCGTCTCCTGTGTGTTGAGTGGATTTGTTCATTTTCCGCATGGATTAATACTTATGTCACTATGTTTCAATGTTTGGGGAGTAGCTTTAAACTTTACATTCCTTTTCATATATACTGCATGTGGGATACAAATGTCTCAGAATGTGGCAATAGTTTCATGAGAGCTTTCATATAAGCATTTTGTAATTTTGGTAATAAGTATAAAAGAATGTGTTTGAACTCTACGTCTAATTAACTTATGTTTAACTTAAATTTGGTAGTTTATAAATTATAGTAAATTTTCTGAGAATAAAAATATGTCAATGCCTATCATACAGCGCTGCACAAAAGTCTTGAGTCACCGCTCATTTCTATACATTGCGGTAGGAAAATAGGTTCATTGCGTTAATAAAACATGCAAACATATAAAACAGAGTTTGTACAATTCCAATGTGCTCGAAAGTGAATATTTGGTGTGAACACCTTTAATCTTCAGTACAGCTTGAACTCTCTAAGGCAGCTTTCTTATCAAGTAGTGTTCAGGCTTCTTGAAGGACATTCAAAGCTCTACTTTAGATGTTGGCTGCCTTTTTGTTGTGCCACAATTCTTCAAAAATGTTGCTTTTCTGGCTCTGGGGAGGCCAATCCATGACTGATCGTGTCCCACTGTGTGTTTTTCTATCCAGATGTGCTTTTACTGCACTGGCACAGTTCTTATGATCACTGTCATCCTAAAAAATGAAGCCATTGCCAATCAGATGCTTTCCAGATGGCACTATGTGGTGGATTAAAATCTGACAGTATTCTTTTGAATTCATAATTACATCAATTTTACAAGATCCTTAACACCACTGGCTGAAATGCAGCCCCAAATCATGACACAGCCTCCGCCGTGTTTTATACATGACAAAAAAGGCACAATGCACACCATGCCGAGATATGCCACATTTGTCTGATAGCTCTATTTTATGCTGATCCAACTGTGTTATGATTGTCATTTTTCATAGATTCAGCAAAAGAGTGTTTTGGTGACAGGCTGCTAGTAACAAAGTGCCTGAAAATAAAAGACCAATAGAAAGCTTAGAGAACTATTCCTGAAGACAACCTTTAAAACAAATTACAAAAAAAGTCCTTGGAAGCAAAATATATAGACATGAATGAGGGTTCAAGACTTTTTCCACATTACTGTATACTTCGTGCAGAAGTCAGGTTAAAGCTCAGGCTATGGTATAAAACTGTTGTTGAGCTCTTTGTACAAGTAATCTTGTTCCTTTTTTCCCCTTTCAGCTACAAGTGCAGTTTGCAGATGATATGCTGCTCCAAAGATATATTAATTATTAACATGCACATTTATCACATTGGGCATTAATAAATTATTCTCGGGAGCAGCACAGAGAGCAGATTTCTACCAACTATGTGGTCTTGAGTGCAGCAGCTGTTAGTGGAGTTGTTTTTCACATTATTTATTTTCATGGGGGTCTAGGAAATTCTTAAAGTTCTTGGCATTATAAAACCATAACATTTGTTTAAAACCAAAATTTATTATGCAATTATATTTACTAAATGGCTGCCTGGGGGTGTAATAGTACATGGTTCATATTTACTTACATTTTGAGGATGCGTTCAAATCTGACCAGTTCGAAGTATAAAATAAATTACAACAACCATAACAAACTCTTAATCAACTTCAAAGAATCCATTAAAACCAGAACTGCAATGTCAGCTTTAACACAGCACAAAGTCACAGGACCTCGCACTTTCTTCGCTATCACAGAGAAACTTTATTGGAATTGCCGGTGGACAAAGTGAGTGGGGGCTCGTTGCTCGTGTTCAGAGTGAGCACCACATGGCGACCAGTCGACTGAGCCGTAGAGTGTGAGCACAGAACTTGCAAGTTCTGGCATTTCCATTTCACCATGTTGTGAGTTAAAGTGTCGTGCAGAATAAAAACCACACAGCATCTGCCAGCTGTCAAGACAGAACCTCGACTTCAGGCAAATATCATCCAGGAGTTCGAGCACGGCAACATAAAGGGACTTCTGCAGCCAAACTCTTGAACCAAATGTTGCACTTACAGCTACTGTTACAATCCTAATGGTTGTAATTCACAAGTTTGACATGTTGGAGATACTTTGCTAACCACTGCATCTATGTCTCACCTCCACTGGCGTACTCCATTACCAGGTAGAGCGTCCTCTCGGTCTCAATAACTTCAAAAAGCTTGACTGCAGGAGGGAGAGAAAGAGAGAGAGAGAGAGGAATTATAAATTCAATTATGTCAAAAGACGAAAGAGATCCAGACAGAGGCAGTAATGAATTCATGCTCATGAACACGGAAAAATTGTTTCCAAACACACACCCCGAGTGAGTCGAAGAAAAAGTGAAGTCACGTGGAACTGTGCGTGTCGTGACCATGTAAGCACATCATAGTTGAGCTGAGCAGCACTCGGTATTTACTGTACAGTCCAAATTCTTTTTTCTTTCTTTTTCCCCCTCCCTTCCTTCTTTTACTGCAGTAGCTCACCGATATAAAGGACTGTGACGAGCAGCTGAGAGCTGCACTGCTAAATATAGACAAGGTGGGATGAAAAACAAAGGGAATGCAGGAGGGGAGAGAGAGTTTATGGGCTGGTGATAGCATTTACTATCACTCTGATAATTACTATTATACTTTTGTAGAGGAACTCAAGCAGAGAGGACATGGGGAAAAAACAAAACAAAAAAACCAAACAAACAGGAAATTCACATTTCAAGAACAAAATGCACTGTGGCAGACTTCTCTAATCTGTTTCATGACAAATAAATTTGTCAGATTTTACTAGTATATACTTATATGGTCATAGTACATATAAGTGCACTTTCATGCCTAGAAACATTACCAGAGTTGAGGGGAATACAAAGAAAGGAGAGGAAGGAAAAAAAAAAGAAAAGAAAAAAAAAAGAAATCCAAAAACTTAAATTTCCCCCCATTAAAAATCATCTGCTACACTGGCAACATCTGTATTTCCTCTAAAACGTACATATAAATAAAGTCATCATCAATAGGACTTTTGGTAAGCTTTATAATACCTGAGGATAAAATATTTTTCTTACATTTTTTTGGAATAATAATTCATGAAGATAAAATATAATATTAATTATTCATTTCAGCACAAAAGCTTTCCTGTGGCTACACATTCCATAGTCAGGCGCTCCACAGCTAAGGTTTGTTTGTAATGTAGGTTCCTTGTTGTTGCTGTGGTTTGGCGTTTGTTGGCATTTTTGGCTCTCGCAGACGACTCAGTGTTTCCAGCGTTCGTTATGGCTCCGAGCAGCATGCGCTCTCTTGTTTACCGATCATACTCCGATTCCAAAACAAAGCGGGACGAACGGTCCTCCAGTTTCAGCCTCAATTACCGGCAGTTAACAGCAGATGAAGGTAGTAAAGTCTGAATGTCATCTGGGACAGCTTCCTGTTTTATAGTTTCTCTTTCACAAGCATTTTATAAAATGCCAAGAATGCAGGCTTCGACCTTGTTACTGAAAATGTTCCTGGTACTTTAGATGGCTTGTTACATGTATGCTACAAATCCATCTGCTCAAATCTCCTGACTTCTTTTATGTTTCAGTTCATGTAGAAGTAAAAAGTTTAACGAGTCATATCTAGTTAGATAGATACTTTATTGATCCTACAAGGGAAATTAAAGCAATGACAAAATGCATAGCAGGAACTTGTTGTTTCATGTCCACCAACAGAAAGGTCCAAAGGTTGAACCTGCATGTCAGTCGTCCTCGTCATTATAAAGCTCATATACTTAAAATTCTTATTTCTAAACAAGATGCACTTACCTATATTGGGATGATTCAAGATCTTCATTATTCTAACTTCTCTGAAGAGCTGAAAATTAGAAAAATTCAGAGTTTAGACTTCAGCATATAGTCTACTGAGCAACAAAGCACATTATTCAACCTCAGAAGATAAAAACCACAATAATAAAAGCTGCTGTATGTCTTTGAGCACTGAGCACTTTCATGAGGGAGTCAGCATGAAGTCAGACTATCCCAGTGGACTGTGTGAGTTAACCTGTCCCTTTTCTTCATGACAAAACAACTTCAAAGCAAAGAAAACAGAGGCTTCATGTCAAAGTGTTTCAGTGCAAATGCTTTTTTTAAGAAATATTTTTAGATAGCAGGCTACAGACATGCCATGTCATTACACAGGCGCAGGAGATAAACACATTCTGAATAAACTTTGAAAAACATTTGCAATGTTTTTCCTCGGCTGATTGCTTTGGGGAGGCAGGAGGTTTTACATGAACCAATCAAAAGCTTCCATGCAACCTGTCCAACTGCAGTCACAGACTGCCTGTCTTATTTCAGAGAGCGTAGCACTTGTTTGGGAGCTTTTGCTACACTTGCAGTAGGCTAAGGAGTTCTCAACAACACAAGTAAGCCATCTTGTCTTCTACCAGTCTTTACTCAACGTTATGCTGTGTGCAATGCTCCACCCCCCCGACACACACACACACACACACACACACACACACACACACACACGACAACAGCATTAGAGTTAAATCATGACGACAAACTAGTGCAACTACATGATTATTTGGGCATAGGTTTAAGAGATGTGGCTCACTGGTTTTGTTCATATAGTGAGGGGTGAAAAACTCCGAAAGCCCCCCCAAACTGTGCATTAATACATTTTTAAGAACACATTCTCAAAATGTGTGACCATTCTTAATATATTAAGACTTTTTAAAACTATTATTAACACTGCTTTCCTGAGTGCTAACATGGCATTTCAAGCTCTGGTCTCTACTAAACATCCTCAGCATATTTGTCAAAGAAATGTGGTCATTATGTCGCTGCTGCTGACACAGTGACAGGATTACAGGAAATTCTGCAACATAGTGGTGGTTTCAGAGCCACTGACGGGCAAAGGTAATCTAAACTAAGTTCAACATGTGGTGTCAGATCTCCATCCCTCAGAAAAGGAAGACACTTAGCTGACATGCTTCCTCATTATGCTTCAGAGTGATCAGACAAGGAGATCTTTAGTGGCCAAAAATCCTTTTTAGTGTTTCGCTTTAGGAGGCATAAAGAGCACCACATGGGATTTATTATTGAGCTGCTGAAAACTACACCTCACTTTCTTCTCTTCCATAAAAATATAAAACAAGGTATCAATCTTTCATGAGGCAGGAGAAGTCCCAATGTGCTGGTTCGCTTGCTGACAAACAGATCTTGGACAGCCCGAAAACACAAAAAGTCTTCAATCAAATGAAGAAGTACATGTTTCAGGAAAGATTTATCCACTGCGTTTAGATTTTTTGGCTAAAAAGTGGAAACCTATAAAACATTCAATACATAAAACTGTCATCTTTTCCATAAATGAAGAAATGTTTCAGCAGCACCATAAAGGATCCTTTATAGCATCACTTTTGCTGAAAATTCAGAGAGGCAATGAAACATGAAATATGAACCAGGAAGTCCAGTTTGAAAACTGTAAGGTGGCAAAACATGGTGCACTGTATCAATGACACCTATTGCATAGTTACCCACAGCAGCAGAAATTGTGACTGTAAAAATACATCATTCAGTCATTACAGTTTCTGCCACAGATGATCACTTCTGCATCACAAGTCTAATATTTATCCAGTTGTTGAATAATTGACTATTATTAATCCTCTTAGTTCACAGAAAATGTAAACGCTCCAAGTACGGCTTTGTTAGAACTTCCCCTACAAGATTTCTTGGTTTTCCTTTCATACCTTGGATAATAAGATCTGAAATATTAATAAAGGTTTCTCACAGGTGACTACAGAGTAGGTTCACTAATTATTTACATCTAAAAGGATTCACTCTTTTTTGTCAGATTTCAGAAAGAATACATTCTATTATCAACTCTGCATCCCCTATACTTAAAAACAAAACAAACAAACAAAAACAAACGATTAACAGTAATTTTAAATGTTCAGATCATGTAGAGAATTCCAGCTGTGGGCAGTTGTTGACTTGGATAATAAGTTTCATGTAATTCCTTGCTCAGAGACTGAAGGGAATATTATGAACTCCAGTTAGTGAGGCCTTAAGGAGTTTTTTTATTTTTTGAGAAGCCCCCCAAAAATAAAAAAATTAAAAGACAGAAAAACGAACTGATGCAGGAGTTGTCTGGCCTCTGACAAAGATGACGAGAGGAAGAGGAGCACTGGAGTGAGCTTGAGGTCTCCTCACTGTCATTACACCCTGATCTGCCCGTCATTATACTCAAAATACTCTCCTGAGCTCTCTGAAAGTACAGGGGAATAAATCTAAGCTGGTTTTCTGTGTGACAGTGGAAACCTCTTCACTGCAGCTCAGAGAGGAACTCTTTCCTTCTTACTGAAGAGAAGCTGCTGCAGCTTTGAACAACCTTATCTTTTCTGTGTAACTTTGTGAAGACTTCGGTACAAACTGTGCTGTCCTATATAGCATATACAAGCCTTCTGAAACTTGGGTGGGTTCTAAACACAACACGCCAACAAGTACATGGGAATACTTTGTCAGGTATGTTACGCAGTAAACAGAATTAGTGGAAAAACTCTGGAGAGACAGGGCTGATTCACCACATAATACAGCTATTGGGTCGAGGACTCAAACCTGCTGGTGATCCAGTCATGCCGCTGCAATAATGCACAGCTGTCCTGATTACGCAATCCATCTTATGATCTATACAAGGAACCTTTAGGCCACATGACACACAATTCGAGGGTGAAGTCACACCTAAAACTAGTTTTTGTCAGACTACATTTTTAGTTGCTGCATTTTTCTGTTTAGATTGAAACAGCCTCAATTAAAACAGATCTGAGGCCTGTAAACAAAATCTCACGGGTGCTACATTAGATCATTTACTGGATGTTTTCTTTATAAACTCTCATCCCACCAGGTTAGACGCTTTGAGCTGAGTCATATCAAATCAGATTACAGCCCCTGCAACTTCAGCTAAGAACGATGGATGTCTGTGCACTTTTTGAGGTAATCGACCCCGGCTGTTTACTTCAGCTAAGAGAAAATATATCCCGACGGCAGTTTTACTTTACTGTGTTTTGTTAAGTTCACCTCCTCAGTGGGCTTATTTTGTCCCTTCAAAGCTCCACGGTTATTGTTTTCATCCGGGCAAACAAATCAACCTGAAGGAATAACACTATGGTTCAAATTAATGGCTACTATCACACCATGTTTATGAGATTCAGAGAAGTCACCAGTGGTAAAAACAAACTTGAACGCTGGCTTCTCCAATTCTCTTTCCTTAGTCTCCATATAAAAGAAGGACGTAACAAACCAGTGGCTTATGTTGCGGTGGCTAAGTGCCATTTTTTAAAGATTTAAAGTCAGCATTTTGGTCGTCACCATGTTGGTTCCTGGAGCCACGTGTGACCATATTTGGACATGAGTGTATAGTGTTAGGTTATTATTAAAATGAGCTGTATCTGTAGATCAAGTTTGGATCTACAAAAAAATGGTTGATAAGTCTAGCTTCGCCCTTAAAACTATGTTTTAACATGGGAGTCTTTTGGTTCAATTTTGGAGCTACTTTTGAAAAACTTTGTTTTACTTTTTGTTTCCATTTTAAATGGTAAATGACCCCAAAGTGCTTTACACTACATTCAGTCATCCACACATTCACACACTGGTGATGGCAAGCTACATTGTAGCCACAGCTGCCCTGGGGCGCACTGACAGAGGCGAGGCTGTCGGACACTGGCGCCACCGGGCCCTCTGACCACCACCAGTAGGCAACGGGTGAAGTGTCCTGCCCAAGGACAAGACCGGAACCAGAAACCTTCCGATTACAAGACAAACTGCCAACTCTTGAGCCACGATTGCCCCATTTTAACAGCTCCCAACATCTAAAACTATGTAAACACTTAAGTGACTAAGATAGTTTTCTTGAGGATTGAAAACCTACAAATAAAACAATACTGGGGAAAAAAAAAAAAAAACTTTCTCCCCAGTAACTTTTTGAAGGCACTTCTTTCTCTTAAAAAAATGACATTTCTTACTTTTTTGATATTATGAGGTTTTGTTGTCAATGTCTTATGTGAACCAGTTTGATTCATACATTTGGCTCAAATTCTTTTACATCCAACTGATTCTTCTTCAGTGCCAGTAACTAAGTCTTACTGACAGCTCAGGAAAAATTTCATGGAAAAAACGTCATGTTAAAAGCTTTTAATAACAATCCTCCAACCACTAAAGGCAAAAACAAACCTGACACTGGACGTTGTCACAGACTAAGCTTCTTACCAACACTGTTTACATTTAATCAAGACTTCCAAGCATCATACTCCCACCCTGACCCCTGACAAGGATAACAAGACCACCACAGCAGGTTGAATCAGGACAGAAAGACAAGAACAGAGCGGGAAGCTGGAAGCAGTTTGCCAGGAGCCGGTGACAGATGTGAATGTCGACTCATCTCCGCCAAACTATTAAGAACAGAGGCTGAAAATAAACATTTAGGCTTCAGAGACGATACACCCCCTCCACCCCCACCGCTATCAGCCTCTCGCCAAGTCTTTCAGTTACATAAGAGGTCAGGACACAGCGGTGCTGGCTCTGATGCAGGTTGGCTGTTTCACCAGCACCAGCTCAAAGGTAAGACTTGTGCAAAGAAAAATAGAAGAGATCCAGACATTCAAAACCCATCTGAACCGAAAAACGTCATCACATTGACAAACTTGGAGCTGTGCGATGACAGTCGGCTGTTAAAATACTCAAGAGATTCAGCTGGCATTTTTGGATATTTTTCTCATGATCAACAAAGCCAATGAAAAGACCCACCCCCTTTAATCTTCATCCAGGCTGTCTGTGGCTCTGTGCCCATTGGTTACTACTGCAGAAGTAAACACTTAAAAAACACATAACTTTACTCTAATAAGCAAGTCCACAAAAACCATAACAAATGACATTAAATAACACTCATTTTCACAACTAAAATGCATCTCTTTAGCAGTGGATTCGTCTTTGTGGCATTTTGTAATGTCATTGATAACATGCTCTCACATTCAGGAACTTTATTTTTCAGTCCGTGTATTTGATTAAGTTATCGGATGTTAGCAGTTCTTGAAAGAAACTCACTTATGACTCATCTACTGAAAAGAAGGAGCTGCGAAATAAAACTGCTGGACTACAGCACAGGTGATGAGGATGTAACAGTACTTTTAGATGGATAGTCTTCAGGTTCCTGTCAGATGGACCGAGTCAGTTCTGAGATTAATGATGATGCTCCATTTAAATCATCCTCTGGATTTTTAAAGAAATACCACTGTGAACTTTTACAGATACCTCCAACAGAGGTGCATTTTAAATGCAAATTTCTGGAGCAAAGTGCAACAAATCAGCTACAAAGTTGACACCATATTCTACTCTTTGTGATGTCCTTCTGTGCAAATGCAGGCACAGTGCAGGGCAGGGGTGGGCAACTCCAGGCCTCAAGGGCCGGTGTCCTGCAGGTTTTAGATGTGTCCTTCATCCAACACAGCTGATTTAAAAGGCTAAATTACCTCCTCAACATGTCTTGAAGTTCTCCAGAGGCCTGGTAATGAACTAATCATTTGATTCAGGTGTGGTGATCCAGGGTGAGATCTAAAACCTGCAGGACACCGGCTCTTGAGGTCTGGAGTTCGACACCCATGGTGTAGGCAATAATCCAAACAAGTCAGGGTCATGTGCCTTTTCCACCCTTTTCCCAGCGTTGTTCCTTAAAACATCGGTATGATTTTTTTGTGTGATATAAAAGTGTTATAGTGAATATCATTACCATAACAATGGCATGTAATTACACTCCCTACAGTACATGACCAGACAAGCCCAGGCATGTCTGACAGGAAGATCTGGGCATCAGCCTAGGATGACTTTTAGCTCCTAAAAATGAACTACTTCAGCAACCTCCAACAGAGCACAGTACTTATAATTAAAGTTAACAAATTAGTTGTGTAGTACGACTATACAACAGAGGATATTCTGGCTCTTATGAAAGCCAGATATATTTATTAAAAAACAAAACAAACAAAAAAAACAATAACACCTTGATGACACACACACTGGCCAGTGACATAAACATGTACTGCGTTTCTTAGTGCTCACCTAGATCCCTGCTCGCTTGCTGCCAAAGAAACAGCCATCTGTTTCTGTAGGTGGTGTTAAGTCTAATGATCCACTAGGTTTTACTGTTTTTGAAGGATTGGTTAAAACAAACAAACAAACAAAAAAAATACAATAATTACCTTTTCAAAGCCCTCATCTTATGCAGTTGTGAGCTGGTTTACAAGTGTGGTTACAACACAGTGGCTTAGTTTAGCTTAAGGACCAAAAGGAGAAAACAGCTACCCTTGCAACTACCAGGCCTGCTATGGCTCAATTAAATATATTCTAATTGTCTAATACATTAAAAGAAAAAAAAAAGGTCCTGTTAGCATGGAGCTGGCAGGAACCAGCATCTCCCCCATCCTCATTCTTTATGCTAAGTTATTGTATAAATGGCTGAGCTTCAAGTTTGCCAAAAGAGTTAGGGTTAGGCCAAAAATGACTCCTTTAACAGGAGTGGTCCTCCTTATTATGAATCTTGCTGGATTCATTTCTCACGCAATTACTGCTCCAATTATCTAGGCCAAGTCAGGATTTCCTTTAACTCTAAAACTCAAAATCAACAACAACAAAAAAAAGTGGGAAAAAAGAGATAGTTGGCCTATAAATGGCATCAGGTGACAGGAATGAGAACATTTAATGTGTCAGTCATGAAAAGACTTTAAAAAGCCTTTAAATGTGGCTTCTTTTCCCAGCTCGTTCCAATTGCTTAAAATAAACAGTAAAAAAATAAATAAATCTAAATCTCTTGTGGAACAGTAGGAAAAATAACTTGACAAGCACCTAAAAGAGTTTTTATTCTTGAGTGTGACAAAGCAGTAACCTAAAAACAACAAGGATTGCCAACAAAAGCCTCACGCTTTGTGTTTCTGTGAACAGCGCTGTCATGACTCAGTGTTTTTCTGTCAACGTAGTGTCACAGCCAACGCCAAAGGGCCCGGGCCTCTGAGATACAAAGGCCGCAATCAATGGAGCTTTGGAAAAACTGATGGAAAACCACTGGCCGATTGCTGAGAGGGATGAGGGAGAGAGGAGCTGAGCAGCAGGGTCCAGCTCAACATCAACACACGACATCATAAGCGTCACCACCAGCTGCAGCCGCATTGCTCCGCTTCATCCCCTCTTATCTGTCTAACGATGGGGGAGAAAAAAGAAAAAAGGGCCTCGGGAGCTGCAGCAGAGTCGATATCGTTCCGACTTCCACGAAACCACTTCCAGGCCCAGAGACAGAACCAAAACTCACGGCGGCACAGATCAAAACGACCACGCACACACATTTCTACTGCTAACGATTAGAAACAAAAAAGGAAAAGGACAAACACTGCAACGGGCAGCTCACTCTCAACTCGCTGACTTCAAACTGTAAAGTTAGACTGCCATTCACTAAACTGCAAAAAAAAAAAAAAAAAAAAAAAAAAAAAAAAAAAAAAAAAAGGCATTCACCCTCAGTCTGTGAAATTTGCATTTTAAAAGAAAGCCCACTTCCTGATTTGGTTGATTTAACAAGGAAAACCAAACCGTGGCTCCCAAGTTCCATGACAACCATGCAACATGAACTGGGAAAAGGTAGCGGGAGGAAAAAACAAACAAACAAACAAACAAAAAAGACCAAACTATTTTTGTTTCCAACACATCAGGAAAACCACCATCTAAAAACCTTCAAATGGGACAAATCTACAGCTATATCTTATAAGCCTGTTAAAACAGTTCCACTAAGAATTCTTCAAGCAAATTCAAAATCAAAGAAAACAAGCCTCAACAAACCATACAATCCTTTTTAAAGGCCTCAGTCTGAAACATGTATCAGGCAACTTGGAACAAAGTGATCTTTACTGCAGCAAAAGCCTTATACCTAATCATAAAAAGAAGCTCCTAATTCACCCCAGGAAGCTCTATGGAGAACATAGCTCAGTCTCAGAATGCCCTGCTTCCCATTTACACAATTAATACGCAATCTGTTGTGCTTCATGAATTAGTAAATGAGTTCTGCCACATTATAACAGGAGAGAGAGAGAGAGAGAAAGGGAAGGAGGGGTAAATTACCTTCTGAAGGCTGTTTGGGTTCAGCTGTGTCTTGTCTATTATTTTAATTGCCACCTGTAGAGAGGGAAAAAATAGAAAGTTAGCTAAGTGGCAAATAATAGCAGAGGAGAAGTGTGGCACAGAGGAAGAGGAACATGGCACCGAAAACAAAAACGAGAAAGAAAAGAGCTGAGAAAAGGAACGTGATGCTGATGTTTTTCCAAACTGCCGTTTTAAGACTTGAAAACTAAACAGGGAGGGTTATAAAATAGTTTCAACATCCTCTTTGAGTTAAAAATATGTCTAAATGCACCTGCCAAATTATTATCTACAGAACAGAGAGGACAAAGGCAGCAGAGACGCTTCCTTTCCTTAAATGTCACAGGCTGCATTAAGAAGACGCTTGCCCTTTCTCCTCATCAATTATGAACAAATCAAATGTTCAGCTGCTACACACTGCACTGAAAACAACCATTACTGCCTACAAGATTTACAGCGATGAATGGGTTGGTGTACAAAGCTGGCAGCACTGTTTTTATGTTCCAATAACATACACATTTATGAAAAATGCATTTCAAGGCTCTAAATTGTAAAAACTAAAGCTAAAAGCAGTATTATAAATCAGGATCAATCTAACTGAAAAACAGGCAAGCAAAATTACAAATCTGACCAGACATTCAATGTTAGTGCTTGACAGTTTGTGAGACACTGCCACACACAAACACACACACAGGTCACCATCAAAGAGGAACTGAGATACAAATTAGGTGTGAGCTCAGCAAAGACATCCAGCTCCTTAACCGCAGCTATTTCGCAGCGTGAGGGAGAAGCAAACAGTGATAAAAACTTTTTTATCTGTAAAGCTTTGTACTGTTTTGGATCCTTTCTTAAAGAGAGAGAACAAAAATAGTCAGCATCACTGTACATCTTACCTCTCTGCCGGTGAGCATGTGTCGGGCCAGTTTGACCTTGGCAAAGTTGCCCTTGCCAATGGTTTTGAGCAGCCGGTAGTTGCCTACGTGGGGCTGCTGCGGCTCCTCGGAGCTGCGGGCCGGACGCACGCCCGTCCGGCCTGAGCGTGTGCTGATCTCCTGACGGCCATTGCTGTGAGAGGTGTGCTGTGGAAAAGGCACAATGTTAGACAAGCACTGGCTGTTGAATGGCTCTTATGTGTTGCAACATCTACTTGTAATCAATGGTGACTCATGTTGACCTGCTGTGGCACCTCGGCTCAGCAGGAAAAAAACACTACTGATATTTATAGTTCTGATGCACACAAAGAAAGTAAGCTTTTCTTCCAGCGGCCACAGATGGCTGATAAACTCTGTGCTTATCCCAGCAGTTTCAGAGTTTCATCAACCAAACATCCAAAAGTACAGATATTCCCATGAATAATATTATTATTATTATTATTATTATTATTATTATTATTATTATTATTATTATTATATTAGCTGAACAAGATCCAGCTAAATAATGTTAGTCAAATATTGTCCCACTAAATACTGTTTATATTGAAGTGACATTAGAACCCATTAATCGCATTTTTCAAAAAAGAAATCAATTTCAACCGTCACTGAAATGTGTAATATTATGGACCATGCACAAAGCCAAATGTGGATAATGCCAGCACCACTAACGGTCTCTCCTTACAGGTTTAAGTCCACATAAGTGCACTGAACAGGTTTATGCATCACCATGTTTGAGTGCTTGCATGCTACGTTTATTCGAAAAGCCTATTTTCATTTTCTGGTTGCAGCAAACCTGCCTTCCCCCACATTTTTCCACTGGTGCATAGCAAACACCACTACTTGCTTTCCTTTTAGATGCTTCTTTAAACCAACTTAATTATTGCATTTTCTCCAAAACTATGAAATATGAACATCATGATCAGTTTTAAATAATGTCAATATGGATAGAATATGTTGAAATCATAATTAGATTCATGTAAAGTTTGTAAATTGTGAGCATGACAAGGCTGTTAGTTATAATTTGGTATTAAGAGATGAACATAACAGTCACTTGGCTTCTTGTTTATGTGGCCAAGAATTTCAGGGCCACTTAATCAAGTCCTTGGACACAGATTTATTTGTTATTGTTTTGGGGAGGGTGGGCAAGGGGTAGAAGCTGCTAAACTACCCATTAATTCACTGTTAGAGATATTGTTCCAATGCAGTGCTTTGTCACATGCTTACAGAATGTCCTTATCAATCAACTAAAACTGAAAAAAGTAGCATATCCTTTGATGGGCATACAACAGTTCCATTAACATAAGGGTCTTTCTCACAGTGCTACCACAGCACCAGTGGTAGAAACTACAGAGAGGAATCTGCAAACCAACAACGTCTCCTTGCAACTTCTTTTTAAAACAGTTTAAACAATATGCACACCAATATTTGGCGTTTTCTGCTAACTAGCTGAAGCTAACCCTTGATACCTTGAAAAGTGTTCCTTTTTCTTGCCAATGTTTTCACCTGGTCAAAGTTTCATGTCAGGACTTTGAGGCTAGCAAAAGAGAGATGTCATGGAAAACACAGCACATGTGGGTGGGGGGAGGCAACAATGGTGGTTTCTACCGCTCAGTCTGCTGGCGATTACATACAACAACCACACAAAGCTCTGCATATGCTCTGAGCGCAATTGATCAACTAGTCATTTAATTCCAGTCGACTTCTTTCTTCATACATTTTCATTCTAATAAATGTTTTGGGTTAACAAGGTGCCATCTCAAACCTGCGAACTGCCACTTTAAAAACAGAAGTGAGGTGATGGAGAAACGTGCCTCTACACACATTTCCTGATTCTGTATGAGCACGCTGAGCTGTCGAGTACAAAGTGGAGAGGGGTTCAGTGTTAGATTTAAAAAAAAGTGGTGATAAAACACAATAATGACATTAATTGCAGAGATGGGACCTTCTCCTTGGTTAGAGGCTACACCAGATTACACATGCGGCAGCATCATGATGTGTGCCCTGTAAGCATTAGGATTACAGGGCAAATTGTAAGTGTTCCACAAACAATTTATAGTCTTAATGAAAAAGAAAATTTAAATTATTTTATTCACATTGCTCATTTTAAAGCAGAGCCGCTGTATGTATCACAAACAGACAATGTTATGACAGCAATTTAAAAAAATTCTACAATACTTTTTAAACAAAATAATCTCATCAGTCTTGCAGGAATAAGTAATCACAGGCCACTTTATAAGGTACACTTGTGAAATATAAAATAATCTAGCCAAATCGAAATTCTGCTTTTATGAAGCGGTGACTTCCTGTTTTTGTTGAGATTGGCAGATTAAACTTTGTTTTAATTATTCAGGTTGTAGTAGCATGTAGTGGCTAACTGGACTACACTGCACCAAGCTTTTAAGATTTTGCAACAGTAAAACTTTGGATAACCACATTTCTGCTCGGGATACTTCTGGAACGCAGCAAACAAACAGAAAACCTAACACACTCTCCCCCGCATCGTTATCATGTAATCAAAGA
The DNA here is from genome assembly GCF_057382275.1 of Copadichromis virginalis. Taxonomy (NCBI): domain Eukaryota; kingdom Metazoa; phylum Chordata; class Actinopteri; order Cichliformes; family Cichlidae; genus Copadichromis; species Copadichromis virginalis. The sequence continues at coordinate 10,511,038 of NC_140636.1, forward strand.
GAAACTGCACAGCCTTGTGATTTTGAGGTGGTGTACTCTGACAGCACAGCTGATAGATGGATCAATTCTTGGGTGCTGTGCCCAAAAACTGGAACAACAATCTGGCAGATACTAAGTGTGGCCTCAGTATCGACCACCTTACCAAAGCCTCATTAAGGGTAGTGATGCACTCTGCCCCACCCGGTTCTCCCCATCCCCTACAGTCCCTAACCTGGCTGACCCCATTCACTAAGCAGACAAAAGAAAGAGACACTGATAAAGTGGGAAATTAAACAGACGTGTAGTTGCTGCAAAATTAAACATTTAAGAAACTGTGCACAGATTGCACCTCATATCAAGGCAAGGTCAGTTAAAACTTAATTAACACTGCAGAGTATTAAAAAGTATCAGAGCAGTTACAACACAGCAACTCTCAGTAAGAAACCCATAATTTGGTTATACATGTACAATGACAATAAAGTGCTATTCTATTCTAGTCTATAAGGTCACTTTAACAGCACAGACATACTTTTAAGTCACTACAGGAATATTTTAGGACTTCTACAGCGATAGCAGAGGAGATAAAAATACCATCAACTAGGATAAGGTCACTGTTGGATACCAGAGACAGACTGGGAACAAATGCAGTGGAAACACTCAGATGAAGTTTTCATTATCTTTGAACCACACAGAAAACATCCACCTGTGTTACCATCGTGTTATTTTTCCAGCTAACAACTTGTAAGAATTAAAACAAGAACAACAACAACAACAAAAAGTCCCTTTTTATTGGTTACTCACAAAGCTGCGGTGTCTCCTGGCTGCCTGGGAGCCAGTCATGTTTCGACAGGAAAGCACTGCGCCCCGCTGACGATGCCCACAGAGATTCCCACAACACCAGATTTTTCCCAACTCAGAGCCCCGATAACCGCAGAGACACAGAGAGGGAGACGGCAGGAGGGGGAAGCCACTGATCCCAGTCAAGCCTGCGACAGCCAGACACACCCAAACCGGAAACCAGACGATAGGCTTTCATAATAAAGGCTTCCTGTCGGCTCCGTTCTCATTGTTGCCAAAACGGAGGAAAACGCCAGTATCGAATTTCGTACAAACCTTTAACGCTTCCAGAGCTGCCCCTAACACTTTATTTGGTACTGCTTAATCTTTTGCCAATCAACGTCAGCGCCTATGAAGATATTAGAAAAATGCCAATCACAGTACCACATAGTACAAATGATATGAGGTGTTTATTTCTGTCCACATATACAAATATTAAAAAAAAGGTCTTAGACCCCCCCCCCCCAAAAAAAACAAAAACAAATTATCAGCACTTTACAACAAAAATGTTGTAAAATGCTGATTAATTCCCTTTTAATCCCTGTGACGTGAAATGAGCCCTTGTATTTACTGTTGCCTCTACTGATTTAGTATTTCAGTGCCTGCTGGTCAGTAATAGATCACCAGAATTCTCTGGCGTCTTATCACCCACATGCTTCTCTCGTGCAGTATAACCCTTATCACCATCCCGCTCTATACTGCAACTCAGATGAGTCATAAGAATCTGGTGGTAGTTCTTGCATATTTGTACCCATGGAATATGGGGGGTAAATGTGTGACAGAGAAAAAGCGTAGGGGAGATAAGTTGCAAAAGACCTCCAGGATACACACAGTCTTCCATAAAAAAAATAAAATAAAATGAATAAATACAAATAAAAACTTTGCAGCTAAAATATTCAGGACATTAAATTTTGTAGTAAAGATTTGATTTTCAGTGGAACAAGGCTTGAGGTCTATTAAAGAGTGCCTAAAAATTTCCACTATAGTCACTTCCACTTTAAAAAGGAGAGAACTATAGGTATACTTTAAAAAAAAAACAACAACAAACAAACAAAACAAAAAAAAAAACAAAACAAAAAACAAAAAAAAACAAAAACAAAAAAAAAACAGCCCTTTGGTGATTTCTGTTTATTTAAATGTACTATATAAATAAATTTGAAATTAAGAAAAATAGCGGAGAGTCAAATTGACCAATCCTGCATATACATTATGCTCATTTTGCAGCTTTTATGATTAAGTACGCTTAAGTTCTCCATTTTAGTTCAATTCTAATTTTGAAAATCCCGACCGGAAGCTCAAATGGCTACATTGTCACTACCTTCACACCGGAGGTTCTGTTAGTCACGAGGGGCGGACTCACGAGGCCCTTATTTGGAAGCTGAACGGGTGAAACCTCTGAGCGACAGCTGGGGGAGCCAATAGACAGGCTGAAGACAAACTACTGTTGCCTGCCAGAACCAGCAAGCAAAGTACTGTAGTTTTGTTCACCGTTGGGCCTGAATATTCTTAGTACAGTCTAATTACCTACAGTCATATCGATACTTCTCACACACCAACAAAAAATACACACCAAGGCGCAAATAAAGCCCATTACTAACACTCATTAACAGAGGCGTGTTTGACGTAGAAGATATGCTTGTTTACGATTTACCAACCAAGTGTGAAACAACCATCTATCATCCGGTCTAACAAGGCAGCAAAAAGCTATTGAGGATTACGTTTTTTTGGCAATCCCGTGATATTTTTACATGTACTTAAAGAAAACAACCCAAGAAAAAACAGCCCCCTTCTACTTACACTTTCCGTCACCTTCTCGTTGACTGTAGGTAAAGGAGTTTTTGTTGACATCTTTTATTCCTTCTTCCTCAGCCAGTCGCCGTTTTAAGTCCAAAATACACAGTCTTCAGCCCGACAGCCGAAGAATGAAATTATTGCTTTGCTTTTCGGCTTCCTCCGGAGAAACAGTCTCAGCATGGATCGTGACAATTTTCAAACGAGACCGGACGTGTTAGAGTCGAGCACCTGAACAGCTATGGGCAGGAAAAACCCTCACTAAAGAGCATAACAATCCCTCTTACAGCATTTACACGGCGTGTACAAACCGTGCATGGCCTGTGCTAAACTCGGCAGGGAAACGAAATCAGTGTCCGTCTGTCCGTTTAGGTTTGAGTCACTGGAGCTAACTATAATAACGTTAAGGCGCTGTCGGTCGCCACTTCCAAAAATCGCCACAGGCTTTTCTTCCACAAAACCACTCTGTCTAGAACCGTGCCATGGCGTCGAGTGTCACCTCTGGATAATTCTCGGAGTGATTCAAAAGATTCAGGTAGCTGAAATACTCGTCGTCGGCTCGGTTTCTTCCATCTCCGGCGGCCCAAAGTGAAGCGGGTCTGTCTGTTTTAGGTGGGACCAAAATGGCTACTCAGCGGCTGGGCTGGATTATGCTGCCTTCACGGACACCAACTGAGCTCCGACATTAGAAATTATTCTAAAATGTCGGTCAACCGACCTAATAATGGCATTTCTTTGTTCGACTGGGTGATTCAAGAAAGATCAAAGAAAATATTTTTTCTCTTAGGAATAAGATTGAAGCTTTTGTGTGCAATATACTACTTAACAACCTTAATAAAAAGTAAGAGATTGTCATAGGATTTAGCCTGCAGTTAAATTGCTTTTATTAATGAATATTTTGTTGATTATTTTCAGTCTCTCTGCAAAGTTATTATTATTTGACCAACATCAAAATGTATTAATTATCCTTATAAAACACAGTGTGTTTTCTAGTACTACAACTCAACTGTAGCAATCAGAAATTGCGTTACAAATACTAGTTGTTGTTTTTTAAACCCCACATTATCTGAATTAAATTAAAACCATAACAGTGTGGGATAAAGTTATATAACAGCTACATTTATAAATGTTTCTGACGTGTTTGTGTGTGTGGTAGTTTAAAAACATTAGAATCAGTTTACATTCTACAAATAGACACATTACATATGGTAGGTGTTACTGCTTAGTTATATTTTTGTAGGTCGGACTGGATGTTTCAAAACTAAACTGCGGAGGGATTTAGGGTTAAATGCCTTAGACAATAAGGAGTTGTTTTTCTAAGCCTTGCTTATTTTCATGTTTGATTCCATACACTAAGACGACGCCAAGTTCCCCGTTTTGGGTTTAATGTCGAATTCAGAGATTTGTTTGTGATGGAATGTGAGTATCTTATTTCCCAAAGCACCTGAAGGCAGCACGACTGTGTCCAGTTGAACGGGTGGAGGAAGTGAGGAAACCGACTGACCTCAGTCCCACAGGACCACAAGTACAGAGAGGCCTGTCATCAGTCGGGAGGAAATGGGAATTTAGTGAGCTTCAAAGGAAAACAGTTGTGCGCCTTTGTCAAATATTAGCGAGACAGAAAAGAATATCAACACCATCCTTTTATTCTTCGAATTCAATTCGAATAAATGAGAGCTTTAAAGGTCGCTAGTATCTTTTTGTTTTTTGTTTTTTTTTTAAACACAAAGTCTTATAGGTTTCATACAGGATACAACATTTACAGGTCGTAGATATACCTTTTGGATTTCTAGGCTGTGAATTTCTACACCACAGTTTAAGTTTGAGCTAATAAGTTCACCGTTTCCACTGCTGGAAAAGTGCAATATAATAAGTTTGTCCGTGACATGCAGCTCTAAATCAGTAAAACTGAATAAACAGTAGAGCTGCCAAGTGTAATGAAGGAGTTTTCGTTTTACAAAGCATCCGTCTGCAGGTTTTTCAGCCTAGCAACAGTTGTTCTTACCAGTGTTTTAAGTAAACCAGTCGCAAATATAACACCATCACCAATGTCACCTTATTCAAAGTTCTATTTCAATGTGAGATGAGGAAGAGTGGTATAAAACAAAGCTCAGTATAACTGGATTAAAAACCACATTAGTTACATTCTGGCTTTTTATCTCAAAAATAGACTAAGTTTTATGTGAAACTGCCATTTGGGTTCCTTACTTTGCAAATTAATTCTCAGTCAGTTTCCAGGTCTCTTTCTGTAACATGAGGCGAACGTGTATGTTTAGTTTAGTACGACCAGTGGCGTTACAGATAGTTGATCTAGTGTTGTTTGAACTTTGGTTTCCTATTACAAAACATGGACACATGCATATTTTCCCTCCCTCACAGAGCTGCAGTGCAGATTTTTAAAAACACACCATCATGCTCTGAAGATGAATCTGATCACCTTTTTTTTTTTTTTTAATGATTTAACAATTATGTTATTTTATTTATGATATAGAAAACATCTGGCTTCACAGCACAACATTTAAGGGAAGAGGTTTCCCCTCAGATTCTCTGTTAATCACCTACCAGAGAAAAACTGTCCAATCTCACAGATGAAACAGTCAAATGTGCTGGATAGCAAAACATTCATTCTTTATTGACTGGAAAAATACAAGGACCAAAAGAAAAAAAAAAAAAAAAAAAAAGTGCAGTCAAAACAAAATTCCCAAATCACCCGTGATTAAAACCCCCAAAAGAGACTTCATTTCATCAACTGAATACACTTCAAAATGACAGCGTTAATGTGCAGCAGATAAAGCGCTATGTTAAATCATGCCACTAAGCGGAGAAGGGATCGCAGAGAGGGCTGGTGGTGGGACAGGTAGTAAAGGAGGGAAAAGGCCAGCCATTTAGCTAGTGCAGGGCATCGTGAGTCAAAGCCGCAAGTCAGGAAAAGCATCATCACTCGAGTCTCTCAGATCGCATCGATGTCAATGTCGTCCTCTTCTTTCTCTGGCGTGTCTGGTTTCACAGTCTCCACTTTGAGCTCGCGGGCAGAGGACGAGTACACCACCTGAGGACAGGAAAACATGCAGCTGCTCAATAAACACCCGACTGCATCAGCATCAGTCCTCTCACAACAGAAACAAATCTGTCGCATTTTAAAAATTAGTGCAACTCTAACCTTCATGCTTACTGTCATTTTTAAAAATTGACTTTCAAGCTGCTAACGAGCGAGGTGTCAGTAGACCGGAGTCACCCGGTGGTCAGCCGGTGAAACGGAATATTGGAATTTTATGCAGGTTTCATACTCAGTCTCCAAGTATAGTCTACAGGTATTAAAGTGATTTGATTTTCATACTAAATTGCAGTTTTTATATTCGTACGGAGCAAAACAAAAAACAAACAAAAAGCCACTAAAAGTCGGCATCCATTTTAAACTGAGTGACGCAATAGTCACAGGACTGGCCTCTTTGTGCTTCCTCCTTTCGGGGTGCAGCTTCCTTGTTAGAAATGTTATTCCTAATTCTTCCAGGAACTAGTGGGTGGAGCTGACCCAGTTAATGATGCAGCACACCTGAGCAGGCTGACAGACTGGTGTGAGTGCATGCATGCATATATGGATATAAGTATACAAGTAAATGCACTCACTTATATACACACCTATATCCATAATGCACACTCTGACTACATGTGGCAGCTGGAAGCAGTTGTGACAATGACGCGATTAATTTTTGCTTTAATCTGGACGTTCTCAGTAACTCCTGAACTACAGCTGTTTTTTTTTTTTTAACTGTCCTTCACGGCACACAGCCAAGTGACCACTTCAGATAACTCTACCTCAACATTCTCATCATCTTCCTCCTCCTCTTCTTCGCTACCCTCGCTCTCCTCCTCTGCCTCCTTCAGCCATTTGACAAAAGGAGCGGCCTTGGCATGGATCTCTTTGGCAAGTTCCTTGGAGACGTACTTCTTAGAAACCTGATGAAGAAGAAAATGGATTTAATGCAATGACTGATTTCAGTGTAAAAGACCTCAAATAAACAAGCCCTTGGGGTTATTTGAACTGTAGTCTTCATGCTGCTGTTGCAGTATTTAGCATCTAACAGTTAATGTGTATCCAAAGTAAATAAAATACCGTAACAAAAGTCACAGTTAAGGGAAATCTAGCTCAAATTTTCAGGACGTAAAGACTTAGCAAAACTCAAGTAATTCTGTATTTATTAATAGCACTTTTTATCTTTATACCTATTCCTCCACTTCTTTGTTTAATATATTTAATTCACACATTTTGAATTGATTACAATTCAATTTGCTCTCAGCTGTGTCTATTCATTCCTAAACCAGCTTGATTGCATTTAAAATATGCCACACACAAAACTTACAACTATTAGGGGCCTCAATAGTGCACCCGAATCTCAGCCCACACACAAAGCCCCTTTAAAAAGACCAGGTCTTACATTTCTTTGTTAGTGGCCTTTTTAGGCTTTCTTTGGTGTAACACTGTCTGAAAGGATGTGTTGAGCCCAACACTCTGCTTTTGTTAAGCAGTGCAGGTTAGGTGTGTCACTCTCACTCCCCACTTGTGGTGGGAGATGGGGAGTCAATGTATGGTCAGACTGGTGTAACAAAACAGACTAGTTTGGGCTCACACACACACACACACACACACACACACACACGGGAAGTGTGAATTCATTCTTTGTCAAAGGCGGCCCTAGTCCACTGCACTTCCTGCTGTTTGATGTATTAATGTCCTAAAAGCTCTTGACCTCAACTTTTTGGCAGCATTATACTTTCAGCTTAATATAGTTGTACTCCTGCAGCTAAGGACCTGGAACCAGACACATATTAGAGCTCATGTTGTTTCATTTGCAGAATGAATCTGTTCAAACAGATTCCAACCACCTCTTCCTCACGCTACTCCAATCATCAATATTACCAGAGAGGTTTGATATGACGACTGACACCTCTGCATACTGCAGTCTGTTAGGTGTTTTTAGTGGCTCAGTGCTACAGTTTCTGAGGTTGGAGGTTTATCCAAGTGTCCCTTGAAGCATTTCAGTCTTTCAGAGTCAGGGTATAAGACAAGCTCTAATTTCACCAATTTAACAAATACCAGCTTTCAGTAGAATACAGTTTAGATTTTTATTGTTTGTTACTCTAATGAAGGCTCTGTGCTGCAAAGAATAAGCCTAAATCTAATTTAATTTGCCATTTCCCTTTTAAAGATCTATCAGTGAGTGCTCATAACCGATTCATGGGGTAACGATTAACTACCATCTGCTCCCAGATCACCTTTAGGCTTTTAATTTCTGGGCAAAATGGGATCAAGTTCAGCAGGCATTTCTTTTTGTGATTCAGAACACAGAGTTTAACTTGACATTAGTAGTTAAGTCCCTCACCTTCTCTGCCCAGGCGAAAATCACATCCTCCTCCAGCAGGTCAGCGTCGTACAGGTCTTTGAGGATGATGGGAACACGTGGCAGGAGCTGGACCTGATGCAGCTTCACGACACACTCAAAACCTCCCAGCAGATACTTCTGGGCTTTCTTGTTGTTGTGGCAGAACTAAGGAAAAGGTTAGGAAAGCCATGAGACATGTGAAACACACCCTAATGTGAGGAAGAGGACAAGACAGCACCATAAGGACACGCAGCACAGACTTGAAAATGACTTACACGCAGGAAGTGACGTTTGTACTTCTTGATCTGGTCACGGATGTTTTCGTTGAACAGCAGTTCGCTCAGGATGAGCGGGCCCATGGCCTTCACATCCAGGCGCTCTGCCTCCGCCAAGATCTCTTTATCAGCTGCGTCAATCGTTCCACTTTCCTTTTTGTTCTGCACATTTAAAGAACAAATGGTTACAGGGGAGGAACTAAAGTATCTCCAATTCTTGTGTGTGCAAATAAAATCTATGCGTAAAGGCCAAGCACCGAACACCGGTTCTTCATTTTTAAAGTGTACTTTTGATGTTTCACAAACTCCTGCCGAGAAAAATTCAGGACAATCGGGGGACCCTTACTTTCACAAAGCTGTAGAAGAGGTTGACCCTATCCTCCAGGGGTTTCTCCAGGTCCTCGCTGAGCGTCAGGTTCTTGGCGTGATCGCTGATCTCCTCCATCCTCCGCCTCTGTGCCTCCTCTGTAGTCTCCTCTGCCCAGTCTTCATCATCGTCATCTCGATCCTAAACAGGAAACCACAGAGGATTCAGGCAAAGCGAGATGGTGCAGAAACACTCGGGCTTGCTTGGATTTTGCATCTTAGTGGGTCATATTATGGTGAAATGCAAAAGAGGGCTGTGCAGCCAATAATAGTAATAATAATAATAATAGAAAAAGAAAATTAAATTCAACCAGAACACCCCCCCCCCCAAAAAAAAATTGCATTAAAAAAAAAAAAAGAAAAAAAAAAAAGAAATTGCTGATGTAAACTCAGTCTAAAGAGAAACTCTTTCATTTGAACTGGAGGAAGTGGTTCCGGTTGAGAGCTTCGAGGACACGTATACTGCAAACGTGGAAGTTGCTAGACTCCCTTTTTATGCAAACGCAAACTCTTTTTGGAGGTCTTTGGGTGACGGCCCCACCCTTTCAGTGAAAAATCCATTACAAAGAATGTTTCACAACACATGTGTCAGTGTGGACCTTAATCATTATTACCATTCCTGTGAAGGGGGAAATGTGGGATACATATCATGAATTGTGAATACTAAGGAGTTTGAACAGTTCTACAACACTGATGCTTCACTAGGAAATCTGCACCACAAATCACTACCAAGCATCAAACCTGAGCAAACTGTCAACTCTGAGCTTCTTATTTTGACGGGGTTGGTTGCTGAGAACTTTTCAGAGTAAGGGTCATCGGGGAAAAGTTACAATTTACACCAAAATAAAAACAGCATACGAGCACGAGAAGACCCCTGAATCTCTACTCAAAAGCCACTAGACTGTGTGGCATTAGTGTCTAAAATAAAAGCTGGCACTTTGCTGACTACTACTGACTTCAATGGTGTCTGAGAAAACCGTGTGTGAAGTGAAGAGAAACGTTTTGTGCTAGTGTCCCGTGGCTGTAGAAGCCCAGCGGGTGTCTGGGAGCACAGCAGACGCACCACAGCCTCGGGAGCATCAAAGTTGTCATGGTTTCCAGCCTCGCCACTGCCAGAGCCGTTCTCCTTGTCCTTCTTGCGGTTCTTCTTCTCCTTCTCTTTCTTCACAGATGCAGATCCACTATCATTGCTCTCTGTGTTAGGAAAGACAAAAGTCTTCATTAGCAAGTCTGTCTTGGGGTTTTGGCTGCAGTTCCCTTTTCTGGATTCACCACAGAGAAAAAAAAAAACAAAACAAAAAAAAAAGTCTCACCAGGTGGGTTTTTGAGGATGAATGTGCAGAGTTTGTGTCTGGTGTCTAGCATGCCGCGGTATCCACAGGCCTTACAGGAAGTACCAATAGTTTGTTTCTTGGGATTGACATGCTGCAAGGACAAAAAAATAAATTATTTTGTACCTAAAAAACTGCCACACAATCTAGTACTCTTCTTTACACAGGCAACTTTTCTTATACTGAATCTAAAGTGGGAAGTATCTTTATTTAGTAATTTAATATTTATTTATTAACCACGTGATTTTCATAGTCACAAGGTGCTGTAAACACAAAGGAAATAAATGAAAAAAATTTCGGGTCATAATAGCCAATAAAAGGGGACACATTATCATCATTAAGTCATATAGTTGTATTAAATTATTACTTTGTTCTTTCCCTTTCTGTCGCCCACCCACAAAAAAACAAATAAATACTCTGCACCTGCCCCGGAGATGCTGTGAAATATTTACCAGATCAGTTTCAGGGTTGTCACACTCGGCACACAGCACAAATTTTCTGATGAACCCATCAAGCATGTCCTGCAACTTGTTCGCCTCGTGGGATCCGTTGACGATGTAACGATCGTTTTTGGTATCAAACTGGGTCTGAGCGCCGAGTTCACAACCAAAAAACTTGGTCGGGTCTGCGGAGGAGAGGAAAAGCAGCACATGAGGCCACCATGACCCAGCAAAAAAAAAAAACAAAACGAGGAGACTTTGCCCTGGTAATTATTGATTTTGAAGAACGTTACTGTTTTTTTATCTTTAAAGGAAGATGTTAAACATTAGGTGTTTGTTTGCTTTGAAACTGGTAATGAACATGACAGACATTTAAGCTTGATCATCAAATACTCCAACTACAAAATTGTGTAAACGAAAAATGTCAAGAGTACACAAACTTGTCGACCAAGCCAAACAGCCTTTCCCCCCCCTAACGTGCCGGCACATCTTACAGTCTCAATCGAACGGGGTCATTTCATTTGAGTAATTGCCACATCATCATGTTTAAAGAATTCTATAAACAAAACATCTCTCCTTCACCTGGGGTGAATATTACAACGATGAATTCAAAAGAGAAAAATGAGAGAATATAAAAGTGACAGTCAAAACGTCAAAAATGTCATTGTGAAAATAAACAGACTTTAACAAGCTCTAGTTCAATTCCAGCTAAACACTAAGATTTACATGTTGTTACTCACATGTTGGAGGCCTGTTCAGAGCCTTTGCAACATCAACCATGTTGACAATGACCGTCTTGATTCCATTCCCTTTGCCTTCAACCTGGATTGAAAGGAAAAACCCACATGTTATATTCACACCCAAACATTTCTTCCTACAGGACTCAGGAAACTTTAGACCAATTCCAACCACTATTCTGATGCTGTTTTTCTCTCCCCAATGGACAAATCTAAAAAAAACAATAATGAGTGGTTACCTTGGCAATCAGACGGGGCATCTTGTAGCGATAGAACTGGTCTGACACGCTGCGGTTGACGTTGACAGACATTTTGGCTGGATGTTAGCACTATCAGTAAGATAAAAGGATCTTGGTTGGGGATTTTTCGGGATCTTCTGTCTGGAAAAGAGGGGATGACATAAACGACTGCAAGCGTGCTCGGTCTCTGACATGAAAAACGCTGTGCCGCTGTGGCTGCAAGCTCCTTGCTTGAAGTCTAGATTTCCACCACACAGGTTCCAACGGCTGCGCAACAGCTCTGAAAGACGAGAGGGACAAACATCAATATTTAATAAGGAAACCCCACAGTTCATGTGGGTGTTGCAATCCTACATTGGGTGCAAATACAGGGTTTTGCCCCCCCCCCCCCCAGATTTGTAGACATGCACTCATGTTACACTTCTAGTCTGTCTTTACAGAACTTGGTTAACCATCTAGTCTCTGGAGGAGTTTGTTTATATTCTAGTTCTACAAAGTAACAACTTGATGACTGCTGCAATTGCATAAAGACAGCAGTGCAAATATTACATTTCAGATGACTTATCATGTAAAATAAACATCTTTTCACCACTGTCAGTTTATATACCATCCAACTGAGAAAAGGTACCATGATGACAACAATAAGATGCAGCCTAGTTCATTTTGTGAACCCAGTGGTTTGTAGCCTTGGTAGCATCTAATCCACAAGAAAACAGTTAAAGATTCCTGTGGTGCAGGCCTGCTCTTGAGTGACTGCCACTATTAAGAAAGACCAGACTCCATTACGACACAGATCCAAGCCAGAGGGAGAGGCAATCGAGGACCCAGTGGCTCCCAGAGACGACTTATTCAAATCATTTTCTCAATTTAACAGGAATTCCCACAAAAATGGGTCAAGACTGAAAATATCCCAGCAAATCCAAATCATAATCATGTGATCCAACAGTGAGCAAGCATGACGTGGGCCCAAAGAAAAATAAAAGCTCTGCCACAAATCTGGATGTTTCTCCCACCTTTTGTTGCCATATAATGCACAAAAAAAGAGCTTTGTGGACACCCTTTGTCTTACATGAGGGCCCCTGGCTTTAGTCATATAAGGCACTTTTTTACTAGGTCACAAACAGGGAGGCCTAGCAGCTGCCAAACAACTCCCCCCGCTGATGGTTTTAATATCAACAACAAAGTCTGCAGCAGTTATTGTCTCACACACGCAAGTGCGAGTCTCAATGAAATGCCTCCCAACTTGTTTGCGACTGACACAGTGGTGTCCGATTTTAAGATCTTTGAGAAGGGCAGAGGTCGAGCCTATTTCAGGAGGAGGCTAGCTAACTAGCTTAGCAGCTTGGTGCAGAGTGCGTCATACAGTCACTGCACACGAGTGACGGACTGGAAGACGCCATTTTGATACAGTGGCACAGAAATCGTGTCATATTGCTCAATAACGCTGACTAAAGCGTTAGCTTTGACAAACACATAACACGACACCAAATATCGCGCAAGAAAGTTGAAATAAATCGTAGATTGCGTCCAAAAACTTACCGTTTTCGCAAAACAAAGACATAAACACAACGCTGATCTTCCAAGAGCCGCAGTGAACGGTGGTCGATGCCTGGTGCTGGTTGATGTTATTGACTGCAACAGGGTTTCTTAATGATTTTGATGCTCTCAAAGAGGCACGATTAAAGACCATAAATATCCAAAGTGCGGCTGCTCTTCCTTACAGGCAGAAGGAGGTTATCTGGAACGTCCTCGGGCTTTGGGGACCTGTGGGTGGGGGGTGGGGGGGAGATAGTTTCGTTATTCACACAAACTGCGAAGTAAACTGTTTATGTCGAGCGAGACAGCCATCTGTGTTCACTGGGTGGGTATTTGAATAGTCACGTACAGCATAACTGCCACGAGGATTAAACGCTCCATTACCCCCGTTAGCGATAGTGCCACACCGTGAAAAGATAACGTCAGCCAGCTAACTGGCTATGGTTAACATTGCACGTGTTACGCAGTAAAATTCCCCATAAATTATCTTATAGATATAACAATGAAAGCGGGACAATTAGAGTTAATCCACTAATTTGTACCTTCAAATTGACCTTCATTGTTAGCATTATCCGATGCGAAAACAGTAGCTTGAGGGCCAGTAAATAGTCAGATCCCATGCGTTAAAATGAAACGAGTGGACGTCACACAGCTAACGCAGTTATTAGCCAAGTCCAATCAACGCGGTTGACGGAAGATAACGTGATTAAAATTGTCCTCGGTGGTAGCTAGCAGCTATTTCTTTGTAAAATTACAGTCATCGCTGTGAAATCGTCGTTAGGATGAGACCATGTAAATGTGATGAAATAATTTCGGACCTACCTCTCGAATGTTCTGCGAAATGCTGCTACACTCGTCGCTTTTACCAACGAACGTCAAGCTAACAGCTGCAATAAGTTTAGCAATATCCGGGTCTCAGCATTAATTTTAAATTAAAAGTCTGCTGAAGTCGCACTCCATGTGTATGCGAAACATGAACTTAGAAAATTTAGGGGAAAACCCCATCCATTAGGTTTTAAACAAACGAATTAGAAATAGAGGCATAAAATCGTTTTAGCCACCTGATTTTTCTTTCAATGCCAGACTGCAACTGTTACTTCTCTCAATTCCTCCATACTTTAGCTGTTTTATTTTGAAAGGAAAAGGAAACAATAAGCTTCTATTGACACATCCTCGTTCCCCATTGGCTGACGTCGTGACGCTGTACGTGCGTAGGCGCTTCCTCAACTTGACTGCCTGCAAGCCGAAACATTGAAGATGGTGAGTATGAAATGGCGAAAAGGCCACGGGTTCTCACGTTTTCATTCGGTGTATCGAGCGCTCGACTTTTTATGAAACTAGCTGTCGACGTAAAGGGACCGTGATCATGGCTTCAGTTTCAGGCTGTGTTGCATTAAAGCTCAGTTCCGAGATGGATCAACGGATCACATGACAGTTGAGCAATTTAGTCTCCAAAATTCACCGGAACAAACTGCAAACACCCATAAAGTCACACATTTCCATTGCACAGCGGGCTCCCAGTGTGTCTTGCTTGTTCGTGAATCATTTTGTTATGTGTTTGATGGATATAACGACTTCTTTTACTTTTCCCTTTTTGTCAATGAGTTAGCTTCCGGAGCTAATAGAGCTAGCACTTCATCTTACGATTTTACGAAGCACTTTCCTGGTCTGCTTTAATGTTTATCATCCAGCTAGCAGCCCGCACATGAGCAGTCATTTTTAAAATTTATTTATTTAATAACCCAGCTAAACAAGACTGTTGCTACTTTGGAACTACAACTCATAGGACTACATTCATTTTGTTATGTTTTATAATTTCCAGGTTCTGTAGTTCGACATATTTATAAACACAAATACTTCGACACTAGACGATTCATCAGAGCTTAATTGCAGCCATCTATTTAATTTGCTTCACCGCATTATTTTTCATTTGCTCACTGTCAGGCGACTACAATATGTTTTGCTTAATGATTATCACTAACCATCGACCATTAACAACTGTTTCAACCACATTGTTGTTTTAACCTTTTTTTTTTTTTGGTTTGTTTGAATGATTAATATCTGTCTACTTAATCCATTCACTTTTTAATTTCTAATTTCAGTTTCCCCTTCTTGTCCCCACTGTTTCTTGTCTTTATTTTCATTTTTAAAATTTTGTTTTTGTATTTCTTTACCCCAATCTCTGATCACGCCTCATGTTGATCTCTCCACGCACATCATGCCTTCCTCTCTATCTCACCCCACCACCGCACTCTGCCTTTTTTGCCTGTCTCCAAACAACCAGGCTGGTCACCGGGTAAGTGTTCCCGCTCTGTCCTGGATCCCTGTTTTCTGATCGCTCCTCTGCCTGGCTCACTAACATGGGACTGGGATTGCACGGCCCCAGAGGTCTGCTGTTTCTGCATCTCTTGCACAAGTAGCTGCTGCTCCTATAGCAACTGCAGTGCACTGAACTGTTGCCTAAGCAATATTAATAAGACACTAATCAGTTACAAGAAATCCACTAAACGTAACACAGCAGGAAGCTAAAGATGTTTCAAAGTCTAAACTACTAAATTATATTATCTTTTCTTTTTTTGGGCGGGGGGGGGGGGGGGGGGGGGATTCATCTGTTTTTAGAGAGGGTAAACTGGTCTTTACTAGGACAGAAGATAACATGATTGCACAAATTCAGATCAAGTGTTATATTGTAATATAAAATTTTGAACATGGTCTAACATACTTTTGTGCATCAGTCCTGGTTTGTCTTAATGTTCACCAGTTGAATTCAGACTTTTCTTTTTTTTCTACCCAAGTCATCACATACGATCACAGCCATTGCTCAGAATTTCTGTGCTGGCTAGTAGTTAAAAATATTTGTAGGTTTAATGTTTAATATAAACTCCCGGTTTTAATGGTGTTTGTTTCTCATAGACTCTTGGTGCAGTGTAAAAACATAACTACCTCTTTTATCTGCCATTGAGCGTCTGAAATCCAGCTGTGCCAATTCAAACCATATTTTTCTGCCGTGGGCTGTCTTCCAGTTGTGTCGAAAGTTACTTTCACAATCATCATCATCATCGTCGTTTATTTGTATAGCACTTTAAGAACACACCAGGCAGACCAAAGTGCTGAACAACACAGATCAAAACAACTACCAAATTAAAAATACCTTAAAATCATTACATACAATAAAATAAATAAGAAGGTGTCAGTTTCCTACAGAGTTAAAAGCCAGGGAATAAAAATAGGTTTTCAATCTGGACAATGCCCAGTTTGGACTCAGACACTCAATTTAGTCAGATCTTTACTCACAACTGTTGCTTTTTTTCCCCAGATTTGAGCTTTTTGAGTGAAACCTGTTTATCCACTGTACTAAATTAATCTGTGCAATAATATTAAACTGTTCTGAAAAAAGTACAGGAGAATTTAACAATAACTAACAGAGGAGTGTAGCGGTTATGGTGGAATCTGTTTGCATTATTCTCTCCTGCAGAATTGACCAGTGGCGTCCCGCAGGGCTCTGTCCTCGGCCCACTTCCCCTTTCTGTATTCTTATGCTGCAGCATGCAGGCTGTAGCAGGGATGGGGCATAAATTTCTTTTCAAGGGACCACATGAGAAATTGGGATTGTTGTGCCACACCAATAAGCTGAACTCGGCTCTGCTCAATATGAATTTTATCTCTTTATAAGCTTATTGGTGCGCCCCTTCTCAGCTGTCCCATTTTCTAATCTGGCCCACTGGGAAAATGAAATGCTCAGCTATGGCAGAGAGCTCATCGGTGGGTAACTAACCTGTCTGTGTGTGTCTGTGCGATGATATCAGTTGGTCCTGGTGTTAGGTGACCTGCACATCCCTCACCGATGCAACACGTTGCCAGCCAAGTTCAAAAAACTGTTAGTGCCGGGGAAGATCCAGCACATTCTCTGCACAGGGAACCTCTGCACCAAGGAGAGCTATGACTACCTGAAAACCCTCGCTGGGGACGTCCACATCGTCAGAGGAGACTTTGATGAGGTTTGCGTCTGTGTGTGTGAACAATAAAATAAACCACGTAGAACATACTAATCACCATAAAACAATTTTATTTCAAAGAATGTTCAAAAACAGGGTTCAAATTATGTCTACAAATTGTGTTTCTGCATATTAATAGCACTGATGAAGAACATCATTTGCTGTTCCTAAAGACTGATTGCTCTGTAATTAAATTGTAATTGCTGTTCTCTCAAACTGAGATTTATCCATGTAGATCATGATTTTCAAAAATGATCCCATTGAGGACACGACATCTTTTAAATATAGCTCATTCTGCCATTTGCTGTCTGTTTTAAATGTGTGTATAATTAGTACTTTATTCCATAATTGGACTTGTCAGATAAAAGCAGTGTATAAAACTTACTTTACTCCATGTTTTTCCCATCTCTCATTTGTCCTCCTGATATTTTCTCAGAACCTGAACTACCCAGAGCAGAAGGTGGTCACAGTGGGCCAGTTTAAGATTGGACTCATCCACGGCCATCAAGTGATCCCCTGGGGCGACATGGCCAGCCTGGCACTCCTCCAGAGACAACTTGACGTTGACATCCTTATCTCTGGGCACACACACAAGTTTGAGGCATTTGAGAATGAAAATAAGTTTTACATAAACCCTGGTTCTGCAACTGGAGCCTACAGCGCCCTGGAAAGGTGGGAGCCAATATAAACCATGAATTGAGCTCTATTTAGGAGGCGAGTTAGCCATGTTTTCATGATTTTGACATTGGAAGGTTGGTGGTTTGAACCCTGGCTGCTTCAGCGAAAGTATCAGTATCTAGGTGCAAGATACTGAACCCAGAGTTTCTCTTATTGAAATGTGAATATTAGATAGAAAGCAGTTACATTTCTACTTGAGTGCTCAAGTAGAGTAAAAGAGCACTGTATAAGATACACTTATAGACAAAGTAGTAGAATATTTGGAACAATTTCATATTTTGATAACTGATTCTAATTGGAGAACTGATCATCAGCAACTAAGAAAACTGATTGCTTCAAGCCAAATTATGGCATCTTTTAACATGAACTAGTTTTCCCACATTATAACAAAAACAGATTTTTGCTCATGTCGCATAATAGATCTCCATGCAGATAGTTCTGGATTGATGTTTGAGGTCTTTAGATATTTGTCTCTGAATTTTCTCATCCACACAGACGTAATGGCAGCAACTGAAATTCTGTAAATCCCGCTCAAAGCATTTACGTTTAACACAGATCTTCTAGGAAAGAAACACTGTTGTGGATGTTTTTAATACTGAGGTGTTTGCAGTTAAAGGTTTTTTCATTAAACTGGGTGTAATTAAAGAAATGCATCTGTTTTTTTTCTCTCTCACAGCAACATCATCCCCTCTTTTGTATTAATGGACATCCAGGCATCTACAGTGGTCACGTACGTTTATCAGCTGATCGGCGATGACGTCAAGGTGGAGCGAATTGAGTACAAGAAATCTTAAAGGAGAGCACAAAGAGATGGAGAAAAATTTGCATTAACAAGCCTCAGATTATATTTCATTCCTGTCCACCAGGGGGTGACAGCTCCCTCAGAGTCACCACAGTGTTAATGCTATGACTTCTGTAAGTTAACTCTAAAAGACCTGTGTATTATATTGTTTATATGTCATCAGCATTTGCTTATACCTGAGCTGTCTTTTGGTAACTGTAGAGAATGCAATAATATTGGGTGCCATTTTTTTTTCCTTTGGGTTTTTTTGTTGTTGTTTTAATAAACACCCTCCTCACATCCTGTACATGTAACAGGCCATTGCTTCCTGTAGTTAGCCTCCTTTTATTCATTTCTTTCCCACAATAAAGATGTAATTTCACTCCATCTGTTGCTGTGTGTTAAATTATATTGACAGCAGTAATAGCTGTGCGTAAATAGTGTTTTGATATTTCATTTGGGAAATTCAAATTTATTTATACTTTTACTCTTCTGTCTTGAAAAATTTGAGGATAACGCAACGTGCTTATTTGAAAAAGAAATCCCCCTAAGTATCAATGCACATAATACTGGAGCTTTGTGATACCACACAGACAGAAAAAGCCTCCCTGTTCCTGATTTCAGGCTACTGAAATGTTTAAGCCTCGGTCTGACTTGGTGTACATCGCTCTTTTATACTCAAAGCTGTTTGCTTCTCTGAAAATTGCAAAGCATTGATTTTTTGCCATGAGGGAATTATGATCATCTTTGCATATATTATAGTATTGTCTAAATAAAAATAGTTATGCCCCCATTAAATAACACACCTGGTACAAATCATGATTACAAAAAGGTGGAAATGATTATTAAAATGTCTTTGAACCACATAATAACATTATTGGCGGGGCCATGGCAAACATAAGCAGGATACATTAGGTTTCAGGTTACCTTAAATAATAGTTTAAAAAAGGCCCCTAACTCAAGTGATGAACCAGTGTTGTCTCTGCACATAACAGACAACTTGGCAAATCTATGAAAAATGCCCAAGAAAGCAGTCTGACAGACATGAAATAGTATTTTTGCACGAAAGAATGTGATTCGTAAAAAGCTATCAGCTAAAAACTTGGCATATCTCAGCACAGTGTGCAGTGTGGCCTTCACAAATTTGGGGAAACTGGACCAGTAGAGGACAAAAGAAGAAGTGGCAGGTCTAAAAAAATCTATTTACAGCATACATTTTTTGGATATGACTCATCTTTTAGAAATTAAAAAAAAAAAAAAATCCAGCAAAGACCTGACACGGGGCTAGAGACTCTTCAGTTGATGAATAAGTGGACTGAAAATCAGTGGCAACAGGTCTTAAGGTGTGGTGAGTCGAAATCTGAAATTTTTGGTTCTAATCAGCCGCTTGTGAAAATTAACAGAAATGTGAAAGCAGAAAAGTATCATCAGACTTTAATCCACCATTTAAAACAATCTAGAAAGCATCTGATTGGCAGCACTTTCATTTTTCAGCAGGACAATAATCCTAAACGCTGCCAATTCAGTAAAAGCATACCCGGACAGAAAACCCCCATCAGTCATTGACTGGCCTTTCCCAAACCCCAGACCAGAACATTACTGAAGCAGTGTGAGATCATCTTGGCAGAGAACAGAAGAAACAACAGCCAACATCCAAAGACGAGAGTTGAATGTCCTTGAAGAAGCCCGGAGAACTATTCCTGAACACCAAAGAAATGACAGGAAAGCTGCCTTTTCTTGCAAAATATCAAGAAATGATGGGGTGGCTAAAGACTTTTGCACAGGACTGTAAAACAGATGAGTAGAAATTAATAGCAGTGACTATTAAAGTGAAAATACAAGTTCCTAAACAGATAAAACAAAAGAGACAGTCACACACAACTATAAACATATACATTTAAGAATTGCACATGCAGAACATAGATGTCAATGACTTTATTCTAAGTGAAAATAAAAAAAATAATACAGTTATCAGACCTCAGCATATCATCAATGCCTCTCTCAGAGAGTTTTCATCCATACTAGTTCACGTGAAGAATTTGAAGATTTTAAACTTTCCTGAATTCCAGAGGTACTTATGCAACTAATGCATCCCAAAACATCTGTTTCATATCAACAATGGGAAACCTGTGTTAGCAGCAAAAAAGGGGGGAAAAAGGCTTTACTTTTTCCGTTAACACTAAGAAAAAAACATCCAAGTCGGCTTCATTTAGCCAAGGAAATGAAAAATGAAAGCAAACTCTTCTTTAAAGCAGCCAAAGAAACAGTATCTGCTCGTGATGAGCCTGTGGCCAGCACCAAGCGCTAAGCACGCCAGCACAGGCACGCACTTCCCATTATTCCTCTCTTTAACGGTAGCGATCACGTGACTTCATGGAAATCAAGTCTTCCAAAGGATTTCCCCCAGTCACAGAGGGCGCTACATTAACTTCATCTTTACGTCTTACAAAAACTGATCTTGCAGATGCATAAAACATCGTTTAAAGCTTAAATAGGCTTTAAAAAAAAGAAAAAAGAAAAACAGTTACACATTCTGATAAGGAGGAATTCTAACTTAACACAAAACTAAGACACAGCTGTACATTTAGAAGCTCACATACAGAGTATTTATTTCAACAAATACAAATAATGCATGATCCAGATAACTGTAAACAATTTCTAGATGCAAGTGAAAATCTCAATTCAAAATTCCTGAAGCTTTCCTTTAAACACCAGTAGTGTCTGATCAGTATATACAGTATATATACTGGAAACTGCATTTTGTGGCATTTAAGTAGCAGAAAGCGTCACTATATTATTATAAAAGAATCACAAATCAGATAAGCTGTCACCGTCCCATCCTCCCACAGAGAGGGAGCTCAGACATTCACTCAGAGAATCATTTGGTCCTCCCTGCTCTTCTTCCTCATCCGACAGTCTGATCCTGGCTCCTGGCGAAAAATGAAATGTTTAACTCTACAGAAGAAAGTGAATATTTATAAGATAGTTGATAATATTCTTGGTAACTGGCATACTCTCACTGGCTGCCTTATTATGTTGATTCTCTGTGGCAAAGATTCAACAAAGTGCAGGAAACATTGCTCAGAAGCTTTGGTTCATGTTGCTAAACATCCATGATGTAAATCTCCCATCTCACTACAAAAATTGCTCTACTTGACTGAGATCTGGTGACTGTGAAGGCCGTTTGAGTAGAGTGAACTCATCTTCATGTTCAAGAAACCAGTTTGACATGATTTATAACATGATACCCTATCATGGAGATGTAGCGCTCATAAAGGGTCAGACATGCGCAGCACCCAGGTAGGCTGTGGCATTTACACAATGCTTGGCTAGTACTAAAGACCAAAAGTGTGCCAAGAAAAACATGAAAAAATGATATCCTCGCACTAGCATCTACCTGTACTGTTGATCCAAGGCAGAATGGAGCCATGCTTTCATGTTGAATACTCCAAAATCTGTCAGTCTTCTATTGTCCAATTTTGGTGAGCCATCAGTTTCCCGTTCTTAGCTACAGGAGTGTCACCCAGTCTGCTGCTGTAGCCCATGTGCCTCAAAGTTTGATGTGTTGTATATTTAGAGATGCTCTTCTGCATATCTGGATTGAAATAAGCTGATTTGTGAGTTACTGTTGCCTTCCTATCAGCTTAAATCGGTCTGGCCATTCTCCTCTGACATTAACAAGGCATTTTCATTTTGCCTCTCACTGAAGACTTTCGTTTTCAAACGTTCTCTGTAAAGCCTAGAGATGCCTGTGTGGGAAAATCCCAGTAGATCAGCCATTTCTGAAATACCAGCCTATCTGTCACCAACAACTATGCCATGTTCAAAGTTACAAAAGTATCCTTCCTTCCTCATTCTGAGCCTCAGTGTGAACTTCAGCAGGTTATTTAACCATGTGCCTTAATGCAGTGACTTGGCACCGTTTGCGTGTTTATGCGTGCATATTCCCATGTATTTGTGTTTATGAGCAGTTGAACAGGTGTAATTAAACTAAAATATAACATTTTTGAAGAAAGTTCCAAATAATTCCAAATGTTTTGCTGACTTGCTCCTCGGACTTTTCCTTCTCTGTGTTTGTGACCATGTGCACTTCTTAGCCTTTCTATGTGTTGATGCAGATGCATTAAAGGACCTGCAATTTCAAATATGTTACATTAAAAGTTTTGACTTCTCTTTCTTTTTAAAAAACATTTTCAATGTTCTCATTTTGAATAAAGTCTTCTTAAGTTCTCTGTATTGTAAGATCTTAACCTTACAATATGAAGCACTTTGATGCAACTGCTGTTGTGATTTTGCACCATATAAATAAAACTGAATTGAATTGAGAATTCTTTATCATTAAATAATATTATTTATGTTTTTTTAAATTAATAGTTTTTTCTTTTTTTGTTTTCCCTTTCTCAGTGTTTTTCTCTCTTTGCTTTCCTTAGTCGGTACTTTCCAACCCAAGGGGAATTTTCTTTTTTTTCTTCTCCACACTGTTGCCAGTTGTTTGCTTGGGATTCTCGAGTTCCTATCTATAATGTATTGGGAACTTTACAGTATAAATTACCATGAAATGATGGTTCTTATATTTTACATTTTAAAAAATATAAAGATGAGCTAAATATTGTGGCAAAAAGTTTTCATTTTAACTCTTTGCAAGTCTGAAAAGTAAACATGGAAATGAGCTGCTCGTTAAGTGCTTTCAAAATCTCCATACGTGACAACTATAATTATCTACATGTGCAGACTAGTTCAGATGCGTAAGGCGTAAGGGTGTTAGAAGGACATATTAAAAAGGGAAATAAGGTGGGATAAAATAAAGCGATGATCCTTAGGATATTTAAAATATTGTAACTTCAGCTATCACTTGATAGCTCACGTCTCACCTGGCTTCTCTGTTCTTTGGGACGGTTTTCTAGAATGTTTTGCACTGGTCTTGCTCTTGTTTTTTGACCCTGAAGAAACTTCCGATTGTGTTTTTGATAGATGATCCTCTCTGTCATTCTCAGGTGAGGCCACAGAAGCCTCAAAAAGTATGTCTCTTTTGTGGTTGTAGTCTATGACTACACAAAGACAAAACAAATATACAAAACAAACCACAGTGTGAAAGCCGTTACTCAGCCGTTGCTCAATGACTCACTGTAAAGGACTGTAACAGGATAAGTCAGATGCTTATCAGTGAAAGTGGTTTACAAACAGTTTAGAAAAACAGAGAGATAGCACACAACAACAAGTTACATCTGAATTGTATTTATTTTATTTTGTTTTGGTTCTTCTCACCTGCTCGTATACACCTGTACTGCACGTTCATGTAGTGCTGGGTGACGAGGCGCCGGACATGCTCAGTGCTATAGGAAGCTGCAATGCTGTACAGATACTTCCTCTGAGCTGGTGTTAGTGCTGCATGCTAAGAGGCAGGCAGAGATCACTTTTCACTGGGATCCACACCGAACATATGAATCCACACGTGCAAACACATTTAGGTGTGGATGTTACAGAAGTTACAGAAGAAACAGAAATGTATGCTTTTGCCAGTGCTTCTAAAGTCCTCTGACTATGATGAGGGCACATTATTTGCTGATGATAGTGGACAAAAATGGTCTATAGCCCATACGATCAACAGTTTACCTTCAGAAATGAGGCTGTAGTCACACTTGTGGGGATTTGTATAGCTGTTAGGCGTTGATCAGCTGGTCTGCTGATTTTCAAACCGCTGTTGACGTTTCCAGCACTATTTTGAAATTCTGTTAGTAAATAGAAAACAGACATTTGGAAAAACTTGCATTTGAGGCTAATTGACATTTTTACTTAGAGGCAGGATGTGAGGAACTATGGAGCTTCAGGTGAAACAGAGAGACTGAATAAATCAAGCAGGAAATAATGCACAGGTACTGACCCGCCCCTCTGTGACTGTGACAAAAGGCAACGTTACCACAAAGAGATGCAAAATAGCTACAAAGATACTCAAAGCGACTCCACATTGACCAATAGGAGATGCAAAATAATCGTGTCTGTAATTTCAAAAATGAAAATTTAAAACGGAAGACAAAAAGATGACAATTTTTATGCCATATTGACTTATTTAACTAATGTAACACTGGTTAACTAATGGATGTTGGGTTCGGTTCTTCAGATGATTTCCTGTTGGATTTTGTGCCATGAAGGACTCTCAAATAAATAAAAGATTTTAAAAGCTTAAAATCCACTCAAAGACTTCTGGAGTTTTCTGGAATTCTTGCACACAAATTTGACCCATTTTGATGTTTGACAGCTGTAAAAATGACATAAATTTTCTTTTTTTAACCTGAAATTTGATGACTTTTCCTTAAGTGACCCAAAATACATTTACTATAAGATTATAAAGTGGTTTATAGTAAAGAGAAACCTCATTAATTCTTATTAATTAAGCATTCTTCATCCATGTATTAATGTCAGGTATTTATACATTCTAAATAGATCTGTAGTTCAAAATTTGATATGAACATTAATTAAGGGAAATTTTTGCAGTAGGTCAAATTGACCAGGGTCATATTAGGTCATCTGGAATATAGTCTATATAGTCTGCAAGAACCCAGAGATTTGCACATGGGCTCAGTTACACTGTCAAACCAAAAGGACTTCTAATTAAAAATCAGCACAAGTGAGCTTTCTTCCTGTTACCTATCAGGCCTGACCCTGGTCAGATTCAGGTGTGGGATTTCACCTGGTTTCCACTTGTCCTCAATAACAAAAACCTTCCTCTCAAGTTTCAGTGCAGACAAGATGTAAGATGTTTGGTTTATTTAACCATGGAAGTAGCACATGCATATCTGAAATCTAACCCAAGGAAAAAGACTGAAATAGACACGATACAATGGATTCAATATGCAGAAGGGTTCAGTAGAGTGGCGTCACCGTGTGAGTTTCTTCATAAATCTGCTCATTTTTTTTTACTTTACTGCTCACGTGTTCATTTTTAATGATATGCAAAAATTTACACATACCCATTTTCACTGATGCATCAAAATAAACCTGCAACAGAAATGTATGAGTTATATTAACATAAAAATAAAATAAATGCAATAAAGATGGCATGTTCACTTTGGCATGGATTAAATTTCAAACATTACTTTACCTTGGCATAGCCTCATTATGATTGATCCCATGCAACACCTGGTTTTCTGCAGATTTCACTTGCTTTTTCAGTATGAAACGGCACACAAAGCCAAATAGTCCGTGCACAAGCAGCAGCAGCCAGTTTACCTTACCTTTAACACATATCGTCCACGCTGAGGCCAGTCTAGATAATTAAAGAAAAGAGGCGGTCTGATCTAAGGACTTTGAACAGTGGGCGTGTCCTTTCAAAGATGTTGCAATTATAAACTGAAAGAAAGATATGTTTAAATTAATATTGGTAACGTTAACTTAAAGATGTCCTGTAATGCTCAACATGGACAAAGAGTACACTGAGATCCTTGGAAAAAAGCAGCCGCGTTGGGCTGTGGTTATTATATTGTTTTACGCATGCACTACTCTAGTGGCTACTGGAGGCTTGCTCTAAAAGCAAATCAGTCCCTGTGAATCACTCCCATGGTACTCTCAGGGCCTCCCCCCTTTGTATGTCTATGTTTAATGATTTCTTTGTTTGTTCATTTGTCCTGTTTTTGCAGTTTTCTTTCCTGGAAAGATCCAACATTTTTAAACAATCATAATTCTTTTGAAAAATAAAATCTTCTGCATACATTTGAAGCTATCAGACTCTGAGAGGGCCATAAATAAGGTGAGCTCTTGTCCCCACAGCGAAGCTTTGTACAGTATTTTCGGTACTTTCATGTAACTATTGGAGCTCTTTTATCTCTTGACGACTCAGCTCCTAGTTAGATATTTGTGTAAACAAATTTCAAGTTGTAAAAATACACCTCATACTCCAGAGAGTCAGTGGGTGTTAAATTGTATTTTCAGTCCATGCAATAATCTTTTACCCAAACAATCAGATTGATTCTATTAAAGCATGCATCAAATAAAAATGCAGACTACTTGTGACTGTTTTACCATTTACCTTTCAAGTTTGCCGGCAGTGAGGGGATTATCCAGATCGTCTGCTTGCTGTTGTGCACGCCCATGTAGGGATAATCCCCGCCATGTTCATAACAGCTTTCTCTCCATAAAATATTTGTAATGGAAATTTCCTCAAGGTTTGCAGAATTAGACACGCCGACTGTAATTAGTTGAGGTAAACGGTTTGCAGCAAGCAGCATCAACAACTGCAGGAAAATTTTAAAATTTGAATGCAGGCAGTTTCATTGGCTCACAGAGGCAACTGTAAAGTGTGATGGCGTAACAGAAAGACTGAGCACCATCAATTGGGTGACTGAAAAATAAATAAAGGGAGCTAATATTTTACAAGATTATTTGCACATTATAGAGTAAGCTAAAGAAAATTCAGCCTCGTGTCCAATGTAGATACAGAGTAAACACATTAAATATCCTCCTGGACAAGGAGGGCTGCCATAAAGAAAGTAAATAATGTATGGTATGTATAAAGTAAATAAAATACCTTTTAAAATACCTATATTCATGCAAGACTGATATGATTAACTATAACTACTGCTTCTCTATAAATTGAATTCCTTTATTGATTCATAATTAAGCCCTTTCAAAGCAATTTTTAGCGAATATTAAAAATAACACTGATCATCTCGTTAACAGGCATTGTTCTTTTGGAAACCATTCCTGTGGATGTTCCTTTGACTCACAACAACTAGTTAAAACTGTTGTATTTGTTGTACTGTTGGGAGACGGTTTTCCTGGGGAAATTCCACTCCCAAGTCCACTCCTAGTCTCTCTCTCACACACCTCTCATCCAGTTGCTGACTTTCAATTCATCGTCAAAATGAGATACAGCACTGAGGAGTTGTACTTTGTTGCAAACAATGACAGTGACAACAGTAATTTTTTAATATAGCGCATTTCATTACACTTAACATAAAACCTAAAAACCTATGTAGGTCTACTATGCCTCAAGGCAATGGAATCAACAAAAGGCACACAGTGATTAAATATCAGCCTGTGAGAATAAAGAGGTTCTGAGTTTGCTTTTGAATGTAGACACGGCTCTGTTTGACCTCACGTCAGCAGACAGCTCGTTCCAAAGGACAGAAGCACAGTAACTGAAAGCACCAATGCACTAATTCTGGTTTAAAAGAGCTGCATTTGTATTAAAGATAGGTAAAGAGTAACAAAGAACACATCCTCAAGGATCCACTGTTCGAATTTTGATTTCTGCAGATCTAAAACTACTGAAATACAAACACATCTATCCTCATTGTGATAAAAATCAGTTAAGAACCTGATCTGTTAAACCAACTAAATCATGAAACCTTTGAATGCTGAGAAAATAAAGATCTGAGACAGGGCTACAGTTACCACTTAACAATTGATTTAAGTTTTTATTTTATTTTGAAATTGAACAGTGACATGTCTTCGTTGCACTTTCGTGTATCTCGTTGACATTACATGTACATTATCTTCTACCTGTATGTTACATGTACATGTATGTATATTTCATCTAAGTGTACATTATGTCTATGTTATGTCTACATTACAGGTGCACTTACCTTGTTGACGTTACATGTAAATTCCGTGTACGTACGTATGTACGTACGTACGTATGTATGTATGTATGTATTTCGTGTACGTTGTTCGGCTTAAAAGTGAGGAAGTGTCCCGGGATGACCCGGTGTGGGAAGAAGCTATTGGTGCACCGTTTTCATGCTGATGTTAATGCCAGACGCACTAAGCAATTTATCTGTAGCTTTGTGTGGACTGCCATTTGCTGTGGTTCCCAAAAACTTCCACGTTTGCAATAATATCACCCACAGAAATTTCACAAACTCACTTGTTGTAATGGTGACACATTATAGAACGCACTCAAATTCACTGAGCTCTATAGTCTTTCACAAATATTTGTAAAAGCAGATTGCAAGCCAGGTGATTTTATACAGTTTTAGGGCCAAAAACACCTGAATTCAAAGAGGTGTGACCCAGTACTTTTGTACATATAGTGTACCTGTTGCCATATTTTGTCAGCTACTTTACAGATTAAAAATGTCTGTTATGTTCAACATAAATCAGTACTGCAGTTTTACTTTACTTTGCATGCCTACACATACACACATTTCTTTTTTTTCTTTTCACTCTGACTCATTACATTGGCATTGATAGTTATTTATAGACAAAGTCCTAAGGGCAGAGCCAAAGAATGTCTCCAACTCACTTTCCTGCTGTTGCTTTTTTAAGGTTACTACATAATTGTAGGTTGCATATGTAATAAGTACACACAGTATTCTTTGACTGATTCTTAATGAACAGATTTCATGTAGTTTTCATGTGTGCAAGTTAAAGTGGGACTCGTTTTACACTGTAGTACAACGACTCATTCAGCAATGTGTAACCACAGTGTTCACACTTTAACCCCCCAAAGCGATATATTATTTAAATGTTAGGATGTTTTCACAAATTTCACAAAAGTTAGGACAACAGGCTTTCTTCGGCGAGTTGTAGGTATTATTGTTGTTATTATTATTACACATTGCATCATTGCTGTTAGGATGATGTCAAATGATGCAGAAACGAAAGCATTTTGTACAGTCGCAGTGATGCTACGGGAAAATCCCTTCGACTGCTTTATAAGCTCCACACCACACAGCGCTGCCAGGAGTGCATTACTGAAACGTGACACTGCATGTGTTCAAGCATCGTCTTTGCTAAAAGAGCGAGCAGTTAAAAGTCGATATGAAGAAGATTTTCAGCAGAAAGAAGAAGATTCGGATGAGTGAGGGCAAGAAACCCTTAATAGAAAATAACAACAACATACAAGACGGTAAGAGCGCTTTACTATTATTACTGTGGGAATCCTTCATCTGTATAGTTTATATGTAGCAAGGAATAATAACTGGAATCATCCACGGACTGGCTATTTTATATTTGTTTGAAATAATTGCTATTTATTGATTGATTGTTACTGATAGGCCATTAACTCAGAAATAAAAACTAGTTTAACACACGAGCAGCACAAGCTGTTGCTGAAGCGGCAACAAAGTAACGTTGCAATATTTGCACATCAGCGCAGCTTAGCCTCAGGTATGCAGGGTATTCCCAAACAAACCAGAACAAATATGTCCCAACATGCATTCCCAAGTTAATATCGATAAGTGTCGAGGCTTCCAAGTGCACACTTAAATTTCATCATAAGTGCTGGTTTTACTTCCTCCTATCCGAAAACAAAGCGAATTTTATGTTTGGATATGATTAAGTGAAAAAACATGCACTGTAGCCAGAAACTAGCCACAAGCTACAAGTGGAATGTCAAGATTAAAAGAAGTAGACAATAAGACTCATAACCAATGGCATCAGGTGACTATCACCAATGTTAACACTCTTGAGGCAGGCGTTGCCGATTTGCGACAGTTAAAAACTAACAACCTGATTACCCCACATAAATATTTTATGAGTTTTTTTTACTCAGAAGTACCACTGCAGGACTTGGTTGTGCATCAGCAACAAAAAACTTAATTTGAGCCTGAGAGGGTTAAAACTGACACCTATTAGTCCTTCTCAAAGGGACCAACTCAGTGGTAGACACTGTTGTCTTGATGGAAAAAAAAAATCACCTGAGCTCAAATGGAAAGAGCATCAGGAGTAAGGATGAGCTTGATAAATTGCTTAGTCTCTGGCATTTCATTCATTCACAATTACATCACCCAGGCTTTTAGAAGCTGGCAAACTCTGACAGGCTCATTGTCACAGATCTTGGCCGAGTCACAGCAAGAATTTTACATCGCCCCTTTTTATCAGAAAAAAAATAAATAAAATATAACCCCTTCATTTGGCTTGGATCAAGTCAAAACATGAAACAAATGTAGAGTTCACATGTTTGTTTGTTCTTTCTGGCTCTTTCATAGGACATGACTGTGCAGGTCATGGGTGTGAGAACCCTTTGGCCCAGAACTCCTTTAACTCTGCAGAGGAGCAATCCATGCAGAGACAACAAAGCAGCTCACTTATGGATCTCATTCAGTGTCTTGGGGTGTCCTCTGAAAGCCTTTACAACCTCATAGAGGCTAATTTGGGACAACAGAGTGTCATTGAATGGTCCAACCCTCAGACATTCAATATCCTGAACAAAATGCTCCAGGAGATCAAATCTGTCAAGCAATGCCTGCAACTGATGGACTGGGTCCAACATAAATATCCGAGGTATTTATGTGCCAGCTTACCTTTTTTTGTTTAACTAGCCACATCAGCTCAGTGCTGTTGTGTGCATTTGTACCTTTAAATATAGATTTGGTGAAGATCAAACCAATGACGCACTTGGATGTTAAGCTGGTTGTTGGGTGTGTCTTCCAGCCCAAATGAGCATTTTGAATGGTCAGTAAGACCTAAGTAACTATATAACAACCAATCTAGTCACCATTCACATACATCTATGAAAACTAGCGTTCAAATTTATAGTTAAGCACAAAAGGTAAGAAAAAATATGAACTATGATCATCACGTCTAGAGCTCTCGGATTAATTCAGTGTGTTATTTCTGTTTTATGTGTTCAAAATTTAAGCATAAATACAGAGATTTGCTATAAAATCCTGGCATATAGCAAACTGGTTCAGTCTGCTTTTATTCATTGTTATTCACAATATCTTCAACCTGTTATTTCAAAAACAGGGAATTAAAATGTTAAAGCAGGTTTCATCATATCAATAGGGAATTAGGATTGAAAGCATTTGTCTCTTGTCTGAATGTTAGCTGTTAACACATGCTGGTGCTCACTTCTGATGTGGGTATTTTCTGGTACTTTCCAAGCAGGGAGTCTGACCAAAAGCTGTTCTGTGAATGGAAAGACAAGGCAAAGGAGAAGCTGCTTCAAAGTGTGCAGGTAAGAATACCAATATAACTTATCATACATTTTATGAGCCAGACAATCTTTGGTGACACACACACACACACACACACACACACACACACACACACACACACACACACACACACACACACACACACACACACATACACACACACACACACACACTGATATCATTCAAGGTTGTTTTCTACACAGCCTCTGTGTAGTTAGGTGTGTCTTTACAAATACTATTTGTTTTTTTTGTTTTTTTTAAAATACCCAAATATCAGGTATATTCAATATAAGCATCAGCATTAAGCATAATTAACCATCAGCAAAATCACAAATAAATTATGATTTTGTGTTTTTCCAAGTCTTGTTCAAAAACATGTATAATCATGTGTTGGTGACACATTTCTAATGCTTCACATTCCTGACACTATTATGCCAAGGTCAAAGCTAGATCATGTCTACAGACACAAAATCAAAACCTTTTCACTACACAAATCACATTTCTCATTTAACATATTGACCCAACTTGTATTTTGAGTTATGTTTGATTAAAAATAATGATGATTAGCAAACGCACACAAACTCTGTTTCCGGATGTTTAGCCTTTTCTCAGATGTAGTGAGAGGTAAGCCAGTGGGACTTCAGTCTCTATCTGTCCCACCTCTCTCAACACTTCTCACGCAGAGGTTGTTATTGTGTGCCAGTGTAAACCACAGCTGTGGGACCAAGTTATTTCCTGGAAGTGTAACACTTTCCCCACAATCCCTTTGGTGGCAGTGTTGCTCTTTGGTTTGAAAGGTGTGATCAACCTCAGGCCTTAACCAGATCAAAGAACAGATGCATAGAAGTAGTTGAGAAAAAAAAAAGCCACAATCTCAGCCCCTGTTCACAAGTAGACTGGCTCATGATCGCCATATAAATGAACTGGAAATGAAAATGTTTCTAAACGCAGTATTTGCATTACTTCATTGAGTCTTCTTTGAATATGAGTTAGTAAGCAAAGTGGTTTATACATTTTAAGTATCTGTAGGAGTCATGCAGGTACTAAAAGTGCTCAAAGTTGACTTGACTTTCTGAAACTTCAGCCCAATCAGATGTCACAAGAAGAAAAGGAACAGAAACACTGTTACAATCATCTGTAAGAAAAACAGGCCAGACAGTAATCTGATATCAACAGCCTGCTGGGAGAAAGTGTCACTCAGTAAGTCTGTCAGATCCCTCAATGACACATTTAAATGAAAGCAACAACGTCCATCCTCTCAGCAGTACAAATGTACAAAATAGAAACCAAACTACTCTGAACCAAAATGGCCACTAGAGTTAACCTCAACTGACATGAGCAAAATTGGCCTCAGGGCTCACTTCATTAAAAATATGCAAAGTTACATTTCTAGTTTGGGACATGGAGTTTCCCCGGTAGAATCTCAGATTGTATGCCTGATAGAAAGTAAGCTTACAGTCTACTTCTGTGTCGTTTTTGTCCACAGAAAGAGATCAGAGAGTCGCTGGACAAAATCCTGCAGAATGAGACCGGTATAGCTCCAAACTGCATAGAAGAAGATTATGTTAAACTTTATGTGGACACTATTCAGGTAGGAAAAATGCTCTTCAGCAGGAGCGTCAGATGAGTTTTATATCATAGGTCACATACAGGGCACTTTTTGTCAGTCTAATGAAGTTTATGCATTTAGTCCATGAGTTAGCTGAAAATACAATGTTAACAGTATGTCTCAGTTTTTCTGCATGACAGAGAAATGCTGTTGTAGTAAATGACAGGAATGCTAAAAGTTTTCTGTGAAATTATAGAAAATGTTCTGGTAGATCATTGCAAAGAAAGTTTATTTGAAATTTCTGTTGTAAATAGTGAAAAACTGTTAGTGACCTATCATATCATTTGTCCCTCTTGAAGTGTATTAATGCCGTACCCAGAGAAGCACAAAAACTCCTTCCAGAACTGCACGATGAAGTGCAAGAAATTTGTTTCCAAGAGTTTCGAACATTTGTCAAGAGGTGAGTCTTTATCTTTTCTTCAGAAATAGGTGATTCATCACGTCTGAGATTTTGAGATTTGATGAAACTCATGTTTTTTTTTCACTGTGTATTCTCTTTGGTTTGTAGGTACAGTGAAGAGCAGTATGTCGATCTTAAAAAACGGGCACAAACTGACAACCCAGAAACAATACACTTCCTCAAAACACTGAAAACATGTAAGGAACTCAGGTGAGTGGTTTCTGTGTTTCTGTGGCAAATGTTAATTCAGTTTCTTTGAGCCCTATAATTGAATCAAAATACTTATTCACTACTGGATATCTACTTGAAGGCTTAACATGCTGTAGAACATGATGATCAAAGCTGATGCCTGTTTTATAAATATTTTATGCTGTTTCTTTCAGGAAGTATGCTCAGACGATTGGTACGGGAGTCACACCTTCTCTTGTCAAAGAAACTGTGGAAACACTGGAGAACCTGGAGCAGTCTACTTTAACATTCCTGATGGAAATTATAACTGTTATTGCAGAGGTATCTATCCATCCTAACCACAGATTAAAAAATATATATATAGGTAAATATATTTTCTTCTATTAATACGACATTTTCTGTCCGGCAGAACCACTTTAAAGATTTCTTCAGATCGGGCAGCAACTTGAACCACTTTGTTTACAGTGTTTACAGTCATTTCCCCACACTGCCCTATGTTATGGATGAGAAAAAAGTAAGAAAATTCCCAGATGTCAAATATACACAAATTTACCTGTAGTTGTTTTTTTAAACCGATTCAGTCAAACTGCATTCATATTGTCTTTATGTGTCTCAGGAGGTGGTGGATGAGGCCTATAAGATCATCGCCCGCACTTATGTCGAACATCTTATAACAAACAAGCGGAGAACCCTGAAGGGCCGATGGGCTCCTAATATTGGTGAACAAATACATGAAGATGCAAACCATCTTCACAAGAGCATTTCACTCTTGGTGAGATCAACAAGTTGCAAACAGTCTGCTTATTGTTATGTGAATGACGTTTTACCAAAAGAGCAACTGGAAAAAAATCTTAACCTTGACATGAATTCCTGTCATACTTTTTTGTGATTTATCAGGCTCCCGGTGTCCACGAGTGGCGCAAGATGATGCTGGGCATCCAAGAGGTGTTGGACTGCACATCCATTGATGCACTGAAGATAATAATGGCACGTCTACAGCAGGACTATTTCAGAAAGAGGTAAAATGATCTCTTACCTGTATCAATACAAACATGTTTACACACCTTCTCAGTAAAGGCCTCAGCCTCTCGCTGATAGGAAAGAGGGTGCTGCATCGATAGCCTCCTTCTGACTGCTCTGACCAGCAGATTTCTGTAGTTTCCTTCAGAGACACAGACTTATTTTCAAACTGTAGTGCAATTTGACACATGCTGGAAATGTAAGTCAAAGTACGCTTCTTCCATGTTATGAGCAAACTATGGGCAACCACAGCAATCTGCTTGCAACCAAAGCAATTGCAAGGACAGGAAGCAACATCCCTGACCAACTGGTTGTGAAACCCATTTTCACCAAGAGACCATGGGATCACTAAGAGCCCTAAGGATTTTTCTTGATATGACTATTTCACTGCTGTAAAACAAATGTAAATATAACTATAGATCATAATTAGGAGCTTCCATAGATAACCTATTTGATCGAGCAGTCAACAGTCTCATTGCTACACTCCCCTTGAAAATGCACACAAATTTGTGCTTCATTCAGTCGTTTTTAGTAACGTCTTACCAGCTTGCACGTGTAAAACACACTTCCCCAGCAGAGCAGCTATATTCTCAATTCGTCAAACATCCCTCATGTCTATTTTCTGGATGCAAACACTTGGCACAAAACAGTTGTGCGCAGTTTAGCTCATCCTTCCAGATGACAGTGTGCAAAGAGGTCATCAAGGAAAACATCTTTTCTAGATGCCTTATTTTATACTTTTAATCTTGTAAATATTGTTCTTCGCTGTATAAAAGAAAAGAAAAACTCTTTTAAATGAATAGACCTGTCTAACAGAATAATTTATGTGTTACTAACTCTGTGGGGTTTCTTCTTTGACTACAGTGAGGACTTCAAGTTCCTGAACAAGTTGCTGAAGTGGAAGGGTCTTTCTAATGGCGATGTCAACGAGGTGCTGGACGCTCTTCCCGGCAGTGAATCCAGACCTATTTGCAGGTCCTGTTTCTCCTGCCTTACCTGCTGGTGACGGCTTAGTTGGGCAACACGGGATGAAGCGCAACAAAAAGATCAATGCTGATTGTTACATGTTTGTTTATGAAACATAAAAAAGACAGCAGGTGGAGTTTGGCTGCGGGAGCATTATAAGCTGTGCAATTTCAAATGGCACAAAAAAGTTTTGGTGAAAGAGCTTTTTAGTGACATTTAGTAGCAGCAAAATGTGTGTTTTTTACTCTTACTCTGTATTACAGTAAACAACAGTAATGGTTGTTTATGTACTTGAATTTGCTTTGTTTACTGAAGTTAGTGAAAGAAATGTTTAGATCATGTTTTTAAAAAATATTTTAATATTTATTACATTTTATTTATGAAGGTACAAACATACATTTCTACAGAGTGAGGCGATTTAAAAGCCCACCTATTATTCCGTTATCTACACTGAGACTGCTCCTGCCTTGTTAATAAACATGCAAAACCTCATTGTCTGATAATGAAGCACAAGCTCCTGGGATTATTTCTACTGCCTAGCAAGCTGTAATATTACAAATTCCATTAAAAATTCTCAAAAAAGGCGACAAATGCTCACACACAGGTCCCGTTTAATGACCCGAAGTAGCAGATGAGTCAGATGAGCATGAGCTGCCTGTGTAAGTCATCACTGCCCCCTGATGGGGACTCACTTCCCCAGCCTGAACTGCAATTTTTGCCACTTCAGCTTTGGCCTCATTTTTCTGCTGTTGACAACTACTTACAACACACACACACACACTTCCTAAACTGCTAATTTTGAACAAGAAAAACAAGGAATAATTAAAAATAGATATGATGAGTGTAAAAATATAACACAGGCTGAATGCAACACAGTTGCTACAGTCCAGGCTGTGAAGTAAAGTTACCACAAAGCTGTAAGAGTGTGCATGTGCAGGTTAATGGAACAGTGAAGGCATAACTGCAGCTGTGTTATTCCCTTAAACGAACGTGTTGCTTAGATGTAATCTTTGGGCATCTAGAAAAATTGTAGCTTTCTTTCAGTTGTAACCTTTGACCCTGGCTTCTCTGACAGACACGATGGAAAAACAATCTCCAAGGAAATACCTGAGTCTGTTGCTAGAAAGCCATGATCCATAGAGTAAGCAGTCAGCAGACTAGCTGATAGGTTCCTGTAATGTCTCAAATGTGTCTTATACTGTTTCCAGGACATGGGAATGTATGGTTTTGATGCAGTTTCTTTGTTCTATTTCTGTTGAAGAAACCTGACTTTTGTTGTCCTTAGTAATTCTGAATTTTCTTTGAACTGTGTACTGTTCTTCAGATTATGTGCCTTCTACACAAAATCTCAACGTTCTGAAATTGCTTTAATCTTTACCTGCTACTTTGCGTGAACCTCCTCCATCAGCTCTGGTTTATGGTTTTTCGTTTTAAGCCTCTCTGTTCAATGACTTTTCTTCGTGAAAGAAATGATTCTGTACATTCCCACGATCGTTCTGTTGCTAAAGACTGACTGTGATGAATAAACTTCAATTTAAAAACAAATGGCAGTATAGTCTTTGCGCCACCAGCAAACACCACTAGATGGAGACCAACATCACCATGGTAAAATGAGACTAGCTGGTCCCATGTTCTAGTTTTCATAGGGAGAAAAATCTGACGAATCTTTAGACAAAACAAACAGTAAGTTTATTATGTTTTGCAACACTATGGATATTTCTCTTCTTCAGCTATAAACCCAGCCCTTTAAAGCCATGTGTATACTGTCCATGCAGGCATACAGGTCCAGATTTGGAGATGATGACAGACAGGAACATGTACAGGTGATGAAGGATATCGGGCTATTTTATTAATCAAACCCTAAATTTCAAGCAAACTTATTTCACTTTGTCATTATTGGATAGTGTGTGTAGAATTCATCCATTTTGGAATAAGGCTGTGACGAAATCATAAGGCTGTGAATACTTTCCAGATGTGCTGCAGTGTAACAGTGCCAGAACTCACAGGCAGAGAGGGGCAGATTAGCAAGAAGAAAAGAGAAGACCACAAAAAAAGGAGGGAAAGATTAAGAAATAAGTAAAGCATAACAGGTCATCTTCTTACTGAGTGTCAGCCATCATACCTGATCATCTACATCACCTGCAAAGGCGAGAGCTGAAGCTTCTATTTCGGCATCTTACAGCACGAACTGCTGTGGACCAAGGCTGTTGTCCCAGGCCGTAACAGGCTTCAGAGTATATTGACCCATGCAGGTTCCTGCTTAATTTTCATGGGCAAAAAAATCCCCCCTCGCTCTTCTATTTTTTCAAAAATCTTGCCCTTTTAACAGAAAAAGTTAAAAGGTCAAAAGATATTGATAAAACAATAAACTGACAGACTGTGGAGGTCAGAGTGTCATAGCAGGAAAGCACCATGGAGTTTCTTATCAGCCTGGTTATTCCCAGTCAAATTCATCACTAGATCCTTTAATGAGTTCGCTTTCCTTTACTCCCTCTGCCTCTCATTGGGAAATTTTTTACTGTGACCTCCTCCCCCCTGACTAGGCGACATCCCACGTCCTGCAGTTATGACACACTTTCAGGACAAAAGCCGCATTTTGAAAATAGTTTCCTTCAAGACATGCTCCCCCAGCTCATTAGCTACAAGTATATAAACAATGACTAAATAAACTGGGATTCATTGAGCGTGCCAATGATTTCCCAGAATTGTTCAAAGCTGCTGGAGACACGGAAGAGCAATTCCTCTCTGGGTCGGGAAACCAGTGGATGATTATTGTTAATACTCCCTTGATGAACGGCTCATTAAATATAATCTTTAAAGCCATGTAACCTCGGACTTCACAGGATTTCTTAAAAGACTTCCTCAAAGATCCATGGGTTTCATGCAAGATAATTTCTTAGACATATCAGATTTAGATGATTCCTTATATGATTCAATAAATAAACCTCTAAGAAGGAGAGTTGTAGATTTACACAAGCTGGGAAGATCTTTTAGAACCATTTCTGAACTATTAATGGCTAACTTCCCTCCATGCTACCTTGATCATAGCCTCTCCTCCTCCATGGTTTTGGTGGAGATAGTTGCTGTAGGGTTTGTCTATAATGCTGCATTACCTATCAAGCTATAGTGTTCACTTGTAACCTGCAGTTATCATTCTTATGATTTTTATAATTAACACATGTTGATACTTATTATAGACATTAACTGTAACTCCATTCCCTGTCTGTTGCCAGTACTATTGCTGTTTTTTCCACATACTATAAACCCTACAGTCAGTTTACATGTGGATCATCTACTAAACAGAGTAAACAGTAAAAACAAATTGAGCTGGTTTTTGCACATTTATTAAAAAAACTCAACTTACATCTATTTATGTACATGAGACATGTATAATTCTCTGTAATACAATATAGCATAAAATACAACTTATGAAAAAACTAGACTTTAATATCATTGTAGTTTTTAAACAAAACGACATATAATAGAACGACACTGACCTGTTTGTAAGTGTGTAAAAACAGACTCTTGCATACTTATTCACAGTTTCTATGAAATGCACAAAAATTGCCAGCATGAATGTAAAATCTAGCTTATGTATACAATAACATACAGTGACTACAGCAAGCATTCACCATCACAGAGTCTGCGTATAATCGGGATTTCAGTCTAAGTAGCATCTGAAGGTTTTTCCCTGGCATTCACTCTGTATGTCTTTACAGAGATAGACTGTAACACAATATAATACACGATAATATTGCTGCTGTGCAACCAAACTCTCAGTCAGTGATACTCTAAGAAGCAAATGTGCGGCTCATCTCACTTAAACTTTGGAGAAAAACTTCCGGGTTCCAGGATCAGCACGGCTCTCTTTCAGTGTGTCTGACAGAGTGGTTTTGACGATTTTCCTGTCGGCTTTGGAGATGTTTGTCTTGAGTTTGAGCAGAGCCGAAACATGTTTTTCACTGTTGGTGACAGAAAGAAGAAAGGGTTTTAAAAAAGTGACGTAAAGTCAGAGACTGTGAAAAAGGATTGTCATGTGAAAGCTGCCACATTTGATATAGAAAAAAAATATATAAAGAAATTGAGCTTTTTTTTTTAGCTAAATAGAATCTGCAATGTTTTATTTCACTTTCAACATAAGAATAACAGCAGAAGTTCTAACTTCACTGATCCCGTCTAAACTTGTGTTTCATTGCCATGTTATGTCTTTTTCTGTCTGCCCCTGACACACATCCTTCCTGCAAACACTGAAAGCTGTCAGTAACACATCACCATCATCTAAACTGCTGAGAAGAGGGGAGATGGAAAATGTGACTCAGTCCACCTCTGTTGGAAATGTGACAATAGGTGGAACTCCTACTGCTGAAATGGATCCGTGCCTGAAATGCATGTGATTCTCCATGTGATGGCAAAACCCATGGTCACACTCTACAGTTGGTAACTCTCGTGTATTTTTATTTCTTCATTTGAACACAATAACACACTTTAGTTTCCAATAAGTTTATTGATTGGTTTAAGCACATTCGTTCAATTTGTAAGCGCACATTTAGTTTACTTATTGTGACATGGGACCCTGTAACACACACACACAGTCTCGAAAGTGAAAGGAACAGTTCTTTGTTTATGCACACACTCCTCACTCTGTGTCACACACACACGTCTCATGTCAGCTCTCACTGCCAAACAGAACACACAGTTATTGAAACAGTCAGGCACACCTGTTCTTCCCGCCTGCGCACCGCCCTGCGAGCTCACTGTGTCACTCCTCCGCTGCAGCAGGCCAGAAACCACACCTCCCCCACACACCCCCACCGCCCGACTGAGGCCAGCCGAACGTACACCCCCGCGAGCAGGAGAGGAAATCGGCCACAACCACCAAAAGTTAGGTGTGAACAGCAGCGGCTCCCCACAGAGAGCCTGTTTTAGCTGCACAAACGCCACCTGGCACTGGACCAGATCGGGGGCACCTTTCCTGGTGAGATCGGTCAAGCGGCTGGCCAGGTCCGCGAACCTAGGCACAAACCGGCAGTAGTAGCCTGCCAGCCCCAGGAGACGTCCCACCTCCTTTTTGGTCTTCCGGCGCAGACAGGATGCAATCGCTGCTGTTTCCTCCACCTGCGGACGCACCTGCCCGTGACAGACTCCCCAACCTGTGCAGTTTTGCTCTCAGGTCCAGCACGTACTGAATCTCATTTTTCACGGGGCTCGACCCTTTCTCCCAGTTTTCTTTAATCAGGTCGAGCACCTTCTATGGCTGTCTGCTCTACAGCAACTCAAAGGAGAAAATCCTGTGGAGGTCTGGGGTACCTCCCTCACTGCAAACAGAGGGTCTAACCAGCGATCCCAATTGCGTTCATCCTCATGTATGAACTTATGAATCATGGACTTTAAAGTCTTGTTCAGCCGCTCCACCAGCCTGTCAGTCTGAAGGAGGTAGACACTGGTCTGAACAGATTTAATGCCCAGTAATTTTTATAGCTCCTTTAGTGTGCGAGACATGAACGCCGTGCCCTGGGTGGTCAGTATTTCTTTTGGAATACCGACCTGGGAGATGACCTTAAACAGGGCTTGCGCACACTTTTCTGCCTCCTCCCCCCAGAGTCAGTGTTAGATGACCCCACGTCTCATCCCCGCATACTGCCCCAGCAAGCTATGTAACCCTGGCCAATTAGTTGGTGTCCAAAATTAGGGGATGCAACAGGCGCTGACCAACTGCCGCCTTTACCCCTTGCGTTTTGCCCTTGTATTGTAGCAGAAGCGGCACCACAGGATACTTGTGTCCCCATACACACATTTCACCTCCACCCATTCTGCTTCCAACGCCCCAGGCTGAACCAAGCTTTGGTGGACCAGGATCTGCGTCCAGCCCGAGTCCACCTTCTTGACACCTTACCGGAATG
Source organism: Copadichromis virginalis (assembly GCF_057382275.1). Taxonomy (NCBI): domain Eukaryota; kingdom Metazoa; phylum Chordata; class Actinopteri; order Cichliformes; family Cichlidae; genus Copadichromis; species Copadichromis virginalis. The sequence continues at coordinate 10,552,366 of NC_140636.1, forward strand.
TGCTACGTACCTCCGGGACCAGGGGCGGGTGCTGTAGCCCCGGCGACGCTGGACGCGGAACACCCGTCCCAACTCATTGGACATTCCCGCAGTAGGTGCCCCGGCCACACACACTTCCAGGACTCTGTGCGGCTCCCCGTGGCTCAGAAGCGCGGCCCCGTGGCCGTCGGGCAATTCTGGGCCACCGGCCTAAAGCAGCGCTGTGAAGGGGTTTGTGGGACCCCACACGCCGGCGCCTAAACTCAGCGTTTGATGAGCTCCGCCGTGTAGCCTCCGGTCTGGTGGCAGGTGATGGAAGCGGACCCAGTGGGCAGTGGCCTCGGCCAGCCCCTCAAAAAACACTGCTCGAGGACCACGAAGTTCAGCACACACGCCTCCTCCAGTGATGGCCCTGAACGTAGCCCCGGACTAGGGCTGGGTATCGTCACTGATTTCTAGAATCGATTCAATTCCGATTCACAAGGTCCCGAATCGATTCGATTCGATTCAATTCAATTCGATTTGAATCTGAGAAATTTTGACAGTCAGAAATATTATAATTCAGATCAGTACATTTACATATTTTTGTATCTATAAAAAGGAAGCTGACACACGCAAGACTTTATCAAAGGTGTGAGCGTCACAGCAGATGCCTTTGTGTCAAAGTAGCTGAAGATAAAACACAGAAAAACATGAAGGCGAGTTTCCTGGCCTGGGATTTTATAAAAATATTCTGCAGTACATCAAAAACGAAAGAAAACCATTAATCAACACATGAACATTACCTCTGGAGTTACAGCGGTTTTATTAGAGACACGACTAAGCGTTTTGCATTTTGCATCATTTTAAAAAGTTTACATTTGTTCAGTATTGAACAGCAGAAATTAGGTTTTCTTTCCGGAAGAATGTAAAAGGGAAAAAAAACGTCGGCCGACAGCGCTGTAAACAACGGTAGAGTTGTGCGTAACAAGCAAGCGAATAATGAAGAAAACAGATTTTTAGACGGGAAACTGTTGTTGAAGAGAGGGAGGGGGGGAGGGGGGGGAGAGCTGTGCATCGTGGTGGAAGCAAAACAGTAAAAGTCAGAGTGAATTCATGACGATGTTTATGTGAAGCGTAGTTTGGATCTTCTTTTGCTGCTGGTTCAGTCAATATTGTTCGGAGAGACATCAAACTAACAGCTTTAGAATCAGCGCATGAAGGGCGTGAACACAAAGCGCCGACCCGCCGAAACATCAGAATCAGCGAGCTGTCAGCTTTCAGCCCCGACTGTGAGAAGGGCGACATCTAACTGATTCTGATGTTGCGCTGTGTGTTTAAGTCTTTGTGCAGAATCCATGTTCCTGCTCTCATTTACTGTCTTAGCTGTTTGGTGGTTCTTGAAATTTTGTGAGATTTCACCAGAGATTCTGGCATTTCGGGCAAAATAAATTTATATTAAAAAATTGATTCAGGATTTTAATGAATCGATTTTACGTTATCCAAGCCAGAATCGATTTTAATCGATAAATCGATTATAAAAACCCACCCCTACCCCAGACCTTTGCTAAACTGAAGACCAGAACAAGACAGTTTGGTTTCTGGTGCCACATTTGGAAAAAACTCTCCTTTTAACTCTAATTAACAAGAATTATTGACTTCATCTACTCACAGCTGCTGCTGCTTCTCTCATGCCAGCATGTTTTATTTACTTCTCTGTTTCAGTGCACTATCAGTGAAACTGGTAATGTAAAATAGAAAGGCAGCACATCTACTTTCAGCTCATGTTAGTTCCCATGAATGTAGCTCATCCTGCTCACAAGATATATCTGATACCAATTAAGATGTTTTGCTCAGTCTGCTTCCTGTTTACCTGAGGTCGGGATAAGCAGATCCCAGTGAAACGATTTGCATCTGTATGGCAGGAATATCTTGGAGTTTTAGCACTTCTGCAATCTTGGTCAGGATTTCCTTTAACCAGTCTTGTTTGGATCCCTGTGAAGACAAATCAGCGACGTCAGTTTAGTCTGCAAGTTTCCCCAAACTGTAATCAGCATAGCTGCTGTTTTTGGAAATAATGATGTTTTTTCTTCTGGAGTAATTGCACTGGAATTTTAAGCTAGCTGGGCAGTAAATGTGAATTTTAAATTCTTTCAGTTACACAGGCTGAAAATTTGCTCCAGTCCTGTACTGCAATGGCAAAGGATTCATTTTAGCTTATTATAATCCCTGTATCATAATAGTGACCCCCTCCCACTCCTTGTCCTCTCATCATTCCAGATCCAATATCTATTGAGAAATGTCTTTTTTCTATTTCTTACTGATTTTTCTTTTTATTCACTTGATTTTAAAAGTATAACCAAAGTAAGAGGGTAAATTTCAAAACTTAAATACAGCCCGTCAACGGTTCTTTTAGTGTAGTTAGTTGAATTTGTGACTAAGGTTGTTCGCCTCATTCCGCTTCCTTGGTACCACCAACACCCAGGTCCTCAAGTGGGAGCCCACCATCACCTCCGTCATAAGGCCCAGCAGAGGATGTACTTGCTGAGGCAGCTGAAGAAATTCAACCTGCCAACAACACTGCAATCATTGAGTCCATCCTCATCTCCTCCATTACCGTGTGGTATGATGGAGCCACCATCAGGGACAAACAGACTGCAGCGTGTTGTGTGCTCTGCTGAGATGGTGATTGGCTGCAGACTCCCATCTCTGCAGCACCTGTACACCTCCAGGACACTGGGGCGTGCAACTCGGATCACAGCTGACCCTTCTCATCCTGGACACAGCTTGTTCAACCTGCTCCCCTCAGGCAGAAGAACAGTTTCTTCCCCTCTGCTGTTGGACTCATGAACAATAACCATATGACTGTTCCCACCACAAACACATGACACTATACTGTGTTCTGTGCATCTGTTCCATTTTTGCACTGATCATCACCTGCATACATGTATATATCAATCTGCTTAGCACTTTTAATTTAAATTTTTATGTTTATTTAAGCGTTTGTCTCACAGTATGTTTTGCAATAAGTACCACAGCAATTTCCTAATGTTGTAAACCTGCTCAACATTTGACAATAAAACCCTTTCTGATTCTGATTCACCCTGTCAAACAATGTTTTGCTGATCAGTGTTTGTGCTTGATTGATTTAATTTGTGTCTCAGTTAAAGTGTGCATTAAAGATCAAGTCTCACCATTCTGGCAAACAGCTCGTGCAGTTTCTCTCCATTTTCTTGCACAGTCTCGTAAGCCTTCTGCTGCTGATTGCTGTCCTTCAGTTTGACCTCTCCTTTCAGGAGACTCTGGACATATTCCACTGTCATTTCCTGGTAAAGCCGACCAATCAGCTCCTGAATTTAAACCAAGTATTTAAGTAGTCAGAGCGCATCATAATCCTTTTACTAAAAAGGTGGCAATAAAGGCAATAATGGCCATTCAATCCATTATAAAGTTTCCTCCTTTTACCTGGTAAGAGGACTGACTCGAACCCTGAAGTTCTTGAAGCTCGTCTTCAGTGCTGTTCAGCAGCTTCTCAAACGTGTTCTTCTTCGGCCAGTCACTGGTTCCCACCTTCTGGTAGTGTGGCTGTGTGAGGAACAAATAACACAGTTTTTTAAAATCTTTGATTAAAACATGTTAGGATTTAATCCTGAGGATTATTCTGCAGTTGTAAAGAACTTACTTTGAGGATCTTGTGCACAGGCGTTAATAAATAAGTGTGGGCAGACTGTTTCATCTCAGTCAGGACCTGCAAACAGTTTTCCCGCACATTCTCTGGGAACAGATCGTGCTTCTCAAAGAAGTCCCTTTAGACAGACCACACAGGACACATTAGCTCACAGTGAAGTATTCTCCTTTTATGATGAAGTTAAAATCTGAATTTCCATCTAACTGGATCAGAAACATACCTGAACTGTTCGACACAGCTGAGGTTTGCCTTTATGAAAGCTTTGCTGTGCCGTTTGTTCTGCCTTATGATGTCTTCATGAAACTCTTTATACCTGCAGAAGATTAAGAACAGCTTTCACTTTTATTATCTTGTTATTACCAAACGTAAAACTAAAATGTATTTTCAAATTACAATATTTAAAAGACAGCCTTGTGAAGCCTTGTTACCTCTGCATGAAGTCTGTCAGGTTGGATGTTATTTCCTGGGCCTTGTGTCGGTCTCTTACAGTTATATGTGCTGATGTCACGATGCCGTTGATAAACTGAAGACAAATGGATTGACAAATCAGTGGCAGTTTTAAGTTCTCAAAGCACTTTACACAGCAATGCACTTCCATCATTTTCAGATCCAGTTAAACACCAGGAACCAAACCCAGTGCTTTACAATGTTAGTGACAAACCCAAGTGATTAAACTACAGAACCATGGGAGGGTTTGAAACTGTGACTCTGATCCGACAGTAAATACGTTTCTATAAATGACCCAAACAAAAACTATTGTCTTCCTTGTTTGTTAATCTTTTTCTCAAAGTTTCTCAAAGTCTTTTTCAGTTTGGTTAATATGTGCAGCAGGCTGGAAAATATTTGTCGGCACTTCTTAAGTGTTCTACAGTGAATAACAGAGGAAATGTGATGTCAAAACAATGTTACGTCAATATTTAACCACAACATAGCAATTTATTCAAAGCCTCTCATCATGGTCAACAATTAGAAGTCAACAAATGCAGGACTCACTATAAGGATCCTTGAAGTTGGCCACCACAAGTGACACCTTTCACATTGTATTAATACATTTTCATAAAAGCGTCGATTTCAGCCTTTTTAATAACAAGTTTATGCAGCAACTGTACCTGGATGACATCATAGGCCACAGGACTGGCGTAGCAACCATCATCTCTTGTCGGCTCCTTTCCTTGATCCCACTCTTTCTTTGCTTCATCCAATACTCGGCCAATATAAATCATCAGGTCGCTCTAAACACACAACAACACACAGCTGCCAGTTTTAAACCGCTTTCATGTGTAAAGATTTAATTACTGACAGTAATAATTACATCTACAATATTATGTCTAAAAAATATCCGTTAAAACCAACAACTCTTTGATGCTGCATTTACACATCTCACTTTAAGCCCTGCAATGACCATACTGATTAACTGGATACACGCCTCAGATACACTGTGTTACCTGTTGTTTGCTGAGGTACTGCTCCTCCAGAGGTTTCAGTAACTCGTCAGGAAGCAGGTTTCCCAGCGCTTCAGTATTGATATTACTGGCCAGCTCAGGTTTTTCAAGGATTCTGGTACACAGAGCAGATAACACATGAGTTTCTATAAACAACCCAAGTTGTGTTTAGTCTACAAAAATGGCATTTTATTTAGCACATTAAGAAAACAAGAAATTAGCTGTTACATTTGTATTATTATTCACTATCTGTAATTGCTCAGGTATTTATTCTTCTAAAAACAATGAAGGACCTCACACTGACAGACATCCTCATGTTTAGGCACAGAAAGATGCTGCTTCAAACAATAATTGAACTGGTGGCTTACTCTGGATAAAACTCCTTCACCCATCGCAGGAGGAAGCTGCAGTCCTTGTCATCCAGAACAAAGTCTGCAATCTGTTTGAGTCTTGCGCTGAAAGTTTGATGGTACTGTCTTGCATAAAAGTTACAGATGTCCATCTCTGGTGGGTAGCAGTTCTTCACAACCTCCACCACCCACTCCATGTCCTTCTTCACCTGTTTGCCCATGGACTGGATGTCTGCCTGGATCGAGGACTGGTTCACCTGATCACCAATGAGGCTCGATGGGTTCTCCAAACGACTATACACTAATTCATGAAGCACTTTGTCATGGTGCTCCTTCCACTTCTTGGGCCTCCAGGCTGGTGGCATCCGGCATATTTGTCCCCACAGCTGGTCCTGCTCTTCCTCAAGCTTGATGGCTTTCACTGCTGATATCAAAGCAAACACCTCTTCCTCAGTGCTGAGAGAAAGACTCTGCTGCACGGTCTGCTCTAAACGCTTTTCAAGGGCTTCATAGTCTGCAGCAAGCTTTTTTACTGCTTCCTCGTGAGCTTTGAGTGCATCAGCCTCTGTTTTCTCTCCAAACAGATGTTTCTCCCTGTCTATCAACAGTTGAGCGGTTTCGAACAGGTTTTGTCCTTCAAGGCATTCCTCAAAAGTAGGAGTCACTGGTGGACAAAAACAAAGATAAATAATCTTCAAACAGTTCATATTTCTCCTAAAATAAGGTATTTAACATTTCTGGAAGAAATGGAGAACCTTATTTCTGTAACAGAGGTGTTTTTCACACATCAGCACTATTTTCCACAAAATTTTGTGGAACAACCGTAACATCAATTTCCTTTCTTTTTTTAATATGTCACACAAAACATAATTTAGTTGAGATACAGAGGGTTAACAGGAAATAGCTAATAACAGCTGGATGTATGTCACCTACCAACTGGCCGCTCTTCTTCAGTAGGTGATTGGTGTCCATCAGTAGTGGAAGGACCGTTGTCGCTGGGTTGACCTGTGGGGCTTCGCCAGAACTTTTTAAACCATTTTCCTCCAGCTCTTAAAGTTTGTTCAGGGGAACTGTTGGACGTGCCTGTTGTGGATGAATCCGACTGTGTCCGCATTCTTCTCCAGGTTGTAAAACGTGACCAACAGGCCAAGAAAGGTGCTGAGGAATCTGCAATTTAAAAAAAAACTGTTTTAATATACATTTTTTTAATATGATTGGCATAAACGAAACATTTTAGCCTTGTGTATAGCATGACCGTGAAATTAAAAATAGATTAAACCATAAATCTGCAATATGTACATTGTCATAATACATAATAATCAATAAATAAATACATTGAATTGCTTTGAATTCCAATAAGATTACATAAAGAACAAGTGAAACTGTCATGTTTCATGCAGGAAGGAAGATGAAAAAACACTTTTTACAGAACAACACATTTAAAAATGAGACATAAACAACATCAGCCCTAACACAACAAAGAAAACTACTGACATCATCCAATCGAATTACAACAATACACCAAAGTAAGTCTGTAAAAAGTATTTTTGTGGCCAAACAAACTATCCACATGATATATATCTATAAAGAACATAAAACATCTTTCAGATTCTACGTCACAGTCACTGCTTTGAAAGTAACTGCAGCTGCTGTGAGCTTTTATGCCTAACGAGACAAGCTCCTCCTGCTCAGACGATGTAGGGAAATTTCAGAGAGACCCACAGAGCCACGCATGCAATCCCTCCCCTTCCAAAGCGCGCGCGCACACGCACACACACACACACACACACACACACTTAACCAGATTGTTTGCAGGTCAGAAAGTCTCGGTGCGTAGTATGCTTTGGATGGCACTGACAAATAAAGACTTTTGCTTTTGTTTGGTGACTCAGTGAAACATCGAGCTGACTGTTATGACAGACAAACATAAAAGCAAATGAAATAAAATGTTTGAAAACAAATCTGAACAAGTACTAAAATGATTTTTCTTTCTGCCAAATGATGTATCCTTGCAATTTTCTGTTGTTACAGCAGCATTCAGGACCAGAATAACACACTAATGCAGTCACAAAAGTAAATGATGCTTTAACTTGGTTTGGGTATCAGTTAATTATTAAAGGTTCATTTGTACATGTGAACAGACTCTTTAGATCTGTTATTTTGTTTTAATACAGAAAAAGTCCAGTATGACTTACTTACTTATTTTGGTTTCATATTGTTCTTTCTGGTGTTTACATTGCATCTTTTAAACAACTGACATCCACTTTGACCTTTCTGCTGCTGTGTGGATACACACTGCAGGTATATCTTTTACTAAGTCAAACAAACATTTATCCAGGCCTGAGTTACAGAGGGCTGCAGTCTACACAGAGACACCCAGATCTCTCTCTCCCTAGCTCTTCCAGTATAGGGCACTGAGCTGTTCCTGGGTCATCCAGGAGAATCTCTCCAGTGTAGGGGTGTGCCTGAGAGCCTTATCCCAGCTGGATATGCTTGAAAGCTCTCACCTAGGAGGCTCCCTAGTCACATATCCACACCAGTGGCTGCTTTCCATGTGGAGGAGCAGCAGTTCTGAGATTCTCACCCCATCTCTAAGTGAAAGTCCCCCTACCCTCTTAGAAAGGTTATTTCCAGCATTTGTATCCACAGTCTCATGTTTTTGGTCCCTACCAAGAGCTCTTGGCCATTAGTGAGTGTAGGAACATAGACCAGCTAAATGTCACCATTTAATTTAAGACAAAAAATACAAAAAAAACCCCACCCACATTATCTGTAAAAAAGGTGCTTGCTCAGGTAGTCCAGCAGGTCGTTTACCAGTTGGAAGGTCTGCGGATTGATCCCTGGCTCCTCCAAACTGTGTGTGGAAGTATCCTTGGGCAAGATACTGAACCCTGAGTTAATCCTGATGCATTCATCAAAGTGTTAGTGTGTTCATGACTGAGACTTTGGCATCAAACACCATTTCTGCAATTTGTATGAGTCCTACAGTCCTGTCAAAAGGACACAGTGGACTTCTATGTTGATGCCACATTAGTGGCGGTTGGGCAAACAGAGTACACAGACTTTCTGTTCAAATTAAAAGGAACAACAGCTTGGTCAGGCAGAAAGGATTTTACTCAACATTGTGGAAGAGGTGCCAGGAGATGAGTTGGAGCAAGGCAGGATCAGAGCGCTCTGAAGGCTTTAAGTATTATGATGTCTAGATGGAGAAATGACAACAACACATACACGCACAAACCCCTGCGTAGGCTCCTCTAAACCCTTTAGCTCCTTGCTCTGTTGCGCTATATAAACACCAGTCCATTTAAGATGCCTTTCTTTCTTGATCCTGATCTGGGAGATGTAATTATTGGACTAACAAAAAGAAAACGACAAGCACACACTCGTACACTTTGGGAGGAAATCCACGCAGGTGCAGGAAGAACATGCAAACGCTCCACATGAAGGCCCCGCTTGTTGCTGTAGAGCGCTAACCACTAAAGTGAGGCACAAAAGGTCAAAACCAGTTTTGTTTTCTTGCTCTGGCGTTTTTTCAGATCTAAGGCAATTGTTCTTCCCCTTCAAGACCCTCTATGATTTCATACAAAATTGCAACAGCAATTGAGAAACATTCAAAGTGTCTCTTTTGCAATTTAAATGACTTCAACTGATTTTTATAGTAACATTTTTGTCAGTTAAAAGTGTCAGCCACATTCGACCTGTGTGGTTTTTACTGCCTACAACTTAAATTTCCTGCTGTGATGCAGTAACAGTTTTTCTTACCCTTCACTCTGCAGGATCTGCAGGATCTGCGGGGGAAGCAGCGGGGAAATGTCGAACACATTTTCCTTAATGCAGCAACTAACAGTCGTGTCTCAGCAGCAGTGATGGGAATAACGGCGTTACAAGTAACGGCGTTACTTTTTTCACTAATGAGTAATCTGGGTTACCGTCACTAACAAGAAAATGCAGTGCGGTCGCGTTACTATTTTTCAACAAGCAGACGGTCAAAGCTGTCTTCAGCTTACCGCATCTTATATCAGTTCCATGTAAGTAGCTGTCTACGTAAGTAATCTGGGCACAACAGCTTTAAGCAGCTAGGCGCGCTCCCGCAGACGGTTATCACTTTCTGGCAGACATCACTTTTTGGCACAACACCTGGAGTTAATGGGGCAAAACAATCACATGAGTGCTGCTGTTTGACTGAGGAAGAATAAAGTAGTCGTGTTAAGCCAATCACATGACCACTTCAAGACAAAGCAACAAGGTAATATTTACCAGTTTTTAAATTGTGTTAATAGGCCACGTAAAACCAGAGTCATGATAAACAATATACACGCGCCGTTTTTTCCTGAATACTTTCATCACTTTTAGCAAGCTAGCAAGCACTCTCTGCTTATGAGCAAAAAATTAAAAAACAAACAAACCAAAAAACAGCCGGTTCCTGTTGGTGGAAAAATGCACCATGTCGACCAATCAAAAAATGATATGGCAATATGACATTTGGTTGTTTAGGGAAGTTTTAGGAGTGACGGCGAGAGAGAGAGAGAGAGAGAGAGAGAGAGAGAGAGAGAGAGAGAGAGAGAGAGAGTGAGTGAGTGAGAGAGAGAGCGAGAGAGAGAGACAGCAGAAAAAAGAGAGAGAGCGAGTTTTAAGATGTGAGAGATTTGTGACGTTTAGCGTGTTTGGAGTGTGTAGTTAATGTGTTGTCTTGTGTAGTTAGTGTGTAGTGTTGTGGATAGTTTTGTGTTGTGTGTCAGAACAATGAGGCGACTGCTGTCTCCAGGTAGAAACAGGAGTGATACACCTGCTCCTGTCAGACCTGCAGGTATCAGGCTGTGATGTTCTTCTTTACAGTGGACAGAAATTATTGTTTGGAGTGGCACAAATAATTTGTGTGGCATCTTATTGAATGCAGCTGATTGTTATATAAATAGTTTGAAGTGGTTAATTTAAAAGGGGTAAAAGGTAAATGGCTGCAAACAGCTTTGGTGTTTGCAAAAAGTGTGCATAGGATTTTAAAATTGACCATTTATATTGCATTTAAAGTTATGAAATATGATTCATTAACCATGTTTGTGGTTGTTACATTAAAAATATAACTTTCTACTCAGATTTTATGGTTTTTGTTTCATTTTAGATCAATTGTGTTAATACAGTATGTCAAAATGAAAACATGACTGTAAATTCAGACATGTGAGGTTGTGCTGAAAAGGATGATACCAAACAAGGCAAAGTAAACAGTATTTAAAGGTGAAATGTAGAGGAAATATCAAAAGTAGTTAAAAATTGCCAATTACACCCTGGACCCCAGAGGGTTAAACATTTTTTTTTAAACTAACGCAATAGTTACTTTTCAAGTAATTAATTACTTTTAGAATATTCTAACTCGGTTACCAACTCAGTTACTTTTTTTGAAGTACCTAGTAACTATAACTAGAAAAATTTGCATTTCCTGCGAAAATGCAGTGTGGATGCTTTAAAGCTGAAGCTGTCTGCAAAAACTAGCTGAAAAAGCTGAAAAGTTGCAGAAATTGTAAAAACTTTGCAGAAGCAAAGGAACTTTGCTAAAATGGAATAACTTAGCAGAACTGCAATATCTTAGAGGAAACATAATACTTGGCAGAAATACAATAGCATACCAGAACTTAGCAGAAATATTGTAACTTACCAGAAACATGATAACTTCTCAAAAATACAAGAATTTAGGAGAAATAGTATAAGATAACAGAAAGAATGTATTTAGCCAAAAATACTTAAGCATTACAGAAACACTATGATTTAGAAAAATAGTACAACATAGCAGAAATACTGTGATTTACCAGAGACACTGTGATGAACTATGAATATTGTAATTTTAAATCAATACTATGTTTCAGCACAAATACTATAATTTGACAGAAATACTATAATTTGGCAGAAATACCATGTTTCAGCACAAATACTCTGGTTTAGCACAAATATTATAACATAGCAGAAATACAATTATATAGCAGAAATGCTATATTTAGAAAGAAAAATATAATATAGTAGAAATAGTATGATTTAGCAGAAATACTACAATATAGCATAATAACAATGATTTAGAACAAATACTATGATTGAACAGAATAGTAATAACTTAAGTGAAAATACTGGAAAATGTAAGATGACAAGCTGAAAAAAAAAAAAAAACGGAACATGGTTAAGTTCCCTCAAAACTAATTGTTATTCACCTGTGAAAAAAAAAAATAAAGAAATAAAAATAAATTTAAAAAACAAGAAGGAACAGCCAACAGATACACACAAAATCAAATATGTATACACAAATGCACAGAGAGAGAGACACACGGAGTATGGGCAGAAATCTGTGCCATCAGAAACTGAATTTGAATAAGTTAAATTTGAATTTGAATTGCTCAGACTGAATCTGAATTGTAACTTGAATAAATGCTTTTGAAAACCGAATTTGAATTAGTCTCATTTGAAATTGAATTTATGGTTTGAAAATGATCATCACTAAATTGAAATTGAATTTTATATTTTGAAAATGAATTGATTTGCTTTGAAACTGCATTTTATCCTTTAAAAATTCAGCTCTCGAATAATTTCAGTTTCACTTCTCACCATTCAGTTTCAGTTCTACAATTCAATTTCAGTTCCAAAATTCAGTTTTTTGGAACTTACATCCGGTTCCGGTTCAAGCGCAGATTAATAGAACTACGTTTTACTAGCGGACTGAAAGTGTTACTGACGGGAATCTACAGCATCTTTAGCTGAATTAAGACTTCAGAAGTCATTCGTCATGTCGAATGACCAGCGGATAAACTCTCAGGTTGGTAATAAATGTATTACATGTATAAGAACAAGTGTCATGTTAACAAATGATAGCCGTACAGTAACTGTTATGCTTATTGTAGCTGTTAGCTAAAAACGCTAATTTAGCGTAGTTTGCCCTGAATTCAGCTTTGACAACAAATGTGATCGACTGTTTCTAGTAGAATTCCAAAGTTGTCATCTTGGACCCTCTCAGAGTGCCCCTCTGTATGCTTGCAGAGACCCCTACAGTAGGGAAACATGCAAAACGGTGTCCAAACCTTTGTGTTTTAGCTTTATTTATGTCTTACACAGCATCCCAACTCTTTAGCTAACTTAATAACTTTAGCTAAAGTGAATAGTTAGTCTAATTCATTAGTGCAGCATTACTGGATCACCTCTGTTTGAAGTGATATAATGTGATATACAACTATCACTGAAACAGCAAACTTTGTAAATAAGCAAACAACACTTCTCATTCTCTAAGCGTTTGGCCACAGCTGTAGATTACACTATCAGTGCTTATTCACTCTTAACAATAATTACATTTCTAAATTCTCTTTGTGCATTTACAGGTAAACAATATCTAATATTTTATCTAAATGACTGCTTTGTCTTTGAAAAGGGTGAAGAGCCTGAGGCCGGTGACAGTCCAGTTCTACTCTAAGTACATCCTTACTGTGGCTCACAGGACAAGGCCACATTCCTGTCCTGCCAGAAGAGAAGAGAAGCTTCAGAGTCTTCATGCAGTTCAACCACACCTGTCATATTCCATATGACAGGGGTCTCAAACTCCAGTCCTCAAGGGCCAGTGTCATGCAACTTTTCCATGCCCTCGAGGACTGGAGTTTGAGACCCCTGCCGTATGGTGTTTATGCTGTTTTCTACCCCACAGTTACAGCATGTCTGACTGCCTGTTCAGCATATGCAAAAATATATGAGTTTAAGCATGTGATGACTAAGGCCTTCCATTATGGTGTTTGTCATCACATGTCACAGACATCTGGATGATCATTTGGAATAAACAGAAAACTAAAAACTTGTTACTTCATCTTATCTTTATTATTGTTCTTATTTTACATTGTTAGGCATTAGGTTTATTTGTAGTAGTCCTTTCCAACGTCTTTCCCTCTTCCATGTTACTGTGGCAGCTTGTCAGCATCTATTTGGGGTTGGGAGTGGAACAGAAAGTAAGGAAATCCAAAGTGCCATTAAAACCAGGAGAGGTTCTTATATTTCAGAAGAAGGGATTAATTCAAAAGACCTCAATGCCATATTTTATTTAGGAACCCTAGAGAGCACTTTGCAAAATAACACATTCTTATAATTTCACCCTCAGATGAGCCAAGCTACGACTGTCAGGGAAGGTGATGTAGGTACAGAGCATATGAGAGTGGTTAAGTTTGTCTCTTGTCTAGATGAAGGCACAAGAGGGATGGATGGCAAGGCGTAGAGATTCAGTATCTTCAGTCTTCAGTGGACACTCCATTTCTGGCACAAAACACCTGTAACAGATGGTCGATTTAGGAGGTGACCCGACAACTTCAGCCTGTCGAACATATTAATGGAGCAGTATGTTTAAAAATAAAAAATCTAAGTAGAATTATTATGGTAGTTAAACAGTGATAGTTGTATATCACATTATATCACTTCAAACAGAGGTGACCCAGTAATGCTGCACTAATGAATTAGACTAACTATTCACTTTAGCTAAAGTTATTAAGTTAGCTAAAGAGTTGGGATGCTGTGTAAGACATAAATAAAGCTAAAATACAAAGGTTTGGACACCGTTTTGCATGTTTCCCTACTGTAGGGGTCTCTGCAAGCATACAGAGGGGGTACTCTGAGAGGGTCCAAGATGACAACTTTGGAATTCTACTAGAAACAGTCGATCATATTTGTTGTCAAAGCTGAATTCAGGGCAAACTACGCTAAATTAGCGTTTTTAGCTAGCAGCTACAATAAGCATAACAGTTACTGTACGGCTATCATTTGTTAACATGACGCTTGTTCTTATACATGTAATACATTTATTACCAACCTGAGAGTTCATCCGCTGGTCATTCGACATGACGAATGACTTCTGAAGTCTTAATTCAGCTAAAGATGCTGTAGATTCCCGTCAGTAACACTTTCGGTCCGCTAGTAAAACGTAGTTCTATTAATCTGCGCTTGAACCGGAACCCGATGTAAGTTCCAAAAAACTGAATTTTGGAACTGAAATTGAATTGTAGAACTGAAACTGAATGGTGAGAAGTGAAACTGAAATTATTCGAGAGCTGAATTTTTAAAGGATAAAATGCAGTTTCAAAGCAAATCAATTCATTTTCAAACCATAAATTCAATTTCAAATGAGACTAATTCAAATTCGGTTTTCAAAAGCATTTATTCAAGTTACAATTCAGATTCAATCTGAGCAATTCAAATTCAAATTTAACTTATTCAAATTCAGTTTCTGATGGCACAGATTTCTGCCCATAACAGAGGGTCTATGCCAGTCAACCAGTCTGAATATATTATATTTTTTCCAACAATGAGATGCTGCCCTAAACAGGGTGTCTCTCTCTCTCTCTCTCTCTCTCTCTCATGCACACACACAGGGAGAGAGAAGCAAGTTTTCAGTCAAGCAGCCTGGGAGCTGCTAAATTTGAATCCACAGAGGCTGTGTACTTTTTCCCGCCAAAACAGGTGCACACACGCAGCACAGAGACAGGATTTTTGCAGTCTATTTCTCATAATGACGACTCCCCTCAAACAAATGACCATAATTTCCTAACCGTAGGGGCTAGAACGGTCATTCTTACACCGTTTTGTTCAGAAGAGATGGGGGAATCTTAAAGTGTTGACAATTTATCATTAAAATATGAATTATTAAAGATATTTGACTTCTAATGCACCATAACTGAGTAGAGCAAAGCAAAAACTGCCTTGACTTGCCCTCAAACAACGCTTTCTAACTCTAAATCTATTTAGAGTATCAATATCATTCTTTCACCGTAAGAGACAGCAGACTTTGGTGAACAGTCATGGAAATTTTCAGGTCTCTGTGGAAATCCATTAAAAAGATATGACGAGAGAAAAAAAGTGGTTCATTTCCAGAGTTTGAAATCTGAAGAAATCTGAGCGAAGGACGAATTTCCTACCCTCAAACAAGTCCAATTCATTTCAGAACGGTAATAGGTGAGAAAATAATTCTTGAATTGTGAGCGTCAGGAGTGTCTGAAGATATACTGGGACAAGCCTTATATCTTAACTTTGCTTCGTTAAGGAAATATGACGATTGGAATATGCCTCTCATTACAGAAATCAAGCGGTGATTTTGAACAAGCTCTCCATTGACTTTCTATGGAGAGTTTTGCGACTTTGTGTTGGTCTGAGGAGATTTGCCAAAATTCTATAAATCCCACAACAATGATAGTGACATTTTCGGAAAGCCAGCAAAAATACCCACGTTTTGATGTATAATTTGTGGAAGTTGAGTGAAAATTGAGCAAGTAGCAAGAAGTTGTTCGGACATGAAGAGAAGACTGCAAATCCTTCAGTGGCACACTGGAAGCCAAGTGCATAGCAACCATAACAACGCATGTATTTTGTGAAAAAAAATCACAATTTTGCAACTGAAAACTTTAAGAG
This sequence comes from Copadichromis virginalis, assembly GCF_057382275.1. NCBI lineage: Eukaryota > Metazoa > Chordata > Actinopteri > Cichliformes > Cichlidae > Copadichromis > Copadichromis virginalis. Next base: position 10,568,211 of record NC_140636.1, read on the forward strand.
GCATAAAAGTAAAACGGTAAAAGATTTGAAAAAGCTGATTTATACCTGAATAGCCCCATAATTTGAGAACATTTTAAAGTTTGAATGGTTGTTCTACGTGAAAATATGAGGAAGTAGTTAAGTTTCAGAAACAAGCAAATTTTAGCAGAATTGCAGAAGTTTCCCATTCATTTCAATGGGACAAATTAAGCTTAATATTTTAAAAAGTATAATAGTGAAAAATACCAAAAGACATAGCACACATTAGCAGAAATAGCAGAATAGTTTAAAATTTGAACGGTGTAAATCGGCTGAAAATTGTGGAAGTAGTTAAGTGCCAAAAAGTGTACGGAAGTCCCAAGAGGAACTCAATCCGGTTGTTCAGTGTTGACGCGACGAATCCTACTTCCGGGTCTAAAGTAGTCTGCGTTTAATATGGCTTTTGTGTTGTTAACATGTTTAATGTTATGTATTTTCTTCTATTTAATCTCAAAAAGCTCCTAAAACAGTCAGTGATCACTGTTGACCTCCCTCGGCTTTTATTACCGCTAATCATTTATTTAAGCTCAGTTTTTAAAACCTTAGGATGTAACTACAGCCCAGCCCATGCAGCAGTATATGAATGACTAACCTCGTATTGTGGATGGATTATCTCAGTTGTTCTCCTGGCTGAAGTTTGGTCCTTTTACAGCATCCTGCCATGCGATTACATTTGTTTCTGACCACCGAGAACACTCACGTTAACTTTTATCGAGTGGGAAAAAAAGTTAGCTTGTTTATATTATGCTAACATAGCTATGTCGCTAGCGGTCACGTAGCACATTATATACCAGCTAGCCCAACTTCAGTAACCCTACAAACGTCACTGCTGTTTAGTTTTCTGTCTTCATTTATGCTGGAAGTGATAAGAAAGCTGTACGTTTTAACTTGTTTCCAAAACCCCGCAGTCAAGACATGCTATATTGTATTTAGATAGAAGCTAGCGAGCTAACTCCCTGCTAACTTCTAACTCCGTTAAATGTCATAAATTCCGTTTTCATGGATGCCTGGATGTTAAACTCAATTGTTACACCTGGTAGAGCAGAACGCTGATCATTTTATTAAAGATGAAAGACTTTAGACAGTTTTTCAACTCTCAGTAATGCCACAGTGATCGTTTGATATGTGGACCTGCAGCGGAGTTTAGACCCAGACACGGCTAGTGACGTCAGACTGAACAACCGGATAGTGTGGATGCTTAAAGCATCCACACAATTACTTTTTCAAAGTAACTTGTCCAACACTGCTTATTATAGACATTAACTGTAACTCCATTCCCTGTCTGTTGCCAGTACTATTGCTGTTTTTTCCACATACTATAAACCCTACAGTCAGTTTACATGTGGATCATCTACTAAACAGAGTAAACAGTAAAAACAAATTGAGCTGGTTTTTGCACATTTATTAAAAAAAAACTCAACTTACATCTATTTATGTACATGAGACATGTATAATTCTCTGTAATACAATATAGCATAAAATACAACTTATGAAAAAACTAGACTTTAATATCATTGTAGTTTTTAAACAAAACGACATATAATAGAACGGCACTGACCTGTTTGTAAGTGTGTAAAAACAGACTCTTGCATACTTATTCACAGTTTCTATGAAATGCACAAAAATTGCCAGCATGAATGTAAAATCTAGCTTATGTATACAATAACATACAGTAACTACAGCAAGCATTCACCATCACCGAGTCTGCGTATAATAGGGATTTCAGTCTAAGTAGCATCTGAAGGTTTTTCCCTGGCATTCACTCTGTATGTCTTTACAGAGATAGACTGTAACACAATATAATACACGATAATATTGCTGCTCTGCAACCAAACTCTCAGTCAGTGATACTCTAAGAAGCAAATGTGCGGCTCACCTCACTTTAATTTTGGAGAAAAACTTCCGGGTTCCAGGATCAGCACGGCTCTCCTTCAGTGTGTCTGACAGAGTGGTTTTGACGATTTTCCTGTCGGCTTTGGAGATGTTTGTCTTGAGTTTGAGCAGAGCCGAAACATGTTTTTCACTGTTGGTGACAGAAAGAAGAAAGGGTTTTAAAAAAGTGACGTAAAGTCAGAGACTGTGAAAAAAGGATTGTCATGTGAAAGCTGCCACATTTGACATGGAAAAGAAAAAAATATAAAGAAATGAGTTTGAGCATTTTTTTTTTAGCTAAATAGAATCTGCAATGTTTTATTTCACTTTCAACATAAGAATAACAGCAGAAGTTATAACTTCACTGATCCCGTCAAGACTTGTTTTCATTGACATGTTATGTCTTTTTCTGTGTGTAGCCAGTTTTCTGCCCCTGACACACATCCTTCCTGCAAACTCTAGCAGCTGTCATTAGCACATCACCAAACCTCTTTGAATTGCTGAGAAGAGGGGAGATGGAAAAGGTCTCAGTCCACCTCTGTTGGAAATCTGACAATAGGTGGAGCTCTTACTGAAATGGATCCGTGCTTCAAATGCATGTGACTCTCCGAATATGAACTATTTTTACCAAATAACTCTTCCATAAAACTCTTATTCAGCATAAACATATATGAGTGCTATCAAGAGCAGTGTTTATGTCTCCTGGTTCCCTTCTTCCTTTTTCTTTAAGGTTAGAAATAAAACCAAAACTAGACCGTTTGGTTTTCTGGTGGAAGAAATCTTTCATTTAACTCTAATTAACAGCATTATTGACTTCATCTACTCACAGCTGCTGCTGCTTCTCTCATGCCAGCATGTTTTATTTAGTTCTCTGTTTCAGTGCACTATCAGTGAGACTGGTAATGTAAAATATAAAGGCAGCACATCTACTTTCAGCTAATGTTAGTTCCCATGAATGTAGCTCATCCTGCTCACAAGATATATCTGATACCAATTAAGATGTTTCGCTCAGTCAGCTTCCTGTTTACCTGAGGTCGGGATAAGCAGATCCCACTGAAACAATTTGCATCTGTATGGCAGGAATATCTTGGAGTTTTAGCACTTCTGCAATCTTGGTCAGGATTTCCTTTAACCAGTCTTGTTTGGATCCCTGTGAAGACAAATCAGTGACGTTAGTTTAGTCTGCAAGTTTCCCCAAACTGTAATCAGCATAGCTGCTGTTTTTGGAAATAATGATGCTTTTCCTTCAGGAGCTATTGCACTGGAACTTCCAGCTAGCTGGGCAGTAACTGTGAATCTAAATTATTTCAGTTAAACAAACTGGAATTTTGCTCCAATTCTTACCAAAAATCTTGTACTGCAAGTGGCAAAGGATCTTGTTCCATTTAATAATATTATAATCCCTGTCTCATAATTGTAACTCCTTGTCCTCTCACCATTCCAGATCCAATATCTATTGACAAATGTCTTTTTTCTATTTCTTACTGATTTTTCTTTTTCTTCACTTCGAAAGTAAAACAAAAGTAAGAGGATAAATTTCAAAACTTTAATATAGCCCGTCAATGGTTCTTTTATTATTGTTAGCTGAATTTGTGACTAAGGTTGTTTCACCCTGTCAAACAATCAGTGTTTGTGCTTGATTGATTTTATTTGTGTCACAGCTAAAGTGTGGAATGAAGGTAAGTCTCACCATTCTGGCAAACAGCTCGTGCAGTCTCTCTGCATTTTCTTTCACAGTCATGTAAGCCTTCAGCTGACGATCCTTGTCCTTCAGTTTGACCTCTCCTTTCAGGAGCCTCCGGACATATTCTACTGTCATTTCCTGCTGAAGCTGACCAATCAGCTCCTGAATGTAAGTAACAAAAAAACATTTTTTGTCCATTGATTTAAAAGTTGGTAATAATGGCTTCATAGCAAAGTTTCACGCGGTCATGTTTCTACCTGATGACAGGATTGAGTCGAACCCTGAAGTTCTTGAAGCTCGTCTTCAGTGCTGTTCAGCAGCTTCTCAAATGTGTTCTTCTTCAGCCAGTCACTGGTTCCCACCTTCTGGTAGTGTGGCTGTGTGGGGAACAAATGTAAGGCATTTTGTTGATCTCCAAAGATGATAGCTGAAATGAAGAAAAACTGCCTCTAAATCTGTTTTAAAGAACTTACTTTGAGGATCTTGTGCACAGGGGTTAATAAATAAGTGTGGGCAGACTGTTTCATCTCAGTCAGACCTCGCAAACAGTTTTCCCGCACATCCTCTGGGAATAGATGGCTCTCCATGATAAGGAAGTCCCTTTAGACAGACCACACAGGACACATTAGCTCACAGTGACGTATTCGCCTGTTATGATGAAGGGAAAATCTGAATTTCCATCTAACTGGATCAGAAACATACCTGAACTCTTTGACACAGCTGAGGTTTGCCTTTATGAAAGCTTTGCTGTGCGGTTTGTTCTGCTTAATGACGTCTTTGTGAAATTTTTGATACCTGCAAAAGATTAAGAACAGCTTTCACTTTTATCATCTTGTTATTACCAAACATAAAACTAAAATGTATTTTCAAATTTAAATATTTAAAAGACAGCCTTGTGAAGCCTTGTTACCTCTGCATGAAGTCTGTCAGGTTGGATGTTATTTCCTGGGCCTTGTGTCGGTCTCTTACAGTTATATGTGCTGATGTCACGATGCCGTTGATAAACTGAAGACAAATGTATTGACAAATCAGTGGCAGTTTTAAGTTCCCAAAGCACTTTACACAGCAATGCACTTCCATCATTTTCAGATCCAGTTAAAGTAACAATGTTATGTCATTTTTTCACCACAACAATTTTTATTGCACAGTTCATAGCAATGTATCCAAAGCCTCTCGTCATGGTCAACAATTAGAAGTCAACAAATGCATGACTCACCGGAGATGGGCAGTAATGCGTGTTACTGTAATCCGATTACTTTTTTCAAGTAACGAGTAAAGTAAGGGATTACTATTGCAAAAAAGGTAATTAGATTACTGTTACTTTACCGTAAGCACGCTGCATTACTGCGTTACTAAAACCATGATTTTTTTGTGAGCGTCTCATGACAATGACGGAAGCGAGCGCCACGATCGTGGCAACAGCTGTGTGCAGATCAAGAATGAGTAATTGTCACTGTCGCTACCCGATCCGTACCAGAAACCCGATCGGTACCCCGCATGCACAAATCTTACGTCACTTCCTTTCTTTGCAAATATTGCGACAGTTAATGTATTTGAGTGACATGGTTAGCGCCCAGTTAGCTCATAGCATTTCTCAACAGCACTAAGTGATTTAGTGATAGTCGAGTGTGTTTATGCTTTTCTGTGTAGAGAGGATTGTTGGAACAGTGAGGATGATGTCCGCTATCACTGTCAATTGTCAGTAAACACTTAATCTGGCTGATGAATCTTCACGTGACATATTACTAAGTCATAGGGGTGCAACGATACACAAAATTCACGGTTCGGTTCAATACTTTGGTGTCACGGTTCGATATTTTTTCGATACAAAAAAAATGTTCATGCCTTTTTAATTTGTCATTTATTAAAATTATAAATATATATTTTAACTCAAAAGTACAGTTTTTAAATTTAACCCTAACCCTTGTGCGTGTTTTTTATTTTGACAGCGAATGCGCACCTGCGGACCACTTATGTGCAGCCCTGGTTATTTAGCTCATCATATTGCAGCCACAGAAATTCTTTTGTCCATGAAACCATAAAGCTGCACTTTCTTTTTGCCTTATAGTCTGATTTGTCATAACTTCTCCGTTTTGTGGTAAGCTTTTCTTTGGCTGTCACTTCTTCACCCTGACCTGTCTTATTTGGCTCAGCAGAACTAAAATATATATCCTGCTGCTTTTACACACGCACTCACATAAGCTCAGCGATTCTCTGCGCGATCAACCTCTCACATGTTTAAGCTTGCTGCGGGAGATTTCACTTGTCATGTTTGCATAGTAAGCTAACGATTAATAAGACGATGTCAGAGGAATTGGTGCGCAAATTATCATCACTCACCAATCAGTGCTGTCGCTCTCTATACACAGTTCGCACGATTGCAAAGTGAAAGCAAAAAAACAAGCGCAAATTCAAACGCGACTTCAATATGTCACATATTGACAGTGGCTCACCGATGCCAATGACATAATTACCCAGCTACATTTCCGAAAGAATGCAAAAGCATTGACATATATTTTTCCTTCCTACAATAGGGCAGAGATAGATTTTGGTAGCCCGACTGAAAAAAAAAATCGCTAGCCCCGGGACGTTGGGCTAGCGATATTGCAAGCCCTGTATCTGATTGAGGAATCACTCAACTTTGGAAAAGAGAGTTTATTACAGAGAAATGTCTCTTTCCAAAATAAAAGCTATACTATCCGCTTCTTCTGGGCTATATTCTCAGCAGCATAAGGAGAATCATGTGCTAACAGCTGTCTAAATGACTCGGCTAAAGTTAGTAGCATGCTTGTTGTTTTTGTCTTTGCACTAGGATGATGTCGGGGTAAATGTGCAGTCATATTCGTTGTGTTCCCACTAGTGCTTTCAGGTTAATCTCGTTGAAATGACCTTAACGCCACAACACGGCAAATCTCCGTTAACGAGCTACCGCCGATCGCCCCGTGCATGGGGCTAGACGGCCAACACGTTAACGAGCTAACTGCGCTAACACACTAGTTCCCACCCATGTAATTGAGCATTGCGTGGCACATCCAACATACTGTTTTACTTTAGTCCATGACTCGCTTACCTTCAGGGTCATACGTCACATGAAAACCAAAATAATTCCAAACGGCAGATCTGAATGAGGGTGGGGGAGGTGCCCTGCGCTCTTCCTTCTGTCTATGCTGTCTGTGTGGAGCGCTCAGTGGATCTGCGCTCGACAGTGCAGCCTAGGCGGAGTAGTCGAACGCAGATTCACTGAGCGCTCCACACAGACAGCATCGTCAGAAGGAAAGTTGTTAAAATAAATTACAAATGTTGTATTGTTCGATACATATGCGTACCGAACCGAAAGCACTGTATCGAACGGTTCAATATCGATATGAATATCGTTGCACCCCTACTAAGTCAGTATTATTAAGTCTGCAATTAGGCACCATTCTTATTTTACGGCGCTGTTGTTCAATCGGGGGACGCACTCTGTTAAGGAGAAAAGCATGAATTTGTTTATATACGGATTATACGTTGTTTAAATGTCCCGGGCTGTCAAAAATGAGGCAGAGCTGTTGAGAAATGCTATGAGCTAACTGGGCGCTAACCGTGTCACTCAAATATATTAAATGTGGCAATGTTGGCAAAGAGAGGAAGTGACATAAGATTTGAGCATACGCGGTACCGATCAGGTTTCGGGTACGGATCGGGTAGTGACAGTAATATATCGAGTTCAGGAGAGAGTATGAGCGTGCAGCGTTTAAAGCGTTTGATTCCGTAAAAAGTGACAAAAACATTAGTGTCCGCTGTTCACTGCGTGGGAAGAAAACTTCTTTTTACAGCGAAAAAACCCCCCCTAACTTCCGAACAATCACAGAGTACGCTACCAGGGAATGGGAAATTCAAAAACTCGCGGATTCTTCCACTGACTGCTCCAGCACACCTGCACCAGGGTAAACCTCCGCCTACCCAACTCCTGCTTTACAGGTGAAAATAGAGCAACAGGACCGCTAGTCTTTGATTTTATTTATTTTCTTCTGTGTTTTAATTGCATCTATTTGAAAGACTGAGTGTAAACACAAAAACCTATTTTATCTTATGTGCAGGAATGTGCAGAAAATAGGTTTAAATGTTAAACTAATTTCTTCCAGTCAGAGAAAGTTGCATATAATTTAATTTTTGCTTGATGCATGAAGTTAAAAGATTAAAACTAATAAGACAAATTTTAAAAAGAGACTTTTCCATTTGATTACATTTTGTATGATGGATTAGGCAGAAAGTAGTTACTTTTTAAAAACATGATTTACAACCTGAATAGGTGATAAAGCGATAGATCTTTCAGCCCAATTCTAAGTAACTAATTACTTTTGAAAAATAAGTAATCAGTAAAGTAACAGGATTACTTTTTGGGGAAGTAATCAGTAATTACTTACTGATGACTTTTTTCAAGTAACTTGACCAACACTGTGACTCACTATAAGAATCCTTGAAGTTGGCCACCACAAGTGACACCTTTCAATTTATATTAATACATTTTTATAAAAGCATCGATTTCAGCCTCTTTCATTTTATTTTGTTGCAGCAACTCTACCTGGATGACATCATAGGCCACAGGACTGACGTAGCAACCATCATCTCTTCTCGGCTCCTTTCCTTGATCCCACTCTTTCTTTGCTTCATCCAATACTCGGCCAATATAAATCATCAGGTCGCTCTAAACACACAACAACACACAGCTGCCACTATTAAACCGCTTTCATGTGTAAAGATTTAATTACTGACAGTAATAATTACATCTACAATATTATGTTCAAAAAAATTAAACCAACAACTCTTTGATGCTTGTCTTGCACATCTCACTTTAAGCCCTGCAATGACCATACTGATTAACTGGATACACGCCTCAGATACACTGTGTTACCTGTTGTTTGCTGAGGTACTGCTCCTCCAGAGGTTTCAGTAACTCGTCAGGAAGCAGGTTTCCCAGCGCTTCAGTATTGATATTACTGGCCAGCTCAGGTTTTTCAAGGATTCTGGTACACAGAGCAGATAACACATGAGTTTCTATAAACAACCCAAGTTGTGTTTAGTCTACAAAAATGGCATTTTATTTTGCACATTAAGAAAACAAGAAATTAGCTGTTACATTTGTATTATTATTCACTATCTGTAATTGCTCAGGTATTTATTCTTCTAAAAACAATGAAGGACCTCACACTGACAGACATCATCATGTTTAGTCACAGAAAGATGCTGCTTCAAACAATAATTGAACTGGTGGCTTACTCTGGATAAAACTCCTTCACCCATCGCAGGAGGAAGCTGCAGTCCTTGTCATCCAGAGCAAAGTCTGCAATCTTTTTGAGTCTTGCGCTGAAAGTTTGATGGTACTCTCTTGCATAAAAGTTACAGATGTCCATCTCTGGTGGGTAGCAGTTCTTCACAACCTCCACCACCCACTGCAGGTCCTCCTTCAGCTGCCTGCCCATGGACTGGACGTCTGCTCGGATAGGCGACTGGTTCACCTGATCACCAGTGGGGCTCGATGGGTTCTCCAAACGACTATACACTAATTCATGAAGCACTTTGTCATGGTGCTCCTTCCACTTCTTGGGCCTCCAGGCTGGTGTCGTCCGGCATGTTTGTCTCCACAGCTGGTCCTGCTCTTCCTCAAGGTTGATGGCTTTCACCGCAGATGTCAAAGCAGACACCTCTTCCTCAGTGCTGAGAGAAAGACTCTTCTGCAGAATCTGCCATACATGCTCTTCAAGGGCTTTATGGTCTGCAGCAAGCTTTTTTACTGCTTCCTCGTGATCTTTGAGTCCATCAGCCTCTGTTTTCTCTCCAAACAGATGTTTCTCCCTCTTGATCAGTTGTTGAGTGGCTTCAAACAGGTATTGTCTTTCAAGGTATCCCTCAAAAGTAGGATTCACTGGTGGACAAAAAAGAAGATCAATAATTTTCAATCAGTTCACATTTCTCCTAAAACAAGGTGTTTATTACTTCTAGAAGAAATGGAGATGGTTATGCCTGTTGTGGATGAACCCGACCAGGTCCGCATTCTTCTCCAGGTAGTAAAAAGTGACCAAAAGACCAAGAAAGGTGCTGAGAAATCTGCAAAAAAAAAAAAATCAGTAAGTTAAAAAAACCCTACTTTCTCTGTCTTAATATAACTTTTTTCTATGATTGCCATAAACTAATCATTTTAGCCTTGTGCACATCATGACTGTGAAATAACAAAAAAATAGATTAAACCATAAATCTGCAATACAGGCATTACTATTTTTAAATTTTCAATAAATAAATACAATGATTTCCGCTTTATAAATCCCACAATTATCACCAGCACCGTAACTTAACTACATGATAAAAAAAAACAAAAAAAAACAAAACAAAACACAATAACAAAAAACTGCAATGTTTCATGCACGAAAGAAGACAACCCCCCCCCCCAGAAAAACACTTTTTACAGAACAACACATTTAAAAATGAGACATAAACAACATCAGCCCTAACACAAAGAAAACTACTGACATCATCCAATCGAATTACAACAATACGCCAAAGTAATTCTGTAAAAAGTATTTGTGGCCAAACAAACTATCCACATTATATATATCAAAAAATTCATTCAGATTCTACTCACATAAGCTTCACAGTCACTGCTTTGAAAGTAACTGCAGCTGCTGTGAGCTTTTATGCCTAACGAGACAAGCTCCTCCTGCTCGGGCTATGTAGGGAAATTTCACAGAGACCCACAGAGCCACACATGCAATCCCTCCCCTTCCAAAGCGCGCGCGCACACACACACACACACACACACACACACACACACACACACACACACAGAGAGAAAGCAGTGCTGTTTTTAGCATTAGGACAGAGGGCAGCAGTCTACACAGATACACCCAGACCTCTCCCCCCAGCTCTTCCAGTACAGGGCGCTGAGCTGTTCCCGGGCCATCCAGGAGAACCTCTTCAGTGTGATGGGGGTTTTCATGCAAGATAATTTCTCAGACATATCAGATGTAGATGATTCCTTACTAGTTCAATAAGCGAACCTCTTAAAAGGAGAATTTTTACATTTAACATATCATAATTGTCACGGGATGCCGGGGCAAGCCGGACCCAAAATGCAGCAGCGCTGGTGCAAGTGAGTTCATTTAACCAAAAGTGGATACAACAGGGATGGCGAGGATGAACCTGAAACTAAGAAAACCTAAACTGGGAAAAACTAACAGAAACTAACCAGAAACAGATATGCAGGGAGGTACAGGGAAATACACAGAAAGACGAAACACACAGGGCTTAAATACACACAGCAGTAATCAGGGGATGGGAGACAGGAGGGAAACACACCTGGGAGAAATCACAACTGACGAGGCAGGGAGATGTAAACTGAACACACTGACATCAGACAGGGACCTTCAAAGTAAAACAGGAACACATACACGCAAAGACAGACTAAGAAACGCGAACTAAACACAGAGACCTTACTACACAAAAGGGAATACACAGGCATGGATGACACCAAGCAGAGGGAACACAACTAAACCCTGGGAAACCAAAACACTAGGGCTGCTCGATTATGGCAAAAATGATAATCACAATTATTTTCACTGAAATTGAGATCTCGATTATTTGACGATATTTATTTAACCCTTTAAGACCTACCATAGAACCAAGTCCGCCAGAGCTTATATTATTTTTTTACATGCTGTAGTGCCATTTGTGGGAGCATTTCAAGTTGCTATACATCAATACAACTGTTATATCCCATATTTTAATAATATGTATGTATTAAGTCCATAGTAACTACATTAATTGCAAAAAAGTGCAATAAACTACAAAAAAAATTGAAATTTTTTTTTTTTTTTTTTTTTTTTTTAAACATATATTTCTACTTGGAGAAATTTAAGAGGTTTATCCCTCAAAACTTTAAATACAAAAAAGTTGCAAAAAATAGTTTACAACAACAGGAAATTTATTTTGAGTGTCTTCATAGTTTTATTTTGGAGATACAGCAATTTTTATATACTGCAGGAAAAACGAAAAACAATCCTATGATGCAAATTTGCAAAGAAAACAGCAGGTGCATCAAAATAAACTATTTCCAGCAGTGCAATTCGAGTTCTAAGTATCCCAGAAACTATTCAGAAAAGTCAAACATGACTTATAAAAACACCAGTATAGGCTTTTAAGGCTTACAAGTAAAAAAACTACATTTTCTGCGAAAATGACGTCACTTCCGGTTTCGGGCAGGAAATGGCGGACATGCAATAGTTAGCGCTGACTCTGTTTCAATGTGGGAAGTGTTACGAACAGCTGATCGGATGGCAGCGTGTTTCTGGAATATTAGGGGCTGTGTGTCGGACAGGGTCGTCTGCAGTACGGGGGCCCCACAGGGAACGGTTCTGGCTCCGTTCCTCTTCACCATCTACACTGCAGACTTCTCCCACAATTCCACCCAGTGCTTCCTGCAGAAGTTCTCTGATGACTCTGCAATAGTCGGCCTCATCACTGATGGGGACGACAAGGAGTACAGAGGTCTGACCCAAGACTTTGTGGACTGGTGCCAGCTGAACTACCTCCAGATCAACGCCAGTAAAACCAAGGAACTGGTGGTAGACTTCCGCAGGCACAAGCATTCTCCACTGCAACCACTGAACATCCAAGGTATGGACATTGAGGCTGTGGACAGCTACAGGTACCTTGGTGTTCATCTGAACAATAGACTGGACTGGACTCATAACTCAGACGCCCTCTACAGGAAAGGGCAGAGCAGGCTGTACCTGCTGCGGAGACTCAGGTCGTTTGGGGTGGAGGGCCCACTCCTGAAGAAATTCTATGACTCTGTTGTGGCTTCTGCTATCTTTTATGGCGTGGTCTGCTGGGGTGGCAGCATCTCTGCTGGGGACAGGAAGAGACTGAACAGGGTGATCCGAAGGGCCAGCTCTGTTCTAGGATGCCCTCTGGACCCAGTGGAGGTGGTGAGTGACAGGAGAACGGCGGCTAAGCTGTCATCCCTGATGGACAACATCTCCCACCCCATGCAGCAGACTGTGACAGCACTGAGCAGCTCCTTCAGTGGGAGACTGCGGCACCCACGGTGTGGGACGGAGAGATTTCGCAGGTCTTTCCTCCCCACTGCTGTCAGACTCCATAATAAAGACTTTAACTGATCAAGCACACACATCCATACATATGCAATAATACTAAGTGCAATAATCCTTTCTGTCATCGTTGTATTTTTACTCAGTTGTATATAGTATTTGTATTTGTATTCTATTTTTATCTTATTGTATATTTATTTTATTCTACTGTATATAGTATTTTATTTTATTCTATTCTGTACAGTTGTGTACTGTATTTATTCTTATTGTATTCTAATTTTTGCCTCATAACTTTTGCACTGTCCACTTCCTGCTGTGACAAAACAAATTTCCCACGTGTGGGACTAATAAAGGTTATCTTATCTTATGTTTTTGTTGCTGCAAGCGCTTTTTATGCAATTTTTGCAAAGCTATATGTGGAAGGAAACCGTGACCTAGGACAAGCTGATGGCATAAGATGTAAGTACAACTCCTCCGGTTTCATATGCAAAAAATTTTATTGCGCTAGCTTACAGGGTTCAGGTTCTACAGGGATTTAAAAATAGTTACACAAAACGGAGTGTGCTGCTCTGACCGGCTTTAAAGGGTTAACAATAACAATGTATTGAATAATGACTTTAAAAAATAATATAAAATAGTGTGCAAATACTGATAACAGTGCAAATGTTTGCAATATAAGAAATAAATGAAAAATGTAAACATCTATGTTTAGTGAACTTTGCAGTGTTGCTCTGTGGTGCAGGTACTTGATCCACGTCTGACTCCGCAAACCCATAATGTTTCCACACCACTGAAGTTTTTTTTATTTATTTTTACCTCTTTTCAACCAACGGCAGTCACTCTCCTCTCCAAATAACTTCTGCTTAGCTTTCCGAGCATCCCTCGGGTCCTCTTAATTGTTGTGACTCGTGTTCGAAATGCAGAGAGGTGCGCTCGATTTGCCACACGGAGCAGCACGAGAGTAAAGCAAGAGGGAGGAGCTGATAATCGGCTCAGTCATTTTTAATGATCGTTGAAAGCCCAGATCGTAATCGTGATTAAAATTCGATTAATTGAGCAGCCCTACAAAACACAACAGTCATAATACATAAAACTATCAAAAGTAAAAGTACAAAAAAAAAAAAAAAAAGGGTCACTGACCCAGGACCATGACAATAATACTTAATATAGAGATAAACTATAACTTAATTCCTTGTCTGTTGCCAGAACTATTGCGGTTTTTTCCACATACTATAAACCAGTTAGTTTACATGTGGATCATCTACTAAACACGGAGTAAACAGTAAAAACAAATTGAGCTGGTTTTTGCACATTTATTTTAAAAAAAAGTGAACTTACATTTATTTATGTACATCAGACATGTATAATTCTCTGTAATACCATTTATGGCATGAAACACAACAAATACTAGACTTTAACACCGTTTTAGTTTTTAAACAAAACGACATATAATAGAATGACACTAGCCTGTTTGTAAGTGTGTAAAAACACACACTTGCATACTTATTTACAAACATGCATTTTACAAGAAATGCAAAATAATTACCAGCATGAATGTGACATCTAGCTTATGCATACAGTAACATACAGTGACTACAGCGAGCATTCACCATCACAGAGTCTGCGTATAATAGCGATTTCAGTCTAAGTAGCATCTGAAGGTTTTTCCCTGGCATTCACTCTGTATGTCTTTACAGAGATAGACTGTAACACATGTAGCACCCCACCCGTGATACTGAGTCTAAATCCACTTACCTCAGTTTGTACCCCGTAGGCGGGGTGTTAGGTTCGTTACAGCCTAGATACCACAAATGGTTCTGGTATAGACAGGAATCAGGGAAACTATCAGTAAACCTTTGCCTGCAAGTTAGACTTAATGTCATGGTCCCTGTGCCTGCCCAGCCGGCCTCACAAGGCTACACTTGTGTTTTTGCTTTTTCTCCCCTACCTCTCTGCCTGAGCGGAGCTCACAGCTGGCTCCCGCCCTTGGCTCACACAGCTGTTGGCGATCAGCTGATTACCCATCTACTATTTGAGGCTGGGTCACAGATCCTCTCATCGCTGGATGATTGAGCTACTGACGTTAGTCTTTCTTTTGGTCTTATACCTTTACGCCCTACCTTCGTGATTTGTGAGTGATTTCTATGGGGCGCCGTTTGTAAACTGAAACATGCCGAAATTAACAGCAACATTTTTCCACATTTAGCTCTAAATCTTACAAAAACATGTTTTTTCGAGTCATTTTTTACAACATTTAGTATAATATTTGTAACTTTTCATATTTAAAACAGGATTTTAAATGTTAAATCTAAATGCTAAATGTTAAATGTAAATATTATATTTAAATGTAAATGTTAAATGTAAATATTATATTTAAATGTAAATGTTAAATGTTAAATGTAAATATTATATATAAATCTAAATGTTAAATGTTAAATCTAAATGTTATATATAAATCTAAATGTTAAATGTTAAATCTAAATGTTAAATGTTAAATCTAAATGTTATATATAAATCTAAATGTTAAATCTAAATGTTACGAGAAACTAAATATTTAGCTAATATGCAAATTTATTGTACGGGTCAACGGAAATACCAAAATAAAAGCTTCAAGAAAACCTCCCGCGCTAAAGTGTGCCGGTCGCGGTCAGGTTCTGTGTTTGCGCTCCTCTTACGGTCACTTTTGACTGCCATGAGCTGCTTCGACTATTCCCTACCAGCATGTCCAGCGATTTAGCTGAAAACATTGGAAGAGCCGTTTTGTCGGCCATCCAACGATTCAGCGGTAATGCACCCTCGACCTCACAAACGCCGCAGCACTTGGTAAGTTTATTGTATAGCATTTTGGACGGGTTGATAGCAGTGTTAGCAAAACTAGCAAAGCTAAATTACTTAGCTAGTCCTCAATTATTTCATTTGGTAGGCAGCAGACAGAGATCGAACATCATACAACTCTATTTATTTATTTGGTAGGTAGGTAACAGTCGTTCTTGATGTAAATGTTTCCTTAGGAATCCAGCAATGCACCTGGACCAAGTAGACCTGCCGTCTCCACTGGGATACCATACTGCTCGGTAGGCCTTCTTACACATATCATTTAATTCATTTATCATGAAATTTCCCCTTGTGGGACTAATAAAGGTATGTTATCTCATCTTAGCTGACTGGTTTTGATATACAGTCAGGTTCATAAGTAGTTGGATACAGACACATTTTCTAATGTTGCTTCTGTACATTACCAGAATGAATTAAAAATGAAACTACTCCAATGCAGTTGAAGTGCAGACTTTAAGTTTTAATTCAGTGGGTTGGACTAAATGAATGCATAAAAATGTGAGAGGGAAAAATTAATTTGTAAACACAATCCTATCATTTCAGAGGCTCTAAAGTAATTAGACAAATTAAATAACTGAAAATAAAATGATAATTTCTATTACTTTATTCAGAACCCTTTGTTGGCAATGACAGCCTGAAGTCTTGAAGTCATGGACACCACCAGATGCTGGCATTCCTCCTTACTAAGGCTCTGCCAGGCCTTTACTGCATTGGCTTTCAGTTGCTGTTTGTTTGTGGGCCTTTCTGTCCTAAATTTAGTCTTCAACAACTGAAATGTATGCTCAATTGGGTTAAAATCCAGTGACTGACTTGGCCATTCAAGAATATTCTATTTCTTTACTTTATTAAAGTCATGGGGTGCTTGGACTGTATGTTTTGGGTCATCTTCCATCTTTATTATTAAATGCTTCCCAATCAATGTGACTACTTTTAGCTGGACTTAAGCAGACAAGTATGTCTCTGAACACATTCAGCTGCTTCAGTCCTGTGTCACATATTCAGTAAACACTACCAGTGCCACTGGCAGCCATGCACGCCCAAACCATCACACTGCCTCTGCCATGTTTTACAGATGATGTGGTATGCTTTGGATCATGAGTCGTTCCACCCTTCTCCATACTTTTTTCTTGCCATCATTCTGGTAGAGGTTGATCTTGGTTTTATCTGTCCAAAGAATGTTTTTCCAAAATTTAGCTGGCTTTTACTAGATGTTTTTTTTTTTTTTTTTTTTTTGTTAAGTCCATTCTAGCCTTTCTATTCTTGAGGCTTATGAGTGGCTTGCACCTTGCAGTGAACCCTCTGTATTAGGGCTGTTCGATATGACGATATGAAAACATCTATCATTTCATATTATACGCTATCATTTGTTCTGTGGTGTCGCAAAATAAATTTTACGTCAATATTTTTCATCGTTTTGATGGTCACTGTAGTGGCTGTATTAATTTCTTTTTTTTTTTTTTTTTTTTGTTAAATGACATCAGAAACAGCAGTATGCGACATTACGTGATGGCAGAGCTTCAGTTCATCCTTTGTCATTTTTTTTTTTTTTTTTTTTTTTTTTAAATAAATAGGACAGGGGGAATGAATGAGAGAAAGAGGGGGAGAGAAAGAAAGAAAACCAAAGGGGAGAAGAGACGGTGAGAAGGGGGGGGAAGAGAGAGAAAAAAAAAAAGAACTCCTGGGTCACCTGTATGGAGAAAAAAAAAAAAAAACAAACAAAAAAAACAAACAGAGGAGACAGCAAACAACAAAGAGCAACATAATAATAGAGAAAACAAAGCACCATCACAATAAACTAGCTAGTCATAGATATCAATATTTACTAAATAATAAACGATATTGTGCAGCACGCAAGATAGACAGCGCACAGTGTGCTTTGAGGCAGCAGCCAAGAAAGCTTTAGTCCGCGTCTGTGAATACCCATGTGTGCATACCTGTGTGGATCAGCATGCTTGCATTCCAAAGGTTTCTCCATGTAATGATCTGCTAGGGAGTGTGGGGGGGCCACAGCCCCGTCCTCCAGGGTGTGAAGCGGGTATGGAGGAGATCAAAACTCCAGACATCCAGAGGCCCCCAGAACACAAGAGACCATGGAAGACCAACAGAGGGTCAGCCGCGCCACTGTTCCAGTAAGAGCTGAGGAGAGTCCCAGATGAGGGCTCGCCCAGCAGCCGCGGAGCAGAAGTCAGGGGGAGTTGCAGTGACGCGCCCGTGAGCTCCGCCGGCCCCCAGCTGTGCCTGAGTGACCGAGCCCCAGGCCGAGAGGCCGGGGGCACCCCACCTCCAAAGGGGCCCGAGCGAGCCCCAGGCCCCAGGCCCCGACAAGCGGCCGCCAAGGAGTGAGCCGGTGTGTACCCGGACGCCCACCCCCAGACACAAAGAACCACCAACACACCGACACCTGAGGGAGTCCGCCACCGGCAGGGGAAGTGGTGGTGGGTGGAGATAGGCCTCCAAACCTTGGAGGGCCTGAGGTGTCCCCAGAGAGGTGGCGTCTGATACCCAACCTGACATATAGACACAGACATACAGGCACACACAGACACAAACATCCATTCCCACCCTCATGCTCTCATATGCACTCACTCCACACTCAACCAACGTGGAGACAGACATAAAGAGACGCTGTACACACAATCACACTCCCCAAGCGTACTCTACAAACCGGGTCTAGGTACCCTTGCCCCTGGAGGGGGGAATTGCACCCAGACCCAGGTGGTGTTACCCTTTTCCCTGCGGTGGGGAGAGGCAGACCACCCCGACTCCGCAGCAGCAGGGAGGCCCCACACCCCAGACCGCAGTCGGACGGCCAACTCCTCCTACTAGCCCTCCCGCTCCAGCAGGCCGCAGAGAATGGGGGTGGGAGAAGACTCCAAACCTCCCTCCACCCGCTCATTGTAGTGTTGATGCATATGTGTTCTAAGGTGCAATTAAAACCCAGGAGGGCATGGAGCTACCTGCCAAGGAGCAGCAGGTAAGCGCATAGTCCCTCCTGCTAGCCCTCAATGACTAAGTGTATTTAAAATTGAGAGGTGGGCAATGACGTCAGGGGTGAGGTTGTACACCCTGATGGTAATTTGGACTCCGTGATTGTGCCCACCCCCAAGATCCTATATGTATGTGTAATGAGAGTGTGAATAATGTGAATGTCTAAGTTGTGGGATAAAATTGAGGCAGAGGCAGCCAGAAGGGGACGGGGGGGGTAGCCTCCTCTGCACCCTGGTGACATACCCCCACTCCAAGGCCCTGCATGTGTGGGTGGTTGTGGAGGAGCGGGAAGAGGGAGGCAGCTGGAGATGGGGAGGGAAGGAGGCTGTATTAATTTCTTAATTTTCTTTTTTCTGTTATGTTCTCTTTGACCGCATGTTGTCTGTTCACAGTAAAATTTTCAAAATGCAAACACTACGTCTCAAATCAATTCCCAGGCCTTTTATCTGCTTAATTGGTAATGACATCATCATTTTAATATGGATACCCTAAATTAAAGCTTAGTCTGCACATCATGTCCATGATATAATTTTGATTGGAATATGTTTCAGTAAACGGGCAACAAAATAAAACTTGTTAGGGTCCAAATACACACTGACCTAATTGCAGGCCTTTGCTACTCTAATTGAGTGCTCAAAGCACTTTATACAACAGATCTCATTTACCCATTCACATGCACAGATTAATACAAGCACTTTTTCTGTCCAACATTCGCACACAGTCATAGTCGGATAAACTCATTGGGAGCTCTAGATTAGAGCACCTGGGAACTGAATCACCAACTTGACCAACAATCACCAAATGCTAATCTACAAGATACAAAAGGTTCAGTTTTCTGTGTAATGGGTAGACAATAGTAAGATGGTCTGAGTCTACAGTTTGTTTGTTTGTTTTTAATGAACAGATAACAGAAACCTTACGGATGTATTGTAATGCATAGGTGTCTATCTGTATCTGTGTTTGAATTCATTTCAGGTTCCTCTTCCATCAGTTCCTCAAGCTCATGCTACGCGCTCACATTTTGTGAGAAAAAACAAGACCTGCAAACACTATACAAAAGATGTTGTGTGCTTGCCCTTGTCTTCAGCATCAACGTTTCTCATACCGAGAGGAGATTCACGAGCAAAACTAGCACAAGATGGCCTTATTGGGAAGATCTCCTTTACATCTGACTGGTCTGAAGCACAACTTAGAGAAGAAATAGCAGCAATCTTCAGAAGAACATTTGCACTGTCAACTGGCCAGACATTCCCTTTTGAGTATTTGAGTACAATTAGAGGATGTAAACGACTAATGAAACCAAATGTTTCTAGCAGTTTTCTTTGGGGTGGCCAAGAAGTTGGCTCGATTTGTTCCACCACCTGCCTCTATATAATGGCAGGGATACAAAAACCTGCACAGGTAAACATTTTATATTGCAGTGCAGAAATATTTATTGTCTAAAAAGTGAGTCTGTTCCCTTAACATAATTTTATTAATTGTATTAATTAATATTGCAGTTTCAGCAGGTGTAAACAGTTTTTAGTGCAGCCATGTGCCTCTGTGTTACCAGTGATTTGGTGCAACTGTATTTGATTTTATGTAGAACATGCTTTCTTTTCCCTCAGGAGGAACCAGAAGAGCTGTCTGATAGTGACTTTGAAAGTCCAGTCTGCCGGAGAAGACGAGGTATGTGATGTGAATGAAAACCTAGTGAGGTTCTAAGCTCGATGACCAGTTAGATTTTGTTACTGCAGTGCGTAATAATTCCTGGGGGGTTTGTTTGATGAGAGCATCGTTAATTTGTCCGATTGGGGCGATCGTGGCTCAAGAGTTGGGAGTTTGCCTTGTAATCGGAAGGTTGCCGGTTCGAGCCCCGGCTCGGACAGTCTCGGTCGTTGTGTCCTTGGGCAAGACACTTCACCTACCGCCTACTGGTGTTGGCCAGAAGGGCCGATGGCGCGATATGGCAGCCTCGCCTCTGTCAGTCTGCCCCAGGGCAGCTGTGGCTACAACTGTAGCTTGCCTTCACCAGTGTGTGAATGGGTGGATGACTGGGTGTGTAAAGCGCTTTGGGGTCCTTAGGGGGGACTAGTAAAAGTGCTATACAAATACAGGCCATTTACCATTTTAATGTTTATGAATTATCACAGGTGATTACAGCCAAGGAGGAATATGTGCCCAACTTTCACTTAAACTAATATAAGGATATATAAAGGCTGTTAACATTATGAAGCAAGTCATGCTGACCTTCTTTCCTTTGTTCAGTGCATCATGCGTTGTCTACAACACCAGGTGAAAGTGAGGCTAAGCATCAGGAAACAGAGAGCTGCATTCAAGAGAGTGAAAATGAGGGACAGGCAGAGGGACAGCAGATGTTTCCATATAATGTGGCAGAATTTGTGTAAGCTGTTGTCTAGGGGTTAAAGAAATCCTTCATTTTAGATGTTGTTTAGGATATTGTTTTGATGCAAGTTTCCAATTTGCATGTTTGGGGTTTTTTTTGCTGAATGACTGCAACTTTAGGATTTACATTAAATTTTTTTTTTTTTTTTAATGATGTAGTGTGAGAAATTCTTCAAGGCTGACATGTTTTATGATTTCTAATATCTCTTATCTACTTAGCCCTATTTTTCTGGAGGAAGATGAAGCTCTTGAAGAGGCAATTCAGCGTAGCCTCCTAGAAGAGTCTGATAGACAGAGTGAAGTTCATATTTCAAGGTAAGATTTGAAAGTAACCTTTGATAATTGAATATTTTATTTGCATCTTTACTTGCATCATTTTTTTGCAGTTACACAATTACAAAGGTAATTGCTCATTTCTGACTAATTTAATATGGACTATCACAACATAATTATATGTTGTAACTCTGTGCACTTGAGTCAAATGTACAGCAAATTTCCATTTTTCCCCAAGATCTGTTTGTCATTGTCCCTTTTTTATATAGGTCTTTTAAGAAGCTCAGCAAAGAAGAAATTGAAGGTCTTCTTAGAGCTCATAGTGAGAAAGTCATTACACCAGGAACAAGACAACTCCATATCAGTCGAGCCAATGTGTGGTTGACTGCTTTGCGTCAGTTCAAGAGACCCAAGTTTGCAGAAAGCTGTGAGATGCTTTATGTCACATTTGCAAGCGATGAACATGATACAGAGGAAGATGCTGCTGACCTTGGGGGGCCAAGGTGGGAGTTTTTCCGTTTACTGGTGAAGGCCATCTTTCAGGACAGTGGTGCTTTTGAAGGTAATAGGATTTCACAGTCAAACTAACTAACTTACTTACTTACTCAAGGCCTAAAGGCTTGTTGACGACACTCGTTTTTATAATGTTACAAACGCAACAACCACCTGATCTGAACATTGTTTGACAGAACATTAACAAGTTAATAAATGACTACAGATAATAAATCTGTTATGTTCTGTGTGTCTGAAACAGTAAAAAAAAAAAAAAAAAAGTAATACATTTTTGTCTGTCAATCTCAAGATATCAGTTTGGGGTCTGTACAGAATATACTTTTTTGTGTGTTATTTTTCAGCTACACCAAATGGATGCACACTGAAATTTAACATCCTACACTTGCAAAATGGAGTATATCGAACCATTGGCAGGATGTTGTCCACGATAATAGTGCAAGGTGGAGAAGCACCTGCCTTTCTCTCTCCACATGTAGTAGACTACATTGTGTCAGGAGACATTCTTCAAGTACACCTAACACCGGATGATATAGGTGACCCTGAGTTAAGAGAGAATCTGAAAAAGGTGAATTGCAATATTATAACAAGAATATTGTAATATTTCCTATATTCACAAGTCTTCTGGTCTTCTTTTATAATATATAATAAATACACTTTTGGTTATTAGAGGCAATTCCATGTATTATATTTTCAATTTGTTTCCTTTTTGTTAAAAAAAAAATATTGGTGAAATACAGCCAAATAAACCAAAACAAAAACGTTTCGAGTCCAATTAAAATGAACCATCTGCAGTATTTGTGTACACTGGTAAAAAACAAACATTTAAAGTGTTTTTCTTAAATATTTAGGTTGTAAATGCAACAACTCAACATGATTTGGAGGAAGCAGTCAGCTGCTGCGACTCATGGCGATATCAAGTTGAAGGTCTTCCACTCACAGTCACCATGGCCAATAAAGATCTGTTCGTGAAAAATGCAGCTCTATACCTTGCAGTTCTGCAACGGCAAAGCTGTTTCGATCAACTAACTGATGGCTTGTCCTACTATGGAGTGAGAGTTATATTTTTTCTGTATCAATTGGTCATTATTTTATAATCATTTAGAGTGAGCTACTTTTTATATTTAAAACTGGAATTTAACCATTATTTAAACTTTTCTGTCTAGATTTTATCACTCCTGAGAGAGAACCCCAGTTTGCGTGTTCTGCTTGACCTATCGGGGGAGGACAAAGATCTGACAGCCAGTTTAATTGCTGGGGTTCTCAGGCCAAGCTATTCTGTCCTTGGGAGCAACAGAAGAGTTAGAGAGGAGCTGATGGTGGTCAAATTTCGGGAATTTCTCCAGTGTGTCGAAAGTAAGCAGAAATTCACATAATGTAGTCTGGCCATGAAACAATTCGGGACACTAAAGTAAAACTTTGTCTTTTTATGTCACATGCGCGCACACAAAACAGGAATAAAGATGTATGATAGCTTACAACTGACAAGCAAGGCAAAGACAGAACCTCTGTATTTTTTATAAAAACATTAGCCATCATTTAGTTGTTAGCTCAAGCTTAAACTATTTTAGTGTCCCCAGGTTAACGGTGGTTTTTCTTTGTTTTTAGATGAAGAGCTGAGAGACTCACTTGGAGAAAGGACTCTTACCAAGGATGAAGAGGCATTTGTGAAGGCTTTGAGGCCTGGTCACATCTTGGCTTTTGCCACCGGGAGCAGCAAGGTTCCAGCCATAGGTTTTCAACCAGCTCCTAAAATAACATTCATTCACGATGAAAGCAAACATCTCCCGATTGCACACACATGTGCAAATGAGCTTCAGCTTTTTGTGAATGAAACAACAATGGCTGATGATGATGCTTTTCATTACTGCTTCTTAGTAGCACTCATGAATGGAGCTTTATTCAGCACCATCTAAACATGTTCCAAAAAAAGTGAAATTAAAATGGTGGGTTTGTTAACTCTAATCCTGTTCATTAAATGTAGTTTCAAGTAACTTTGCTTCATACAAGATAGTTGAAATAAATTCTGACTGCATTTAATGTTGAAATGTAATAATTTTCAAAGCTTCAATAGATTTATAAAAATGCTAACTCTGTATTTTCAACGACAAATCAATAAAGTCACTGGTGTAATACAATAATTTTATTAAGCTTTTCTTTTTTTAAACAAGGACACTTCAAAACAGTTTATGCACAGAGTATACTAAACATGCTTTGTAGAACAAGCCAGGATTACTTAGACATCTAACAGCAACATTTATTAAGACTATTGCAACTTTACAATGATTAAAACAATACTGTAGATAATCTTGTGAATTGATTTAAAGACTGACTGTTCCGTGTTGATAATTTTCACTGTTATACTGTATTACAGTGTGAATTTGATCTTTACTTCAATCTGAATAACTGGTTTTACCCATAAACTAAAAGTGGTTGTAGCCTTCTGAATAGCCTATGAGTCACTGTCAGTCATTAACTCTGAGTCCTTATGTGGCAGGAGGCATCACTGCTAGAGGGGAGGGGCTTCTGCAGTAGTACAAAAACTGCATTTGCTGTACAGCATTTAAGAATATTAAGTGTCATCACTCTTTAGAACATCACTGGTATCCTGTGGTTGAGGTCACACATTTACAAGTTTGTTAAAAATATACTGCTGTGTTCGTTGAAACAATGTTTTACCATTATTGTTGTCTTCTTCAAAAGGGTGAATGCTTGTATATAGCTCTTGTAAATCGCTGTCATTTAATGGGACAAACCTACTTTCAGAGTTTGACAAGGAGGGTATGGAGACCTCTGCTGTAGAAAGTTCTGGGTTGTGACGATGAGACACATGAGTTCTGCAGGCAAAAAGCTGGATGGGAGTTCTATTACCTTCAGTGGAAACAGAGTGATTGTTATATCCAGCTTTGAATTCCTTCAAAGTGCGGTTGATTCGTGGTAGAAACACATAATGAAGGCAAAATAGGTCTGTTGCATTTTCTAAGTCTAGGATACCAAGTGATTCCAATTCATAAAATATAGGTGCATAAATGCGGCTACAGTTGTTGTTGTTGTTGTGGTTGAAACGCTCAATCCTCTGGTTGTGCACAGAACTTCCCATTAAGACAGAGCTTTCACCCCTGCTTGCTCGCATGTCCTCCCAAATCTGAGCATTCTCTCCTCCGTGATCAGTCCTGATATGCAGGGGTCTGCCAAATTGTCCAACAGCTGCAGTAAAGAGGGCTTTCACAGTCTCAGCTCGATTATTGCTGGAGCACTGAAGAAACATCAACATCCTGCTGTATCCATCTATTGCACCATGAACAACAAACTTCCAACGAATCAGTTTGTGATTTCCATCTATGTGCCATATGAAATTTGGATGAGGCACAGAATATACTCGCCGAGCAACTGCAGTTCTTCTCCTGGACAGAACACCAGCCGAGTCCACCCTCCGCAGTGACTTTCTTACGCGCCATCTTTGAACCACTATGTTTTTGGAACGCAGATGACCCATCAGCATCACTTCTCCAACATTTGGATGTTCAGTTTTTATTTGGGACACTATCTGATCTAACTCATGGTCACTGATTACATTGAATTTTGACTCTGAGATATTATAGTCTTGCAGTAACTTATACAGAATGGGCCTGGAGATGGAAAGGATAGATGCAGCTTCAGTAAAAGATGTTTTCAGGGAAAGAACATTTTCCAATTCCTCTTTGGAAATCTGAAGCCTTCCTTGGTAACCATCCTAGAACACGGCACAGAAAATCTCAATGAGCACAATTCTATAACAAAAGATGGGTAATTTGAGGCAATTGTACTGTGACAGATTAGCTAGAGTAATATTTTATCAATAGTTTTAAAATATGAAAGTGAGCAATCAAAAGACACTTCACAGCAAAAACAGTAATAAAATATGACGTAAAACTTGTGAATGTTGTTGGTGGTGATGTGACACTGCTAGTGATGGACCCCTAAGAAGATGAAATGTATGTAGAATCAGAATCATTACTTTGACAGGATTTAATTTAAGGTGACATATTACACCAAAGAAAAAACAAAAATTAGTCAGCTAAATGATATGTGTAAGAAGGCCTACCGAGCAGTATGGTATCCCAGTGGAGACGGCAGGTCTACTTGGTCCAGGTGCATTGCTGGATTCCTAAGGAAACATTTACATCAAGAACGACTGTTACCTACCTACCAAATAAATAAATAGAGTTGTATGATGTTCGATCTCTGTCTGCTGCCTACCAAATGAAATAATTGAGGACTAGCTAAGTAATTTAGCTTTGCTAGTTTTGCTAACACTGCTATCAACCCGTCCAAAATGCTATACAATAAACTTACCAAGTGCTGCGGCGTTTGTGAGGTCGAGGGTGCATTACCGCTGAATCGTTGGATGGCCGACAAAACGGCTCTTCCAATGTTTTCAGCTAAATCGCTGGACATGCTGGTAGGGAATAGTCGAAGCAGCTCATGGCAGTCAAAAGTGACCGTAAGAGGAGCGCAAACACAGAACCTGACCGCGACCGGCACACTTTAGCGCGGGAGGTTTTCTTGAAGCTTTTATTTTGGTATTTCCGTTGACCCGTACAATAAATTTGCATATTAGCTAAATATTTAGTTTCCCGTAACATTTAGATTTAACATTTAACATTTAGATTTATATATAACATTTAGATTTAACATTTAGATTTATATATAACATTTAGATTTAACATTTAACATTTAGATTTATATATAACATTTAGATTTAACATTTAGATTTATATATAACATTTAGATTTAACATTTAACATTTAGATTTATATATAACATTTAGATTTAACATTTAACATTTAGATTTATATATAATATTTAGATTTAACATTTAACATTTAGATTTATATATAATATTTACATTTAACATTTAGATTTATATATAACATTTAGATTTAACATTTAGATTTATATATAATATTTACATTTAACATTTAACATTTACATTTAAATATAATATTTACATTTAACATTTAACATTTACATTTAAATATAATATTTACATTTAACATTTAGCATTTAGATTTAACATTTAACATTTAGATTTAACATTTAGCATTTAGATTTAACATTTAAAATCCTGTTTTAAATATGAAAAGTTACAAATATTTTACTAAATGTTGTAAAAAATGACTCGAAAAAACATGTTTTTGTAAGATTTAGAGCTAAATGTGGAAAAATGTTGCTGTTAATTTCGGCATGTTTCAGTTTACAAACGGCGCCCCATAGATTTCTCCCTTTCCTGTTCCAGTTTATCTTCCCGCGGTACGGACGTGTGTGAGTCGGATGTGAGGACGTGAGCGAGCGTGAGAGAGAGAGAGAGAGAGAGAGAGAGAGAGCCTTCCCCTAATCCCCTGGAACCCTGGACTTTCCCCGTCACTGTATATATTATTGCACTGGTGTGTAAATAAATCGTGTTCTGAGACGTCAACCTGCTCTGCGCTTGAGTCCCTGCTTTCAGTTCGTGACACTTAACCAGTAGTAAAAGAATCAACCCCAGACAACTCTTTAACACAAACCAAACGTTTACTGAATGTAAGGGCTGGAAAAGTAATGTACAACACACCCTTTTCTTAACTCAACTCAAATGATATCCAGCTCCATAAACAAATGAAACATGCTGTGTAAATGAAATAATTCCCTTTGAAATTATGTTAAACAACACAAATTATCACCTCTTGGTAAGTGACTCACTAATACACACTCGAAAATATGCTATATAAATCCACTAAATACACAATATTCACACATGGGCCCCACACACACTCACATTCACACTTGTTGCAGGCCTGTTTGCTGCTCACAGCGGACGATGGAGAAAAATCCTCTTCTCCCCAGTAAGAGCACGAAAGTCCGACTTACAGTTCAGTTGCTCGGTAGGTTGCCGTTCACCAGCCCCCAACTAAATCCACTCTCCGCTCTCCCTGCGGACCCGATGCTGTCTCTGCTACAGGGCGTTAGCCAGTCACTGTCCAGCTCTCCGACAGTCCATTGCGGCTGCCTCCGTGGCGCAGCCAAGCAGTCCTAGCCTCGGCGGTTGTAGCTGGAAACACAGTTTTTTCACGGTGGTGTGACCGTTGAAACAAAAAGTCACTTCACCCACACTCTGTTGCGAAGTTCTCACACTGTTAACTTTCTAGTCATACACTCTTTTGTGCTAGTTAACCTCAGTAAAACTAGCTGAGTCTCTCACTTTGGTTCAGCTAACCTCGTGCATCTCTCCATCCCGTTCTCTTCTCCTCTTCCATTGCAACAAGGTAGCATAGAACAGGTCCCGTTCTATGCTACCTTCACGGGCCTCCAGAAAATTAGAACTCTGAACAATATTTTAACTCTCCTCAGAGTTACATACCATAAAATAATACTTTATGATCAACATAACAGTTTCATTGCTCTAATTACCTGTATTTACCTTGTGACATATTACAGGGCAAGTTACATTCAGGGTACAGGTACATCACATAATATTAACTGTGAACACATTATGTTACTGTGGCTCTTAAAGTCCATGGGAATTACGAGTATCTACTCCCAAATTCCCACCCGGGCTACACACAATATAATACACAATAATATTGCTGCTCTGCAACCAAACTCTCAGTCAGTGATACTCTAAGAAGCAAATGTGCGGCTCATCTCACTTTAACTTTGGAGAAAAACTTCCGGGTTCCAGGATCAGCACGGCTCTCCTTCAGTGTGTCTGACAGAGTGGTTTTGACGATTTTCCTGTCGGCTTTGGAGATGTTTGTCTTGAGTTTGAGCAGAGCCGAAACATGTTTTTCACTGTTGGTGACAGAAAGAAGAAAGGGTTAAAAAAAGAGATGATTTTCTCTATGTAAAGTCAGAGACTGTGAAAAAAGGATTGTCATGTGAAAGCTGCCACATTTGACATGGAAAAGAAAAAAATATAAAGAAATGAGTTTGAGCATTTTTTTTAGCTAAATAGAATCTGCAATGTTTTATTTCACTTTCAACATAAGAATAACAGCAGAAGTTATAACTTCACTGATCCCGTCAAGACTTGTTTTCATTGACATGTTATGTCTTTTTCTGTGTGTAGCCAGTTTTCTGCCCCTGACACACATCCTTCCTGCAAACTCTAGCAGCTGTCATTAGCACATCACCAAACCTCTTTGAATTGCTGAGAAGAGGGGAGATGGAAAAGGTCTCAGTCCACCTCTGTTGGAAATCTGACAATAGGTGGAGCTCTTACTGAAATGGATCCGTGCTTCAAATGCATGTGACTCTCCGAATATGAACTATTTTTACCAAATAACTCTTCCATAAAACTCTTATTCAGCATAAACATATATGAGTGCTATCAAGAGCAGTGTTTATGTCTCCTGGTTCCCTTCTTCCTTTTTCTTTAAGGTTAGAAATAAAACCAAAACTAGACAGTTTGGTTTTCTGGTGGAAGAAATCTTTCATTTAACTCTAATTAACAGCATTATTGACTTCATCTACTCACAGCTGCTGCTGCTTCTCTCATGCCAGCATGTTTTATTTAGTTCTCTGTTTCAGTGCACTATCAGTGAGACTGGTAATGTAAAATAGAAAGGCAGCACATCTACTTTCAGCTAATGTTAGTTCCCATGAATGTAGCTCATCCTGCTCACAAGATATATCTGATACCAATTAAGATGTTTCGCTCAGTCAGCTTCCTGTTTACCTGAGGTCGGGATAAGCAGATCCCAGTGAAACGATTTGCATCTGTATGGCAGGAATACCTTGGAGTTTTAGCACTTCTGCAATCTTGGTCAGGATTTCCTTTAACCAGTCTTGTTTGGATCCCTGTGAAGACAAATCAGTGACGTCAGTTTAGTCTGCAAGTTTCCCCAAACTGTAATCAGCATAGCTGCTGTTTTTGGAAATAATGATGCTTTTCCTTCAGGAGCTATTGCACTGGAACTTCCAGCTAGCTGGGCAGTAAATGTGAATCTAAATTATTTCAGTTAAACAAACTGGAATTTTGCTCCAATTCTTACCAAAAATCTTGTACTGCAAGTGGCAAAGGATCTTGTTCCATTTAATAATATTATAATCCCTGTCTCATAATTGTAACTCCTTGTCCTCTCACCATTCCAGATCCAATATCTATTGACAAATGTCTTTTTTCTATTTCTTACTGATTTTTCTATTTCTTCACTTCATTTTGAAAGTAAAACGAAAGTAAGAGGATAAATTTCAAAACTTTAATATAGCCCGTCAATGGTTCTTTTATTATTGTTAGTTGAATTTGTGACTAAGGTTGTTTCACCCTGTCAAACGATGTTATGCTGATCAGTGTTTGTGCTTGATTGATTTTATTTGTGTCACAGCTAAAGTGTGGAATGAAGGTAAGTCTCACCATTCTGGCAAACAGCTCGTGCAGTCTCTCTGCATTTTCTTTCACAGTCTCGTAAGCCTTCAGCTGACGATCCTTGTCCTTCAGTTTGACCTCTCCTTTCAGGAGCCTCCGGACATATTCTACTGTCATTTCCTGCTGAAGCTGACCAATCAGCTCCTGAATGTAAGTAACAAGATCATATGTTAGTCCATTGATTTAAAAGTTGGTAATAATGGCTTCATAGCAAAGTTTCACGCTGTCATGTTTCTACCTGATGACAGGATTGAGTCGAACCCTGAAGTTCTTGAAGCTCGTCTTCAGTGCTGTTCAGCAGCTTCTCAAACGTGTTCTTCTTCAGCCAGTCACTGGTTCCCACCTTCTGGTAGTGTGGCTGTGTGGGGAACAAATGTAAGGCATTCTGTTGATCTGTGGAGATGAAGAGGATAGCTGAAATGAGAAAAAACTTCCTAAATCTGTTTTAAAGATGTAGGGAAATTTCAGAGAGACCCACAGAGCCACACATGCCATCCCTCCCCTTCTAAAGCACACAGTCACGCACACATGTGCGCGCACACACACAGAAAGCTGTGCTGTTTTTAGCGCTAGAAAATCAGCATTCTTGGCTTCTGGGTCAACTTCTCTAAACAGAGACTTTGTAGACTGAAATATTGTGCGGTCTTTCATACTTTCAATGATCCTTTTACTTTTATTTTCATGGTCAGGTCAGTTGTGCAACAACACTAAAAGCTCACTAGAATGTTATGTTTTTGAAAATTTAGTTTTTATTTTGTTACCAACCAAAACTGATGGCCATAAAAAGTGTAAAACGGTGATGTTGTGTTCAGGTTTAGTCATTTACTGAATTTGGAGCCATCAGAGCTTTAGCGGCAATTATCATCAATAAACACGTGTGATGAGCATTAAGTAGACCGTGTCGTGGCAGATTTCTTTTCTGATGTATTAATCACATACTGTAACCATTTCACATTAGTAATAGTAATTTCACTTCCTCACTTTAGTATAGTATGCATGCATGTAGAATATCATCACAGGTAGGCCCCAAGTTTTATTGCACCTTCACGGTGGACCCATTGTAGACTTGAATATCTGCAGACATCCTGGAGGTGACGGTGGTCATAACTTTTCTTAGAGTGGGCGGGGGTCAAGGATGAGCTGGACTGAAGGCACGGGGATATGTGATGTGCTGTGGAATGCTCTTTGTTTGAGAGCTCACTGTTATTGTTAAAATTTCCACAACAACCTTTCTTTTTCTTTCTTTGCTTGTCTGTAAAAAGTATTTTTGTGGCCAAACAAACTATCCACATGATATATATCTATAAAGAACATAAAACATCTTTCAGATTCTACGTCACAGTCACTGCTTTGAAAGTAACTGCAGCTGCTGTGAGCTTTTATGCCTAACGAGACAAGCTCCTCCTGCTCAGACGATGTAGGGAAATTTCAGAGAGACCCACAGAGCCACGCATGCAATCCCTCCCCTTCCAAAGCACACAGACACACACAGACACACACGCACGCACGCACTTAACCAGATTGTTTGCAGGTCAGAAAGTCTCGGTGCGTAGTATGCTTTGGATTGCACTGACAAATTAAGACTGTTGCTTTTGTTTGGTGACTCAGTGAAACATTGAGTTGACTGTTGTGACAGACCAAAAGAAAAAAAAAAGTTGATGAAAACATATCGGGGATTTTGCAAAAGCTGAACAAGTAACAAAATATTTTTTCTTTCTGCCAGATGATATAACCTTGCAATATAATATCTTGTTGTTACAGCAGCATTCAGGACCAGAATAACACGCTAACGGAGTCAGGGCCACAAAAGTAAGTGATCCTTTAACTTGGTTTGCTATCAGTTAATTATTAAAGGTTTATTCATACATGTGAACAGACTCTGTAGATCACTTTGTTTTAATACAGAAAAAAATCAACTATGACTATTACTTTATTGACATTCAACAGAAACCTTTGCCATCATGTACTTTGGTTTCATATTGTGCTTTCTGGTGCTTATGTTGCATCCTTTAAATGACTGACCTCCTTTCTGCTGTGTGGATACTCACTGCAGGTATATCTTTTACTAAGTCAAACTAACATTTATCCAGGCCTGGGTTACAGAGGGCTGCAGTCTACACAGAGACTCGAAACATGCCCTAAGCAATTCCAAGAAGAAATCGAGGAAAAGAGGCTGTAGGGCCGGTATCCAGGTACACATCAGACGAGCCTACAGATCGGAGATTTCCCGACTCGTCTGGAGGCGTCCCCGGTTTCTGCTGCCAGTTACCCTTCCGGATTTGATTGGAAACACGTACTTGCAACCACTACAGCGTGGATCCTGCCCATCTGATGCTCTGGATTTTGCCGATTATCTCCCCACCGCTGGGCCCTCACAGCCTGCATCGCACAACCGGTGGTTGGTCCCGCCGGTTCCATGGCGCTGCTGGAGACCTCGCGTGCGGACACAGTGTTTGCTCCAGACCAAAACCTTTTAGTGGTCCCCCACACTCATTTTAAAAACCGAGGGGAGCGATCTTTCCAAACTGTTGCACCCAGACTGTGGAATGCACTTCCCCTATTACTACGGGGTTTGGACTCTGTGGAGACCTTCAAAAAGCAGCTAAAGACATTTTTATTTCAAAAAGCTTTTAATTTGACCAGGGTTTTTGTGATGTATTTTATGACTGTATTATGTTTTTACCTTGTAAAGCACTTTGTGATATATGTCTGTGGCAGGTGCTATATAAATAAACTTTACTTACTTACTTATTTTTGAAACCATTTCTGAACTATTAATGGTTAACTTCCCTCTGTGTATCGAAGCAGCTGGAATCCACAGCTGGGCGTGTTCATGGAGCTTGCATTTTCACTTCCTGGACATCACTACCTGACAAGTTTAACTGTCTTCAGAACATTGCAGAGGCCTTATTGACAGTATTTGGCTCTACATGTCTGTGTGAGCAGATTTTCTCTCACATGAGTGTCCTCAGGTAGCCGTCTGAATGCTGGACACTCGGAGACCTGTGTCTCTGAGTGGGAGACCAGAGATCACATTAACATGTGTATCTCTGTATTAACAGACATGCCATATTGTTTATTATATACATATACCACATATAGTTTATTTTTCTTATCATTGTTGTGAGGAGACCATAAATAGCATTTGTATTTTCCGTTGTACAGTTCATTTGCTGTTATGGATAAAAAGTGTCTTTTTTTGTTTCAAAGTAGCTGATAACTATTCGCTAATAGCTGCCAACATCTGCAAACAAATATAACTCTATAAAATGGTTCTATATATTGTGTAACTGTTCATATAGAGCATTATTAAATTTATTGCTAATGCAATCATATGGCACACTGACTTCTGAGGAAATTTTAAATGGCAATCGCCATCAGAAAGGTTACCTACCCCTGCTATAAACCCTACAGTCAGTTTACATGTGGATCATCTACTAAACACAGAGTAAATCGTAAAAACAAATTGAGCTGGTTTTTGCACATTTATTAAAAAACTGAACTTACGTCTTTTTATGTACATGAGACATTTATAATTCTCTGTAATACTATTTATGGCATGAAAATATTAGACTTTAACACCATTGTAGTTTTTAAACAAAACGACATATAATAGAATGACACTGACCTGTCTGTAAGTGTGTAAAAACACACACTTGCATACTTATTTACAAAAATACATTTTACATGAAATGCACAAAAATTACCAGCATGAATGTGACATCTAGCTTATGTATACAGTAACATACAGTGACTACAGCAAGCATTCACCATCACAGAGTCTGCGTATAATAGGGATTTCAGTCTAAGTAGCATCTGAACCAATGTTTTTCACTGGCATTCACTCTGCATGTCTTTACAGAGATAGACTGTAACACAATATAATACACAATAATATTGCTGCTCTGCAACCACACTCTCAGTCAGTGATACTCTAAGAAGCAAATGTGCGGCTCATCTGACTTCAACTTTGGAGAAAAACATCCGGGTTCCAGGATCAGCACGGCTCTCTTTCAGTGTGTCTGACAGAGTGGTTTTGACGATTTTCCTGTCGGCTTTGGAGATGTTTGTCTTGAGTTTGAGCAGAGCCGAAACATGTTTTTCACTGTTGGTGACAGAAAGAAGAAAGAGTTTAAAAAGAGATTATTTTCTCTATGTAAAGTCAGAGACTGTGAAAAAAGGATTGTCATGTGAAAGCTGCCACATTTGACATAGAAAAGAAAAAATATAAAGAAATTTGAGCATTTTTTTTAGCTAAATATAATCTGCAATCTTTTATTTCACTTTCAACATACGAATAACAGAAAAAGTTATAACTTCACTGATCCCGTCTAAACTTGTGTTTCACTGACATGTTATGTCTTTTTGTGTAACCAGTTTTCTGCTCCTGACACACATCCTTCCTGCAAACACTAACAGCTGTCATTAACACTTTACTACACCTCTTTAAACTGCTGAGAAGAGGGGAGGTGGAAAATGTCTCTGCCCACCTCTGTTGGAAATGTGACAATAGGTGGAGCTACTTTTAGCTCATGTTAGTTCCCGTGAATGTAGCTCATCCTGCTCACAAGATCTGAAACCAATTAAGATGTTTCGCTCAGTCTGCTTCCTGTTTTCCCTCAGCTCTCTCTGAAAAGTACGATTGTTTATCCTGACCTAATGTCTCACAAACCTCTTATCATGATATAGTTCTGTCCTTATTGTTTATGTTACAGTTGATACAACAGGTCCCAAAAAACGAGAGCACATTACATTTGTGTGAGTTATACTCTGTATGTTTCTGTATTAAAGTAAATAATTTCTGAGTCAATTCAAAAGTTACCTGAGGTCGGGATAAGCAGATCCCACTGAAACAATTTGCATCTGTATGGCAGGAATATCTTGGAGTTTTAGCACTTCTGCAATCTTGGTCAGGATTTCCTTTAACCAGTCTTGTTTGGATCCCTGTGAAGACAAATCAGTGACGTCAGTTTAGTCTGCAAGTTTCCCCAAACTGTAATCAGCATAGCTGCTGTTTTTGGAAATAATGATGCTTTTTCTTCTGGAGTAATTGCACTGGAACTTCCAGCTAGTGTGTTAAATGTGAAAATGAAATTATCTGAAGTGCCTCAATGCTGTGCTTTATATTAACTAAAGTGTCATATAATC
Organism: Copadichromis virginalis; assembly: GCF_057382275.1. Lineage (NCBI taxonomy): Eukaryota > Metazoa > Chordata > Actinopteri > Cichliformes > Cichlidae > Copadichromis > Copadichromis virginalis. Next base: position 10,603,396 of record NC_140636.1, read on the forward strand.
ATATAGTGTAGTAATGAATGGACGTGGCCCAGATATTAAAGGCCTTAGACTGCATGTCTTTTAGTGATAGAAATGTAAGAGACTCCTGCCCACGCTTGTCTGCAGAAGTTGATAACAGGGAACATCTGCCAGTGGAAATTTACTAGAAGGGACTATGGAAAAGTCGCAGCCTCGCCAGAGCTGAGAAAAGATGTCTTGCAGCTAACAAACAATAACCTATAGGTATGCTATGCAATGTGACTACTGAATGCTTGTGTAATACTGTTGTTTAGACTAGAGCGGGACACCCTGTGATAAAACTGGTAAGCGCACATCGTTATTTCAAGATTCGCGGCAGAGTGTCATGCAGGACGCATCTCCTTTCCAGAAGTAATAAAAGTGTTAAAATGGTCTACTGAGCAGTGTGTTGTCTTCCATCAGATGCTTATGATGAATCAAAAAACTTGGTGAAGTGTTGATATTTAACACTGGTAAATATATGTGAATTTTAAATTCTTTCAGTTACACAGATGTTGTTGATGTTAGCTGAATTTGTGACTAAGGTTGTTTCACCCTGTCAAACAATGTTATGCTGATCAGTGTTTGTGCTTGATTGATTTTATTTGTGTCTCAGTTAAAGTGTGCATTAAAGATCAAGTCTCACCATTCTGGCAAACAGCTCGTGCAGTCTCTCTGCATTTTCTTGCACAGTCTCGTAAGCCTTCAGCTGATGATCCTTGTCCTTCAGTTTGACCTCTCCTTTCAGGAGCCTCTGGACATATTCTACTGTCATTTCCTGCTGAAGCCGACCAATCAGCTCCTGAATGTAAGTAACAAAATCATATTTTAGTCCATTGATTTAAAAGTTGGTAATAATGGCTTCATAGCAAAGTTTCACGCTGTCATGTTTCTACCTGATGACAGGATTGAGTCGAACCCTGAAGTTCCTGAAGCTCGTCTTCAGTGCTGTTCAGCAGCTTCTCAAACGTGTTCTTCTTCAGCCAGTCACTGGTTCCCACCTTCTTGTAGTGTGGCTGTGTGAGGAACAAATAACACATTGTTTTAAAATCTTTGATTAAAACATATTAGGATTTAATTCTGAGGATTATTGATATCTGCAGTTGTAAAGAACTTACTTTGAGGATCTTGTGCACAGGGGTTAATAAATAAGTGTGGGCAGACTGTTTCATCTCAGTCAGGACCTGCAAACAGTTTTCCCGCACATTCTCTGGGAACAGATCGTGCTTCTCAAAGAAGTCCCTTTAGACAGACCACACAGGACACATTAGCTCACAGTGAAGTATTCTCCTTTTATGATGAAGTTAAAATCTGAATTTCCATCTAACTGGATCAGAAACATACCTGAACTTTTCGACACAGCTGAGGTTTGCCTTTATGAAAGCTTTGCTGTGCCGTTTGTTCTGCTTAATGACGTCTTCGTGAAATTTTTGATACCTGCAGAAGATTAAAAACAGTTTTCACTTCTATTATCTTGTTATTACCAAACATTAAACTAAAATGTATTTTCAAATGACAATATTTAAAAGACAGCCTTGTGAAGCCTTGTTACCTCTGCATGAAGTCTGTCAGGTTGGATGTTATTTCCTGGGCCTTGTGTCGGTCTCTTACAGTTATATGTGCTGATGTCACCATGCCGTTGATCAACTGAAGACAAATGTATTGACAAATCAGTGGCAGTTTCAAGTACTCAAAGCACTTTACACAGCAATGCACTTCCATCATTTTCAGATCCAGTTAAACACCAGGAACCAAACCCAGTGCTTTACAATGTTAGTGACAAACCCAAGTGATTAAACTACAGAACCATGGGAGGGTTTGAAACTGTGACTCTGATCCGACAGTAAATGAGTTTCTATAAATGACCCAAACAAAAATGACGGTCCTTTCTTTGTTTGTTAATCTTTTTCTCAAAGTTTCTAGAAGTCTTTTTCAGTTTGGTTAATATGTGCAGCAGGCTGGAAAATATTTGTCTGCACATTTTGTTCTTCTATGATCAAAACAATGTTCTGTCAATATTTCACCACAATAATTTTATTGCACAGTTCTGACATAGCAATGTATACAAAGCCTCTAATCATGGTTAGTAATGGTCAACAATTAGAAGTCAACGAACCCATGATAAGGACCCTTAAAGCAGGCCAACACAAGTGACGCCTTTCACTTTATATTAACACCTTTTTATAAAAGCATCAATTTCAGCCTCTTTTATATCAAGTTGTTGCAACTCTACGGCAACTGTACCTGGATGACATCATAGGCCACAGGACTGGAGTAGCAACCATCATATCTTGTCGGCTCCTTTCCTTGATCCCACTCTTTCTTTGCTTCATCCAATACTCGGCCAATATAAATCATCAGGTCGCTCTAAACACACAACAACACACAGCTGCCAGTTTTAAACCGCTTTCATGTGTAAAGATTTAATTACTGACAGTAATAATTACATCTACAATATTATGTCTAAAAAATATCCGTTAAAACCAACAACTCTTTGATGCTGCATTTACACATCTCACTTTAAGCCCTGCAATGACCATACTGATTAACTGGATACACGCCTCAGATACACTATGTTACCTGTTGTTTGCTGAGGTACTGCTCCTCCAGAGGTTTCAGTAACTCATCAGGAAGCAGGTTTCCCAGCGCTTCAGTATTGATATTACTGGCCAGCTCAGGTTTTTCAAGGATTCTGGTACACAGAGCAGATAACACATGAGTTTCTATAAACAACCCAAGTTGTGTTTAGTCTACAAAAATGTCATTTTATTTTGCACATTAAGAAAACAAGAAATTAGCCGTTACATTTGTATTATTATTCACTATCTGTAATTGTTCAGGTATTTATTCTTCTAAAACCAATGAAGGACCTCACACTGACAGACATCCTCATGTTTAGTCACAGAAAGATGCTGCTTCAAACAATAATTGAACTGGTGGCTTACTCTGGATAAAACTCCTTCACCCATCGCAGGAGGAAGCTGCAGTCCTTGTCATCCAGAACAAAGTCTGCAATCTTTTTGAGTCTTGCGCTGAAAGTTTGATGGTACTGTCTTGCATAAAAGTTACAGATGTCCATCTCTGGTGGGTAGCAGTTCTTCACAACATCCACCACCCACTCCATGTCTTCCTTCAGCTGCTTGCCCATGGACTGGATGTCTGCCTGGATCGAGGACTGGTTCACCTGATCACCAGTGGGGCTCGATGGGTTCTCCAAACGACTATACACTAATTCATGGAGCACTTTGTCATGGTGCTCCTTCCACTTCTTGGGCCTCCAGGCTGGTGGTGTCTGGCATCTTTGTCTCCCCAGGTCCTGCTCTTCCTCAAGCTTGATGGCTTTCACTGCTGATATCAAAGCAAACACCTCTTCCTCACAGCTGAGAGAAAGACTCTGCTGCACGGTCTGCTCTAAACGCTTTTCAAGGGCTTCATAGTCTGCAGCAAGCTTTTTTACTGCTTCCTCGTGAGCTTTGAGTGCATCAGCCTCTGTTTTCTCTCCAAACAGATGTTTCTCCCTGTCTATCAACAGTTGAGCGGCTTCGAACAGGTTTTGTCCTTCAAGGCATTCCTCAAAAGTAGGAGTCACTGGTGGAGAAAAACAAAGATAAATAATCTTCAAACAGTTCATATTTCTCCTGAAATAAGGTATTTAACATTTCTGGAAGAAATGGAGAACCTTATTTCTGTAATAGAGGTGTTTTTTACACATCAGCACTATTTCGTGGAACAACCGTAACATCAATTTCCTTTCTTTTTTTAATATGTCACACAAAACACAATTTAGTTGAGATACAGAGGGTTAACAGGAAATAGCTAATAACAGCTGGATGTATGTCACCTACCAACTGGCCGCTCTTCTTCAGTAGGTGATTGGTGTCCATCAGTAGTGGAAGGACCGTTGTCACTGGGTTGACCTGTGGGGCTTCGCCAGAACTTTTTAAACCATTTTCCTCCAGCTCTTAAAGTTTGTTCAGGGGAACTGTTGGACGTGCCTGTTGTGGATGAATCCGACTGTGTCCGCATTCTTCTCCAGGTTGTAAAACGTGACCAACAGGCCAAGAAAGGTGCTGAGGAATCTGCAATTTAAAAAAAACCCTGCTTTAATATACATTTTTTTAATATGATTGGCATAAACTAAACATTTTAGCCTTGTTTATAGCATGACCGTGAAATTAAAAATAGATTAAATCCATTCTAATTACAACAATATGCCAAAGTAAGTCTGTAAAAAGTATTTTTGTTGCCAAACAAACTATCCACATTATATATATCAAAAAAATTCATTAAGATTCTACTCACATAAGCTTCACAGTCACTGCTTTGAAAGTAACTGCAGCTGCTGTGAGCTTTTATGCCTAACGAGACAAGCTCCTCCCGCTCAGACGATGTAGGGAAATTTCAGAGAGACCCACAGAGCCACACATGCAATCCCTCCCCTTCCAAAGCGCACACACACACACACACACACACACACACACACACACACACACACACACACACACACAAGCGCGCGCGCACACACACACACACACACACACGTGCGTGCGCACACACACACAGAAAGCTGTGCTGTTTTTAGCACTAGCACAGAAGCATTTGTCTTATGTGGCTTCTGGACCAACTTCTCTTAACAGGTACTTTGTCGACTGTTAGGAAATGTTGTACAGTCTTTCATACTTTCTTTATGACTTTCATGATCCTGTACTTTTATTTTTATGTCATTAGCAAGTCAATTGCACAACAACACTAAAAGCTCACTAGAATGTTATGTTTTTAGCCATTTAGTGTTTATTTTGTAACCAACTAAAATTGATGGCCAGAAAAAGTGTAAAAAGGTGATGATCCTTATTAAACATTGACCAGCCTTAAGTACACCGTCAGTGTTTTTTTGTCTGCTTTTTAAAGAAAAGATATTATAATCAGTATGACTCACTTATTTGTTAGACTCCTAAATAAGCTAAAGGTGGAAGTTTGTGATTTTGTGAAAGTAAAAAAACAGAACCATGACAACTAATAATGCCAAACCTCAACCCAGACCACCACACTCAACCAGATTTTTTTGCAGGTCAGAAAGTCTCGGTGCGTAGTATGCTTTGGATGGCACTGACAAATAAAGACTTTTGCTTTTGTTTGGTGACTCAGTGAAACATCGAGCTGACTGTTATGACAGACAAACATAAAAGCAAATGAAATAAAATGTTTGAAAACAAATCTGAACAAGTACTAAAATGATTTTTCTTTCTGCCAAATGATGTATCCTTGCAATTTTCTGTTGTTACAGCAGCATTCAGGACCAGAATAACACACTAATGCAGTCACAAAAGTAAATGATGCTTTAACTTGGTTTGGGTATCAGTTAATTATTAAAGGTTCATTTGTACATGTGAACAGACTCTTTAGATCTGTTATTTTGTTTTAATACAGAAAAAGTCCAGTATGACTTACTTACTTATTTTGGTTTCATATTGTTCTTTCTGGTGTTTACATTGCATCTTTTAAACGACTGACATCCACTTTGACCTTTCTGCTGCTGTGTGGATACACACTGCAGGTATATCTTTTACTAAGTCAAACAAACATTTATCCAGGCCTGAGTTACAGAGGGCTGCAGTCTACACAGAGACACCCAGATCTCTCTCTCCCTAGCTCTTCCAGTATAGGGCACTGAGCTGTTCCTGGGTCATCCAGGAGAATCTCTCCAGTGTAGGGGTGTGCCTGAGAGCCTTATCCCAGCTGGATATGCTTGAAAGCTCTCACCTAGGAGGCTCCCTAGTCACATATCCACACCAGTGGCTGCTTTCCATGTGGAGGAGCAGCAGTTGTGAGTCCCTCCGAATGATTGAGATTCTCACCCCATCTCTAAGTGAAAGTCCCCCTACCCTCTTAGAAAGGTTATTTCCAGCATTTGTATCCACAGTCTCATGTTTTTGGTCACTACCAAGAGCTCTTGGCCATTAATGAGAGTAGGAACATAGACCAGCTAAATGTCACCATTTAATTTAAGACAAATAGCATCAAACACCATTTCTACAATTTGTATGAGTCCTACAGTCCTTTCAAAAGGACACAGTGGCCTCTTTGTTGATGCCACATTAGTGGCGGTTGGGCAAACAGAGTACACAGACTTTCTGTTCAAATTAAAAGGAACAACAGCTTGGTCAGGCAGAAAGGATTTTACTCAACATTGTGGAAGAGGTGCCAGGAGATGAGTTGGAGCAAGGCAGGATCAGACAGGAAGGTGAAAGCTGAGAGGAAGAGATAAAAGCTTTGAGGATGCCCAACAGGGAGAATGTGTTTGTAGCCACCACCTATAATAATATGTATTGTTTAATGCAGCGCCCTGAAGGCTTTAAGTATTATGATGTCTAGATGGAGAAATGACAACAACACATACACGCACAAACCCCTGCGTAGGCTCCTCTAAACCCTTTAGCTCTTTGCTCTGTTGCGCTATATAAACACCAGTCCATTTAAGATGCCTTTCTTTCTTTATCCTGATCTGGGAGATGTAATTATTGGACTAACAAAAAGAGAATGACAAGCACACACTCGTACACTTTGGGAGGAAATCCACGCAGGTGCAGGAAGAACATGCAAACGCTCCACATGAAGGCCCCACTTGTTGCTGTAGAGCGCTAACCACTAAAGTGAGGCACAAAAGGTCAAAACCAGTTTTGTTTACTTGCTCTGGTGTTTTTTCAGATCTAAGGCAATTGTTCTTCCCCTTCAAGACCCTCTATGATTTCATACAAAATTGCAACAGCAATTGAGAAACATTCAAAGTGTCTCTTTTGCAATTTAAATGACTTCAACTGATTTTTATAGTAACATTTTTGTCAGTTAAAAGTGTCAGCCACATTCGACCTGTGTGGTTTTTACTGCCTATAACTTAAATCTGCTGCTGTGATACAGTAACAGTCTTACCGTTCACTCTGTAGGATCTGCAGGATCTGCGGGGGAAGCAGCGGGGAAATGTCGAACACATTTTTCCTTAATGCAGCAACTAACAGTCGAGTCTCAGCAGCAGATCAACTCAACTGAGTCGAGGACGAGATGCAAATAAGTACGCAAATACCATTTGATGTGAGGATGTTGGCAAAGTCACACAGTGAGAAACACTTCTCTGTTTACTGTTTTTGCACCTATATGGGCTTCCTCTGAGTTTGCACCTATGATATGAGAGTGAAACTGTAAAACCTCATAGTGGGTGAGATGTGTTTAAGAGGCAAAATCTCACATTCACTCAGGAGCTTAATAACTTAATTCCACATATATATATTTTGCACACATAATACTTGCTTTTGTACAACTACTGTTCATAAAACATCTAGGCAAAAGGAGGAACATAAAGAATATTTTCACTTCCTTAAGAAAAACAGAAGTGTCAGGCCTGAACAGATTTAACACTATTTTCTACTATTTGCCACAAAAATGTGAGGTATCCTCCAAACAGCGCTTAGCTTACATGCATGTGACCTAAACGTACTGGTATTGTTAACAAAAGAAGTAAGTAGCAATACATTTATTTCAGGGCTATGAAAGACATTTAAGCTCTGTTAAAAACTGCAACTAAATCACTGATTGTAATGTCTGAGTACTCTGAGGCCCAGGAACAAAACCAAAACTCCAAATGGGCACCCTGGACTGCTTTGAAAAATGTGAAGGAAGTCATACATTTAAGTATATCTTTACAGGTTTTTCAGCTTGTCTTAATCATAAAAAGAAGGAAAAGTTGTATGGCCCTATGGCCATTCATACATAAAATAAAGAGAGGATGAATAGTTGCTACTACCAATAGTACCTACAAGAAACTGTTTGCCATTTTTCTTTTCTTTTCACAGGTTTCTGTGATTCTTTCATTTGAAAGTTTAGAAAACACTCATAGCTGGATGTAAAGTTTAGATTCCCTTAAAACCCAAAATCTTAACTGATTATTATATTTCAGTTCTAGTTTTTTGTTTTTGGGGGAGTCACATAGAGGAATTGTATCTTTTTACACAAAACATGTTGATGTTGATATCTCTCTGTGTCTCACGCACATATAGACTGTACTACCCCTTATCAGTAAGCTTCCTATTTCAAACTCTACTTGAGCTTTTAAAAAGATTACACACCTAATTTGTGTTTCTCTGGTTTCAAAAACAGGCTTTCAACCTATTTGGGGATAATAAATTAGAAATTTATCCTACTGTTTAACTCTGAGTTCGAACTGACAGTGGAAAGTGGAGTTTGACAAACGTGATGGAAATATAAATGTTTAAATTGCCAACAAAGTTAGGCCACTGGAGAAAATGAAATTTTGAAGAAATCTGCTGGTCTTTTGATCTGAGATTGTTTCCTGAAATAAAATATAGAGAATCCATTTCAGACTTTAACCAAACCAAATGTAAAATAAAGAAATTGTTGCTCTAGTATATTCATGTTTCAAGTATTACCCCCCCCCCCTTTTTTTTTTTTAAATATAATTGTAGGGGCCTTTAACTTGAATACATGAAGATCATAAATTGGGATGCTGTAAAACAAGCTTTTTGTCTCTCCTGTTTCCAGAAGAGGAGGCGTTTTCATGTTTTTTGCTCATAATATCTTAATTTTAAATTCTTTCCCACAATGTCACAAGACATTGGTGCAACTTGACATGTAACCACAGGGTTAATACAAAATAGTCTTTGCAAACCATATGAGGCTAAATGAAAAAGTGAAAGTATCAGAACTGTTGCCTTCTAAGTTCTGTGATGGAGGAAAGCAGCTGGTGAAACAGGAACTGGCAGACACCGCAATTACCAAAGCCAGAGCGAGTGGAACTATGGTTCTGCTATAAGACAAGGGAGACTTTACAGGAAATAGCCCCGTTATTATTCATCTGCTGCTGCATTTTCCAGATGTCTGCAGTTATTAATGCTGGGATGTTGCGAGAGGAGGTGTTCTTGTCCAAGCATAACCAGGAAAAACACAGAAACCATGATACGCATACCCATAATTTCCACTCATTTTGCATTCTGAAGAAGAAAACACAATCTGAGAACATATTTACACTTTTTTTAATGTAGCACAAAAGCCTTGACTTCATATCAAAAACTAAGATTTGCTCTTTATGTGTTATCTTATGGATGCAAAAGGTCTCAAAGGAAATAAAGAACTTGACAATGAAGGTCAACAGAAGTAATTGCTTATTTAAAAATATGCATTTTTACGCAGTCATTTGGCCTGCAAGTCAACATATGAATCCTGTCCTCTCTGTCCAAAATGGACAGAGAGGACAGATGGTTTGAAAGAGGAGTGAAAGAAGCCATCTGTATGTTCACTGTGAGCGACCATCTTTGAACAGAGGCGGGGGTTTACGACACCAACTCTCTGCCATCTATAATCCAGTTTTGAGATCCCTTCCCAGACGCCTTAACGCCCACTCACATCCTGGGCCATCTGACCTCAGGAATTCGCATGATAAGGTGGGGCCAGGTTTCACAATGAACACACCCGAAACTCTGGCTGATTGGGACCCACACCCAGTTTCACACCTTGGCTCAGGCGATTAGAGGATGATCAGGGGGTCCTTTTGTCCCTCTGTGGGGGGTTACTCCCACTAGGTTTATATCTGGGACTCTCCACCATTTGACCTTAGAACTGAAGAAGCTTCTCGGATGAGAGGTGAAACGTCTTCAAGTAACTTAAAGAAGTCCAGACGCTTTTCTTTGCAAGCTCCTTTGACTACGATGACCTGGATGACTGAGAACCTTCACAGACATCTTCCACTTATCCTTATCTGAGGGAGCATGTCCCAGCTATGGATATGCATATGGTGAGAGGCAAGGTAAAACCTTAACAGATCACCACTTCGTCTTTCGAAGAGCTAACACACAAAAGTTAATCACCAACTAACTAACCATGCTAAATGCATGTGTTTGTATTGCGAGGGGAAGTTGCAGTACTCAGAATGTGCAAACTCCACACAAAAAGGCCCTTCCTGCTTCCTGCTGTCAGGTAACCATTAACCACCATGCCATTGTGCTACAGTCAAAAAAAAGAAGCATGATTTTATTTACTTTATATGCACAGTCTGTGTAAAAAATGTAATATCTGTTGTTCAAAAGAGCAAACCCAGTCAACATGAAAACTCCAAGTAAATCTGCTATCACTGTAAACACCAAACTACTTATCAGGCTGAACCTGTACAACAGAGTGACCACGGATACTCCAAATTTCTCTCGGGTTTTCTTTCCGTTCAAAACTAACACAATGCCACAAACTGTCATTTATTGGAAATCATCATATCCGTTTTCTTGTGAAGCAGACTTGACCTTGGAACAATCATATGAGTGTTTAAAAATAGTTCTGCATGTGCTTAGCCAAGACTTCATTTTTAGAAAGTGCAAAAATATAGGAGCTCTAACACAACCTTGAGCAGCACCAGTACTCATTGCTTTCAGCTGGGTCACAGTGTTATTGACTTTAAATAAGAATGATACAGTTTAATGATTAGGAGGGTACATCCAATTATTTTAGCTTGTGGAAAAAAGAAAAGAGTAGATAGCATTAAATGCAGCGCTAAAATCTATAAAAAGCAGCTGAACATAAGCTGTGATCTTCAAGATGTTTTAAAACAAAGTGCATAATGCTATGTTTTGTGTGCTATGTGTATGTGCATAATGCTATGTGTGCTTCTCTCAGGACTTCAGACATTCTGTAAGCCTGTTTTAGTGATGCTTGAGTCACATTTAAAGGATGACAGGGCTCTTGACATTGTGGAGAAAACACTGGCACAAAAATACCCCTGACTGTTATGGTCTTTTTATATGTGAGCAGCAGCTAGCAATGGTTTGTGGTTAGTGATCAGAGGTATATCTAGAAGACTGGCATGGACAGCAAAGAGAGAAACTATGAAAGGAGACCAAGAGGCAGGAATACAATCACCAACTGCAACAGAAACAGAGCAGTCTCTAACAGGGGCAGGAGGGCGAGGAGGGGGTGTTGTTCTGTTTTGTCAAATAGCTAGATGATGAGTTAAAGACTTGCTTAACCTCTGCGGGGATTATTGTTTTATAAATCAAATGTTGTTTTTGTGCCATTGCCACGTTCAAATTATTTTAAAGCCATTGCTTTGGATTATGGTTGAATATCCTTTGATGAGGAACACATAACTAAGTGATGTGGCATAGTGGTGATGTAAAGGAAACATACTTGAATGGGTTCTTTATTAGGAAGATACACTGTGGTTTGCTAGCTGATGCACACTTGTCAATGGTCAACATGACTGGCAAGGGACTCATAACAGCATGTAAATTACCAATTACATTTTCCATCCACCTGTTAGTGCTGTCTTTGTGTCGCGGTCTTGCAATGGTCAGTAGTTTTGATAGGTTGGACTATCAACATCCAGTCTCCACCAGATTGTTATCTGTAATAATCAGGTTTCGTCATGGCTCTAGTTCACAAAGCGTTCTCTTGGTTTCCAGTCTTTACTACATGACTTCTGAGTGCACACCCCTTTAATACCCACTGATCTGTGAAGTTGATCTATTTCACCTGGAAGATTCTGGCCAAATACTTACCAGTCATTTGAATCACCTTACCACAGAAACCAGACATATCATCATATCATCATCAGCTTTTTAGCACCGTTAGGCAATCTTTGACATATAACTTGGCCTGGACTAATTCTCCTCTCTCCCAAAGTTGCCCTCTCGGACTGTCTGACCAGTTTTTTCAAGCCTTCTCAGTTTCTCAATTCCAGAAATAAAAACTTTGAACTATAAACTGTTAAGTCTTGGGTCCTGCTGAGGAGTCTTCAAGCCAGTGCTGTTGTAACACTGTATGAAAGATGAATGTCTTTCTTATCTGCAAAAGTTCAGCTCTAGTTTGAGGACGTGCCTCTATTTCAGTATTTCAGTGCCTTTATTAAGCCAGTTCACTGCTTCACAATGCCACTCTGACAGCGGAACAATGATCTGAGTGCGTGTATTTTATAGTTGGTGAAATGAGTGTGTGTTAGTGCTAATATGGTACAATATGGCTAAGAGCCTACATTAGAGCAAATAAGAGCGTAAAACCTACATTGATAGAATGGCAGAGGAAGCAGATGCCACAAAGCAGGCAGTGCTTTTCAAAGTAGGGTGTTAATAGCACCTAACTTTGAACTTAGGGCCTGTTTATGCTAATCAAACTATTCTAATTTTTCTAAAATTACAAAAAACCTCCAGCAATTTCACTTCTAAAATTCAGATTTCTCAGATTTGGAAATTGCAGGTTTCTAACATTTATGTGACCTAAATTTGTAGGATACATTCCATAGCTGTTTGATTAATGTGCAGCTTATCAAACAGGTTTAGGGCGGTTGTGCAGAATGTAGTTGACTCATATGATGTAGAAATTTTGTTAACGTTTGTGCTACATTTGCATTTAAACCTCTGTAGTGGAGGGAGTGTGTCTTTCTGAATCACAGAAGCTCGTCAGAATAAAAAAGTCCATATCGACAGATGGGTTCCGACTAGAGCTGGGCGATAGAACGATAACGATATGTATTGCGAAATAACTTTTTCTCAATAGAAAAATTAAACTATCCGATTGTTCAGTCTGACGTCACTAGCCGTGTCTGGGCCTAAACTCTGCTGCAGGTCCACATATCAAATGATCACTGTGGCATTACTGAGAGTTAAAACACTGTCTTAAGTCTTTCATCTTTAATAAAATTATCAGCGTTATCTACCAGGTGTAACAACTGAGTTTAACATCCAGGCATCCATGAAAACGGAATTTATGACATTTAACGGAGTTAGAAGTTAGCAGGAAGTTAGCTCGCTAGCTTCCATCTAAATACAATATAGCATGTCCTGACTGCGGGGTTTTGGAAACAAATTAAAATGTACAGCTTTCTTATCACTTCCAACATAAATGAAGACAGAAAACTAAACAGCAGTGACGTTTGTAGGGTTACTGAAGTTTGGCTAGCTGGTCATGATGTCCTACGTGACCGCTAGCGACACAGCTATGTTAGCATAATATAAACAAGCTAACTTTTTTTCCACTCGATAAAAGTTAACGTGAGTGTTCTCAGTGGTCAGGAACAAATGTAATCGCATGGCAGGATGCTGTAAAAGGACCAAACTTCAGCCAGGAGAACAACTGAGATAATCCATCCACAATACGAGGTTAGTCATTCATATACTGCTGCATGGGCTGGGCTGTAGTTACATCCTAAGGTTTTAAAAACTGAGCTTAAATAAATGATTAGCGGTAATAAAAGCCGAGGGAGGTCAACAGTGATCACTGACTTTTTTTAAGGAGCTTTTTGAGATTAAATAAAAGAAAATACAAAGCATTAAACATGTTAACAACACAAAAGCCATATAAAATGCACACTACTTTAGGCCCGGAAGTAGGATTCGTCACGTCATCACTTAATAATCGGATTGCGATAGGCCTCACCGCTCTTGTCCTCTTACAAAAAAAAGAAAAAGAAAAAAAAGAACAGCCAATCCAAATTAAGTAGCGCAGAGCCGAACCAATCACAGCCGCAGCGTCACGTCACGTGACTTGTTACGTACAGCACAAGTGCCAAGCCGCACATGTGTATTTGTTTGGGAAGCAGCCAGCCGCCGTGCCGCCCGGGTAATGGAGGAAATGAGTGTGCCGACTAGAGAAAAATCAACCGAGAGAGTGACCAAAGGTTACCGAAGAGAAAACAGATGATGGTTCCAATGCCGGAGAGATTGTTGAACAGAAGAGCCATAGAAGTTCTGTAGCGTGAAGGTATTTCGGCTATTTAAAGTCTAACAAAAAACAGAGTAGCGCGCACTGTAAATTGTGCCGAAAGCAAGTCTGGAAATACAATAAAGCGGTGCATACTCAGTCTCTGACTGGAAGCGCTAATTCGTCATTCGGCTTTTGTCAGACTAAAGTAACTGTTAAAACTGTTTGAAAAGCTAAGCTATACAACAAGGAGAGATAGAGAATTTCATTTTAGTTCTCACTTTATTTGATATTGACAAAAGTTAGTCAATTTTGTCTGTTCTTCTGTAAAACAATCTAAGATTTATTTTTAGAATTAATATTTTGTTTCTAAGTGGAATTGACAATTTAGTCTGTTTCGTTTGTTCTATTTTGAAACTTAAACGCTTTAGCGGCTACCTTTGTGTAGTTTGCAATATTTGCCTTATATTTTATTTTGCAATATTTGATTTATTATGGGAAATAAATATTTAAATCAAAACAAGCTGCTGATTATTTCACATTTTACTTGTGAGCAACAGCACATTTAAATCTTACAAATATAGTTATTTGGCTTATATCGTGATATAAATGAAAAAAACATATCGTGATATGAAAAAATCTTATATCGCCCAGCTCTAGTTCCGACCCAGTGCTTTGAGTTGAATATATTTTGATGGTTTAGGATTTATGTTTAAGTTCATTTAGCTGTCTTAAGCTCATTCTGTTTGGCATAGGTTGCCCTATAGTTCATTGTTTATAAGATTCCCCTTGTGTCTCCCTCACCCTTCATGTGTTCCAGTAATGTCTTTGTCTCCTGTCCTCTCCTCTTGTTTACATGTGACACATTCCTTCTGTCATGTGTGTTTCTCCCACCATCATGTTCTTTTAGTGCTTTGTTGTGTCCATGTCTCATGTCCGGTCCCCTTTTCCCCTCTGTATGTTTTTAAAGTGTACGTGTTCTTCGTCTGTCCGTCATTTCCAGTCCACGTCTATCTAGGTTTCCTGTTTTATTTTGACAGTCACGAGTTTTCCACGTTCAGTATGTTTAGCTTTGCTTTCCAGGTCTCTCTAATTATCCGGGTTTAGTTTTATTATGCTTAGTTTTCCCAGTTCAGGTGATCTTCTGTTTAGTTTATTATTTATGTTTCTCCTAGTTTGTTGTTTCTGCCTTAATAAATGGCGCCCTTTTAGTTACTTCCCGTTTTCATCTTCTGTGGTCTGCATTCGGGTCCTCACTTAAAAGAATCCAAACGATCTGTCTACGCATATCGTGAGAATGTCTGTGCATATACACACAGAGACGCAACAAAATCAAGTCAAGACCATGTATTTAGGGATCTTATCTTGCAGTCGTTGTCTTTCGATTCTCTCTGCGTTTGCTCCACAGCAGGAAGTTAGGAGGGAGGCTTTTGATCTTGTTACACTGATGATCAAACATTAAAGGATGTGAATAACATCCGGATGGCATCTGAAAACTCCCTGTGGATGTAATAAATGTTGTGATTTGTCTGATATCTGTCCATTATATCTTATTTATTATAGGTTACTTAAAAATGACTGCAAACATAGTAACTGAACCAAATGGCCTCCGTGATTAAACAACTTATCCACACAGATAAGTTCATCTCATTGGCAGCTGTCAGCTGATGGCTCAGTCAGTAGCTTTTTGCACATCCAGCTTTTAAATTTGGTTTAAACAACTTATTTAAGCTGCTGTAGTTTGGTTTAACATTTGGCGAATAATATACGTATTATAGGTTTGTTTTTTTCTTTGCATGTTTTTGTTTATTCCTGTAAGTCTTTGCAAAACTAGATAACTAAACTATTTTTTCCCCCTTTTCATGGTCACTGATTAGAACTTCCTGTGTTTTGTTGTTTAGTCTGTAGTTTATCATTTTCTTTGCTAGATCCTTTTACTAGATCCTACAAGCTCATTATATGAAAGTCTGGAGACTTGTAAATTCGCATATATTTATTCTCTGTCTCACTTTCAGTTTTTAAATGTGTCAAAGCAAAATAAACGAAGTCTTAAGACAAAGCAGAGACAGCAAAAGATTTACTTTAAAACCTTGCTTAGAGTTATTAACTCAATTTAACATGCCTCCACACGTGAAGTTTCACAATGTTTCTCTCTGCTACTCTACTTGATCCAACTATTGAAATTCATTCCTTCCCAGAAAATGATTTCACAATTCCCCCACGATGCTCGGAGCAAAAAAGCGTAATTCACTGCATATGCAGAACATTTAATAAGCTTAGTAAGAAAGCAGCCCGTGTATTAACTCCTGATTTGCCAGATTGTTAGAGGTTAAAACATTTTTCACTAAGTTTAATTTGGGTAATAGAAATCTGTGTTTGGATTAACGTCCTGAGATTTATCAGTCAGAGAGACTTTATTTATCCTCAAGGGGCAATTAAGATAGATGATACCTTGCCAACCGTACATACAATACACAAACATCACATTGGGGAGACAAGTCAGGCACCGGCCAGTCGATCGCACAAGCAACGACCCGAACCGAAACAATGGAAAATGCACAAAATGAGGAAAGACGAGGAGAAAAAAGAACTCCCCCCAGACTGAGCTCCAACAGGGAGATCAGTTTGAGAACATGAACATGAACCATCACATCTCACAACATAGAAGACTAAGCTTCGAAGGCGTTTGGGGGGGGGGGGGGGGGGGTGTAGGTCTGTGTCAGTGTACATGCGTATGTGTGTGTGTTCCATGTTCAGATGACAGAAAGTGTCCCTTCACTCGGTTAGGCAAAAGTCAACAATCTTCGGTTGACGTGGGTGGCCTTGAATGAGGGGGAAGACTCACAACAGTTTTGTTTTCTAAGGGAGAATTTTGTTATTCCCATCAGCTTTTGCCTTGAGCATCCAGCTGGCGCCAGGGGGGCCGCATGAGATGAAGATGGCAGTTGTTTTGGTTAGTGCGAACAAACTGCTTCCAGTTTTACAGTTGGTCTAATATTAATCACTGGTCACCAGGTCTCTTAATTCCTGTTGTTCTTCAAGATCTTATCCATATTGCGTTCAATAAACACAGTCTTGAGTACTCACAGCCCTCCCAATGTATATCATGTCGGCCAGCCTTGTGGGATTTTGAACAGCTGTAGCTGCTTCTTGTTCTTCGATAAGCCGGTTCCGAGCCAGCTCCAATCAGCCAGAACTCTGTTATCGTAGTTCCAAATCGGCAGATCTCGTTCAGTGTCCTCCATCGAGAGTGTCGCCAGACACACGACGCAACCGACCATCGAGTATCTGGCAGCCCACGTCTCTGCAGGACAAACGGGCTCTCCCAAGCCCAGGAGGGTGTCAGTTTCATCATGGGACCAGTTGATCAAATCCATAATTCTTCTTTAAGTCTGGGAGACTCTCTTAGGGTTAGAGAATAAGCGAGCCTATACAAAAGACATGAGAAGCCAAGCAGGAAAGATAAGGGAGAGGGAGAAAGTGCAATTGCCTCCGTCAAGAGCCAATGTTTTATCTTCTATCTCTTGAAATGGGCATCAGGTCTTGTTGATCACAGAATGATATGGTGGCTGTGAGATAGTTTACTTAGAGCTGTGGTAGTGGAACAAACGTTGATGTGGAGGAAGGCCAGACATTAGAGGAAGAAGGCGAAAGTTCATGGGGAGGACATACCAGCTTTTGAGGAACCTGTGCAAAGGCAAAATGACGCCATCCAAAGTCCATTATGGATACAAAGTATTGTGTAAGCTATAACTCTGAAGTTGTGGGATTTGGTTGCTGAACTGCCATTCAGGAAGTGAACCATCTTTCCATGGTGGCCTTGTTGCATTCTGTTTAAGAAAGTTGTCACTATTCGCTGTATCAGATCGTTTAGATCAATTTATACTTTGATGGACTGCCTAATTTTGAAGACTCTCCCTCAACTTACTGAACTAACTTTAACTAGGAACCAGTAAATTCAGATCTTCCTTTAAGATCCAGCATGTTTTCTGTTTGATGTATTCAGAGGACCAGAAATTTGGCAGTTGTGGTCAACGGTGCCCTGCTTTCATGTTTCATCCTAAAAAAAAATTCTGTATGGTTGAAATTGAATTGATAAAGACAAGAGACATAGAGTTTAGTGCACATTTAGCATATATGTTATTAATTACATAAACTGACAGGATAAAAGAAAAACAGTATAGAGAAATCAAACTCATAACTGGTGTCTGTTTGTGTTTGAAAGGTCTTGATGCATGCTCAATCATCCAGGTAAGAAAATCCCAAAAAGTTGTTTCTGTTCATCTGGACGTTGAGTTTTCAGTGGAAGAGATGTTTCGTCACTCATCCAAGTGACCTCTTTAATGTGGGCTGACTGCAGGTTTCCCCAACCTTATAAACAGTACATTTGCACAATGACTGAAACTATCACCACCGACGAACAATGGGCTGTGAGGTCAGTTCCTTGATCAAGAAACTCACCTCACAGCCCATTGTTCAAGTCATTGTGCAGGTTACAGCTAATAAGGTTGGGGAAACCTGCAGTCAGCCCACATTAAAGAAGGCCCTGTGATGAAACGTCTCTTCCACTGAAAACGCAACGTCCAGATGAACAGAATCAACTTTTTATGGCTTAATTTGAAAGGTTCGTTTTTACTGAAAAAATGAATTTGAGTTTAAGCAATAGAACCGCAATAGCAACAAAAAAGATATCACTTAACCTCCTTTGTAGCCTTAATAATATGGATGCTGCAATTTCCACCATTTTTAAAAAGAAAGAAAGTTCATGTGCTCTGTTAGCACATCCCCCACAAATGTGGCATCATTAGAAAGCCCATGATGCCTCCTTGATCGTGCAGCAGGATTCATATAGATAAATTAAGAAATGGCCCAGAGTCAAATCCCAGACAGAAAGCAAAAGATAATTTCTGGGTCTTAGGAGGTTAAGCCTTTTATTAAGGAGTGGGACAATAAATGACTCGTGACTTGACCCTGGTTTCACATTCCTAGCCATGTAACTGGGAAGGAAAAGAACTTGTCATTGGCATATTTGCATGATAGCTTAGTTTTAGCACCACTTAGAGAAGAAGAAAAAAAGCCTGCAAACGCAAACTACATTAGTCATTACATTTCTTTATTTCTCTGTGCACAGCATTCCTAAGGCCCCACTTGTGCATTTCTCTGAGTATGAGCTCTGGACTTTTCTGGGCCAGTGCGCTAACCTGATCATTTTCTTTTTCAGCACTTCTGTTGATTTGGATCATTGTCCTGCTGCATGACTTCATTTCAGCCAAGCTTTAGCTGTCAAACAGACAGCCCAAGTTCTCAGCCCACCCCCACTGTGCTTGACAATTTATATCTTTTCTTTTCTTCTTTTTCATGTGACTCATTATATTTATATTGGCTGCTAATCACATTTTGAATGAAAAAAGTGTTGATTTAAGTATTTTGAAGAAACATCCTGGGAACCCTCAGAGAAATTGTACAAACAGCTCCAATGTGATTACTTTTTTAAAAGTGAGAGGCAAAAATATGGAAGTACAAGGAAAAAATCTTTGCATTAAAGGACTCAGTCAAGTGAAAGTTTCTGTTCAAGGCGAGTGATTTTACATGTATGTACTCTGTAGCCTTTTGAGCAGTGTACATTGGGAAATGAGGGCATGATATTAATATTAACATCCTATTGCTTCCATAAATAAGCAATAATGAGACAGCATTGGATGATTTATTGTGCTTTGACAAAAAAAGACTGACCTGCCTGTAATAGAAGCAAATTGTCCATGAATGTATTTATAGGTTTGTTTGTTTTTTTGTTTACAGTACGATCATTAAGTGGTGGATGCTGGAAGTCATAGATTACAATAGTTGCCAAGTAGTGATCGGTGTGGGAGAGGGATAACATTGTACACTCCTCAATTCATTATGTTTTGCTAGCAAACAGGAAGAAGGTGAAGTGGTTTCCTGAAAGTACAAACATACATGGAAACTTTGTGCAATACTAACAAACTTGAAAGTCAATATTTGGTATGACCACCTTTATTCTTCAACACAGCCTGAACTCTCTTAGGCAGCTTGTTTGTCGTTTCTCTAAGCAATCTTCAGAAATAGTTGTCCAGGTTTCTTGAATGACATTCAAAGTTCTTCTTTGGATGTTGGCTCTCATGAAGCTTCAGCAAACAGTAGATGGATCAACTAAAGTGTCAGATTAATCGCTCAGGTCCTGTGTCAGGTCTTTGCTGGATTTTCTCTTATTTCTTAGGGACATGACTTTCAGATAACAATTATTTGTTGTAGATTGTTTTTTTTAAGCCTGTTTTGTCCTCCGCTTGCCCAGTTTCCTCAGTTTTTTTTAAGGACATGAGAAACCATTTTTGTTGGTGCAAAATGTGTAAACTTCTGCATTTTGTGTTCAGCTACACAAATTGGCACATATCATGTTTATATGACAGGCCGGTAGTAACAATGTTCCTAAATATACAATTAACACAGGTTCATCATGCTTGAATGATTCATAGGTCAGTATTAAAAACACATTCATCTGAAAATAGTCAGATACAATGACGGGACTGAAAATGAGTGAAAAAGCAGACAATATCCACAGAAAAACTTTTAAAGGCCCACAGAAGGGGGTAAAAGTGATGTGCAAGACCACTTTCAGAAATTAAAAGACTCGCTGGAAACAAAATATAAAGTAACAAGAAGCAATGCAGCTGGATTAGCAGGGGTGTGACTTGCGAGTACTTGGGAGACTCGGTCAGAAGCCTTGCAGCGGTGTTCTGTAAAACAAACAGGAGGACGAGGAGGCCTTGCATATACAAGTGAAGAAAGGATTACAATAGTCCAAACGAGATCAAACAAATGCATCTATGACAATTTCCAGTTCTAAGCGTGAGACACTGTGACTCAGCTTAGAAATGTTTCTCAAGTGATAAAAACAGGAGTTAAACAGAGATTCAACATGAGCATCCAAAGTCAGGGCTGAGTCAAAAGTTACGCCAAGATTCCTGACAGAAGGTTTGGCAAATGTAGCAAGAGGACTTAAATTTTCCATAACCCTAGATACAAATGTTTCAGGAGCACAGACAAGGACTTCAGTTTTCTCCTCATAGAGTTGAAGAAAGTTATCAGCCATCCAACCTCTAACGGAGTCTATGCATCTATGCAAAATCTGTAGCTTGCATAAGTTTCATGAAACTTTGAGGGAATAAGAATGCATTTTTTACATATTCATTTTGTTTTCTTTGAAAAAGATGCAGTGCGGTAAAAAACGTGCAGGATTTAGTTATTTGCTTTGTTAGAACCGATTTTATTATACTTCTTATATTTCTTCTTTAGTCACCCTTCTTGCTCACTATGTGTTAACAGACCTCTCTGCACTGAATCATACTTCTTCTTAATCTCTGGCTCTCTTCCACAGCATGTCTTTTGTCCTGTCCTCCTCCTGTCACCCCAACTGGTTGCGGCAGATGTCCGCCCCTCCCTGAGCCTGGCTCTGCTGGAGGTTTCTTCCTGTTAAAAGGGAGTTTTTCCTTTCCACTGTCAGCAAAGTGCTTGCTCATACGGGGTCATATGATTGTTGGGTTTTTTTCTGTATGTATTATTGAAGGGTCTACCTTACAATATAAAGCACCTTGAGGCGACTGTTGTGATTTGGCGCTGTATAAATAAAATTGAATTGAATGCTTGACATAATATTGAGTATTGATTGATTGGTAAGTTAATTTATTTCTTATGCACGTGTAGTGTTCATTTCATTTTTTTGTAAAATTTGTTGAAAACAAATTCAGGTTCTTTGGTGAACATTAAGCAAAAAAACTGCACGTGCCAGTTACTGGAAAACACAAATCTCACATGGCCAGCAAATATTTATCTTTAAGTCTTAAATACATATACTTTTTATATACTTATATACATTCGCACTGCGGCAAACACGTCTTTTGTTAGCTTCATATTATCCTGAAGAATGTTTTACACACATGCACATAAATTAAACACAATTTAGTTTCGATCTCCTAGTTTACACTGTCATTATATATAACACATCAAGTATGAACAGTATAAACACAGTACACTGCTCACATGACCAGCAAGAAGCAAAGTACTAACATAACACCTGTGAGCTTTAATTTAACCCTATCAGTAGAAATAGATTTTTAACTCAGTGAACAGTGAACTAACAAATATCTCTCAAATCATGTTTGCTTTACTGACGAGAAATTAGTTCAGTCTGAGTGATACATTCATTTTGGTCCGAGTTATTTGTATCTTATCACATAAATAAACAAGAAACAAACAAACAAGCACCCCCCCCCAAACAAAAACAAACAAACAAACAAACAAAAAAACATGTGACATAACAAATATCAGTAGTGCAAAGTATATAAGGCTTTGGACAGGTCACCAATACCAATCCACAGGTGACACACTTCATTACACTCTGTGGTGTTACACCTGCAGTGTTTTCCTAGTTGTCTGGCATCAGAAAGCTGAAGCAGGAGTAAGGGAAGTTGGACAGGCAGTTTGTGTTGACCGTAACCTGCATATTACTAAATAACACTTGGTTTCTGTCACTACTGGCAATGTTCCCTTCCCTCTTCAGTGCTGTGAGTCGCCGGAGGATCAGCTGGTGTTCGTGGCCCCTAATGAGCCCCCTGAAGTACAGAACAGCAACCAGGTGCTTCTTACTGCAAGTGGAGAACAACATCAAAATGCTTATTAATTCCATATTTATTAATACTATTTATATTTATTTTAATTCATTAGTTAACCAATTTATATTAATTCCATTGAAAGTCCAGTTTACCTGAACCCCCCCCCACCAAATACAAACACCAAGTATTTTTTGTAGGCTGTTGAGTAGTTGAGTGTATTAACTGTGACTTTCTGAGACACGGGGGTCATCTAAATACTTAAGTCCATGAGAAACAATGTAACTTTTTGACTCTGGAAAATATAACACATTTATTAAATTCTTTAGAATTTGAAGAATTCAAAGCTCCAACAGCGCTGGCTTTTGCTTTTTCTACATGCTTTAAAACTATCTGGCTAATACTGCAGTGAGAGTCTTAACTTCTTCCCCCATAAAGATGACATCAGACAACCTCCCTCATACTATTAACAACAAGTTCCGGTACATGGTATGAATCTTATATAGCGCTTTTCTACTCTCCCGGAGTACTCAAAGCGCTCTATACAACATCATTCACACCCACTCGTACAAGCACTTCTATACACAAGTGCAAACTAACCTGCATTCACACATGAACTCATCGGAGGTCAATTTGGGGTTAGTATCTTGCCCAAGGATACTTGACATGCAGACTGGGGAAGCCAAGGATCAAACCACCGACCTTCCGATCAGTAGCTGATCTGCTCTACCGCCTGAGCCACAGCCACCCCTAGTTCTGTTCTATATGTCACTAACAATGTGAGAATAGTTTCCAGGATTTTACGAAGATAGCTACTTGCTTAGCAAACCTCCCAAGGTCTAGTTTACTGTTGTGAAGTTCTGGGTAATGCAAAGTTTTTTACTGATTTTTAACTTTTGTTGTACCCTTGACCCAATTTTAACAAAAATTAAATCAGCTCGAGCTGCCATTGGTATCTATCATCACACAGAATTCACACAGAATTCACACATCACACAGATATCTTGAAAAATGTGGACCCTAGACTGCAAACCAACAGAGAGTCAAACTGTCCATAGCTACACACTCCCTCCCTTTTCGGGGTAGAAGTAAAGCCTTGCCAATCCACAGATGCCAACACCATATGATACATAAATCCATCAAAAAAATATTTAAACTTGGGAATAATCACTTCAACAGTGTTGTCCTTTCCAAACGGCAGATGTATGAGTTGTTTATAATTGTGCAATAGTT
Source organism: Copadichromis virginalis (assembly GCF_057382275.1). Classification (NCBI taxonomy): domain Eukaryota; kingdom Metazoa; phylum Chordata; class Actinopteri; order Cichliformes; family Cichlidae; genus Copadichromis; species Copadichromis virginalis. The sequence goes on from NC_140636.1 coordinate 10,626,939, forward strand.
TGTTATTTTTATTGGATATTTTCAGGATCACATCACGTAGACCTTTGCGCTGTAACAGTGAGGTTCTGACAAAAAAGGGGCAAAAATAAAATAAAATCATACTGCATGTCATAGCAAAAAAGGCACTCCAATATGGATATTAATGGAAAAATAACCACGGTATCTTTACAACTAGATTTTTTGGTAGTACAGTTAAACCTGTTATAATGATCTCTTCACTCACGTACAGTTTTTGAACATACAGTTTAAATTCCTGTACTTACTCAAACCGTATCTGCTGTGGTCCTATGACTTACAAACTTCACAGCACAAACCAACATTCTAGTTTCAGGGATCATCTCTTTAAGTTTCGACCTTTTTTTGAAACTTCAGTTTTTTTCCCACACTTTACATCAGTTCAGTTTTAACTGGCAAGAGAAACATCTGCTTTTCTTGCTAAATGTATTTATTTTCTCATTTGGGAAATAAAAAAAGATGCACATGTTTTCATTTAGCAGAACCGAAAGAAAGAGAAAAAGGGGAAAGAATGTGGAAATGCCCCATGCACATATTGCATGAAGTCTAAAGTTAACCACAGCATTGCAGGATCATTTAAGGCCCTCCTCTCACATTTCTACTGCTGGGGGAAACTTTGTGAGATATTACGTAAATCCCAACTCAGCGTGCCTCAGCTATACAGGGTCAACAGGCTGCACTCTGTGCTTCCAGCTTGCTTTTTTGTTACAGAGGCTGCAATTAGCTCTCATTAACAAAAACATCCGTCTCCTGCGCACAAGTTTATGTGGTTTTCAGCTTTCTGTTATGTTGTGAGAGGAATACGCAATTTTCTTTTAGAAACTAAAACGGTTGCAGTTTGCAGCCTGTGTGAGAGGCAGACAGACAGATGTTGATCTATCTTGTTAGATAGTTCTTCTTGCCATGTTTTGTGAAGTTTTACCTAAGATAAGCTGTGTATTGCACAATAACAGGGCACAGGCATCAAATGATAGGAATGCGGGAACATCTGGATTTTGCCTGCAGTGAGCAGTTAAGAGGTTTATTTACAGCAGCAATCTGGTGGGAACTGAGGAAACAAAACTCTAAAATGCCTTTAAACAGAGAGTGAAGCAGACCTAAGAACCATCAGATCATTTACAGCAGAGCATTTTTAATCGTGAATGACCGTAACTCCTTGTGCATTCCAGAAGACTCAACTTCAGGGGTATTATCACCACAGGCATCCACAAATGGGTCACTCAGATTATGATTCCTGAACAGTTGACAGCTGGGCAGTAGAACAAAAAAACTCCACAGGCTCTTCTCATTAGTCACCAAACATTTTAAGCTTTCACTGTGAAGGATAAAACCATTTCCTAGAACCCTGAAAGGTAAAAGCTGAGTTTTGTGGCCATGGCCAAAATACACCAAAGTAAAACTTTCACAGCATCTCAAAATGTCCTTTTTAAAGTCCTCTCAGATCATGTTTTCTCACAGGTGGAGAAAATCTGAGATAATCTCCAAGAGCATATCTCTAGCTGAACAAGATCATAATTAATTTTGGACATTTATATAATGTACAACACTATTTAGCCACCCTTAATCTCTTTATATATCGCTTCAACAGAGCTAGACTTTCTTGTAACTTTTTAAAAGTGTCTTGAGCAAAAGTCCTCCAGGGTGTTTCTTTCTTTCTTCGGGTTTTTTTCCACTTGTTTTCAGTCAAGTTCATGACCATTTTCTGAAAAACCATTTTATTTGTTTTGCTGCTTTCACTGACCTATGCATCAGCTAACTATAGAAAATGCTCCTTACTCAAGGAATGGAGGTGCATTGTGTCTACACATAACACATAACTTCGCAAAGAACCTATTTTAAATATAATGTTCAGGCACTTTGTTACAACAAACCATGACCAGTCTGCCTGTTTTGCAACATCCAAAGAAGAGCTTTGAATGTCATTCAGGAACTGTTCACTGAAATGTCCACTGGACTTATCCCCCATCCACTGGACAGCAGTAAGATGAGCTAATCTGTTTTTCTGTCCCCAATGAGCTCCTGCTTTTGTTTTCACGTGTATAACACTGATTCAGGAACACACTTTCAGGCATCATTTCATCACTTGCTGATATCTGTCAAAAGACTGGAACAACTACTGTCTTTTCTACCGTTCATGTTTGCTGAGTGGAGTGTGTTGTCTCATCATAAAAAAGCTGTCAGATCTAAATTTAGTGCAAACAATATCCAAATTTCTGCAAAGAAAAAGAAACTGAGTAATCACCACGACTTGTGGATTTCATCTTTGTTACCAACATGTCCTTTTCTTTATTTTGATCACCTCACATGTCTGCAGTTTGTCCCACTCATGTTCATAACTCATAAAGTGAGAGCAAAGGTCATTATCATGTGATGGCTGTTAAAAATACCATTCACCGTTTTATCGGCTTCCTTTCAAGAAAATCACATCTCAGATGTCGTGCTTGGACGAGATATATCCCTGATGCTAAATGTCAGAGGGGTTTATATGAATCTCACAGACAGCTAATTAAACATTGCTCTTCTGCTTTGGGTCAGTCATTGAAATTCGCTTCACTTCCTCATTCTCCTGATGATAGTCAAAGTCCACTTAGGTTTACTTGACAGCTGATAATGGGGGATTCCTATTCAGCTACAATCTGCCCACTTCTGTTTTACACCAATATAAAATAAAGAATTCCTTTATGTGCTTCAACAACCACAAAGGGGAAGGTCTGACACTTTTGTTGTGTCTTCATTTTGGATTTTTTTTTTCTTTCTGCTTTTCTTCGCATGTCACAACCACAAATTTCTGACGCAGACATGCTGTTGTTTTATAGTTTACTCCATACATGTTTCACTTTTATAAAACAATTTCAATAGAAACCTGGTAGATGGGAAACCCCTAAAGCCTACATACTGCGTGATCTTAGCTTGTCCTGAACTACAGTGCAAAATTTTTATTATTTTTTTTACCAAAAATAAATAAATACATAAATAAATATGACATCCCAGAGTGGCTTACACTTTGTCCTGTGATGTGTTCATGGACAGATGTAAATAAAGTTGTAGTGCGGCTAACATCTAGCTAGCTCTAAGGAGTTTTATACAGTTTAGTGAAGGCTAAACAGGCTCTGTGGTGTTCATGGTCAATGTTAGGTTACATCCCAGGTGTCTTCGAGGGCCAGTGTCCTGAAACGTTTCTATGTGTCCCTGCTGAAACACATGTGAATGAAATTAGTAGGTCATTAGTAAGACTATAGAACTCGACTGCATGCTGAGGTGCTGACGTGCAGTTTATCCATTTGACTCATGCTACAGCAGCTCATGAATGAATGAACATGGTGCAACAAAAAGTACTTTTAGAAGTACATTTTTCCAAACACTTTACTTCACTTTTATTTACTTGAGTAGGATTGGGGGTTGCCACCACCATCAAAGAAGCAGCACAGGTCAGCTGATCACAGCCTGTACACAAAGAAAAATGTACCGGCACTCACAAAATAAGCTATTATGTAACTTATTACTGAGCAATTCTTTTGCCCTTGCAAAGCACTCAATTTTAGGATTTCCTCTTCCACCAAATCCTACTTTAACGCCTCTCTAACAGCTAAATATTAATCCAAGACAAACAGCGATGTCCTTTTGTTTCTGTTGATTTGTACAATATTAACAAAGCTCAGTAAAGGAAAATTTTAATAACGCTCAACTGCAACAAGCACTGGAGCCAAATTTTGGTAAATGTCAGAGCAGAAAACACTGCTCTCTATATTCAGATATAACCGTTGGCATAAAACAGGGTTATTTTGTAGAAACCTGGCCTAAATTGTACACACCAAATCTGTAAAAGGCTAGAAACCAGTCCAGCCTAAGCGTTCCTTATCTGTCACCTAGTGGATTATGGGAAAACCCTAATCTGCCTGCATCCTAAAGACTAAGAGAGGGTAGAACGGGATTTTTTCCTGGTTTATTTTTAGTGAATCGTCATGTTGCATTTGGCAGAAGTGCTTACCTGAAGTCTGGGTAATTCTCTATTACAGGCTGCAGATGGTTCTTGATGTCTGATGTGTTTTTCTGTCCAATGATGTTGCTCAAGTCGTCTCCTACATGGTAGAGCCACTCATTATTCGACTTCTGTAAAAGACAAAAAATACTGATGGAGTTGCTGCTGACCTTGAACATCCTTTGAATTTTGAATAAAACACATGACTACACAAATAAAGGGGCTGCACAGCAGAGGATTTCCTGTTATGCTGCTCATTGAGAGGAATGTGACCAGCCATCAAAGGCAAATACGCCACTTAAACATACACTTATACTGCTTTTAACATGAACGAAGGATCTGTGGACCAAAGATCAGGTCAGTATTTTGTATTTTGAAGCAAAAGAGGATGCATATTATGTGAAATGAAAATAAAGGACCATTTAGACATCATTCTTTGTTTTTACATTCATCAGGTCCCAAATAGCAAAGAGAAATTACAAATGCATGCCATGAAAGAGTTCAGGTCTTAGGAGGTTAAAAGTGTTTAGATTACTTGGCTAAAAATAATTAGAAACGTTCCACCTGTTCATTAAACCTGTTTAAAATTCAAAGTAGTTTGAAGGTTTACTGAATCATGACATGTACTTAAAAATACCTACAGCAATTAATTTGTATTTTACTTTTTATTTGCTTTTAGTGTTGATAGGGAAGTGATGACTTAATTACCATGTCCTCAAATAGATCACTGAGTTTATTCCACTGATGACGGATCTTGGTCGCGGCCTTCTCGTGTTTCCGATTTTTGCACGAGTAGTTACTCTTCATCAGCTGACCGATGTATTCTATCACCACATGGTAGTGCAGTTTGCTTGCAAACGCCTGTCTCCAGGGTAACAGAGTCACAAACACACATACACACACACAGAAAGAGGGAGTTAGGTGGCGGCATAACAGGATGGACGCAAAAAACGGGAAATGTTAGTTTGGAGGTGATAATGCATCGTGACCACCAGGGTTCAATTCATCTGAACTGACACCTTTTAATCTACCTATTCATTCTTTCCTGTTAGGACTCACACTCACAGTTTTTTTTTCTGCTCTTGCAGCATCCGGAGAAAAACAATGGGACAGCAAAATGTATTAACTGGAACTTCCGAGACAATCGATCTAAAATAAACAGGACTTCCCGATTTCATAGTAAGCATTAAAAAAACGTCTAAGTACAATAGATATTAGATGATATTCTGCATCTTTTGTTCCTATTTAAATCACTTAACACCCTACAAATAAAACCATAATTACCATAAAAACTTCTGTTGAAGGTAATTCCCTTCATGGTAACTGTCTAATCAGACTGGGACAAATGCCAGAAAATCCTTAGCCTTAGCAAGGGACTTGACTTTGGCAGGCAACCTGTCTTTATTCCAAGCGGCGGCCTTTCCTGTACTGTAAGTAAAAACATTTGGCTGTTAAGTTTTATAAAGTAGTTGGTCAACTCTGGACTGCCCCTGTTGACTTTTTTCCAGGCCATCTCCTCCTTCTCACCTTGGCTTGTGGTGGCATCATGAGACTGCAGTGCTGGGAAAGCAGCTTTGTCCGGCTGTAGAGTTGATCAAAGTCTTCATCGTTGGTGAGCCATTTCCTTGTCATCATTCTCCTTAAGTAAGACTGGAAAAACAACAAATAACACAGCCATTAATCACACAATGCCTTTGAGGGTTTACTCACGACAGATTATAAAAAGTCACATTTCAAGTTAACACCTGATTATTCTACTAAATAGGCTAAAAGTAAAAAAAACAAACAAACCTCAAACCTCATATTAAAAGGAATATATTGAATGAGAAGCAGTTAATGGAACTACCTCCTCTCAAAGCCTACTTATATGCATATTTATCTTCATCACAAAATCTAAAGTAATGTGCAATCTAAGGAGCTTGGAAAGAAAAGCGTCTGGACTTCTTTAAGTTGCTTGAAGACGTTTCACCTCTCATCCGAGAAGCTTCTTCTGTTCTAGGGTCAAATGGTGGAGAGTCCCAGATTTAAGCCCTGTGGGAGTGTCCCCCCAAGAGGATGATGGACCCCGTAATGATCCACTAACTAATAACACGAGCCAAGGTGTGGCTCATGTGTAGGTCACAATCAGCCAAGGTTTTGGGTGAGCTCATTGTGAAACCTAACCCCAGCATACCATGTGATTTTCTGAGGGCAGATGGAATCCTCAAAGGACAACGGCCACTCTTTCAAGGATGCCAATGCTCATATTTTGGAAAAAGAGGACAGATGGTTTGAAAGACGAGTAAAAGAGGCCATTTATGTCCACTGTGAGCGACCATCTGGGACTCTCCACCATTTGACCCTAGAACTGAAGAAGCTTCTCGGACGAGAGGTGAAACGTCTTCAAGCAACTTAAACGAGTCCAGATGCTTTTCTTTCCAAGCTCCTTAGACTACGATGACCTGGATGACTGAGAACCTTCACAGACAAAGTAATGTGCAAAAGTCCAAAATTTTGTTTTGAAGGAGCCAGACTAGTATTAAGTATTATTTCTCCACGCTTTCAGAAAGTCTTTTTCTTTGGCCATTATCTGTGTTTTCCCTCATTTTCAGTCCAGTCCTCGAGCCTCTTAACACTGACCTATGAATCATTCAAGCATAAAAAAGAAACCTAACTCAAGGAATGAACCATAGTTGTGGCTACACGTAACAAACAACTTAGAAATGAACACAAAAAGGCAACTGTCTGCACTTTAGTTTTAGTTAAAAAATACCAAAGATAAGTCAACATCTTAAAGAGCATTCACGTATTGTTCAAGAAGTCTGTAAAACTATTCCTGAAGACTTTTTAAAGGCTAACAGTGAGAGTGAGAGTTCAGGCTGTGTTGAAAATAACAGCAATCATACCAGATATTGACTTCCAAGCTGATTAGAATGGTACAACTGTAGAACTGAACAGCATGTAAGCCAAACATCTGGATTTAGCTTATATCATACTTCCTTGTATCTTTGAATGTTTCAAGAAAGTTACTTCTCACTTTAAAGACATAACATCTGGAGAAAGATTTTAGGAAAGTACTCTTACGCTTACTTAGGGGGTCATTCTGCATGAGTTTGTGTCTTTGAATATACTAAAACTTTCCACAATACCAAACGTTTTTGGTCTAAACACTCATAGCATCTAGTATAGTTGTGAATAATAAGTATGCAGTTGGTTAGATTTGGTAGGAGATGTTTGATTCATGCATGGTGTCAGCAAACGCAGCATGAACATTCACCCCTTTCTTAGGGGTTAGTCAGAGGCCGGTTATAAGAAGCAGCTGTGGCCTCCTCCTGGTCCCTGGCAATGTGCACTCATTCCTGTTATTCACAGGCTGTCTTTAAGTATTATAGATTGGATTCATTTCCCCTGGCAATTGTTTAAGCTGTGTGACTGTTAAAGGGTGGTTCTTTCTGTTGTTCCAGGACTACACACTGCTGCTGTCTTCCTTTAGCCTTGTTGTTGCTTTGTTGCTGTCGTGTTGGCTGGTATTGAACCTTGTTCTTTTAACTAATGTTTGTTAATAAAGTGTCTTAATTAATGGTTCGGTATTGCCAGCCCTGCTGCTTAAGTTGCTGTTTTCTTTTCTGCAGGTGTATATTTGTAGTTTTGTCTAAACTTTGTTCTATGAAATTGATTTGCCACGCCTCTGCTCGTTAGTAATGAGCCTGTGTGCCCACAACGTTTGCACTGGTTACTGTAATCTCTCCTGGGGTGTAACTCCCTCCCCAGGTGGTGCTGTCTGCACCATTTAGTTACCGGTTTTCCTCCTTCTTGCAGCCACAGATACACTTTGCTAAATAACTAGCATTTAGCAAAGTGTGAACTAGCTGATAAGTTACCATCTTCATCCTTTTGTCCAAATATTGGTGCAACTTGGCGTGTTGTCTGCTGCTCTGTTTGGCCCTTTTTTTTTTCTTCTTCTGTGAATTTTCCCTAAGTGCTCTTGGCTATTACTGCAAGAAAGGAGGAATCCCCTTTTTGTGAGCTATTCTACTAAGTCCTGATGTACTTAATAGAGGAGATTCTGGGCTTTTTGTTGATATCTCATGTGTTTGGGTGGCCTGTTTTACTGTAGCTCCAAAGAGGAAGGAAATAACAAAAAAAGTTAAATGGGAAGATTCCCTTTTCCTCAGTTTTATATCCTGTACAACATATGATTCACTAGATTGCCGTACCTTGACATCTTCTTTAAACTGATCCTCCAGGTCTCGCATAAGCTTGTCAATCAAACTATCTACCGCTTTTTGAAAGCCGTTCACCCCATCTTTACAGGTTTCTTTGTACTCCTCCATGTGTTTCCTGCAGGAGAAAACAACAACAAATAAAAAAACTTGATCATCATGAGGTTGCATGGTGATAATATTGCCACATTTTCAATCAGAACTGCACTGGTGAGTCTGGTGAAGCACATCTCATTTGCTTACATTAATTTTAAGTAATTACTTGAGTATGTTGCATGTTTATTTCTGTCTTATACTACCTACAAGTTACACGTGTTTTCAAAATTACAGTTTTTTAATCAATTTTTCCAGACTTTTTGTTTTTTAATGAAGCACTTTGGGGCAAACCGTGAGATATATTTCTCTTCACACTTCACATCTCAATTCATTTAAATAACTCGCATCTTTTTACAGGGTAGGGTTGGTGTATTTTTATTTATATTTTGTTTTTTATTTTTCCCATTCCCTGTTTAATACTCTGCAAGAGTTGGTGTGTCCTGAGAGGGTTATCTACAGAGTTGCTACCCCCTCAGCTTCCTAACAGATGTACCTGTAAGTGTGAACATCCCAGGTGACGTCATTCTTTGGATTTACAAGATTTCCAGAAAACTATGACCTCGATTTCGACCTCAGTGAGATTTAAACTCATCTGATGGATCTAAGGCATCAGCACGGTGACGACAATCATGGTTACAATGATGATAATAATGTGAAAGCCCAGGGAGCCATTGTGTGATCAGGCTTTGGTTCTACCATCTGTGTTATTTAGGGGTTTTTTTTTGCCATTCATCCTAACCACCTCTTTTTACAGACTCTATATATCACCAGGATCTGAATTCTCAGACTGAATTCTCTGCAGAATGAGGACACCTCTGCCAATATGACGTTTGCTTTTATTTCAGTAACATGTTGAATGTGGTCCTATCAGGTCTTTTTATCACTGCTATTCACTGTTGTTTTAGCCTGTTTAGGCATTTTGATTAAGCCATCTCCTAAACTTCCTGCAGAAAACTCAATACAGTGGAGCTGAATTATTATTTTTGTTTGTTTTTTTAATTAACTTTATCAAAGGCAGACACGGTGTGTCTTTTCCCTTAATGTGTCTCCAGTTCCCTGCATATTTCTAGACTTCCTTGTGTTTTCCCTGGCACTACAGGCAGGAAAAGTGTGTGTACTGAATCAAGCTTTCAAACAGGAATACTGAAGGGCTTTCCTAGTTTAAACATAACAAAAGGTCTGATGAGATTTCCCAGACAGACTTTAGCACTACATCTATTTCTCTTCCCAGTCCTTCCATGTACATATATGGAAAGAAACAGGCGGTGACAGGAGAAACATGAACACAGCAGGATCAGTAACAAAAGAGATAGCAGTAATTAAATCAAGCAAAGCCCAGCTAACCAAAATGATAGCAAAAACTTAAACTAAGCATGAAAATACTCCCTGAACAGATAGCCAATCTGTCCAGGGTATACCCCACATCGTGCCCTATGGAAGCTAGGATAGGCTCTAGGTTTAACCTGCAGCTACGCCTGCAGCTATAAATATAAAGTGTTAGAACCTTGATTAAATATCCCTGCAGAAACTGAGCTAACCAGCACAGCGAGTGACAGAAGCAGCTGGTGTGCCCGCAGTACTTTCTCTTTCTCCCGATTATACCACAGCAGCATTTCACATTCAGAGCCCTGCTTCTCTGAAATCACGTGGATCTCTTTTTGCTCTGGCCTCTGCTGTCCCATCCAAAGAACTCCCACACTTGTGAGACTCAGCAGTCGTGGCACACAACAGAATTACTGTCCCGGCAGATATATGTCAGAGCTGAATATCTGCGAGATGACTCATCCAAGCAAAAGACAACCATGAACTTCCGCTCAAGTCTGCACATTCGATTTTTTTGATTCATTTCAAAAAACTTGAATAAAGAGAATGACAGAATAGATTCTCTGTTATAAACATTAAACTGCTTTGTTACAATGAACAATACACATATTGTTTTCAGAGGATGGGTAATACATATTCAGAACCTACTGGCAGTCATGTTCGTCACACTTTTGGTTTTCTTGAGATAAATTGTAATGCTTTTTCTGACTTTAGGTAATATACCTTTCATTCTCTTTGATTTTGCATGCTTTTTTTTTAATCAAAAAATCGGGACTAAATAGCACCCTGGTGCATTTTTTTTTATTAAAATTGCTCATAAATCCATCCTGTCTCTAAATCCACACGAGATGAATGAGCTGACAGATTTATTGGGGGGAAAAATGTGGCGTGAACCCTCTAGATAACCGTGTCACGACATGCTAAATCTGGCAGGGCATTCGTGGATGTTTTCAGGAAGTCACGTGACTTACTTTAAAGAAGTAAAGCTGTTAATGTATGTAATGCGATACTCTGTCCACAAAGGCTGGTGAGAGGTGCAATGCTGGCTGAACGCTTTTTCAAACCTGCAGAGGAAAGAAGAAGCTTCAGTCAAAAGATGAGGCGGACAGAGTTAAACAAGCCAGATAAATAACAGGGGTTTAAAAATAATAACATTTTGTGACATTTTGTTGTAAAGCAAAGTTACAGACTTTATAGGAAACAGAAACCCTCCAAGGGGGATGGAAAGATAACAGGAAAAAGTGATGTTTAAAATAATGAATGCATAAGAAGTGTTGTTAAAATGTGCAAAAGTGCAAAGAAAGGTTATTTATTAATCATAAATACACTAGGGGGATTTGCAGAAAGGCTGAAAAGTCATAGCTGCACGATGCAGAAAGTTTTCCATCAGCTTCGCAGCTCCAAGTAAATAAAAGGTCTTTTCTGTTTCAGCATGACAGCGCTTGTGTTTTGTGTGGGAGTCTTGTTATTTCCTTTTCACTGATTAATTCTGGTGTATAATCCTTTATTTTGATTATGTTTTGTTTCTTTTCTGTTATATTTTGGGTAGAATGTCTGCAGGGGAAGATGGAGGAGGGAGATTGCTTATACACACTGTGTGGGATGGGGACAAACACATGATCCTCAGAGGATTGTCTGACCAATCGAGGGGAATATTCTTGTATTGCTTAACATAACATAACATAACATAACATAACATAACATAACATTACTGTCTGATCACTGCAAAAAGGTCAGCGTCCTGATTTTTCATTTGTTTGCTTTTTTAGGTGGATGCTTTCCTCTTCCTCATCTCAGTTCTTTATCACAAGTTATTTTAATCCAGTTGTTTTTGCTGTTCTCTTGTTGTGGCCATAATACCTTTGATCCCACCCTCGCCATGTGTACAGTGGGGGAAATAAATGGTTGATCCCTCGCTGAATTTGGAACTTTGTTCACTTCCAAAGAAAGGAAGAGTTTTGAATTTTCATGGTACTTTTCATTTTAATGAGAAGAGTCAGAAAAGCGACCAAAGTGATTGAAAATGCCACCACTGATCAAAGACATGGATTTAAACAACATCTGCACTACATGTCATGGTAATCAGACAGAAGATGGATAGATAGATGTGCTGTCTCTGTGTTGCCATACCCATTTGGGAACTGTTTCAACTCCTTGAGGCAGGAAGAAACCACTTTCTTTTCCAGCTGAGCATCAAGTTTGATGGAGTTTAAAACAAATGATTTCACGCTCTGTTGAGGAAAAAAACAGAGCTGGTACACAGTGTAAGGAAACAGAAGTTATGTGCTGCCACCCTATGGTGAAAACACTACATTGCAACTTGGAGGATTAAAAAAGAAGATCTGTTGGCAGAGAAATCTTCACTAATTTAAATAAATAAATGTGAGATTTTATCTGTATCTGATGGGTTTGATGTGTTTAGCATGTACCCATTATGTGCATTATGTGATATTTCAATAAGTACCGTTAGGATGTCAATGGGAAATGAAGAAATGGGGAAGTTGTCCTCCTTTTTAGGAGCTTTGCCATCCTTCCACACCTCTTCATTTTCAAGTTCAATGACTCTGCCCTGTATCATTCTCAGTTCCTCCTGCAGGAAGAGCCAAGCAGAGTGGAAGTCAGCATTAAAGTGCAAGCAAAACAGCTGTTTCAGCAACTCGTGGCAACATCTCTTCTGAGAACTATATCAGAAATGAAACCATTAGTCAAACATTTGCTGGGTGTAACCACTCAAAACTGATGCTTTGAGTATTTTCTTTTCTTCTATGCAAGTACAGTGAATATCTTTGTGTTTTTCACTAGTAAAAAACAACAACTGTTAAATACAATAAGCAAGGAATATGTTTTTTCAGTAACATAAAAATCAATCAAGAAAATAACAAGCACTGGTAAAAAACCGTACACTGATAATGTGCTCAGTTATCTGTGATCTTGTTTTATTACCATGTCAATGGGTTTGACGCACTTTGAGAAAATAAATCAAAGGCTTTCGTTGTACTATTTTGTATACTCATGTTTTGGTTATGTGACTAAGTTGTGATCGAGGCAACTTGGTTAATGATTTTAAACAATCTGTTGAAGAAACTGCCTGATTCCTACCAAGGTTTTATTGTTTTATGTGTCTTTAACTGGAAGTTTAACAGTACTGTGCATCAGACTGTGAACTGAAAACTTGCAACTACATCACAGATGATTGACATCTTCACTGTGTAGATGGGTTAATTATCAGAGGATATGCTTTCTCCAATACTCCTGAAACAGAGCTGCAGACTGAGGTCTTTATTCTCTGGGAGGTTGTTACCATGAGTGTTAGTGACCTCTGTCACATTAAAAAGTCACCTGACCTGATGTTATTCTGAAGGCAAGATTGTAGCTGGTTCAACATCAGTGTGCTCAAACTGTAAATGTGTTTTATGGCATGAATGTTAAAGCAATAAAACCAAACAAACCTCTGGCCTGTAGTGACTGACATCATGTAACCAAGTTAATCACTAAACTTCTAATCTGATTGAATGTTGGAGGTTTACTGCAACTTATCCCACCATTACTGAGAGGCTATCTGGCATGTAGACAGATTGATAGTACTCTGTTACATTTCTTCAAAACAATCTCTCTTTAAATATTTAGACTTTTAATGCATATTCCCCCAAATTATTCAATTTTAGAAGAAAACAACAGCAGAAAATACCTAGCGACAGACACCTTTTGTTCCTTCACATATGCAAGCCATTTAGCAAAAACTGCATTTCTATAAATAACCACTTGATGGCCACTTAGCTCCTGTGACATCACACACTGGTTTGTGAGTGTGATGGATTTTATGTGGGGTTTTTTTCAGTGTACTATCTTGCTGAATGTATATGCTAGCACTAATTAGGTATCTATATCTACATAATTGATAATTTGGTATCTGAGTCTGTGTGTACGGGCTCACTATGCTAACCCAGCTAGCTAGCATTTGTTTTCAGCCTAACCTCTCTTTCCATGGTTTCCATTCATCCACCAATCCATCCATCTATCCACACTTCCACCCTAACCCTTCAGAAGTTCTACCCAGGTCATAAAAGCCAAGACAGCTAAAGCAAACACAAATGGTAATCCACAAACCAATGAATCAATTATACATAATTGATTCATGTCAAGTCAGCTCAGTTTAGGTCATGAAAGTCACAAAACCAGTTAGCAGATCTTTTAACGTGACATTATTCTTAAAGTGAGGCATAATAAAGACATATAGTAATGAAGTGTGTGCTTCATAATATCTCAATGGTCTTTTAATTCAACTCATTCTCATAATTACACAAAGAATAACAATATGAAAGACTAAAATTTCATCTATGGATGAAATTCCAACAAGAAACACATTTAAAAGTCTGTGTGTTGTGAGTTCAGTGTGAGCGCCTCACCTGCATTCTCCTGCAGTACTTCTCTTTCACTTGTTTCAGGAAGTTCTCCTCAAGCTGCAGATCAGTGCTTTCATCTTGGATGTCTGGCTGCAGAGACAGACTTCCCATGATCCTCTCACTGTTGGAGTGAAACAAGATGCAGTTCACAACATTTTGTGGTACTAAGATCGGCCAAAATACATTTTCCTACCTGTGATGTTGAAAATAAAACGTTTAAAAAAATCTAACATAAAATCCAATTAAATACATTCAGTAGTCCTTTGCACACTGCAATGCAATATTGAATGAGTGTATTTGCTTTATGAAAACCATGTTACATTATGGTCTGTGTGCGATATGCTTTATGAAGAGGATCCTATTTTACATAATCTGTGAAAAATGTGGTCGTGACCTGATTTTATTTTTCCCATTTTGGCCTCGAGAGTGTTGTGCTTCTTTTTTTATCAGATCAGCTGTTTATTTTTGGTCTCCCAAATGTTGTTCTGAGCACAGGTTTATTTTATGTTTCCCATGCCCTGATTCAACAAATAATGTCAGCACTGCCTACCTCACTCACGCTCGCAGTCCTGCTTTTGTGTTGGGTATTATTAAAACGGCTGTCTGCACCATGTGTGAACACATTTTTATGTGGACAGTGAAGATGTGGTTTTAGGTGCCTTCCCCCTGTAAATCTGAGATGATAAAAAAGCTGCAGGAGGACATGCAGACATACTTTTCCCTTTTATAATGTTTGCATAACACATCACGCCTTCAAAGAATCCGACTGAGGAGTTTATTGCATATCATCTGTCTCTGTTTGCTGTATGCAATCATTACAAAGGCTATCTGAATTCAATTTAAATCACAAAATACATTTTCTGTATTCTATGTATATTCCAAAAAACACCTGAATTCACTTATTCTCTTCACCATACTAACGTAATGATGGGAGATTCATAAAAAACTATAAAGAATAGCCTAAATCACAGCAGCAGAGGCAGAGTTACTGAAGTATGGAGACTTGTAGAGCTGAGCTTTTCTGACCTTCACTGCCCAACAAACACCCACAGCTTTCAGATGCAACACCACAAGTTTTTCACAGTTTTCTAGGTTTCAAACCTGAGGAAACACAATGCTGGTGATTTTTTTTTTACTGGCTGCAATCATCAAATAAAAAAGCATTTTAATATGTAACATATTTTTAAAAAAAGCTCTTTTCATTTGTGGTAGGATGGGTTGTGCACTTACTGGATATGTCACGGTCCTGGGTCGATGCCCCAGTGTTTTGTGTATTTTGAATTGTCATGTCATGCCATGAACTCCCAGTTTAGGTCAGTCGTCCTAGTTTGAGTTTTAATTTTATTTGTAGTGCTCGTGTATTGTGTTTTTCAGTTTGTTTTGCAAATAAAAACTGCTGCCTTTAAGTTAAAAATACCACCTGAGAGTCCTGCGTTTGGGTCCAATCACTGCCTGCCACACAGAGAACCATGACAGGAAATGTGCCCATCATCTGACCACTTTTAATGCTTGTCCTTTTTCGACAACAGATCTAGAGCTTTATTGAAACAATGACTTTAAGGTTTTTTTTTAAATTTAATAATAAAAAGAAAACATAGTTTTAAATAAATCTATATAGCATTATTATCACTTTGGCCTATCAATTGGCCTTAAAGGAGAGGTCAGAGGTCAAATGTGACATGATATTTAAAATCTTTATACATTATTTTCAATATGTTGACAATACATATACATGTGAGATATACATGAGAAATTTTAAGGCTCTTTGTCAATTTTCCACCAATAAATCATTAACTTGACTTTGAAAGTGGATGTATGCCAAATTTTAATGGATCGCTAACATGATCACAGTAAGTAAGTAAGTACAGTAAGAATGACACACAAATGCTACCAAAATAAAATCTTCTTGGCAGAGTACGGTCTGTCAACAGTGCAATGTGTGACTGGCTAAAATGATGCATAACGATTGTTTATAGGGTACTCAATTTTGTAGCTGCTTTCAACAAACTATGTTTGCAAGGCTAATGACAAATGTCATGTTGGACAAAGACGACTGAACGCTTTTGAAGCTGTACAGCATCAGAGTTAGAAATTACATTACAAAACTACATTACAATAAGTAACTGCATGCCAGTTTTTGTGATCACACCACAATAAATAGAAAATACTGTTTAACATCATTCTAAAAAGTGAAATATAATGCACAAGAGTTCATTTCAATTTTGTCTCCATCTATTTATGTACTGTTTTGGCTGAATAGGAAATTCCTTTGAGAGGTGTCCTTGAGGAAAAACAACAGCCCTATTTGAACAATCTACCCACTCACCTCTTGTACTTGTTGATGATCCAGTCCAGCAGACCATAGAAATCCTTCAGCTCCGTCACCTGCTGCTCCAGCTTCTTCAGGTGCTGTGCAACGACTCTGTTATAACCTCTCACATAAGTGCTGAAGACTTTAAAACTGGGTGGGTAGGACCACCGCAGTTCCTGCTTCACATTCTCTAAGTCCTCCACAATGACTTTACCCAACAGACCCAAGTGAACAGCTAACCAGGCGGAGTTCTGCTCTACTCTGTCCAAGTGAACACTCTGCACCTTCACCTGCACACCCGCACTAACCGATTCCCTCCAAGCGTCCATCCAGCTGTCTTTCAGGCCTCCTGGTTCTCTTAATCTCTTCTCTTCCTCCTGGATGACGCGGGCCATTTGGAGCAGCAGCTTCTTGTTTTTGTCGGAGAGAGGGTCGCACACTATGTCGCTGACCTTTTTCCTCATTGTTCCATAGAGAAGGTTGAGGTCTTTTTCCCTTGTGGCCAGCTCCATAGCTGAGCCATCGGAGCACGACTCTGGCTGCTGGTGAAACTCCTGCCGCAGGGCGAGCAGGTTCAGGTGAGCCTCCTCCAGCTCCCCCGTCTCTATCAGTTTGTTGATCTCCATCACTGTGAGCAAGCAGAAGTAATCGTATCACCAAGGGCTTAACAGAGCTCCTGTAATCAGTTATGTCTCATTATGAAACCACAATGGTAGAAATCAGAGTGTAGTGCTGCTCCAGTCAACATAAACGCAGCAAAAAAAGCCAGACTTCAGTAGACTTATTGCAGCTCATTCAGAAACAGTAAATCCAGAACAATTCATCACATCAGGTGTCACATCGTTACACTGGCTTGATGCTGCTTGATGTCAAAGAATTTAATTTTAGATTTACGGTATAATCCTTGTAAAATAGGATTACTGCTCATTTTTACTGGATATCATAGTTAAACAGCAAAAGTTAATAAAGTAAAAGTTCAGAAACATCAAAGATCTTTAATTTTACCCTGTAATGAAACCTACCTGCAGCTTTTGTGGAGATGGTGAGTTGGAATTGGTCTCCTGCTATAGGCTAGCAAAGAAGGCTGTTGCAAATTGCAATTTCAGCTGCTGGTACAGTATCCTGGCACACTTGCATACCAATGAAATTAAATAATGTTGAAATATCTGAATTAATTTTAAATGTCTAAAGTCTTTTTTCTTAAAGTGGAGGCAATGTGTTTTAGAATAAGCAATCATTTTTATTTTAAATTTAGATAATTAATATAAGTGTTTTGTTTATATACTGAAGTAATTTTTAGGTAGTAGTCAGTTATGCTATCTGTAGTAAGCTATGTTTACTAACTAAATATGCCATTACCATAGCTATGCTGTGCTTTGGAGGTAATCCTTGATTCTACACGTTTGATGTGAAAAATTATGACTTTGAAGGTTCTTCGTGAGATTAATGGGTTTTAAGGTTACTGAGAAATTATAAAGAAATGTCTGTGAAGGTTCTCAGTCATCCAGGTCATTGTAGTCTAAGGAGCTTGGAAAGAAAAGCGTCGGGACTTTTTTAAGTTGCTTGAAGACGTTCCACCTCTCATCTGATAAGCTTCTTCAGTTTAAGGGTCAAATGGTGGAGAGTCCCAGATTTAAGCCCTATGGGAGTGTCCCCAAAGAGGGACATGGACCCCTATTGATCCTCTACTTTCACACCTTGGCTTGTGTGATTAAGTAGAGGATCAATAGGGGGTCCATGTCCCTTTCGCTTCATTTTGCCACTCTCTTTTATATTTCTCTTTTTTTCTTTGTCTCTTGTGCCCCTTGCTTCATTTTTCTCTCTTTCCGTTACTTCTTTTCTCTTTGTTTCTTTAAATTACGTCTCTATCTCTCTGTTACCCTATCACCTTGCCTTTTGTGGATGTGCTTAAGGCTCTTCGCCCTTATGTTGCTTTAATTTGTGTTATTTCGCTGCTCTGTTTTGATTTTTATATGACTCTGCTCTTGTTGTAGAAGCCTGATAGACTTTGTTTCAACACATTCTGCTTTCTCCAGACAATCTTTTGTGAGTGATTTTATTTTTTAATTGGATCTAAAAAGCTGAATCTTCAAGTGACACGCAGGACAAGGTTCATCATTTTGGTTTCTGGCAGCAGACACATCTCTGTATTTGTCCTGCTAGACCTCAGTGAAGGGTTCAATACTCTCGACCATAACATTTTACTACAGAATGCCATAGGTATTAAAGATACTGCACTGCAGTCGACTGAATCATGTCTAATAGACTCCAGTTTGTTTATGCAGTCTTCTTCACAAAGGCTAATTATGGAGTTCCACAGGGTTCTGTGCTGGGACTCAATCTGTTATACATCATTCCCAGGCAGTATTGTTATAATATCATTTTCACTCCTATGCAGATGATACCTAACTGTATCTATCCATGAAATCAGATAACACATACAAGATAGTTAAACTGCAGGAGGTTATTAAAGTCATAAAGGCAGGTAAAAGAGACCATCCTGGTTTTCAGGGAAGCAAGGAAGTTGATGTTGCTGGTGTTACAGCATTATAATAGTTAACGAGCTTGTCAATCATTTTCATAGAGTCCCTAAATAAGAAAGAGATTATAATTCTCTTAAATCCATCAACTTATTCTTAAGAGTAGAAGATGCCACCATCACTGTTTTTTAACAGCTAAACCAGTGTCCCATTTATGAGACTGGATTTGAAACTGTGTCTACAGATAAACTGACCCTCTGTTATTTACATGACAAAGGAAGCTCTTATCATTGGCTCTGTCTGTTGCGAAAACAAACAGTAAAGAGACAGATCCAGACTACAGCGTGGCATGTATACACAGAAAACATGTTAGGGGACATTCGAGACACGGTGCTATTCTGCCTTTTCACTTGTAGGTGGAAAAATTGTTACAGTCAAAAATGTGCAATATGAAGTCACAGTCAATTTAAACCAACGTGAACATGTAGTGGAGACTGTACCTGACAGTGGTGTGAGGGGGATACTTGGCAGTACGTAGCAATCTTCGATCTCTTCTCTAAGAACCTCCTCCTCCTCTTTCTCCTCCATGTCTTCCTCCACTGAGGCCTCAGAGATGGACTTAGTGGAGACTTTATCAGTATCCTTCTTAGTAACCATTTTCAGACTCCGACGAATGGATGCTCCTCTTTTCATAAAAGAATTACTGAATTTGGAAGTACCAGGATCTAAAAAAGAAAAGTTTGATGATTTCAGGGTGTTTTGTTATCCTCCCTTTTCTACAGGCATAGTTTTAAACTCAGCAGCAAAAAGCCGTAAGTTTATATGCTCCACTATAATGGCAATTTGTAAATGTGCAGATTTTAGGCACTTTGATTTGCTCTTTCACATAGACATATATTATTACCTTTGTACGGACTATAAGACTCATTTTTGGGAAACAGAGCAGTGTGTTTACACCTTACAGTAAAGACTCATATTTACATGTCTAAAGTATAAGGCGCTTACCAGTTCAACTTAGAAGGGTCTGGGTGAAAACCTAGGGGAACTTTGAGCAACAGATAAATTCTAAAGATAACTATTGCTTCACTCACCTCACATGACATCAAGTTGCTGTTTTCCATTGAGGAAAACTTGTATATCTGGTATTCTACTTGGCATAGCTGTCCTTCAATCAAGTATTCTTTGTTTGTACTTTTCTGTTTTATTCCTTGTTCTTTGTATTAGTATTTTTGCACCAACATATATGTTAATGTTACACTTGTAAAAAGAAATAGCAGCTTTACCTGAATACATTACTTCCAACTATAGAACGCTGATCTTTCTAGAGTAGATTATTAGTAGTAAATTTGTAAATACTAAAAAAATATAGGTAGAAGTTTAATATTTTAATATTGCCAGAATGTAGCAACATTGATCTAGTATTAAAGTTAACATTTTACCTGTCTTTGATGGTGTCAGTGGTTTGGATATGCGAAAAGAAGCATCTGCCTCATCATCTTCTTTTTTCTGGTTGTTCTTCAGAGGGGTGGCCGGAGAGCCGGCGCTCAGACCTGACAGAGAGGCAAGAAGAGCACATCAGTAGCAGCAGAAGTTTCTCATAAACTGACTCTGGAGTCCTTAGTTTAATAAAACAAAGAAATTTCTCTTTGTGGTGTCACAGGGATATAAACTAAAGGTTATATCCATTTATGTGGGTGTTTGTATGTGCATGGCTTTGGCAATGCTATTATGCAATCTGAAGAATGCAAAAAACTGTAAGCTGTGTTAGAAATAAAAGTTCAGAGTGCTAGTGCCTAAAAAGCTGCCTTCTAATGAGTTTCATCATTAGGAGACAGCCTGACCTGATTTCTGATGAGATAATGATTTACAAATAATCACATAACTTGTGCCAAATGTTTTGGGATGGTTGTTCTGTTGCATGACCCGACTTCAGCCAAGTTTTAACTGTCGGGCAGATGGGCTCAGATTACACAGAAGTTCAATGACTGCAAGGTGCCCGGATCATGTGGCTGCAAAACAAGCCCAAATCATAACCCCTCATTCACAAGTGAGAGTTGGTATGAGGTGATTGCACTGACTTGCTGTGTGTGGTTTTTTCCAAATGTGGTCTTGTGCATTGTGACAAAACATCTTTTTTGCAGTTTCTCTGAGAATTGCACGGTCAGACCTTGGGGTGAATTTGCACACACACCTGGACGCTCCAGGACTACACGCCCCCCTGCGAAAACTCTCTTATCTACACAAATAATCTCTTTGAATGTTTAATCAGTTAATTAATGTTAATTCTTCTCCTTCTAAAATGAAGCTTGGACAAACTGCACATCAGCAGCAGCTTTAAAACAAGCTTTTAGTTCACTTTAAAAATAGATGAAAAGGAGGCTTGATGCTCCTCTGAACTCCTGACCTTTGCTAACAGTGAAACATGACAACATGGATCTAAATGAGGCCCGATTCTGCCTCGTCAACAGAAAATTTCTAAGAGGGTGCCATGAAAAGAGAGGCAACTCCTTTCCTGTGAAGCAATGAATTGCTTTTGTCAAATTCCCCAAATTATCTACATTCAAACAGCTTTCCTACTAATTAGTTGATTTGATGGCCAGGACAGGACTTTATTTCTAAAGTCTCACATGTACAAACGGTCAGAAATCACCACAGTGAAGTAAAATTAGACGTTTATTCACAGGGAAAATCACAAGCAAATTCCACGTGTTGCAGGATGAAATTATTATTAAAATGTCAGACCTGAGGGGAAGGATAACTGTAACCATGGCTCAAATTGAGGTAACTTGGAGCTGTGGACAGACCTGTACAGACCTGTAGAGTGGTTTCTTCCACCCTCTTGCACAGACTGAAAAGTTCAGCAGTAACAAATGGAAGTGGGCAATAGCTAAATATGTTTTATCCACAAATCCAGAAAATAACTGAAAACGTGGGATTTTGCTCATTTTATTAAGAATTTATATTTGTATTATTATTATTGTCAGGAAAGGGAGCAGTGTGTTGACATCTTACAGCAAAGCCTCATGTTTCTAAAGTGTGACCTGTTTAAAGTGTCCTCAGGCTAAAGTCAGGAGAACTTTGAGCAAAGCATGAACTCCAAAGGTAATTATTGCCTCACTCACAACACATGACATCAGCATGCTGTTTTCCATTTCTGAAAGCTGGTGTTGTTTGTATTCTACTGAGCATAGCTGCGCTTTAATCAATTATTCTTTGATTGTACTCTTCTGGAGGTACACTATAGTGTAGTATATTCATCGTTGAATCATGATGTTTTTGGTTTATATGCTAAATGACATTTCATACACATCTAATCAGATAAAAGTAATTTATCTACCTGATACTGAGCCAGACTTTCTTAAAGTGCATCCAGGAAGTATTCACAGTGCTTCACTTGTTCCACATCTTGCCATGTTACAGCCTGATTACAATGGACTCATTCATTTTTCAACTCAAAATTCTACACACAATGCCGCCAATGCAGTAAATGAACATCTAGAAAGAAAACACTATCAGTCATGTACTATGTATGTTGACAAAGAACAGAAAAAAGGCCACCAACATCCAGAGAAGAGCTCTGAATATCAAGAAACCTGGAGAACTCTTCCTGAAGGCTACTTAAAGAAATTACAAAACAAACTTTGGCTAAGAGTTCAGGCCAAGCTGGAGAGTAAAAGGTGGCCATGCCATAACAAATACTGATTTTCATGCTCATTAGAATTGATATAAAATATAAATACAAATACTAGCCTCACATACCACATTTTCATATTTTTTGCACAAATTCCAATAAATCTCTGGAGCAATTTTCCACTTTCCTTGGAAAATATAGACTTTTGCACAGTAATGCATGGTCCTGCAGTCCTTCTTTGAGCAAGGAAACATTTTGTTTGACATTTGCTAAGATACTTTGATCAAACGGATATATTTGCGTTTTGGCCCTTTCTGCCCTTTTCCCAGACAACTGCTCCTTCCACCTTTGCATACTCTCTTTAAAATAGCACCCACATCTGAGGGGAATGACTTCACACGATCTTTCTCCTGGGCGCTCATGGGAAAAAATGTAAACAAGCATTAATTAATAAGAGCTAGGACACAACATTATTTATGTTTTGTGAGAGGACCTTTTTAAGAGAGATAGCGAGGTGTAAATTATCTGTAAGATCCTCTTGGCTCTTCTTTTGACCTTGAGATTCCACCTGTCTGCAAAACCTGCTTCACAGCAGATTTTATTACAGCCATGAGGGTACTCACTGGGTGACGGAGGTGGTGGTGAAGCCGCAGAATCTGACTCATTTGTAGGTGTATCTGATTTGGACGTGACCTTTGATCCCTTGACAGATGACAGAGGACTCTTCTGTGTTGCATGCTGGATGCTCTTTCTAAACGATCGCAGCCTGCCCAACTTTGTGCCGCCATCGGTCGACAACTTCTCATCGCTCTTGATGGACCCGTTGCTCTTGAAGGACGCTCTGTCCTCGCTGGGGTTCTCGGTAGACTTTTCCATCATTTGCGACATCTCATTTCA
Source organism: Copadichromis virginalis (assembly GCF_057382275.1). Taxonomy (NCBI): domain Eukaryota; kingdom Metazoa; phylum Chordata; class Actinopteri; order Cichliformes; family Cichlidae; genus Copadichromis; species Copadichromis virginalis. The sequence goes on from NC_140636.1 coordinate 10,650,276, forward strand.
TTTACTACCCAACTGCGAGTGAAAATGTAAAAGAAAAGTTGTAAGGACAAAATGTCTCTCTGTGCCGTGCCTTTGCTCTACAAGTGAGCATGTGTGTGAGTGTTTAATCATTGTGACTGCTGAGAAAATAAATGGGTGGAGGAATTTTGTTGACTAATAACACATGAGCCAGCAGTTTTCATAAGCACCCAAAAGACACTGCAGATTAAAATTAAAACTGCTGTATCTGCAGGTACAGGCTGAACTAAAGAAATTCCCCTGTCTCTCTCTGGCTGTTTTTAAAAAAACAACAACAACAACAAAAAACTAAAACCAAGGAGAGGAGTTCAATATTAAAGAAGTCAGTCAATGAACAAAAAATGGTCAGTGACTGTTTTGACAGATGCTACATGTTTGATGTAGCTCTGGACCAATGTACAAAAAATGACATCCAAAAATGTCATTTGGATATTTGCAGAGTCATGAGATAAAGAAAAAAAAACTAAAAACAATCACTTTTTATTCAAGACATTATAATAATAATAATTCTAACTATGTGTTACATGATCATGACTTGACATGTCTTCATAATTTACTAGAAATGACTGCAGCGACTAAAATTCTATAACTTCTGATGTGGATTAAGAAGCAGAGGTCAAACCTCCAACAACTCTTTTACTATATGTGCATATAGATGCCAAAAATATGCTACTTGCTGAATGCATTCACAGTATATATATATAGTGATTTTATTTTATTACATTATATTATTTTATATAATAAAGGTTTGCTACTAACAATGACCGAATGAGGGGGAAAGAAAAGTCAACTTACCTCTGGCCGATTCCTCGGTTAATAAAACTTCCGCTGTTTTTGTGCTTCACTCTTTATAGCTTATTCGGTGCTTTCGCTTTCTTAAATTTGCATTGCTGGCATGAAGGCAGACAGGAAATCTTTACCGTCAGCTGTGTCTCTGTAGGAGAAAGTTTTTTAAAAAGCCGGCGGTAAAAGCAGAAGGTGAAGCAGGCGAACTAGCTTCTCTGGGCACAAGGACAAGCCAGAGATCACCTTCCAGTGAGCAGGTTTACGGACTGAAAAAACACACACACAGAGACCTCTTGTTAATGATTAAACGGACATTTAGTCAGCGGGAGTGTCGGTCGCAGCACAAGCTGAAACCACTGACCGACATTTTTTTTTTTACTTTTCCCAACACCCTGATCAGTTTACAGGAAGATTTCCCCCGAACACACACAAAAATCCTACAGCCGCGTTGCCCCCATCAGCTCATGTTTCAAGGTTAAGAGTTTAAACCTTGCAGTGGTGCAACAAGCGCTCATTCTGTACGTAAGAGCGCAGCAACGAAAAAGACTCAGAATTTAAATTGTAGGGGATAGTTGTAACGTGGGTCAGTTGTAACACTTCCAATTTCTCCAATCAGGGCTAAGTTTCAAATGATGTGACTCATCCTGTGCATGCCCAACTCAGTTCTATCACATGTGAAAAATCAGCACATTTTGTCAAACACAGACAATTTAACACGAAAAAAAGTAATTTGTGTGCCAAAAAGTAAGTTTTTCTACTTTATTTCAATTTCTAATAGCATTATCTGCTTTGCAGTTAAACTCATCAAACTTAAATTATGTTATTTGTATGTCTATGGGGATATATTCTGTGTAGGTCTTTAGAGCTAGTGTTTTAGCCGTTGGCTGTAATGTTAGCTAGTTCATGGCTATAGGAGTCTGGGTCAGTTGTAACAATAATGCAGATGTTACAACTTACCACACTATTACTTTAACTTATATTAAACAAGTTGGGGCAACGACATCAGCAGAGAGAGGTTCACTGGTCGCTTTTGTATATGTGGTTAATGCCATTGGCAACACAATTACTTCACTGTTTGTGTTCCCACACATACATTATGCAGACCACTGTGTCAGAGATGGACCAGTAGGAAGTACTGGTAGTGGAAATAAATCAGGATGGGTGCAAGAAACAGATTTCCTCATCTTTCTGAAGCACTTTGCAAACCACACCAAGGTAAGCCATGATAAAAAGTAAAATGGAATTGCGATGCTGGTGAACAACTACATTTTTTCAGCTTCATTGTTATGTTTAACATTGGTGCAAGAGTTGTAGGTTATAATGCTCACTGAGCCAATGAGGCCAAACTCAAGGAAGACCAACCAAAATTAATGAAATATTCAGTTGCAGTAAATTCCATAATTTGTCTTTTTTGGGGGGTTGGAATATGTTCAAAACCTTGATTTTTGCATTCTGTCACACACACACACACAGCTACATAAATGGATGTAAGTGCATTCATGTGTTGAATAAAAAAGATTACATGTTAATGTTTTCTTAGTACCCTTATTTCATTGTGTTACATTTCACCCCAGGATATGTTACAACTAACTCAGACTATGGGGTTAATTGTAACATTTCACTCTTTGTGTTTGAGACCATACCATGCAATGGGTAATTGTGCTGCAGAGAAAATAGCTGCACTGTTTAATAGCCGACACATGTAAATACTTTGCATTACATTTTGAATCCACTACCTTAAACGAGCTCCAATTTACAGACAGAAATGTCAAAAATGTTACAACTATCCCCGGTCTCCCCTACTGGGACCACTTATCCACGGAGCTTTACTTACTCAGGACCCAAACTGACGCGTCATTAAATATTTCTCTTGCATAGCCTTTGGCTATGTTCAGGGGCGAATCTAGATACGAAGCTTTAGAGGGCCTCAGCCCCCAGCCACAATGCCAGGGTTAGTGCTCTAAAATTAATATTAATGGAATATATACTTCTTTCAAATGTAGTCAGCTCTTTCCACATTTGCAATTTCAGTAGAATGTCAACTTCAAAAACAGCTTAAATAGCTGATGACATATTGCAGTGTCTAAAAATAATTCATAATAAATAATCACAGATTTAAATATAATAAACAGCTTTAAGGTGGAAACTTTAGTCTCAATCATTTTGACCAGAGTTTTCCAAAGTAAAGAACAACTTGTGAGGAGAGCACAATCCTTTTAACTTACTGTCACCTGGAACTGGAGCTGTGCTGTTAATAAACACTGAAACCCAATTTAAACAGAATAGGAATAGAAATCTTTAACAAACTGAATCAATAAAGTAGCTCTTTTTCTGGCAACTGGCGATATGCCAGCCAACTATTACTATAGTTACTTTTAGGGGTGCTGTGATTAAATTTAAGGATGTTTTTTTTTAATGGGACCACTAAAAAGGGTCTGAGCTCACCTATGGCTGTGTTGCATTGGCTGCTTAAGAATGATATACAACAAGAGGTATCATAACAGATAGAAAAACTCCTGCAACAGATGAGTTGTACTTTTTCCCTCTGTATTACCTTCTTAAAGATGTAAAGAAGGAAAAGTGCCTGTACAATATTTAACATTAGGAGAAGTTAGAGAAAATATCTGACTCAGGCTGGTTACCACTTATATACTGGGGAGGCAGGTAAATGTAAACAAGTTGTAATAAAACCAAATCCGACATGATATCAGGACATTTATGTCCACTAGAGGGGGCTGTGTGCTGTATTTGTTTCAGCCCAAACTGCTGTTTTTATGCACATCATTACAGATATTCGCTTCAGGAAAAGAAGACATTTGAAATCAAAATAAGTGACTAAGTGTGAGTGGAGTAGGGTTGAAAAAACATTGAATCAATTGCTTAGTGGATATAGTGGCCTTTTATTGGTATTACCATATATGTATTTCAGTAAAGCAATGTTTAAATCTTCTTAGCTACAATCACAAAAACTGAAAAAAACAAAAAACAAAACAGCTTAAGCCACTTATACTAAATACAAAATAAATAAATAATAACAATAATACACATTAAAATATTTTTACCTGAGAAATTAATTGACTTTGACGGCTATATGTCTGGTTTCCTTGAGATTGACATGTCACTGAAATATGTGAAATATGTCATTTTTCTTTTTCTGATGTCAAACAATAGTGTGTAAAACATCACAGCACAAAGGAAATATTTTTAAACAGTGTGTTTTGTTACTTTACTGTCAACACAATATTACCATTTATCGTCTGGTACATATACAAGAATAAAGAATTATTCAGTACTAACTTGCACAAACCAAGAAACATAAGTTGCAGAAATTCTGACTTCTTTCAGTGGTTGTGTATTTATTATTTTTTTAAAAAAGCATTACCTTATGTTGTAGTATTTTATTCTATTCTATTCTGTTCTATTCTTACAAAACTACTGGATAATATCAAAATGAAAACTTCACTATTTACCCAAAGGTTACATGTGAAACAATGTTCCAGCGCTTCAGAGTATTATTTATCCATTTTGTTACAACACATGGTTTCTGTGATTTCAGCAGTATCTAACACAGTAATAGGAAAATAGGAAACACTGAGCTGGCCCTGCACTTCCAGTAGATTTATTATTATCCAGGGTCATAAATGTCGCTGTAAAGTACATGTGTCTGAGTCCACCATGGCATAAAAACAACAGTACTTGTTGTTGTATTATGATGAACGAATGTTTTAAATTTAAGCTAACTCAGTTTGTGTTTAGTCAATTAATTTGTATTTTTTATCCAAAGAAAGAACTTGCAAATATCGCTAAATGTTGCATAAGACTGTAAATGTCTTCTTTCATGCTTAAATGCAAATTAAAGTGTAACACCATGCTTATGCTCTGTTTGACTCTTTGTAAAATTACAAAATGATTTGATTGAAAATAAATTACATATGAAGATGGTTAAGTTCAATCAAATTTACACTGTTTGTTTAAATGCAGGCTACCTGTACTATACAGTTGATTATAAAGTATTTTCATGATTAGGTGAGGTCAGTTCCATGATTTTTCCATGACAGTTTAAGCAGACAAAAGATCTGGAGTTTATATTATTTCACTGGAATGTAGTCATGAGGTCTAAAGAGATGTTAATGCCAGTGAAAGAGGGTGTGATTAGACCCAAAAATCAAAATAAACCCATCTGAGACAGGAAAAACTTGACTAGAAACGGCCGAATCAACAATCTGATTTATTCATAAGAAGAATGAATGCTCCAACCAGCTCAGCAACACTGAAAGGTCCAAAAGACCAAAGAAGAACACTAAAGTGGATGATAACAGTAAATATACCCTGTAAATATACAGGGTTTAAAACAAGGTGCAAACATGAGGTTAAACTGAAGAACAAGAAGGTCAGATTAGATTTGCCAGAAAACATCTAAAAGACCTCGCACAGGTTTTGAAAAGCCATCTTTGAAAAGTTGAAACCAAGATTAACTTGTAACTTAAGAAACATGGGAAGAGAAAGTCAAGAGAAGAAGAGAAACAGCTTGTGATCCATTTCACTACCACATTATCTGTGAAACATGGTGGAGACAATGGGCCTCATGTACTAATACATAAACAAGTCCACACGAAAAATTACTGTTAGATTTGTGAAACGTTGCGTGCCAGACTATTCTGATGTCACCAATGTGCATATGCTAGTAAATCAAAAGCATTTGGAACCAACATGCACATTTCCTCACCCCCATTTCTCTATGTACAAAACTATGTTTACCTCCAAGTGAAGCAGAGCACATGGTGACGATGTTTTAAGAGAGAAGCCTGCAGCTCTAAGACAAGAATTTAGGAGAAAGTTTGACTGTAGAAAATGGAATAAGTGTCTGAGGTCCAAGGAGGAAGTGTTTCCACATAAGTGATGGTCATCCAAAAATGAAAAATGACTAAATGAAAAAAAAAAAACTTAGGCTGATACTTGCTGTGTCAAACACTAACAGACAACAAGAAAAATGACATGGAGAATTGTCCATGGCATTCACTTGAACATCTTTACAGACAGACTGAAAACACTAGAATTCACGCCATCTAATCTATCACACAATATAATTCAATTCAATTCAATTGTATTTATATAGCGCCAAATCACAACAAAAGTCGCCTCAAGGCGCTTCATAGATAATACACTCTGCTACCCAACTCTCAGTCAGTGATATTCTGAAAAGCAAATGAACAGCTCATCACTTCAACTTTGGAGAAAAACTAAATATTTTTACCCTGCGCAGAAATCAAATGCAAAATTACCGTCACATTTGTGAAACGTGCATGCCAGCCTTTTTTGTTGTCACCACGGTGCATATATTAGTCAATCAAAAGCATTCGGAACTAACATTCATATTTCCTCTGCCCCATTTATCTCTGTATGAAACTATGTTTACCTCCAAGTGAAGCAGACCACATGGTGACGATGTTTTAAGAGAGAGTCACAATACAACACAAAATGCAAAAATGCAGAGAGGAAAGACTGTCTTCTGCAATCTGGTCACATGAGGACACACACAGTGGGATGTTTGTTATTAGCATAGTACATGTAACATTACAATCAGGCTTGTCCATGACAGCCACTTTGTACATCTTTACAGACAGACTGAAAGCACTAGAATTCAACTCATCTTATCCACAGCATGATCAGATACATAAAGGATATGAACGGCTCATCACTTCAACTTTGGAGAAAAACGTCTGGGTTTCAGCATTAGTATGGCTTTCTTTCAGTATGTCCAGCACTGTGGTTTTGATAGTTTTCTTGTCGGCTTTGGAGAGGTTTGCTTTGAGTTTGAGCAGAGCCGAGACATGTTTTTCACTGTTGGGGACACAAAGAAGAAAGGGTTAAAAAAAGTGTATCATGTATTTCATGATTATGTTTATGATGCTTGCCTGGGGACTCTGTTGTCCTACTGGGAGACTTCAATGCTCATGTGGGCAATGAAAATGAGACCTGGAGGGGCGTGATTGGGAGGAATGGTGGTACCTTTGGATTGGCATACTGGGATGGTGGTTCCCATCTTTAAGAAAGGGGACCGGAGGGTGTGTTCCAACTACAGGGGGATCACACTCCTCAGCCTCCCTGGATGGTAGGGTGCTGGAAAGGAGAGTCCGTCCATTCGTCAAACATCAGATACAGGAGGAACAATGCGGTTTCCGTCCTGATCGTGGAATACAGGACCAGCTCTTTATCCTCTTAATGATACTTAAGGGTGAATGGGAGTTTGCACAACCAGTCTACATGTATTTTGTGGACTTGGAGAAAGCATTCGACCGTGTCCCTCAGAGTGTCCTGTGGGAGGTACTCCAGGAGTATAGGGTGTTTGGCCCATTGCTACGGGCCATTCGATCCTTATACAACCGTGGCAAGAGCTTGGTCCGCAATGCCGGCAATAAATCGGACTAGTTGTCGGTGGGTGATGGGCTCTGCCAGGGCTGCCCTTTGTCAATGATTCTGTTCATAATTTTTATGGACAGAATTTCTAAGCATAGCCAAGTGGCGGAAGGATTTCACCTGGGTTGTCTCAAAATCTCATCTCTGCTTTTCGCAGATGATGTGGTTCTGTTGGCTTTATCAGGTAATGCCCTCTCACTGGAACAGTTCGCAGCCGAGTGCAAAGCAGTGGGAATGAGAATCAGCACTTCCAAATCTGAGGTCAGCCGGAAAAGGGGGGAGTGTCCACTCCACGTCCGGTACAAGTTCCTGCCCCAAGTAGAAGAGTTTAAGTATCTCGAGGTCTTGAGATACTGGGAATGGAGAAGGGAGTGGGAGATCAACAGATGGATTAGTTCTGCGGCTGCATTGATGCAGACACTGCACTGGTCTGTCGCGGTGCAGAGAGCTGAGTGTAAAAGGGAAGCTCTCAATTTAACGGTTGATCTACAACCCCACCTTCACCTATGGTCCCGAGTTGTGGGTAGTGACTGAAAGAACGAGACCACGGATACAAGTGGAGGACATGAACTTCCTCCGAAGGGTGGCTGGCCTCTCCCTTACAGATAGGGTGAGAGGTTCGGCCGCTGCTCCTCCATATTGAAAGGAGCCAGTTGAGGCGGTTCTGGGCATCTCCTGGGTGAGGTGTTCCAAACACGTCTTTTTCTGTGTGTAACCAGTTTCCTGCCTCTGACACACATTCTTCCTAATAGCTGTCAGTAACACATCACCACACCTATTTAAACTTCTGAAAAAAGTGAAGGTGGAAAATGTGTCAGTTTCTGTTTTAAATACAACAGTAATTGGAACTCGTATTGGTGACACTGATATGTGCCTAGATGTACATGAATTCCAGGTTTCCACTAGTTTTATCAAATAACTCCCCATGAAATCATACACTTCTGTGGTGCTGATGCTTTCAGACACACAGACAGTCTATATGTGAGTGCTATCAACAGCAGTGTTTATGTCCCCTGATTCCCTTTTTCCTTTTCCTTTAAGGTTAGAAATAAGAGGTCTATACAGTTGGGTTTCCGGTGCCACATTTGGAAGAAAATCTTTCTTTTCACTCTAATTAACAGCATTGACTTCATCTGCACACAATGCTCTCTCACGCCAGCATATTTTAATTTCAATGAATGCTAAGAAGAAACATCTGAAACCAACTGAGATGTTTGGCTCAGTCTACTTGCTGTTCCTCCTCACCTATCGATAAAAAGTGCAGTTGTTTTTGTATAAAGTAAATAATGTCTGAGTCAATTCAAAAGTTACCTGAGGTCGGGATAAGCAGATCCCAGTGAAACGATTTGCATCTGTATGGCAGGAATATCTTGGAGTTTTAGCACTTCTGCAATCTTGGTCAGGATTTCCTTTAACCAGTCTTGTTTGGATCCCTGTGAAGACAAATCAGTGACGTCAGTTTAGTCTGCAAGTTTCCCCAAACTGTAATCAACATAACTGGAGTTATTACACTGGGGTTTCCCAAGATCGATGATGTATTTGATACGTTCTTTCAGTTTCATGAATAATGTCTTTATTTATGCACCATGTAGTCATCAACCAATGGTCAGATCTTTGAAACATTTGTAACTACAGTCCAGTTGTCCTTAAATGGTTTTTTTCCCTTCATTTCTACCATGTTTTAGTCCATGTAAAATGTTTGTATAAAATATTAATTTATTAGCTACAGATAAAAATCTGTAATTTAAAAATCTTTATGACAAGGGCACTCATCATCTAACTTATATATTGACTGTTGGTCCGTCATTTTCTATGAGTCAATACCTTTGTTCTTAACCCTCTCAGGCTCAAATTAAACTTTTTGTTGCTAATGCACAACCAAGTCCTGCAGTGGTACTTCTGAGTAAAAAAAACTCATAAAATATGTATGTGGGGTTAATCAGGTTGTTAGTTTTTAACTGTTGCAAATCAGCAACGCCTGCCTCGAGAGGGTTAAGGAATGAGTCAGGTTTTCCATTCCATTTCTTCTATATCCTTGGAGGCTGACATTTTAGCCAACTCCTCTGACTTCCTTTTTTAACTTTATAGAACTTTTAGTCAAAACTTCCAAACCAAATGAATGTGAAATGCAGCTGATTCTTATTCTTATGTTTTCCAGAGCTCAGCAGAAATCTGATCACTTTTGGGTTTTATTCATGTCTCAGCTAAAGTGTGCAGTGAAGGTGAGTCTCACCATTCTGGCAAACAGCTCGTGCAGTTTCTCTGCATTTTCTTGCACAGTCTCGTAAGCCTTCTGCTGCTGATTGCTGTCCTTCAGTTTGACCTCTCCTTTCAGGAGCCTCTGGACATATTCCACTGTCACTTCCTGGTGAAGCTGACCAATCAGCTCCTGAATTTAGCCCAAGTATATAAGTAGTCAGAGCACATCATAATCCTTTTACTTAAACATTAGCAATGAAGGCAATAATGGCCATTCAATCCAAAACAAAGTTTCCTCCTTTTACCTGGTAAGAGGACTGACTGGAACCCTGAAGTTCTTGAAGCTCGTCTTCAGTGCTGTTCAGCAGCTTCTCAAACGTGTTCTTCTTCAGCCAGTCACTGGTTCCCACCTTCTGGTAGTGTGGCTGTGTGAGGAACAAATAACACATTGTTTTAAAATCTTTGATTAAAACATGTTAGGATTTAATCCTGAGGATTATTGATATCTGCAGTTGTAAAGAACTTACTTTGAGGATCTTGCGCACAGGAGTTAATAAATAAGTGTGGGCAGACTGTTTCATCTCAGTCAGGACCTGCAAACAGTTTTCCCGCACATCCTCTGGGAACAGATCGTGCTTCTCAAAGAAGTCCCTTTAGACAGACCACACAGGACACATTAGCTCACAGTGAAGTATTCTCCTTTTATGATGAAGTTAAAATCTGAATTTCCATCTAACTGGATCAGAAACAAACCTGAACTGTTCGACACAGCTGAGGTTTGCCTTTATGAAAGCTTTGCTGTGCGGTTTGTTCTGCCTTATGATGTCTTCATGAAACTCTTTATACCTGCAGAAGATTAAGAACAGCTTTCACTTTTATTATCTTGTTATTACCAAACATTAAACTAAAATGTATTTTCAAATTACAATATTTAAAAGACAGCCTTGTGAAGCCTTGTTACCTCTGCATGAAGTCTGTCAGGTTGGATGTTATTTCCTGGGCCTTGTGTCGGTCTCTTACAGTTATATGTGCTGATGTCACGATGCCGTTGATCAACTGAAGACAAATGGATTGACAAATCAGTGGCAGTTTTAAGTTCTCAAAGCACTTTACACAGCAATGCACTTCCATCATTTTCAGATCCAGTTAAACACCAGGAACCAAACCCAGTGCTTTACAATGTTAGTGACAAACCCAAGTGATTAAACTACGGAACCATGGGAGGGTTTGAAACTGTGACTCTGATCCGACAGTAAATACGTTTCTATAAATGACCCAAACAAAAATAATTGTCTTCCTTGTTTGTAAATCTTTTTCTCAAAGTTTCTCAAAGTCTTTTTCAGTTTGGTTAATATGTGCAGCAGGCTGGAAAATATTTGTCTGCACTTCTTTGGAAAGTTCTAAAGTGGATAACAGAGTAAATGTCATTTTGCACATTTTGTTCTCCTATAATCAAAACAATGCTATGTCATTACTTCACCACAACAATTTTATTGCACAGTTCTGATATAGCAATGTATTCAAAGCCTCTCACAATGGTCAATGTGGCGGTGGTGAGGTCCCTGGCTCAACTGCAGGGGAGGAGTGGAGCAGTGAGCTCAAGGGTGATGGAGGGACCCCTCTTGAGGTGTCAGGGATTTAACTAATGAGGTTTCTCTCTTTGTAAATAATGAAGCCAGAGACCTAAGATGAGAAGTGTGTGAGCTGGAGACCAGCAGGAAAACAGGTGGAGTGGGTGCCGTACCTGTCAACAAGCAAATGATTTGCAATAAACACTCCTCAACATGATGCAGTGTGTCAGGTGAGTCACTACAGTCAACAATTACAAGTCAACAAACGCATGACTCACTATAAGAATCCTTGAAGTTGACCAACACAAGTGACGCCTTTCACTTTATATTAACACCTTTTTATAAAAGCATCAATTCAAGCCTCTTTTATATCAAGTTGTAGCAACTCTATGGCAACTGTACCTGGATGACATCATAGGCCACAGGACTGGCGTTGCAACCATCATCTCTTGTCGGCTCCTTTCCTTGATCCCACTCTTTCTTTGCTTCATCCAATACTCGGCCGATATAAATCATCAGGTCGCTCTAAACACACAACAACACACAGCTGCCAGTTTTAAACCGCTTTCATGTGTAAAGATTTAATTACTGACAGTAATAATTACATCTACAATATTATGTTCAAAAAAATTAAATCAACAACTCTTTGATGCTGCATTTACACATCTCACTTTAAGCCCTGCAATGACCATACTGATTAACTGGATACACGCCTCAGATACACTGTGTTACCTGTTGTTTGCTGAGGTACTGCTCCTCCAGAGCTTTCAGTAACTCGTCAGGAAGCAGGTTTCCCAGCGCTTCAGTATTGATATTACTGGCCAGCTCAGGTTTTTCAAGGATTCTGGTACACAGAGCAGATAACACATGAGTTTCTATAAACACCCCAAGTTGTGTTTAGTCTATAAAAATGGCATTTTATTTAGCACATTAAGAAAACAAGAAATTAGCCGTTACATTTGTATTATTATTCACTATCTGTAATTGCTCAGGTATTTATTCTTCTAAAAACAATGAAGGACCTCACACTGACAGACATCCTCATGTTTAGTCACAGAAAGATGCTGCTTCAAACAATAATTGAACTGGTGGCTTACTCTGTATAAAACTCCTTCACCCATCGCAGGAGGAAGCTGCAGTCCTTGTCATCCAGAACAAAGTCTGCAATCTTTTTGAGCCTTGCGCTGAAAGTTTGATGGTACTGTCTTGCATAAAAGTTACAGATGTCCATCTCTGGTGGGTAGCAGTTCTTCACAACCTCCACCACCCGCTGCAGGTCCTCCTTCAGCTGCCTGCCCATGGAGTGGATCTCTGCCTCTATAGATGACTGGTTCACGGGATCACCAATGGGGCTTGATGGATTATCCATACGCCCATTTACTAATTTTTGAAGCACTTCATCATGGTGTTTCTTCCACTTCTTGGGCCTCCAGGCTGGTGGAGTCTGGCATCTTTGTTTCCACAGCTGGTCCTGCTCTTCCTCAAGGTTGATGGCTTTCACCGCAGATGTCAAAGCAGACACCTCTTCCTCAGTGCTGAGAGAAAGACTCTTCTGCAGAATCTGCCATACATGCTCTTCAAGGGCTTTATGGTCTGCAGCAAGCTTTTCTACTGCTTCCTTGTTGGCCTCAGCCTCAGCTGTCTCCCAAAACAGATGTTTCTCCCTGTCTATCAGTTGCTGAGTGGCCTCACAAAAGGCTTGCATTTCAAGGTATTCCTCAAACGTAGGTTTCACTGGTGGACAATAACAAAGACAAATCTTTGAATTTCTTTTAGATTAGTACTATTTTATAGTTCAATCACCCAGGCTCTCTGGGGTTCTCTTGGTATTTAACACTAAACATCTAAACAAATCTTCCTAAACAGTGAAATGAATGCTGCACATGTACTATATACACATAATTAAATATCATGAAAATAATTGTAATTAAACTTATGCCATGGATATTAACATGGGATTCAACAAATAAAAAAATATTTGTACTTCCCACCTTCCATTGAGGAGCGCCTATCCTCGTGTCCTTTCCGTCTAAAAGAAAACTCTCTCTTAACAGTATTATTGGGATCTGAAAGAAAAAAGCACACAGTTTAATGAAGTTTGAATAACAGACTGCAGACATGAGTTCTGGTCTTTTGTTTTCTTCACTTTCCACAGACAAGCATCAGCAGTGCTTTTTGTTGTGAACTCAGTGTCAAAAAAAATGTTGTCTTTTTGCCCATTATTGTCATGTGTAGCTGTGGCAGGCATGAAGGAGGTGGACCCAAGTGCAGAACTCAAACATGAAGGATGAACTAAAGGTGGCAGTTTTATTGCTGGGGAAATTGTTAAAAGCGTAAACTCACAAGAAACACCAAAATTTAGAAAAATGGAAAATAGTAACAAAAACACTGGGAAAAGAAAACTTACACCAAGAAACTACAAATGAGGAGCTACACTGAAACTAGAAACACATGGAGATTTACACACATGAGGAGGTACGATGTGACAAAGGGCAAAGAAAAACACAGGGCTTAGATATTCAGAGGAGTAATAAGGGAAACAGGAGCGAGCTCTGCCGCAAGCTTTTCTACTGCTTCCTTGTTAGCCTCAGCTGTCTCCCAAAACAGATGCTTCTCCCTGTCTATCAGTTGCTGAGTGGCTTCACAAAAGGCTTGCATTTCAAGGTATTCCTAAAATGTAGGTTTCACTGGTGGACAAAAACAAAGAAAAATTGTTTTTAATTATCAGCACTATTTAATAGATGAATCGCCCAGGCTCTGTTAAACTGCTTTGATACTTTCTCAAGTTTTCACCCCTAAAGATGAAACAGGTCAGAAGAAGCGTTTATAGCCATTATTTTTTTGTTTTTGTTCCACAATTTTACTGTGGAAAACACTTTTAATTATAACATGTTTCCTACTGCAACTTTGGACCTCTGACCTTTATAACAATTTGAATACATGTCCAATGTTCCTGAATAAGTTTTGTTGGGAAACAAAATAAACAGATCAAAAAATGTTTGATATTTATTACTTAACATTTAAACAAATCTTACTAATGAGTGAAATGAATGCTGCACATGTACAATATGCACATAATAATTAATAATAAGAAAATAAGAAAAATAATTATAATGAAACTTTCAACTATATTAAAATGGAGTTCAACAAATAAAAAATAAAAAATATTTGTACTTCCCACCTTTTTCCTCCTTCGAGTCTTTAGAAGGGAGTGTATCCACTTCCCTTTTCCATCTCCATAGAAAAGATTCGCTCATTCTCTTTAATCTTTTATCAAACATACGGGGTTCTAAAAAAGAAAAGCAAACATTTTAATGTAGTTTGAATAACAGACTGCAGGTTTTCTCCCCTTTCCACAGACAAACATCAGCAGTGCTTTTTGTTATGAACTCAGTGCCCAAAAAATTATTGTTGTTTTTTTGTCCACTATAATGACCACCGCAGAGAACATTTTATTAAACATTTTACCGAGAAAAAATCCTGTGCAGATTTTAGCCACTTTGGTTTGTTCTTTCATGACTGCATGATTGTAAATATGAAATCTGATAAAAGGGCTTTTTAACAGTCATTTGGAGTTTTTATAGTAAGGTCAGGGGTAACAATCCATGCATTAATGAGGTACATTTAGTTGTTAATATACTGGTTGTCCAGCCATCAAAAAACTGTAAGTCCAAAGTGTCACATATAAATGAATATTGGCATTTACGTGGTTTCATTTTTACAGTGCATGGTTAAGTTAGCAATTACATCCTGGAAATATTCTAGATTTGCAAAAATGTACCACTTTACATACATTAAATATTTTTTTAACACATAGATTATTGACCAGGTTAAAAATATTATTTGAAGGCATCAAATCAGGATTCAGGAAACTGTGATGAATATAATCACTAATAAATGTTAATGTTACACTACTAAATACAAATAGCAGCTTTACTTAGTCTAAGGAGCTTGGAAAGACAAGCATCTGGACTTCTTTAAGTTGCTTGAAGACGTTTCACCTCTCATTGGCAGTGTTGGGTAAGTTACTTTAAAATAGTAACTTAGTTACATTACTAGTTACTTCTCTCAAAAGTAACTCAGTTACTTCAAGTTACTCGTTACTTTCAAAGTAACTAGTTACTAGGGAACGTAACTTTGGTTTTACTCAGAATTCTCTTGTTAATGTGTTGCTTCTATAACTTTGCCAGTCTTCTAGCTTGCTTACTTGCCACAAGTGCACTGTGCCACCTACCAAAGGAAAAAAATAACGTGCATATTTCCACGAGAGAAATCCCACGCCTGGACCGTCGTTGACCGTCGCCATGATTCTAGCCTACGTCACAGCGTCATGTGCGCTTTTTACATCCAACACAAAAACTGCAGTCGTGGTGCTTTGATTGTACTCAGAACTCAGACATTCTGCCTTCTGAATAGGAAGATGTAGGCAACACCAGACTGCAGATGAGCTGCACACAGAGCTGGACTGGGACAAAAAAAAAAATCAGCCCGGGCATTTTGACTAGAGACCAGCCCACCATTATAGGAAAAATCATAAAGCCTTTGAATGAAAACAAACACTGTTGTGACAGTGATGTACACTGTTCTGATGGTATATATGCATCAATCTATCAATCGTTTGTTGTAAGATTCAGATAATTATTTTTTAAAAGCGAGACATTTTAAATGAGAATAAGAAAGAAAAGTATTTCTTTGTGCCCCCCTCTCCCTGTTAATGTCCTACCTGCCCCCTGGCAACACTTTGCTAGACCCGCCCCTGCACAGTTACCAGCTGTCAGCTACATAAAAAAGGATCCTGGTGTTATTTGTCTCTCAGAAACAGTTCATAACTTCAACTCATTCATGTCACCTAAAAGGTAAACCTGTTTCTCCATCACAGCTCTGATGATCCAGTAAGGACATCTCCTGGTTTCATCTTCATGTTTCCCTCTCACCAGATAACCAAACTGACATCATGACCAGCAGCTTTTTTGCAGCTGTGGCTCCAGCAAACATCAGCTGATACTAGAAATTAATATTAAATAAATTCTAACAACAGCTGATCAAGCTTAAACGTGCTGCTGTTGTTTAGCGCGACATCCGCTGGTTTCCTCTTTCTGGCGCAAAGTGGACGATAAACAAACAAGAGAGCCGATCAGCTGATCATTGATCAGTTTCATGATTGAAGTAGAAACGGGAGAGGGAGGGGGGAGAATGAGAGGAGAAGAGGCAGCTGTGCAGCAAAGACACAGAATAACTCCAGCTTTGTGTCTTTTTCATTGTAGCTGAATTACGGGACAAACTGTTCCTTTTCACCTCAATAAGAAATGCGTAATATTTCCTCTGAATACCAGACAGGACGGTTGGCAACTCTAATAACTTATGAACAAAATAAAGTTCAACATCATTAACTTCATAGCACCACCCAGCTGTATAGAAACCCCGTCATGCTAGCTAGCACGCAGTACGAAAAAGTCAGAATAACGAAAATAAACTCCACCTAAACTCGGTTTATATCTGACCCAGAGAGACTGCAGGTCATAACTTCTTACCTGAAGTTCAGTTCACACTTGGACCGGCGGCCGCCTCGGGTCTCTTTTCCTTCTGCGTCCCTTTTCCTTCATCCACCTGCTGGCCTCCACCACTTGCTAATGTTACTGAATCTGTGGAAGCTCCGCGATAGCCACCACACGAAGTAACGAGTAACGACCCTATCTAAATCCCAGTAACGACTAACGCGTTCCTGATTTTGGCATAATAACTAGTTACCGTGCTCGTTACCACAATAATAACGTAGTTACTGTAACGCGTTACTTAATAACGCATTAGTCCCAACACTGCTCATTGGAGAAGCTTCTCCAGTTCTGGGGTCAAATGGTGAAGAGTCCCAGATTTAAGCCCTGTGGGAGTGTGGTGGTCCCCCCCGCCCCTCAATGAGCCTCTAACTAATCACATGAGCCAAGGTGTGAAGACGGGTGTGGGTCAGCCAAGGTTTCGGGTGAGCTCATTGTGAAACCTGGCCCCACCCTATCATGTGATTTCCCAACCCGTTCTCACTCCCAAAGCGTAACATTTTACGCTAGGTGACAAATCGTCACCATATTACGTTTTCGGCTACCCACCACGTTCCTAAATGACGACCTCGGAAAAAGAGGAAATATGAGAACCGTCTGGACTGAACCTACACATGTTCGCTCTTTTTCTTCAAATCGCTTAGAAACACACTATTTAACATCATTAAAGTCCTGGTTAAGGTCAGGAATAAGGTTATGGTCAGGGCTAGGGATAAGGTTAGGTTTAGGGCTGAAATACAGGGCTGGAACGTCTATTACCGCGGGAGCGTCATTGCACTGGATTCCAGCAATAACCCGCCGCGTACCATAAGAACGCCGAAGGTCTCCTTTCGCGTTCCTCAGGAACGCCGCAGGACGTGACAAAACGTCGACATGTTACGCCTCGGGAGTGAGAACGCTCTGGATTTCCTGAGGTCAGATGGCCCAGGATGTGAGTGGGCGTTAAGGCATCTGGGAAGGGATCTCAGAACTGGATTATAGATGGCAGACAGTTGGTGTCGTAAGCCATGAGGCAGTGTAGTTCACAGTCAGCCAAGGAAATCATGTCCAGAACAGAAGCCACAGTGAACATAGATGGCTTCTTTCACTCTTCTTTCAAACCATCAGTCTTCTCTGTTCAAAATGTGAACATTGGCATCCTCAAAAGAGTGACCTTTGTCCTTTAGATGCAGATGGACAGCCGAGTCTTGTCCCGTTGAGGTGGCTCTTCTATGTTGTGCCATGCGTTTATGAAGTGGCTGTTTGGTCTCTCCAGTGTAGCGGTCTGGGTATTCCTCGCTACACTCTACAGAATACACTACATTGTTAAGCTTGTGTTTAGGAGTTTTGTCTTTGGGATGAACCAGTTTTTGTCTGAGTGTGTTGCTGGGCCTGAAGTACACTGGGATGTCGTGCTTGGAGAAGACTCTCTGGAGTTCCGATACACCGGCTACAACAATGTTGTTTCGTTTGTCTTTCAGAGCCTCCCTAGTTGGTGTCTGATCTTCTTTTCTGTGCATCTTTGCTGACCTGTGAACCGCATGTTTTAAAAGCTTCCTTTACATGTACACTTTCCCCCTGAGATCCATTTCCAGACACCTTAACGCCCACTCACATCCTGTGTCATCTCTGTCATCGACCTCAGGAAATCACATGATAGAGTGATTTCCTTGGCTGACTTTGAACTACATCCGTTTTCACACCTTGGCTCGTGTGATTAGTTAGAGGATCATTAGGGGGTCCATTGTCCCTCTTGGGAGGACACTCCCACAGGGCTTAAATCTGGGACTCTCCACCATTTGACCCCAGAACTGAAGAAGCTTCTCGGATGAGAAGTGAAACGTCTTCAACTTAAAGAAGTCCAGACACTTTTCTTTCCAAGCTCCTTAGACTACAATGACCTGGATAACTGAGAACCTTCACAGACGGCAGCTTTACTTGCTCAACATTTGATTTTACTCCTGGTTGACTTATCTGCAGCCTTTAATAGTATTAATACTTCTCTTATTAACAGACTACACAACTGAGTTGGCATTACTGGTACTGCTCTCAAATGGTTTTCTTCATACTTGTCCAACAGATACTTCAGAATTTGTATGAATCAGCGTATGTCCTCATCTGCACCCCAAGTCTCAGTCCCTGCAC
Source organism: Copadichromis virginalis (assembly GCF_057382275.1). NCBI lineage: Eukaryota > Metazoa > Chordata > Actinopteri > Cichliformes > Cichlidae > Copadichromis > Copadichromis virginalis. The sequence goes on from NC_140636.1 coordinate 10,668,943, forward strand.
CAGTTTCCTTTATTGTCATGGTCTCCGTGCCTGCCCGGTCGGCCCCACAAGGCTACAATTGCTGTTTCTGTTCTCTCCCTCTCTGCCTGGGCGGAGCTCACTGTGGGCTCCTGCCCTTGGCCCACACACACACCTGACAACACTCACCCATCATCACCGGGAGCACTATTTGAGGCTGGAACACAGATCCTCTCGTCGCTGGATGATTGTACCCCTAACGTTAGTGTTCTCACAGCTCTTGTGCTTCATATTCGTGATTTGTGATTAGTTGGTGACCTGCCTTCTCGTCTGCCTCAGATCTCCCCCCCCGGGACCTGCGACCTCCCTGCTGCGGGAACGTGTGTGAGTGTGAGCGAAGAAGACGTGGGCGAGTTACCCTGTGATTCCCCCGGAGTTTTGGATCCCTTCACTGTACATATATTGCACTGGCACTGTAAATAAACTACACCTTGGAGATACCTTACCGCTCTGCGTTTGAATCCCTGTACCAGATCGTGACAGTTATATATGTCACCCCTGAGCGATCGATGTAATCTTTTTAATAGATTTTCATACCATTGCTATGCAGATGACACAGTTTACTTTTATGTCAAGCCCAACAACCTTAACAGCCTTTCCTGCCGCAGTGACTGCTTCTCTGCCATTACTAATTGGATGTAGTCAAATTTACTTCATCGCAATTTCAGTAAACCTGAGGTTTTAGTACTTGGCCCAGGCAGTTTCTCTAAGGAGATAAGTCAGTACATCGGCCCCTTCACAAATGACTTCTAAAACTAAAAACCTTGGTATCATTTTTGACCAACACCTGAATTTTGAAACTCATATCTCAAAGCTCACCCAAACTTGTTTCCTTGACCTCAGGAATATTGCGAAATTCTGTTACTAGCATAATCCTCTGCATGGACAGGACACTGCTTATACAGCAGAGCTTCTGAAACCTGATCACTGCAGCCAACCTTTCCGATCCTCTAACCAGGATCTTCTAATTGTCCCTCACTTTAATTATTAAACCTCACTCAATCAGGTCTACTGACTCTGTTATTTGATTTAAAAGGTTTATTCCGGAGCCCGAAGCAGCTCTTGACAAAACAACCTGGCTAGCATGTACAGAGGCCTGACCACAACATTTTTGGAATGAGTAAAAGGAACTAGGTCTTGTCACTCAACATCACCTGTGGACCTGCATTTGTTGTACCTGGATGGCAACAAATGCCAACAAATGCAAGTCCAAAGTGTCACATATAAATTAATACAGGCATTTAATAACAAAGAGCTCATTCCTGAGCCTTGAGCAGCTCTTGAAGCAGGAGTGGTGACTTTTCCAGCAGCAGATTAGTGCCCATTGAGTGCCCCTACATCAATTGCTACTCTTGTGGAGGGGTTTGTGTGTTCCAGAGATCACAGGGGCTATAACGTTGGGGGGCTTTTGTTCCCTGGTAGAGTCTCATATGGCAAATTGGCCTTGGGTGAGGCACCAGACAAAGAGAAATTCAAAAACCCATATAAGAAGAAGATCCAGGGAATAGCATGGATTCCCAGCATAGGGTTACCGGGGCTCCGCTCTGGAGCCAGGGTGTTCCAAATGACAGTTAAAAGTACCAGGCCTTCCTGGAGTTCATGAATAGGGTGCATGAGGGTGCTCCAGCTGTGTTCTCTTACTGGGAGACTTCAACGCTCACGTGGGCAATGACAGTGACACCTGGAAAGGCGTGATTGGGAGGAACAGCCTGCCAGATCTGAACCAGAGCCGTGTTCTGTTACTGGACTTCTGTGCCAAACCACAAAACACAAACCACAACAAACACCATGTTTGAACATAAGGATGTCCATAAGTGCACGTGGCACCAGGACACCCAAGGCACAGGCTGATTTTGTAATTGTATCATTAGATCTGCAGCCATACGTTGTGGACACTCAGGTGAGTGTCCAGTTGAGCTGTCCACTGATACCATCCTGGCTGTGAGATGGATTAGGAGGCGGGCAAGGATAGTGAGGGAGAGCTGGGAATGCCTGGAAGAGGCCCCCATCTGCAAGATCTTCAACTCCCACCTCAGACAGAGCTTCGACAGCATTCCAAGGAGCCAGCAGGGGCTGGGTCCTGCAGGGTGTGCTCCAACTGTAGGGGGATCATACTCCTCAGCCTTCCTGGGAAAGTATATGCCAGGGTGCTGAGTGAGGGGAGTGGGAGATCGGCAGACGGATTGGTGCTGTGGCTGCAATGATGCAAATGCTGTACCAGTCCGTTTTGGTGAAGAGAAAACTGAGCGTAAAAAGCAAAGCTTTCAATTTATCTTCTGGACATGTCGGATTGGGAGGAGGCCCCTCTATCTCTCGGCTGGCCTGGGAACGCCTTGGTGTACCCCTGGACAAGCAAGAGGAGGTGGCTGGGGAGAGGGAGGTCTGGGCTTCTCTGCTAAGGCTGCTGCCCCCACAACCTGGCCCGAATAAGCAGGGGAAGATGGATGGATGGCTGTATGGATCTCTGCATATTTAGCTAGAAGTTAGTTAGAAGTTTCACCTGTGTTTGATCGTGTTAGTGGTCTGGATTTTTTCTGGTTGCTCTTCGGAGAGATGGATGCAGAACCAGCACTCAGACCTGACAGAGAGGGAAGAAGAGCACATTAGTAGAAGCTGGATTTTCTGTTAAACTGACTGTTTAGTCCCTACTTTCAAAAATATATTTGTCTTTGCCGTGTCACAGCGATACAAAACCAACTCTGAAGTTTATTTTCCTTTTTACACTGGCTGCCTGTCCGTCAGAGGATAGACTTTAAAGTTCTGATGCTGGTCTATAAAGCTCTGAATGGTTTAGGACCAAAATACATCAGTGACCTCCTGACCCAGTATGAACCTTCCAGATCCCTCAGGTCATCTGGATCCGGTCTTTTATCAGTTCCCAGAGTCAGAACCAGACACGGAGAAGCTGCATTCAGCTTTTATGCTCCATATATCTGGAACAAACTCCCAGAAAGCCTCAGATCAGCTGAAACACTCAGTTTATTTAAATCCAGGTTGAAGACTCACCTATTCTCAGCTGCATTTGAATAAAGCACCAGATCCACATTTTTAAGCTTAAATTTCAAAACTTACATTTAACTACTGATTTTATCTACTGTTCTGATTTTATCTATTGTTTTTTTTATTTATTTATTATTTTTAATAAATTTTAGATCATGCTTTTTATTTGTTTTTGTTTTTTAATGTCTCTGTAAAGCACCTTGAATCACCTTGTTGTTGAATTGTGCTATATAAATAAACTTGCCTTGCCTTATGTGGGTGTTTGTGTGTCCATGGCTTTGACATTGCTTTGTATTATACAAACTGAAGAATGCAAAGTTTAAGTCATGTTGGATACAGAACAGGCTGGTGCAGCACAGCGCCAGCACCTAAAAGTGAAACTGATCGGCAGAATCTTGAAAAACAGTCTGACCTCATTTCTGACCAGATGATGATTTAGAGTTAATGACTTGTGGTAAATTACCTTAATTACCTAATGTGTACACCTGAAATGTATAACCTTTGATAGAGGTTGAAAAGCTTAGCATTGGAAACATTAAACACTGGGTAAAATTTTGCTGTAGTGTGTTTACGTTCGACTATGATGTGTCTTAAATGGAGTTGTTTTGATTTGGTGCTTTTCCTGCGTGACATTATCAGTCCCCCATCACTGTGGAGGAATTTTGCCCCAGTCTTCTTTACAATGATGCTCTCTACAGGTCCTGCCACAGGATTCAAGCTCTGGACTTTTTCTGGGATGATTCAAGTCATTGATTGTCGCCTTTCTGTTGTGGATTTGCTGCAGTGCATGAGATCATTGTCCTATTGCATGACAAACTTTGGGCCAAAAGATGGTTTCACATTTGACTATAGAATAATTAATTTCTGGGATAAAGAGCAATGTGTTTACATCTTCCATTTTTTTGTATTTAAAGTCTGAGGTGAGTTTTTTTGTATGTTTACCAGCACCAGAGGAAAGCTTGTCTGCTTATGTATGACCCAGGCATTCCTTCATTTAGCAAACGGACATGTTCCAACAAGTTTATCAGTCTTTTTGTGTTTTGTTTGATTTTTCTACCTCGGCCAAGGAGATTATGTCTTTGATAGTGTTTGTGTGCATGTATGCATGTAATTCTGTCTGAAAACATAGTAGCTTCAAAAGTTTGGGATGAATTCTGAAACTGTAGAGCGAGGTCATGTTAACTATTCATTAAAATTTACCTTACATCCACTGAGATCTTCAATATTAACTTAATGTGTGTTTATTTGTCAGAAATTGACATAAAAGCTTAGAAACTATGATTTTTAGTCTTGTGTGCATTGTTTCTCACTGCCAGTGTTTGTACTGACAACACAAAGGTACATAGGCGATGATATATATTGGCAAGGTAAATATGACATCTCAGTTTGCATACAAATATCATGTTTTTCAAGTTAACCCTAAAATGCATTATATCTTTAAAGAAAGTTTCATCAATAGAAAGAGAATGAGCTGCTAGTTAATTAGAAATACGGGTTGGTTTAAAAAAAAAAAAATTTCCAAATTCAAATTGATTTTAATTTAAATAATCTGATATTAATACATTAAATCCTGGAACTGTTTTTTAAATATTGATTTCAACAACCACAAAACAGATAAAACTCCAAACAGTTAAAGAGCAGGTAAACAGATTCAGCAACGAGATGTAAAACAAAGAGTGGATCTTTCTCAGTGTACTTTGAGACCAATTTCCCACCAGAAATCTTTATTTTCTGCCTCATTGGCTTGCTTATTATGCACCGGTCTAAAGCGGTGTACAGTGTAGTCCAACGCTTTTCTTTTTTTCCCCACTGAATTTTTAATTGTAGAGAAAAAGTTAGTTCACTTTGTGTATGTCATGGCAACAGGATGAATACAAAGTAACTACTTTAGGATCTGTTCATAATTTGGAAAGGTTTTGACAGTACATAACCAAGACAAATGATCATAAACTTGCATTTGCAGAAATCACTGACAATACCCAGTCTTATTTAGAAATATACTATTATATAATTAGCTCACGTTAATCATGTCCAGTTATTACAGATAAATATTACCCATTACCTGCTCCTACATAATGTTTGTGTCAAAGTAAATCTGTCATTGCTATCTTCATCTGATTTTTACTGCACTACAAATTTCCTGTAGGACATTTAAAAAGAACAAAAGAAAACTAAATAAATATGTACAAATTACAACTGTTTACTTTTACTGTTCCCTTAAAAGTAAACAGAGTGAGCTGCCATGGTGGAGCTTTGTCAGTGCATGTCTCCTATAATCAAACATCACCGTTAATGTCTTGGACAGGGGGGACACATTTCTGCACCTACAGTTTCTAAATGTAATGGTGCCTGCCTTCAGTCAGCTTGATAGATTTCTTTTTTTTGCTCTTTCTGCACTTTTCCCACACAACTTCTCCTTCCACCTGCACATACTGTGTGTACAATAGCACCCACTTCTCAGAGGAATGACTTCACACAGGCTTTCATGCTGGTCCTCTAGGGAAATATATGCAACCCTCACTCTCAAAAGGCTGGGAAACACTCATAATGTCAATGAAGATTTTAGGCATTGAACATAGAAGACACATCAAATGTAAGCACTGATGGCTAGCTTGCCACCAGTGCTTACATTTGAAAGCAGATTTTATGAAGACCTCAACGGTACTCACTGGGTGACGGAGGTTGTGTTGGAAGCCGGAGGCTCCTTCTAAACTTCCCCATCATGCCCACATTTATGCCACCATCAGTCGACGTCTTCTCATCGCTCTTGATGGATTTGTTGCTCTTGGTGGACACCGTGTCATTGCTGGGGTTCTCAGTGGACTTGTCCATCATTTGTGACATGTTATTCCATTATCTACCCAAATGTGAGAACGAATACAAAAGAAATGTTTAAAGACAAAGTTTGTTAAATTTTAAGTAACACGTCTGTTTGGAAGAAGTAAAAAGTAATAAATACTCAAATAAAGTAATGAAGTATTTGTATTTTGTTACTTCCCATCTCTGGATTTAAATAATAATTAAGTGAATTAGATCCTACATAATAAAACCTGTATAAGTAATGTATAAAGAATCAATTCATTGTGGCTTTCACCAGGATCATCCTAAAGCTATATTACAGGTAACATTTTATATCGGATAGATTAGAAAAGATAGTGTAGAAAAACAGAGAACAACGTGTTTTTTTTAAATTGGGGAACATTTCCTCTCATCTCTCAGGTCCTGGACTTTAAATATACTGTTTATCTGCTGTTGATCGTTTTTAGGCCTCGCAAAACTTCAATTTGTCTGGTTTACTAAATATTTCAAGGACATGCTGCACACCGTGCTGAGATAAGAAATTAGATGTCGCTGATACACAAATGTGTGTGTGTGTTTGTGTGTGTGTGTGGAGAGAGAGACAGCAGAGTGATTTCTCTCGCAGTTTTATTTTCAAGATTGATATTCAGTCCGTGTATGCAAACCGTACCTAGTTACAGTAAAGAGAAAAGATGTACTCACCTCCGGTTTCGCACAGGTGATAGAACTTCCACAGTTTCTTCCCGCTTCACCTGCTTTCGGTTTAGTTGAGGGTTGGCAAGAGGGTGTGACCAGGGTGCGTGATGGGGGCGCATTTACAATGGGCAACGTTACTTTCTCTGAGAAAGCCATATAAGTGTCAGGGCTCTGTGTGCGGGCAGGCGGAGAGGAGGATCCAAATGCAGGACTCAGACACTAACTTGAAACTCAAAAACCTCAGCTTTATTGCTGGTACGAAAACAAAACATGAAGTGAACATGGAATATGGAGAACCGAAACACACAGGCATAATCTGATGGTACGACGCGACATGGTGAAAAGGAACGCGATTTGTCCCGTACTTCAGCTAGACGGTAAAAAAAAGAAAACATAGACACAAAGCTGGATTTATTCTGCGTCTTTACTCTGTCAGCTGTCTCTTCTTGTCCCATTCTCTCCGCCTCCCTCTCCTGTTGCTACTTCAATCATGAAACTGATCAATGATCAGCTGATCGGCTTTTTTTTCGCAAGTCCAGTCTATCGTTTGTTTATCGCCCACTTTGCGCCAGAAAGAGGAAACCATCGGATGTCGACGTTTAAGCTTGATCAGCTGTTGTTAGAATTTATTTAATATTAATTTCTAGTATCAGCTGATGTTTGCTGGAGCCACAGCTGTAAAAGCTGCTGGTCATGATGTCGGTTTGTATATCTGGTGAGAGGGAAACATGAAGATGAAACCAGGAGATGTCCTTACTGGATCATCAGAGCTGAACAGGTGATGGAGAAACAGGTTTACCTTTTAGGTGACGTGAATGAGTTGAAGGGAAGTTATGAACTGTTTCTGAGAGACAAATAACACCAGGAGCCTTTTCTATGTAGCTGACAGCTGGTAACTGTGCAGGGGCGGGTCTAGCAAAGTTCTGCCAAGGGGCCAGGTAGGGCATTAACAGGGAGAGGGGGGCAAAAAGAAATACTTTTCTTTCTTATTCTCATTTAAAATGTCTAGCTTTTAATAAATAATTATCTGAATCCTACAACCAAAATGTTTATCTGATGTAAAATGTATAGAAATCATACATATATAACAACAAGACTGTACATCACTGTCACAACAGCGTTCGTTTTCATTCAAAGACTTTATGGCTCTTCCTATGATACCTGGTGGGCCGGTCACTAGTCAAAATGCCCGGGCTGATTTTTCTTGTCCCAGTCCAGCCCTGGACAAATGTATACTTTAGAGGTGAAGAAGCAAGCTCTCATGTTGTTGTTTCGGTTTCTATGTTAGGTAAATAAACAAAAGTTGTAATAAAACCAAATCCGACGTGACATCAGGACATGTATGTCCACTAGAGGGGGTTGTGTGCTGTAGTTGTGTGTGCAGGGGTTTAGTCTTTGTCCATACCTTTTTGGGGGGGAAAAGTTGAATTGTCTTTTTTAAATAAGATGATAGAAATATTTGAGATTTGTTTCCAAGTGCTGTTTTATGCACATCGTTACAGATATTTGCTTCAATAAAAGAAAACATTTCCAGTCCAAATAAATGAACAAATGTGAGTGGGTTAGGCTGATAGTGCTTAGTGGATATAGTGGCTTTTTATTGGTATTATAAAATATGCATTTCAGTTACACAATGTTTACATTTTCTTAGCTACAATCACAAAAAGTGAAAAAAAAATCCAAACATTTGAATCAACTTATACAAAACACATAAAAATAAATTTACCTGAGAAATTAATTGACTTTCACAGTTATGTCTGTTTTCCTGTACAAAATGACAAACATGTAATGTTTGTTATTTTGATGTGAAATATGTCATTTTTCTTTGTCTGATGTCAAACGCAACAAACATGAGGACAAAGGTAATATTTTTAAACAGTGTGTTTTGCTACTTCACTGTAAACACAATATTGCCATTTATCTTCTGGTACATATGCAAGAATAAAGAATTATTCTATACTAACTTGCACAAACCAAGAAACAAACATGAATCACTGCAGAAATTCTGACTTCTTCCAGTGGATGTGTACATTTTTTAAAAGCAGTACCATAAAGTATTCTGTTTTATTCTTACAAAACTATTGGATAATATCAACATGAAAACCTCACTATTTACCTAAAGGTTACATGTGAAACAATATTCCAGCGCTTCCGAGTATTATTTATCCATGTTGTTACAAGACTTGGTTTCTATTCAGCAGTATACAACAAGGTTTACAACAAGGTGCAAACATGAGGTTACACTGAAGAACAAGAAGGTCAGATTAGATTTGCCAGAAAACATCTAAAAGACCTCGCACAGGTTTCGAAAAGCCATCTTTGAAAAGATGAAACCAAGATTAACTTGTATCAGAAACATGGGAAAGTCAGAAGAAGGAGAGAAAAAACTTTTCACTACTGCATCATCTGTGAAACATGGTGCAGACAATGAGCCTCATTTACATGGACTTATACACTAATACACAAGTAGTCCACACAGAAAAATTACTGTTAAATTTGCGAAACGTTGCGTGCCAGCCTATTTTGTTATCACCACAGTTCGTATGTTAGTAAATCAAAAGCATTCGGAACCAACATGCACATTTCCCCATTTCTCTGTGTACAAAACTATGTTTACCTCCAAGTGAAGCAGAGCACGTGGTGACGATGTTTTAAGAGAGAAGCCTGCAGCTCTAAGACAAGAATTTAGGAGAAAGTTTGACTGTAGAAAATGGAATAAGTGTCTGAGGTCCAAGGAGGAAGTGTTTCCACATAAGTGATGGTCATCCAAAAAGGAAAATGACTAAATGAAAAAAAAACAAACCCTGATACTCGCTGTGTCAAACACTAACAGACAACGAGACAGAAACATGGGAAATTACCCATAACATTCACTTTGAACATCTTTACAGACAGACTGAAAACACTTCAACTCATCTTATCTACCAAACAATATAAGACAGATGCTCTGCAACCCAACTCTCAGTCAGTGATATTCTGAAAAGCAAATCAACTGCCCGTCACTTCAACTTTGGAGAAAAACGCCCGGGTTTCAGCATTAGTATGGCTTTCTTTCAGTATGTCCAGCACTGTGGTTTTGATGGTTTTCTTGTCGACTTTGGAGAGGTTTGCTTTGAGTTTAAGCAGAGCTGAAAGATGTTTTTCACTGTTGGTGACAGAAAGAAGAAAATGTTCAAAAAAAAGATGTCATGCCAAGTATTTTATGATTATGTTTATATGCTGTTTGTCATTACAGAATGAGATACTGAGAAACAAAACTGTCAGGTGAAGAAAGTCATATATGACAGTAAGATGCAAACAAATGATGATGATGATGATGATGATGATGATGTTTCAGCCTACCTTAGATTACATGAATGTGCAAAATCACCCCATTAATGCCACATGATATTAACAATGTTAATAAGTAAAAAAAAAGATTCTGCAACATTTTTTTAACTTTCAACACAAGGCTTACAAGTTCAATCATTTCTTTAAACTTGTAGTCCAAGACTGCAGGTCTTAAATCAAACAGCTGATTTGCTGATCTGTATTATTGAACCTGTTATCTTTTTCTGTGTGTAACCGGTTTCCTGCCCCTGACACACATCCTTCCTGCAAACATTAACAGCTGTCACATCACCACACCAACTATTGGAAAATGTGTCAATTTCTGTGTTAAATGCAACAATAGATGGAACTCCTATTGGTGACACTGATATGTGCCTAAATTTACATTAATCTCCAAGTTTCCACTAGTTTTATCAAATAACTCCCCATGAAATCACACACTTCCGTGGTGCTGATGCTTTCAGACACACAGACAGTCTATATGTGAGTGCTATCAACAGCAGTGTTTATGTCCCCTGATTCTCTTTCTCCTTTTCCTTTAAGGTTAGAAATAAGACAAGAACGAGACAGTTTGTTTTCCAGTGCCACATTTGGAAGAAATCTCTCCTTTCACTCTAATTAACAGCATTATTGACTTCATCTACACACAGCTGCTGCTGCTTCTCTCAGGCCTGCATGTTTTATTTAGCTTTCAGTTTCTCATATTAGTTTCCATGAATGTAGCTCATCCTGCTGACAAGAAACATCTGAAACCAACTGAGATGTTTGGCTCAGTCTACTTGCTGTTCCTCCTCAGCTATCGCCAAAAAGTGCAGTTGTTTTTGTATTAAAGTAAATAATGTTTCAGTCAGTTCAAAAGTTACCTGAGGTCGGGATAAGCAGATCCCAGTGAAACGATTTGCATCTGTATGGCAGGAATATCTTGGAGTTTTAGCACTTCTGCAATCTTGGTCAGGATTTCCTTTAACCAGTCTTGTTTGGATCCCTGTGAAGACAAATCAGTGACGTCAGTTTAGTCTGCAAGTTTCCCCAAACTGTAATCAACAAAGCAATAATGATGTTTTTCATTCTGGAGCTACTGCACTGGAGTTTGACAAGATCAATGATGTATTTGATACGTTCTTTCAGTTTCGTGAATATTGTCTTTATTTATGCACCACATAGTCATCAACTAATGTTCAGATATTTGATACATTTGTAACTACAGTCCAGTTGTCCTTAAGTGGAGGGTTTTTCTTCATTTCCACCATGTTTTGCTCCATGTAAAATCTGTATAAAATATTAATTTATATGCTACAGATACAAATGTGTAATGTAAAAATCTTTTTTAACAATATACAGCAAGTGGGAAAAAAGTGGGGAAAAAAGTGGTCCATCATTTTCTATGGGTCACACTTTTGTTTTTCAGGAATGAGTCCATTGGTTTTCCATTGAGTGTATTTCATCTATATCCAGGCTTGGAGGATCAGATTTTAGTCAGCTGCTCTTTTTTTTTTTGTTTCAATTTTATAGAACTTTTAATCAAAACTTCCAAACCAAATAAATGTGAAATGCAGCTGATTCTTATTCTTATTTTTTTCCAACAGCTCAGCAGAAATCTGATCACTTTTGGGTTTTATTCATGTCTCAGCTAAAGTGTGCAGTGAAGGTGAGTCTCACCATTCTGGCAAACAGCTCGTGCAGTTTCTCTCCATTTTCTTGCACAGTCTCGTAAGCCTTCTGCTGCTGATTGCTGTCCTTCAGTTTGACCTCTCCTTTCAGGAGACTCTGGACATATTCTACTGTCACTTCCTGCTGAAGCCGACCAATCAGCTCCTGAATTTAGCCCAAGTATATAAGTAGTCAGAGCACATCATAATCCTTTTACTAAAAAGTTGACAATGAAGGCAATAATGGCCATTCAATCCAAAACAAAGTTTCCTCCTTTTACCTGGTAAGAGGACTGACTCGAACCCTGAAGTTCTTGAAGCTGGTCTTCAGTGCTGTTCAGCAGCTTCTCAAACGTGTTCTTCTTCAGCCAGTCACTGGTTCCCACCTTCTTGTAGTGTGGCTGTGTGAGGAACAAATAACACATTGTTTTAAAATCTTTGATTAAAACATGTTAGGATTTAATCCTGAGGATTATTGATATCTGCAGTTGTAAAGAACTTACTTTGAGGACCTTGCGCACAGAGGTTAATAAATAAGTGTGGGCAGACTGTTTCATCTCAGTCAGGACCGGCAAACATTTTTTCTGCACATTCTCTGGGAACAGATCGTGCTTCTCAAAGAAGTCCCTTTAGACAGACCACACAGGACACATTAGCTCACAGTGAAGTATTCTCCTTTTATGATGAAGTTAAAATCTGAATTTCCATCTAACTGGATCAGAAACATACCTGAACTGTTCGACACAGCTGAGGTTTGCCTTTATGAAAGCTTTGCTGTGCCGTTTGTTCTGCCTTATGATGTCTTCATGAAACTCTTTATACCTGCAGAAGATTAAAAACAGTTTTCACTTTTACTATCTTGTTATTACCAAACATTAAACTAAAATGTATTTTCAAATTTAAATATTTAAAAGACAGCCTTGTGAAGCCTTGTTACCTCTGCATGAAGTCTGTCAGGTTGGATGTTATTTTCTGGGCTTTGTGTCCGTCTACAATTTTGTGCGCTGATGTCACGATGCCGTAGATAAACTGAAGACAAATGTATTGACAAATCAGTGGCAGTTTTAAGTAAAGCACTTTACACAGCAATGCACTTCCATCATTTTCAGATCCAGTTAAACACCAGGAACCAAACCCAGTGCTTTACAATGTTAGTGACAAACCCAAGTGATTAAACTACAGAACCATGGGAGGGTTTGAAACTGTGACTCTGATCCGACAGTAAATGAGTTTCTACAAACGACCCAAACAATAATGACGGTCCTTTGTTTGTTTGTTAATCTTTTTATCAAAGTTTCTCAAAGTCTTTTTCAGTTTGGTTAATATGTGCAGCAGGCTGGAAAATATTTGTCGGCACTTCTTTGGAAAGTTTTAAAGTGAATAATAGAGTAAATGTCAGTCTGCACATTTTGTTCTCCTACGATCAAAACAATGTTCTGTCAATATTTCACCACAACAATTTTTTATTGCACAGTTCTGATATAGCAATGTTTTCAAAGCCTCTCATTATGGTCAACAATTAGAAATATCATGTTCCAGAGTCTGGTGACTCAGTGTTTATGTTTAGGGTTATGAATATGCTTTGTTTCTGTTAAGTTCTGGTTATATCTTTTGGAGTTTTCTAGTTCTTTGGTTTTGCCTCCATGTCTCCCATGTGTTACACGTCCCCTGTCAGCTGTGTCTTCTTGTCAAGTCCGTGTCTCTGTGTCTGTGTCCTGTTTCCTGTTTTACTTTGACAGTCTTGCTTCCTTTGTTAATGTTTTTAATTTTGCTTCCTGTCCATTTCGTTATGTCAGATTAGTCCCAGCTGTTGTCCTCCTGTTTCTCTTTCCCTCGTTTACTACCTGGTGTATTTAATCCCCGTGTTTTCCTCTGTCCGTAGTCGTGTCATTAACTACCCTCTCTGTGTTATCCTGTGTTCCTGATTAAATCTTAGTTCTCCATTTCTGGCATCGTTTCTAGTTTTTTTAGTTTTCCAGTCTGAGTTTCATGTGCTTAGTTTTTAACTGCACAATAAGCCGGCCTCCTTTAGTTAAATCTTTCGTTTCGTGAGTCTTGTATTTGGGACCTTCATCCTGCCTGCCACACAGCAAACCATCACAAGAAGTAAACAAAATGAAAAACTCACTATAAGGACCCTTAAAGTTAGCCAACACAAGTGATTCCTTTCATTTTGTGTTGATACATCTTTATTCAAGCTTTATAAAAGTATTGATTTCAGCCTCTTTTATATCAAGTTGTTGCAGCAACTCTACCTGGATGACATCATAGGCCACAGGACTGACGTAGCAACCATCATCTCTTGTGGGCTCCTTTCCTTGATCCCACTCTTTCTTTGCTTCATCCAATACTCGGTCAATAAAAATCATCAGGTCCCTCTAAACACACAACAACACACCGTTGTCACTATTATATCTACAATATTCTATGAGCTATAATAAAACAAACTATAACTTTTTTTGAACAGCATTCTAAAAACGTGCAAAGCAAATTAAACGTATGACAACAAATCCTTTGTTACCTGTTGTTTGCTGAGGTACTGCTCCTCCAGAGGTTTCAGTAACTCGTCAGGAAGCAGGTTTCCCAGCGCTTCAGTATTGATATTACTGGCCAGCTCAGGTTTTTCAAGGATTCTGTTACACAGAGCAGATACAGCCCAAGTTGTATTTAGTCTACACGTCATTTGTTATTTCAGTTTAATTCACTTTAGTTCTACTTATATAGCGCCAAATCACTACATCAGTTGCCTCAAAGCACTTTGTATTGTAAGATAAGACACTACAATAACACAGAGAAAACTGCAACAATGAAACGACCCTGTATGATTAAACAGTAGGAAGGAAAAACTCCCTATTTACAGGAAGACAAGGCTCTGGGAGGGGCGGCCATCTGCTATGACTACTTGAGGGTGCGGAGAGAAAGACAGGATCAGATGTTGTGGAAGAGAGGTGGAGATTAATAATAACTCATGATTAAATGCAGAGTGGTTTAAAAACACACAGAAAGTGAAAAGAGGTGAGTGCAAAAGAAACTCATGGGGAAGGCCCAGCAGCCTAGACCTACTGCAGCATAACTAAGGGATGATTCAAGGTCATCTGATCTAGCCGTTTATGCTTTGTCAAAAGTGAAAGATTTAAGCCTCATCTTAAAAGTAGGGTGGCTGTCTTCTGATTCCCAACTGGGAGCTGGTTCTTCCATAGAAGAAGAGCCTGAAAGCTGAAGGCTCTCCCTTCCATTCTACTAAGTGCTCTATTGCTGTGATATGGTACTAAGACGTCTTTAAGAGTAGATGAGATCTGATTATTGAAGACCTTTAATGTGAGAAGATTTTAAATTTGATTCTGGATTCAACAGTTAGCCGATGAAGAGAAGCCAGTATGGAAGAAATATGATCTCTCTTTCTAGTCCCTGTAGGTACTCCTCCGGAAGCTTTTTTGGATCAACTAGAAAGTTTTCGGGGAGTTTTTAGGACAACATGACCACAATGAATTGGAATAGTCCATACTAGAAGTAATAAATGCAGGAATTAGTTTTTCAGCATCAGTCCAAGACAGAATGTTTCTGATCTATGTGTATTAAAGGGCATATCTTGGTCAAAAATGACTCCTAGGTTCATCACAGTGTTACTGAAGGCCAATTGATCCAAAGTCAAAATCTGGTTAAATGCCATATTTCTAAGCTTTTCAGGGCCGGGTACAATAACCTCAGTTTTATCTCATTTTAGAAGCAGGAAATTAGAGGTCATCCATGTTTTTATGTCTTTAAGGCATTTCTCTTTAACTAATTGGTGTGTGTCTGTGTAGCAATGACAATGAAATTAGTCCCAGCTAAGAACCCTGTTGAACTCCATAATTAACCTTAATGTGTGAAGAAAACTCTACATTAACATGAACAAGTCTGTTAGATAAATATTATTTAAACCACTGCAGCATAGTATCTCTAATACAAACAGCATGCTCTAATTGCTGTGATTAAATATTATGGTCAATAGTATCAAAATTTAATACAGCGCATTAAGCCACCAGAAATGAATCAGAATCAGAATACTTAGGAAATTATGTAAAATGGTTGCTTAATGTACTGAAATCAGCATGGTGGCACAGTGATTAGCACTGCTGCCTCACAGCAAGAAGATCCTGAGTTCATTTCTACCTGGCCAGGGCCTTTCTGTGTGGAGTTTGCATGTTCTCCCCATGTTTACCTGGGTTCTCTCCGGATACTTCAGCTTCCTCCCGCAGTCCAAAGACATGCAGTTAGTGGGGTTAGATTAATTGGTGATTCAAAATTGCCCATAGGCGTAATTGTGAGTGCGAATGGTTGTCTGTCTCTATGTGTTAGCCCTGTGATAGACTGGCGACCTGTCCAGGATGTACCCTGCCTCCCTATGGTAGCTGGGATAGGCTCCACCCCCCACTCCCCGGCGATGCTGACAAAGATAAGTGGAAGAGAATGGAATGGATGGATGAAAGCCACCAAAAATTTGCAGCTAAAAGACAGGCGTATAAATAAATAAAAATAAATCCCAGCATAAAAATAATATGCTACTTCAAACAAAAACTAATTGCTTACTCTGGATAAGATTCCTTCACCCATTGCAGGAGGAAACTGCAGTCATCCACAGAACCCACAGAACCCACAATCTTTCTGAGCCTGGCCTTGACAGTTTGATGGTACTGTCTTGCATAAAAGTTACAGATGTCCATCTCTGGTGGGTAGCAGTTCTTCACAACCTCCACCACCTGCTGCAGGTCCTCCTTCAGCTGCCTGCCCATGGAGTGGATGTCTGCCTCTATAGATGACTGGTTCACCTGATCACCAATGGGGCTTGATGGATTATCCATACGCCCATTTACTAATTTTTGAAGCACTTCATCATGGTGTTTCTTCCACTCGCTGGGCCTCCAGGTTGGTGGAGTTTGAGAATTTTGTCTCCACAGCTGGTCCTGCTCTTCCTCAAGGTTGATGGCTTTCACCGCAGATGTCAAAGCAGACACCTCTTCCTCAGTGCTGAGAGAAAGACTCTTCTGCAGAATCTGCCATACATGCTCTTCAAGGGCTTTATGGTCTGCAGCAAGCTTTTCTACTGCTTCCTTGTTGGCCTCCGCTGTCTCCCAAAACAGATGTTTCTCCCTGTCTATCAGTTCCTGAGTGGCTTCACAAAAGGCTTGCCTTTCAAGGTATTCCTCAAAAGTAGGAGTCACTGGTGGACAATAACAAAGACAATTTTTTTTAAATTATCAGCACTATTTTATAGATGAATCATCCAGGCTCTGTTAAACTGCTTTGATACTTTCTCAAGTTTTCAGTCCTAAATATGAAACAGGTCAGAAGAAGAGTTTATAGCAATTATTATTTTATCGTTCCACAATTTTACTGTGGAAAACACTTTTATTTATAACATGTTTCTGACTGGATTTTTGGACCTCTGACCTTTATAACTATTTAAATAATATCCATTTTGATGTATGTCCAATGTTCCCAAATTAATTTTATTTTCACTTTTTTGGGAAAAAAAACTGATCAAAACAATTTTTCTCTTGATATCTATGATAGTAAACATTGAAACAAATCTTTCTAAACAGTGAAATGAATGGTGCACATGTACTATATACCCATAATTAAATATAATAAAAATAATTATAATTAAACTCATATCAAGTATATTTAAATGGGGTTGAACAAATAAAAAATATTTATACTTCCCACCTTTTTCATCCATCGAGGGGGGTTTATCCTCGTCCCTTTTCTGTTTAAAAGAAAACTTTCTCTTAGAAGTATTGTTGGGATCTGAAACAAAGTACACAGTTTAATGAAGTCTGATTAACAGACTGCAGAGATGATTTCAATCTTTTGTGATTTGTATGCAATAAAGATTGGCGATGGATACTCTAATAAGATTGTCTTTTATATGTTATTTTTCTGCCCAGTGAGGTTGAAATTTGGCTTCGGCTTGATGTTTAAAGGTGCACAGTAACAGGAAATAAAAACGCACATCAAATGCATTGCACCTAGCAAGTCTGTTTTGAAAATGTAAGGAGTAGAAAGGAGATATATTTACACTAAATGCATTAAAAAGTAAAAGCAAAAGTTAAAAGGAATACTTAAAGCACTGCAAATTAAAAATAAATACACTAAAAAGTATTTGTACTTCCCACCTTTTTCTTCCTTCAAGTCTTCAGAGGGGAGTGTATCCACTTCCTTTTTCCGTCTCCAACGAATGGATTCTCTCAGTCTATTAAATGTATTATCAAACCTCGGCATGCTGGGATCTAAAAAAGCAAAGCACACAGTTTAATGCAGTTTTAATGACAGACTGCAGACACGATTTCTGATCTTTTGTTTTCTCCACTTTGCACAGACAAGCATCAGCAGTGCTGTTTTCTTGTCCACTATAATGACCACTGCAGAGAACATTTTAGTTTGTTCTTTTATGACTGTATAATCTTAATGGGCCATCTACTTCATTGTTTTAATGGACTTCCCTACCACTGCTATGCTGATGACAAACAGTTTTACTTTTACATCAGACCCAACAACGTTAACAATCAATGATTCTCTGTCATTACTACTTGGATGTATTCAAATTTACTTGTGGCAGGGCGTGGTCTGTGGCGCCGCTGCAGGGAGGCTGACACGCTGGAGCTGCATCAGCAATTACGCCTCACCTGCTTAAGAGGGATGAACTCAGTCCTGATGTGGTGGTTGTTGGTGTGTGTGGCTGGCAGCTGAAAAGCTGCAGCCGTGTGTGAAGTTACAACAACCGTAATTAAGAAAAGGGTTAAAGGCGTGCAATATGTGGTCGGGTCTGCCATGCATCTGTTACATTACATCATCGCAATTTCAGTAAAGCTGAGGTTCTAGTACTTGGCCCAGCCAGTTTCTCTAAGGAGATAAGTCAGTACATCGGCCCCTTCTAAAACTAAAAACCTTGGTATAATTTTTGACCAACACCTGAATTTTGAAATTCACATCTCAAAGCTCACCCAAACTTGTTTCCTTGACCTCAGGAATATTGCAAAATTCCATTACTAACAGATAATCCTCTGCATGGACAGGCCACTGCTTATACAGCAGAGCTTCTGAAACCTGATCACTGCACGTGACCTTTCTGATCCCCTAACCAGGGCCTTCTTACTGTCCCTCGCTCGATTAAAAAACCAGAGGTGATTTTGAGATTGTTGCACCCAAACTGTGGAACAGCCTTCCTCCCTCAATCAGGTCTGCTAACTCTGTTATTTGATTTAAAAGGTTCATTCCTGAGCCTGGAGCAGCTCTTGACAAAACAACCTGGCTAGCATGTACAGAGACCTGACCACAACATCTTTGGAATGAATAAACACAATCAGGCCTTGTCACTCAAAATCAACTGTGGTCTTCAAAAATGCACTCGTACCTGCAGTTTGCACCCAGATGCAACAATCTGATGGAAAGCCTTGAACCAGAGGTGGAGGCTTTTCCAGCAGCAGATTAGTGCCCATGGTTTAGCATGAGAAACTTAATGTCCACATACTTTATTCATACATTTTCAAACTTTAGGCAACAAAGACTATGTTAAGGTAAATATTAAAAAATGTTAGTAGAAGTTTAATAATTAAATATTGCCAGTTTATAGGATCATTGATCTAGTATTAAAGTTAATACCTGTCTTTGATGGTGTCGCTGGTTTGGATTTGAGAGAAGAAACATCTGACTCTTCATCCTCTTTTTTCTCTTCATTCTCCAGACAGGTGGCTGAAGAGCCGTCGCCAAGACCTGACAGAGAGTAAAGCAGAGCACTGCTGGTAACAGCACAATTTTCTCATAACAGGTTGATTTGGCAAAGATTTGATGCCAGATGACCTTCCTGATGCAACTCTCTCCAGTTATCTAGGGCTGGGACCTGCAGTACACTGGCTTGTGTTCACACATTGTGTGATGAACTTCTCAGAAACTGTTTGCTTGATGCTCATTTGTGTCTGTAGCACTAACTAGATCCTGAAGTACCACAACTATTACTCATGAACATCTGCACCAAAAATGCTGTTTTGGATTGTTTGGGGTCACTTTACCCACTAAGTGTGATTTGTATGCAATAAAGATTGGCAATGGATACTCTAATAAGATTGTCTTTTATATGTTATTTTTCTGCCCAATGAGGTTGAAATTTGGCTTCGGCTTGATGTTTAAAGGTGCACAGTAACAGGAAATAAAAACGCACATCAAATGCATTGCACCTAGCAAGTCTGTTTTGAAAATGTAAGGAGTAGAAAGGAGATATATTTACACTAAATGCATTAAAAAGTAAAAACAAAAAGTTTAAGGGAATACTTAAAGCACTGCAAATTAAAAATAAATACACTAAAATGTATTTGTACTTCCCACCTTTTTCTTCCTTCAAGTCTTCAGAGGGGAGTGTATCCACTTCCTGTTTCCGTCTCCAACGAAAGGATTCTCTCAGTCTATTAAATGTATTATCAAACCTCGGCATGCTGGGATCTAAAAAAGCAAAGCACACAGTTTAATGTAGTTTTAATGACAGACTGCAGACACGATTTCTGATCTTTTGTTTTCTCCACTTTGCACAGACAAGCATCAGCAGTGCTGTTTTCTTGTCCACTATAATGACCACTGCAGAGAACATTTTAGTTTGTTCTTTTATGACTGTATAATCTTAATGGGCCATCTACTTCATTGTTTTAATGGACTTCCCTACCACTGCTATGCTGATGACAAACAGTTTTACTTTTACATCAGACCCAACAACGTTAACAATCAATGATTCTCTGTCATTACTACTTGGATGGATTCAAATTTACTTGTGGCAGGGCGTGGTCTGTGGCGCCGCTGCAGGGAGGCTGACACGCTGGAGCTGCATCAGCAATTACGCCTCACCTGCTTAAGAGGGATGAACTCAGTCCTGATGTGGTGGTTGTTGGTGTGTGTGGCTGGCAGCTGAAAAGCTGCAGCCGTGTGTGAAGTTACAACAACCGTAATTAAGAAAAAAGTGTTAAAGGCGTGCAATATGTGGTCGGGTCTGCCATGCATCTGTTACATTACTTCATCGCAATTTCAGTAAAGCTGAGGTTCTAGTACTTGGCCCAGGCAGTTTCTCTAAGGAGATAAGTCAGTACATCGGCCCCTTCTAAAACTAAAAACCTTGGTATAATTTTTGACCAACACCTGAATTTTGAAATTCACGTCTCAAAGCTCACCCAAACTTGTTTCCTTGACCTCAGAAATATTGCAAAATTCCATTACTAACAGATAATCCTCTGCATGGACAGGACACTGCTTATACAGAGCTTCTGAAACCTGATCACTGCAGCCGACCTTTCCGACCCCCTAACCAGGGCCTTCTTACTGTCCCTCGCTCGATTATAAAACCAGAGGTGATCGTGCTTTTGAGGTTGTTGCACCCAAACTGTGGAACAGCCTTCCTCCCTCAATCAGGTTATTTGATTTAAAAGGCTCATTTCTGAGCCTGGAGCAGCTCTTGACAAAACAACCTGGCTAGCATGTACAGAGGCCTGACCACAACATCTTTGGAATGAATAGAAGCAATCAGGCCTTGTCACTCAAAATCAACTGTGTGTCATGGTCCTGGGCCATGTTGGCCCAGTATTCTTAGTTTCTTGTATTTCTGTATTTCATTTCTTATTTAGGCCATGTTTCCTGAGTTGTCCTGTTATGTTGTTCCCTAAGTGTTTTCCCTTCGTGACTCTTACCCCCTGTGTGCCCCTCTGTGTATTTTTGAGCCCTCGTCTCTCTTTGTGTTTATTCCATGTTTCCCCTGACCCAGCGTTTCTAGTTCCTTGTGATGTTTGTAATATGGTACTTGTGTGATTTATTCTATGGCTTCTAGTTTTGTTCCCTTGCCCTTCATGTCTCTCTGTGTCCCCTCTGTTCTGTGTAATTGTGTGTCTTTGCATGTTTGAGTTTCTTGTTTTCTGTCCCTCTGCATTGTGCATTATGTTCTCATGGTTGGTCTTTTGTTACTCCCTCTAGTCTAGTTTCTTGTGTTCCAAGTTGAGTATTTCCCTCCGCGTATTTTGGTTCTTAGAGTCCTCTGCCTTATGGTTTATGTCTCTGTGTTCCTTAGTTGCTTTCTCCACTGTGTCAAGTTTGCGTCTCTGTATGATACTTCCTGTTTTACTTTGGTGGTCCATGTCTTATGTGAATGTGTCCTGCTCTGCTTGTCTCGTCCAGCCTGATTACTTCCAGCTGTGCTCTCCTTCTGTGTCTCATTCCCTCGTTATCCCTCTGTGTATTTAAGCCCTGTGTTTCTCTGAGTCGGTGTCGTGTCGTCCCTCATGCTGTGTGTGATTCTCCCCGTGTCTTCTGGTATGTGTTACAATTAGCTCTTCCCAGTTTAGTTTTACATTGCTTTGGTATCACTGTTATCGTTTGTCACCTGTCAGCAATAAAGCTGCATTTTGAGTTCAGTCCTGTTTTCCCGTGAGTTGGCGTTTGGGTCCTATTTTCCTGCCTGCCACACACCGTTACATGACACTGTGGTCTTCAAAAATGCACTCGTACCTGCAGTTTGCACACAGATGCAACAATCTGATGGAAAGCCTTGAACCAGAGGTGGAGGCTTTTCCAGCAGCAGATTAGTGCCCATGGTTTAGCATGAGAAACTTAATGTCCACATACTTTATTCATAAGTTTTCAAAATTTAGTCAATATCGACTATGTTAAGGTAAATATTAAAAAAATGTTAGAAGTTTAATAATTAAATATTGCCAGTTTATAGAATCATTGATCTAGTATTAAAGTTAATACCTGTCTTTGATGGTGTCGCTGGTTTGGATTTGAGAGAAGAAACATCTGACTCTTCTTCCTCCTTTTTCTCTTCATTCTCCAGACAGGTGGCTGAAGAGCCGTCGCCAAGACCTGACAGAGAGTAAAGCAGAGCACTGCTGGTAACAGCACAATTTTCTCATAACAGGTTGATTTGGCAAAGATTTGATGCCAGATGACCTTTCTGATGCAACTCTCTCCAGTTTTCTAGGGCTGGGACCTGCAGTACACTGGCTTGTGTACACACATTGTGTGATGAACTTCTCAGAAACTGTTTGCTTGATGCTCATTTGTGTCTGTAGCACTAACTAGATCCTGAAGTACCACAACTATTACTCATGAACATCTGCACCAAAAATGCTGTTTTGGATTGTTTGGGGTCACTTTACCCACTAAGTGTGATTTGTATGCAATAAAGATTGGCGATGGATACTCTAATAAGATTGTCTTTTATATGTTATTTTTCTGCCCAATGAGGTTGAAATTTGGCTTCGGCTTGATGTTTAAAGGTGCACAGTGACAGGAAATAAAAACGCACATCAAATGCATTGCACCTAGCAAGTCTGTTTTGAAAATGTAAGGAGTAGAAAGGAGATATATTTACACTAAATGCATTAAAAAGTAAAAGCAAAAGTTAAAAGGAATACTTAAAGCACTGCAAATTAAAAATAAATACACTAAAAAGTATTTGTACTTCCCACCTTTTTCTTCCTTCAAGTCTTCAGAGGGGAGTGTATCCACTTCCTTTTTCCGTCTCCAAGGAAAGGATTCTCTCAGTCTATTAAATGTATTATCAAACCTCGGCATGCTGGGATCTAAAAAAGCAAAGCACACAGTTTAATGCAGTTTTAATGACAGACTGCAGACACGATTTCTGATCTTTTGTTTTCTCCACTTTGCACAGACAAGCATCAGCAGTGCTGTTTTCTTGTCCACTATAATGACCACTGCAGAGAACATTTTAGTTTGTTCTTTTATGACTGTATAATCTTAATGGGCCATCTACTTCATTGTTTTAATGGACTTCCCTACCACTGCTATGCTGATGACAAACAGTTTTACTTTTACATCAGACCCAACAACGTTAACAATCAATGATTCTCTGTCATTACTACTTGGATGTATTCAAATTTACTTGTGGCAGGGCGTGGTCTGTGGCGCCGCTGCAGGGAGGCTGACACGCTGGAGCTGCATCAGCAATTACGCCTCACCTGCTTAAGAGGGATGAACTCAGTCCTGATGTGGTGGTTGTTGGTGTGTGTGGCTGGCAGCTGAAAAGCTGCAGCCGTGTGTGAAGTTACAACAACCGTAATTAAGAAAAGGGTTAAAGGCGTGCAATATGTGGTCGGGTCTGCCATGCATCTGTTACATTACATCATCGCAATTTCAGTAAAGCTGAGGTTCTAGTACTTGGCCCAGCCAGTTTCTCTAAGGAGATAAGTCAGTACATCGGCCCCTTCTAAAACTAAAAACCTTGGTATAATTTTTGACCAACACCTGAATTTTGAAATTCACATCTCAAAGCTCACCCAAACTTGTTTCCTTGACCTCAGGAATATTGCAAAATTCCATTACTAACAGATAATCCTCTGCATGGACAGGCCACTGCTTATACAGCAGAGCTTCTGAAACCTGATCACTGCACGTGACCTTTCTGATCCCCTAACCAGGGCCTTCTTACTGTCCCTCGCTCGATTAAAAAACCAGAGGTGATTTTGAGGTTGTTGCACCCAAACTGTGGAACAGCCTTCCTCCCTCAATCAGGTCTGCTAACTCTGTTATTTGATTTAAAAGGTTCATTCCTGAGCCTGGAGCAGCTCTTGACAAAACAACCTGGCTAGCATGTACAGAGACCTGACCACAACATCTTTGGAATGAATAAACACAATCAGGCCTTGTCACTCAAAATCAACTGTGGTCTTCAAAAATGCACTCGTACCTGCAGTTTGCACCCAGATGCAACAATCTGATGGAAAGCCTTGAACCAGAGGTGGAGGCTTTTCCAGCAGCAGATTAGTGCCCATGGTTTAGCATGAGAAACTTAATGTCCACATACTTTATTCATACATTTTCAAACTTTAGGCAACAAAGACTATGTTAAGGTAAATATTAAAAAATGTTAGTAGAAGTTTAATAATTAAATATTGCCAGTTTATAGGATCATTGATCTAGTATTAAAGTTAATACCTGTCTTTGATGGTGTCGCTGGTTTGGATTTGAGAGAAGAAACATCTGACTCTTCATCCTCTTTTTTCTCTTCATTCTCCAGACAGGTGGCTGAAGAGCCGTCGCCAAGACCTGACAGAGAGTAAAGCAGAGCACTGCTGGTAACAGCACAATTTTCTCATAACAGGTTGATTTGGCAAAGATTTGATGCCAGATGACCTTCCTGATGCAACTCTCTCCAGTTATCTAGGGCTGGGACCTGCAGTACACTGGCTTGTGTACACACATTGTGTGATGAACTTCTCAGAAACTGTTTGCTTGATGCTCATTTGTGTCTGTAGCACTAACTAGATCCTGAAGTACCACAACTATTACTCATGAACATCTGCACCAAAAATGCTGTTTTGGATTGTTTGGGGTCACTTTACCCACTAAGTGTGATTTGTATGTAATAAAGATTGGCGATGGATACTCTAATAAGATTGTCTTTTATATGTTATTGTTCTGCCCAATGAGGTTGAAATTTGGCTTCGGCTTGATGTTTAAAGGTGCACAGTAACAGGAAATAAAAACGCACATCAAATGCATTGCACCTAGCAAGTCTGTTTTGAAAATGTAAGGAGTAGAAAGGAGATATATTTACACTAAAAGCATTAAAAAGTAAAAACAAAAAGTTAAAAGGAATACTTAAAGCACTGCAAATTAAAAATAAATACACTAAAATGTATTTGTACTTCCCACCTTTTTCTTCCTTCAAGTCTTCAGAGGGGAGTGTATCCACTTCCTGTTTCCGTCTCCAACGAAAGGATTCTCTCAGTCTATTAAATGTATTATCAAACCTCGGCATGCTGGGATCTAAAAAAGCAAAGCACACAGTTTAATGTAGTTTTAATGACAGACTGCAGACACGATTTCTGATCTTTTGTTTTCTCCACTTTGCACAGACAAGCATCAGCAGTGCTGTTTTCTTGTCCACTATAATGACCACTGCAGAGAACATTTTAGTTTGTTCTTTTATGACTGTATAATCTTAATGGGCCATCTACTTCATTGTTTTAATGGACTTCCCTACCACTGCTATGCTGATGACAAACAGTTTTACTTTTACATCAGACCCAACAACGTTAACAATCAATGATTCTCTGTCATTACTACTTGGATGTATTCAAATTTACTTGTGGCAGGGCGTGGTCTGTGGCGCCGCTGCAGGGAGGCTGACACGCTGGAGCTGCATCAGCAATTACGCCTCACCTGCTTAAGAGGGATGAACTCAGTCCTGATGTGGTGGTTGTTGGTGTGTGTGGCCGGCAGCTGAAAAGCTGCAGCCGTGTGTGAAGTTACAACAACCGTAATTAAGAAAAAAGTGTTAAAGGTGTGCAATATGTGGTCGGGTCTGCCATGCATCTGTTACATTACTTCATCGCAATTTCAGTAAAGCTGAGGTTCTAGTACTTGGCCCAGCCAGTTTCTCTAAGGAGATAAGTCAGTACATCGGCCCCTTCTAAAACTAAAAACCTTGGTATAATTTTTGACCAACACCTGAATTTTGAAATTCACGTCTCAAAGCTCACCCAAACTTGTTTCCTTGACCTCAGAAATATTGCAAAATTCCATTACTAACAGATAATCCTCTGCATGGACAGGACACTGCTTATACAGAGCTTCTGAAACCTGATCACTGCAGCCGACCTTTCCGACCCCCTAACCAGGGCCTTCTTACTGTCCCTCGCTCGATTATAAAACCAGAGGTGATCGTGCTTTTGAGGTTGTTGCACCCAAACTGTGGAACAGCCTTCCTCCCTCAATCAGGTTATTTGATTTAAAAGGCTCATTTCTGAGCCTGGAGCAGCTCTTGACAAAACAACCTGGCTAGCATGTACAGAGGCCTGACCACAACATCTTTGGAATGAATAGAAGCAATCAGGCCTTGTCACTCAAAATCAACTGTGTGTCATGGTCCTGGGCCATGTTGGCCCAGTATTCTTAGTTTCTTGTATTTCTGTATTTCATTTCTTATTTAGGCCATGTTTCCTGAGTTGTCCTGTTATGTTGTTCCCTAAGTGTTTTCCCTTCGTGACTCTTACCCCCTGTGTGCCCCTCTGTGTATTTTTGAGCCCTCGTCTCTCTTTGTGTTTATTCCATGTTTCCCCTGACCCAGCGTTTCTAGTTCCTTGTGATGTTTGTAATATGGTACTTGTGTGATTTATTCTATGGCTTCTAGTTTTGTTCCCTTGCCCTTCATGTCTCTCTGTGTCCCCTCTGTTCTGTGTAATTGTGTGTCTTTGCATGTTTGAGTTTCTTGTTTTCTGTCCCTCTGCATTGTGCATTATGTTCTCATGGTTGGTCTTTTGTTACTCCCTCTAGTCTAGTTTCTTGTGTTCCAAGTTGAGTATTTCCCTCCGCGTATTTTGGTTCTTAGAGTCCTCTGCCTTATGGTTTATGTCTCTGTGTTCCTTAGTTGCTTTCTCCACTGTGTCAAGTTTGCGTCTCTGTATGATATTTCCTGTTTTACTTTGGTGGTCCATGTCTTATGTGAATGTGTCCTGCTCTGCTTGTCTCGTCCAGCCTGATTACTTCCAGCTGTGCTCTCCTTCTGTGTCTCATTCCCTCGTTATCCCTCTGTGTATTTAAGCCCTGTGTTTCTCTGAGTCGGTGTTGTGTCGTCCCTCATGCTGTGTGTGATTCTCCCCGTGTCTTCTGGTATGTGTTACAATTAGCTCTTCCCAGTTTAGTTTTACATTGCTTTGGTATCACTGTTATCGTTTGTCACCTGTCAGCAATAAAGCTGCATTTTGAGTTCAGTCCTGTTTTCCCGTGAGTTGGCGTTTGGGTCCTATTTTCCTGCCTGCCACACACCGTTACATGACACTGTGGTCTTCAAAAATGCACTCGTACCTGCAGTTTGCACACAGATGCAACAATCTGATGGAAAGCCTTGAACCAGAGGTGGAGGCTTTTCCAGCAGCAGATTAGTGCCCATGGTTTAGCATGAGAAACTTAATGTCCACATACTTTATTCATACATTTTCAAAATTTAGTCAATATCGACTATGTTAAGGTAAATATTAAAGAAAATGTTAGTAGAAGTTTAATAATTAAATATTGCCAGTTTATAGAATCATTGATCTAGTATTAAAGTTAATACCTGTCTTTGATGGTGTCGCTGGTTTGGATTTGAGAGAAGAAACATCTGACTCTTCTTCCTCCTTTTTCTCTTCATTCTCCAGACAGGTGGCTGAAGAGCCGTCGCCAAGACCTGACAGAGAGTAAAGCAGAGCACTGCTGGTAACAGCACAATTTTCTTATAACAGGTTGATTTGGCAAAGATTTGATGCCAGATGACCTTCCTGATGCAACTCTCTCCAGTTATCTAGGGCTGGGACCTGCAGTACACTGGCTTGTGTTCACACATTGTGTGATGAACTTCTCAGAAACTGTTTGCTTGATGCTCATTTGTGTCTGTAGCACTAACTAGATCCTGAAGTACCACAACTATTACTCATGAACATCTGCACCAAAAATGCTGTTTTGGATTGTTTGGGGTCACTTTACCCACTAAGTGTGATTTGTATGCAATAAAGATTGGCGATGGACACTCTAATAAGATTGTCTTTTATATGTTATTGTTCTGCCCAATGAGGTTGAAATTTGGCATCGGCTTGATGTTTAAAGGTGCACAGTAACAGGAAATAAAAACGCACATCAAATGCATTGCACCTAGCAAGTCTGTTTTGAAAATGTAAGGAGTAGAAAGGAGATATATTTACACTAAAAGCATTAAAAAGTAAAAACAAAAAGTTTAAGGGAATACTTAAAGCACTGCAAATTAAAAATAAATACACTAAAATGTATTTGTACTTCCCACCTTTTTCTTCCTTCAAGTCTTCAGAGGGGAGTGTATCCACTTCCTTTTTCCGTCTCCAACGAATGGATTCTCTCAGTCTATTAAATGTATTATCAAACCTCGGCATGCTGGGATCTAAAAAAGCAAAGCACACAGTTTAATGTAGTTTTAATGACAGACTGCAGACACGATTTCTGATCTTTTGTTTTCTCCACTTTGCACAGACAAGCATCAGCAGTGCTTTTTGTTTTGAACTCAGTTCCCAAAAAATTGTTGTTGTTTTCTTGTCCACTATAATGACCACTGCAGAGAACATTTTAATAAACATTTAACAAAAAATGTTTTGCAGATTTTAGCTATTTTGGTTTGTTCTTTTATGACTGTATAATCTTAATGGGCCATCTACTTCATTGTTTTAATAGACTTTCCTACCACTGCTATGCTGATGACAAACAGTTTTACTTTTATGTCAGACCAAACAACATTAACGATCAATGATTCTCTGTCATTACTACTTGGATGTATTCAAATTTACTTTATTGTAATTTCAGTAAAACTGAGGTTGTAGTATTTGGCCCAGGCAGTTTCTCTAAGGAGATAAGCCAGTACATTGGCCCCTTCACTAATAACTTCTAAAACTAAAATCTAATTTTAAAACCAGAGGTGATTGTGCTTTTGTCGTTGTTGGGCCCAAACTGTGGAACAGCCTTCCTCACTCAATCAGTTTGCTGGCTCTGTTATTTGATTTAAAAGGCTCATTTCTGAGCCTGGAGCAGCTCTTGACAAAACAACCTGGCTAGCATGTACAGAGACCTGACCACAACATCTTTGGAATGAATAGAAGCAATCAGGTCTTGTCACTCAACACCAGCTCCGGACCTCAATAATGAACTTGTACCTGGATGGCAACAAATGCAGTTTGTAGCCAGACGTAACAATCTGATGGAAAGCCTTGAACCAGAGGTGGAGGCTTTTCCAGCAGCAGGTTAGTGCCCATGGTTTGATTTGGCATTGCAATGTTAATTTTCACATAATTTGTTCATAAGTTTTCAAACTCTAGTCAACAAAGACTATGTTAAGGTAAATATTAAAGAAAATGTTAGTAGAAGTTTAATATTTAAATATTGCCAGTATATAGGATCATTGATCTAGTATTAAAGTTAATACCTGTCTTTGATGGTGTCGCTGGTTTGGATTTGAGAGAAGAAACATCTGACTCTTCTTCCTCTTTTTTCTCTTCATTCTCCAGACAGGTGGCTGAAGAGCCGTCGCCAAGACCTGACAGAGAGTAAAGCAGAGCACTGCTGGTAACAGCACAATTTTCTCATAACAGGTTGATTTGGCAAAGATTTGATGCCAGATGACCTTCCTGATGCAACTCTCTCCAGTTATCTAGGGCTGGGACCTGCAGTACACTGGCTTGTGTTCACACATTGTGTGATGAACTTCTCAGAAACTGTTTGCTTGATGCTCATTTGTGTCTGTAGCACTAACTAGATCCTGAAGTACCACAACTATTACTCATGAACATCTGCACCAAAAATGCTGTTTTGGATTGTTTGGGGTCACTTTACCCACTAAGTGTGATTTGTATGCAATAAAGATTGGCGATGGACACTCTAATAAGATTGTCTTTCATATGTTATTGTTCTGCCCAATGAGGTTGCATCAGTTTGATGTTTAAAGGTGCACAGTGACAGGAAATAAAAGAGACATACTAAAAAAAACCCTCAAATACATTACATCTAGCAAGTCTGATTTGAAAACATAAGGAGTAGAACGGAGATATATTTGCATTAAAAAGGAAAAGGAAAAAGGAATACTTAAATAAAGCACTGAAAATTAAAAACAGGTACAGTAAAAATTATTTGTACTTCCCACCTTTTTCTTCCTTCAAGTCTTCAGAAGGGACTTCCTTTTTCCGTCTCCAAGGAAAGGACTCTCTCAGTCTATATAATGCATTATCAAACCCCGGCACACTGGGATCTAAAAAAGAAAAGCACACAGTTTAATGTAGTTTGAATAACAGACTGCAGGCCTGATTTCTGGTCCTTTGTTTTCTCCTGCCAGTGTTTGTGTTTTTGGTTTAAGTTTCACTCTTTGAATTGTGGTTTTCTGTTGTATTATATTTACTGTTCCTGGTTTCTCTTCTGGTTCCGCGCCTCATCTTGCCTCGCCTCATGTTTCTATGTCTCATTGTCTTGTCTGTGTCATCATGAACGTCTCTTGCTTCCTGTTTTATTGTGATAGTCCCTTGTCATGTGTTCAGTGTATTGAGTTTTGTTTCCCTGTGTCTCGTTATGTCAGATTCGTCCCAGCTGTGTTCCCACCAGTTCCCCATCCTCTTGTTGTCCTACTTGTGTATTTAAGCCCTGCATCTTCCTTGTTCATTGCTGGTTTGGTTGTCAATCTTCCCCTGTGTGTCATCCTCCATGTTGCCTCTGCGTTTCTTCCTCGATGTTTCATATCTCAGGCTCCTAGTTCCCAGTTTCAGGTTTTTGTTACGTTTCTTTTGTTCCTCGTGTTCTTTTGTTAGTTTCTCCATGTTCAGGTTTTGTAAGTTTATTCCTGCCATACTCTGCTTTTGTTTGCATTGAGTCTCACTGTAAATAAAAAATCACACCCAACTACTCTGTCGTCTGCATCTGCACTCGGGTCCTTCTGTCGTCACTCCATACGTCTGCCTCTGTAGCTGTGACACTCCCTTTTCCACAGGCAAGCATCAGCAATGCTTTTTGTTGTGAAGTCAGTGCCCCCCCAAAAAATGTTGTTTTTGTTGTCCACTTTAATGACCAGGGCACTGCAGCAAACCTTTTAGGGAACATTTTATAGAGATAAAATCATTTGCAAGTGTGCAGATTTTAGCCACTTTGGTTTATTCTTTCATGACTGTATAATTTTTATTATGAAAGTTGATAATGGGGGTTTTTAACAGAAGACATTGAGAGTTTTATAGTAAGGACACGGGTAACAATCCGTGCATTAATGATGTACATTTAGTTGTTAATATATGCTGGTCAGCCAGCCATCAAAAAAGTGTAAGTTGAAAGTGTCCTATATAAACGAATGCAGGCATTTATTAATATAGCTAATTTCACATGTGCTTTTATTCTAAGGAAACCCATTTTTCCTTGGTACTATGCCTCGATATTTATATGTGGGTTTACTTTCTGCACTGCATGGTTAAGATAGCATTAAATCCTGGAAATATTCTACATGTGCAAAAAATTTGCCATTTTACTGAGGCAAAGTTATTCTGTTATCATACATTAAATATGCTTTTAACTTAACTGATTCTTGCCCAGGTTAAAAATGTTGTTTGAAGGCATCAGATCAGGATTCAGTTATGAACATTTTTCCTTATTTTATTTTTCAGCTTCCCAGGGAAAAGGAGGGGGCAAAACAATCACTCATAAATGTTAATGTTTCACTACTAAATACAAATAGCAGCTTTACTTGGTCAACATTCAATTTTACTTCTGGTTGAGTTTTCAGCAGCCGTTAATAGTATTAATGCTACAGACTAGACAGCTGAGTTGGCATTACTGGTACTGCTCTTAAATGGTTTTCTTCATACTTATCCAACAGATAATAGCCAGATGCAACAATCTGATGGAAAGCCTTGAACCAGAGGTGGAGGCTTTTCCAGCAGCAGATCAGTGCCCATGGTTTGATTTGGCATTGTAAAGTTAATGTTCACATACTTTTTTCACAAGTTTATAAACTTTAGTCAACACAGACTATGTTAAGGTAAATACTAAAAAATGTTAGTAGAAGTTTAATAATTAAATATTGCCAGTTTATAGGATCATTGATCTAGTATTAAAGTTAATACCTGTCTTTGATGGTGTCGCTGGTTTGGATTTGAGAGAAGAAACATCTGACTCTTCTTCCTCCTTTTTCTCTTCATTCTCCAGACAGGTGGCTGAAGAGCCGTCGCCAAGACCTGACAGAGAGTAAAGCAGAGCACTGCTGGTAACAGCACAATTTTCTCATAACAGGTTGATTTGGCAAAGATTTGATGCCAGATGACCTTCCTGATGCAACTCTCTCCAGTTATCTAGGGCTTGTGCACTGGCTTGTGTTCACACATTGTGCGATGAACTTCTCAGAAACTGTTTGCTTGATGCTCATTTGTGTCTGTAGCACTAACTAGATCCTGAAGTACCACAACTATTACTCATGAACATCTGCACCAAAAATGCTGTTTTGGATTGTTTGGGGTCACTTTACCCACTAAGTGTGATTTGTATGCAATAAAGATTGGCGATGGATACTCTAATAAGATTGTCTTTCATATGTTATTGTTCTGCCCAATGAGGTTGCATCAGTTTGATGTTTAAAGGTGCACAGTGACAGGAAATAAAAGAGACATACTAAAAAAAAACCTCAAATACATTACATCTAGCAAGTCTGATTTGAAAACATAAGGAGTAGAACGGAGATATATTTGCATTAAAAAGGAAAAGGAAAAAGGAATACTTAAATAAAGCACTGAAAATTAAAAACAGGTACAGTAAAAATTATTTGTACTTCCCACCTTTTTCTTCCTTCAAGTCTTCAGAAGGGACTTCCTTTTTCCGTCTCCAAGGAAAGGACTCTCTCAGTCTATATAATGCATTATCAAACCCCGGCACACTGGGATCTAAAAAAGAAAAGCACACAGTTTAATGTAGTTTGAATAACAGACTGCAGGCCTGATTTCTGGTCCTTTGTTTTCTCCTGCCAGTGTTTGTGTTTTTGGTTTAAGTTTCACTCTTTGAATTGTGGTTTTCTGTTGTATTATATTTACTGTTCCTGGTTTCTCTTCTGGTTCCGCGCCTCATCTTGCCTCGCCTCATGTTTCTATGTCTCATTGTCTTGTCTGTGTCATCATGAACGTCTCTTGCTTCCTGTTTTATTGTGATAGTCCCTTGTCATGTGTTCAGTGTATTGAGTTTTGTTTCCCTGTGTCTCGTTATGTCAGATTCGTCCCAGCTGTGTTCCCACCAGTTCCCCATCCTCTTGTTGTCCTACTTGTGTATTTAAGCCCTGCATCTTCCTTGTTCATTGCTGGTTTGGTTGTCAATCTTCCCCTGTGTGTCATCCTCCATGTTGCCTCTGCGTTTCTTCCTCGATGTTTCATATCTCAGGCTCCTAGTTCCCAGTTTCAGGTTTTTGTTACGTTTCTTTTGTTCCTCGTGTTCTTTTGTTAGTTTCTCCATGTTCAGGTTTTGTAAGTTTATTCCTGCCATACTCTGCTTTTGTTTGCATTGAGTCTCACTGTAAATAAAAAATCACACCCAACTACTCTGTCGTCTGCATCTGCACTCGGGTCCTTCTGTCGTCACTCCATACGTCTGCCTCTGTAGCTGTGACACTCCCTTTTCCACAGGCAAGCATCAGCAATGCTTTTTGTTGTGAAGTCAGTGCCCCCCCAAAAAATGTTGTTTTTGTTGTCCACTTTAATGACCAGGGCACTGCAGCAAACCTTTTAGGGAACATTTTATAGAGATAAAATCATTTGCAAGTGTGCAGATTTTAGCCACTTTGGTTTATTCTTTCATGACTGTATAATTTTTATTATGAAAGTTGATAATGGGGGTTTTTAACAGAAGACATTGAGAGTTTTATAGTAAGGACACGGGTAACAATCCGTGCATTAATGATGTACATTTAGTTGTTAATATATGCTGGTCAGCCAGCCATCAAAAAAGTGTAAGTTGAAAGTGTCCTATATAAACGAATGCAGGCATTTATTAATATAGCTAATTTCACATGTGCTTTTATTCTAAGGAAACCCATTTTTCCTTGGTACTATGCCTCGATATTTATATGTGGGTTTACTTTCTGCACTGCATGGTTAAGATAGCATTAAATCCTGGAAATATTCTACATGTGCAAAAAATTTGCCATTTTACTGAGGCAAAGTTATTCTGTTATCATACATTAAATATGCTTTTAACTTAACTGATTCTTGCCCAGGTTAAAAATGTTGTTTGAAGGCATCAGATCAGGATTCAGTTATGAACATTTTTCCTTATTTTATTTTTCAGCTTCCCAGGGAAAAGGAGGGGGCAAAACAATCACTCATAAATGTTAATGTTTCACTACTAAATACAAATAGCAGCTTTACTTGGTCAACATTCAATTTTACTTCTGGTTGAGTTTTCAGCAGCCGTTAATAGTATTAATGCTACAGACTAGACAGCTGAGTTGGCATTACTGGTACTGCTCTTAAATGGTTTTCTTCATACTTATCCAACAGATA
The DNA here is from genome assembly GCF_057382275.1 of Copadichromis virginalis. Classification (NCBI taxonomy): domain Eukaryota; kingdom Metazoa; phylum Chordata; class Actinopteri; order Cichliformes; family Cichlidae; genus Copadichromis; species Copadichromis virginalis. Next base: position 10,703,474 of record NC_140636.1, read on the forward strand.
ATAGCCAGATGCAACAATCTGATGGAAAGCCTTGAACCAGAGGTGGAGGCTTTTCCAGCAGCAGATCAGTGCCCATGGTTTGATTTGGCATTGTAAAGTTAATGTTCACATACTTTTTTCACAAGTTTATAAACTTTAGTCAACACAGACTATGTTAAGGTAAATACTAAAAAATGTTAGTAGAAGTTTAATAATTAAATATTGCCAGTTTATAGGATCATTGATCTAGTATTAAAGTTAATACCTGTCTTTGATGGTGTCGCTGGTTTGGATTTGAGAGAAGAAACATCTGACTCTTCATCCTCTTTTTTCTCTTCATTCTCCAGACAGGTGGCTGAAGAGCCGTCGCCAAGACCTGACAGAGAGTAAAGCAGAGCACTGCTGGTAACAGCACAATTTTCTCATAACAGGTTGATTTGGCAAAGATTTGATGCCAGATGGCCTTCCTGATGCAACTCTCTCCAGTTATCTAGGGCTTGTGCACTGGCTTGTGTACACACATTGTGCGATGAACTTCTCAGAAACTGTTTGCTTGATGCTCATTTGTGTCTGTAGCACTAACTAGATCCTGAAGTACCACAACTATTACTCATGAACATCTGCACCAAAAATGCTGTTTTGCATTGTTTGGGGTCACTTTACCCACTAAGTGTGATTTGTATGCAATAAAGATTGGCGATGGACACTCTAATAAGATTGTCTTTTATGTGTTATTGTTCTGCCCAATCCCACATATCAAGTCTGGCCTGGATCTGGTATCAAACCGGCACTGCTGACTTCTGGCATGATAAGACATATGTCATCCAGATATGGGCCAGGCCTGGCATAGATGGCACTGTTTATGTGATGGAATGCCACATCTGGCTTGATTGTGGTTTGGTTTATGTGGCCCAGGCCCACAGAAAACAGATCTGGCCCGGATCTGGCATCAAGCTGGCACTTCTGACTGACTGGAGTCATGGCAGGGTGTATGTCAACCAGATGTGGGCAAGGTCTGGCAATGATGGTACTATTTATGTTCCTATTTTCCCATTTTAGTTAGAAGACCCAAATGCCATGTTGCAATACTATACTGCTATGGTAACCAACGTTTCAAATGCAGGTGTGACAGGTTTGTGAGGGTACACTTTATCCAAAACCTAGTGACGGTTTACACATCTTTGACAGTGGGTGGCTGTAGCTCAGGAGGTAGAGCAGGTCACCTACTGAACGCAAGCTTAGTGGTTCGATCCCTGGCTCCTCCAGCCTGCATGTCAAGAGTGTGAATGTGTATGAATGTAAATAGGAAGCACTCAGTTTAGAGGAAGTGTTTGATAAATGTGGCATGTTGTATAGAGCACTTTAAGTAATCTGGGAGACTAGAAAAGCGCTGTATAAGAGTCAGTCCATTCACTGTCTGAACAGAGTTTTGTCATGCTTCTTTTGCACTATTATGTTCTGGCACCTGTTGTTATTACATGGCTTGATTAAGGTACACATTAGGCTGACATCCAGGGCCAGAGCTGAAACTGTTCTGGGCCAGCAGTGTGTCTGCAACTGGCCTTGTGCTGACCCATGTGTGGGCCACATCTGGCAAACCAAATCTGGGCCACCAAAGGGTCGTCATTCTTTGCGGTATGTGAGCCACGTGTAAGCACATTCTGTGGGCCAGATCTAAGCCATACCAATTTTGCTATGTGGGATGAGGTTGCAATTTGGCATCAGCTTGATGTTTAAAGGTGCACAGTGACAGGAAATAAAAATAAAAATAAATAAATAAAAAGAAATTCAAATACAAGTCTGATTTGAAAACGTAAGGAGTAGAAAGGAGATATATTTGCATTAAAAAGTAAAAGTTAAAAGGAATACTTAAATAAAGCATTGAAAATTAAAAACAGGTACAGTAAAAAGTATTTGTACTTCCCACCTTTTTCTTCCTTCAAGTCTTCAGAGGGGAGTGTATCCACTTCCTTTTTTCGTCTCCAACGAAAAGATTCTCTCAGTCTGTTTAATGTATTTTCAAACTTCGGCATACTGGGATCTAAAAAAGAAAAGCAAAAAGTTTAATATAGTTTGAATAACCAACTACAGGCCTGATTTCTGGTCTTTTGTTTTCTCCACTTTCCACAGACAAGAGAACATTTTACAGAGAAAAAAAATCATTTGCAAGTGTGCAGATTTTAGCTACTTTGGTTTGTTCTTTCATGACTGCATGATCTTAAACATGAAAGCTGATAATAGCGATTTTTAAACAGATGACATTTGGAGTTTTTATAGTAAGGGTAACAATCCATGCATGAATGATCTATACCCTGGTGGAGGGGTTTGTGTATTCCAGAGATCCCAGGGGCTATGATGTTGGGGGGCTTTTGTCCCCTGGTAGGGGTGAGGCACCAGATAAAGAGCAATTCAAAAACCCATATGAGAAGACCCAGGGAACAGTTTACCCTTACCAGGATAGGTTTACCGGGGCTCCTCCCTGGAGCAAGGATGTTCCCTGTGCCTTCGGGTCAGGAAACATGTCCTGACTGTCGTCAGCCTCTATGTGCTGAATGACAGTTCAGAGTACCAGGCCTTCCTGGAGTTCATGAAGAGAAAACTGAGCGTAAAAGCGAAACTTTCGATTTACCAGTCGATCTTCGTTCCCACCCTCACTTATGGTCAATAGTCTTGGGTAGTCACCAAAAGAACAAGGTTGCAGATACAAATGAGCTCTCTCCAAAGGATGGCTGGCCTCTCCCTTAGATATAACGTAAGGCATTCAACCATCCAGGAGGCGCTTAGAGTAGAGCCACTGCTCCTCCACATCAAAAGAAGCCAGTTGATGTGGTTTGGGCATCTGACAAGGATGCCTCCTGGGCACCTCCTGGGTGAGGTGTTCCGGGCATGTCGGACCAGGAGGAGGCTCCTCCATCTCTTGGCTGGCCTGGGAACGCCTTGGTTTTCCCCCAGACAAGCAAGAGGAGGTGGCTTGAGAGAGGGAGGTCTGGGCTTCTCTGCTAAGGATGCTGCCCCCGCAACCTGGCCCCGAATAAGCAAAAAAGGATGGGTGCATGGATGGATGGATGGATTTGTATGTGAAAGTAAATCTCTACATATCCAGTATGCAGGATCATTGATCTAGTATTAAAATTAAGAAGTTTCACCTGTGTTTGATGGTGTTAGTGGTCTGGATTTGTGAGAAGAAACATCTGACTCATCATCCTCTTTTTCCTGGTTGCTCTTCGGAGAGGTGGATGCAGAGCCAGGACTCAGACCTGACAGAGAGGGGAGAAGAGGACATTTGTAAAAGCTGCTTTCTCTTTTAAACTGACTCTTTAGTCCCTAGTTTCAAAAACACATTCGTCTTTGTGGTGTCACAGCAATTAATGTCCTGCCACAGGATTCAATTCAGGTTGAGCTCTGAACTTTTTCTGGGACGAGCCAAAACATTGATTCTTTGCTTTTTTTTTCACCATTCTGTTGTAGATTTGCTGCGGTGCACGAGATCATTGTCCTGTTGCATGGCGTACTTTGGGCACATTTGACTGTAAAACAATTTGGTATACAAAGTAGTTCATGTATCCTGTAGCAGGCAAACCAAAGCCCTCGCCTCAAAGGATAACCTGAAGAAGAGGACAGACCAGTAAAGTGGCTTCTTCCACCCTCTTGCACAGGCTGAAAAAAGTCTAGTATTTTGCTGTTAATGTGGGGAAAAATAAATATTTCTTTATGAAATATAATAGACATTAAACTTCTGGGGAAAAGAGCAATATTTTTACATCTTCCATTTCTTTGTATTTAAAGTTTGAGGTGAGTTTTTACCAGCACTAGTTAATGTTAACTCAAGGAAAACCCAGAGGAAAATTTGTCTGCTTATGTATGACCCAGACGCTCCTTCATTTAGCAAACAGACATGTTCCAACAAGTTTAACGGTCTTCTTGTGTTTCGTTTTATTTTTCTAAGGAAATTATGTCTTTCATAGTGCATGTGTGCACATCATTCTGTCTGCAAACACAGTAGCTTGAAAAGTTTGGAATGAATTCTGAAACTGTAGACTGAGGTCATCTTAACTACTCATTAAAATTTGCTTTACATCCACTGAGATCTTTAATACCAACTTAAAATGTGTTTATTTGTCAGAAATTGACAAAAAGCTTAAAACTATGATTTTTAGTGTGTGCATTGTTTCTCACTGCCAGTGTTTGTACTGACAACGTAAAGGTACATAGGCGATGATATATATGGTCAAGTAAATATGACATTAGTTTGTATACAAATATCATGTTTTACAAGTTAACCCTAAAATGCATTATATCTTTAAAGAAAGTTAGTTAGAAATATGGGTGGGTAAAAAAAAGATATCCAAACTCAAAGCAATTTGAATTTAAATAATCCGATACTGATTGATTATTGAATCCTTAAATCAATTTTTAAATATAAATGTATTTTGCCACGTATGTCAGAGTCTCAACTAAAAGCTCTCAAAACCATTTCAACAACCACAAAACAGATAAAACTCCACAAAACAAATAAGATTCCACAAAACAGATAAGATTCCACAAAAGAGGGAACACAAAGCGTGGATCCTTCTCAGAGTACTTCAATACCAGTTTTCTGCCTTATTCGCTTTCTTATTATACACCAGTCTACAGCTGTGTACGGTGTATGGTGATGTCTGACGCTTTTTTCACCAAAAATGACCTCAACACTGGGCCCTCTGACCACCACCAGTAGGCAACGGGTGAAGTGTCTTGCCCAAGGACACAACGGCTGAGACTGTCGGAGCCGGGGCTCGAACCAGCAACCTTCCGATGCCAACTCTTGAGCCACGATCGCCCCTACAAGGTTTAGAGGGTTCTTTTGACAGTACATATCCAAGTCAGATGATCATATTTCTAATATTTCTGAATCAAATTGAATCAAACTTGAATCATTTGTAGAAATCAGTGACAATACAGAGTCTTATTTAGAAATATACTGTTGTATAATATTGTATAATTAGCTAAAGTTAATCATGTCCAGTTATTACAGATAAATATCTACACAGCAAAATCTCCTGTGTTAAATTAACACTGGAGAGTGTCTATATGGGCCCACACCTCTGAGTGTTAAATACAACACTGTTGAGTGTTAAATTAACACTTTTGATAGTGTTATATGTTTAAAAGTAACCTAGTCAGTTTTGAAGATTAACAAAGACTAACACTGAGCAGTGCTGATTTTCTAACACTGGAAAATAACTCAGAATGTTAGAAATATTCCAGTGTTAGAAAATCAGCACTGCTCAGTGTTAGTCTTTGTTAATCTTCAAAACTGACTAGGTTACTTTTAAACATATAACACTGTCAAAAGTGTTAATTTAACACTCAACAGTGTTATGTTTAACACTCAGAGGTGTGGACCCACATAGACACTCTCTAGTGTTAATTTAACACTGGAGATTTTGCTGTGTATTACCCATTACCTGCTCCTACATAATGTTTGTGTCAAAGTAAATCTGTCATCTTTATCTGATTTTTACTGCACTACAAATTTCCTGTAGGACATTTAAAAAGAACAAAAGAAAACTACATGAATATATACATTACAATTACAATACTGTAAAGTAAACAGAGTGAGCTGCCGTGGTGGAGCTTTGTGAATGCATGTCTCCTAAAATCAAACATCACCGTTAATGTCTTGGACAGGGGGACACATTTCTGCACCTACATTTTCTAAATGTAATGGTGCCTGCCTTCAGTCAGCTTGATAGATTTATTTATTTTGCTTTACTGCACATACTGTGTGTACAATAGCACCCACATCTCAGAGGAATGACTCACGTGGGTCCTCTAGGGAAATATGTGCAACCCGCACTGTCAGAAAGCTGGGAAACACTCATACTGTAAGTTAAGATTTTAGGCATAGAACATAGGAGACATATCAAATGTGAGCAACATGTCCTAAAGTTGGGAAAGGCAGCGAAGTAAGTGGTGCTAACAAGAAACAGCTGGAGGAAAATTTTGCAACTGGTTAGTTTAATGCCCACAGTTCAGTAACATGATTGAGTATGAAAAGAGCATCTTAGGGAGACGGAGGTGCACCAATCTGCAAAAAATGGACACTCAGTCCTCTGGCCTAAACAAGAGAGACACCATCTAGCTTGCCATCTGTGTTTACATTTGACAGGAGATTTTATGAAAACCCCAACGGTACTCACTGGGTGACGGAGGTTGTGGTGAAGCCGCAGAATCCAACTTCTTTGCAGGTTCATCTGATTCTGGTGATAACTTGGATTCCTTGTCACCAGGAGATGGAGGATTCTTCCGTGTTGGAAGCCGGAGGCTCCTTCTAAACTTCCCCATCATGCCCACATTTATGCCACCATCAGTCGACGTCTTCTCATCGCTCTTGATGGATCCGTTGCTCTTGGTGGACACCGTGTCATTGCTGGGGTTCTCAGTGGACTTGTCCATCATTTGTGACATGTTATTCCATTATCTACCCAAATGTGAAAATGTAATAAATATTCAAGTAAAGTAATGAAGCATTTCTATTTTGTTACTTCTTATCTGGATTTTAATGATAGTTATAGTAATTTGTGAGAAAGTGCCTCAATGAACAAAATCTTACATAATAAAACCTGTATAAGTGCTGTATAAAGAACCAGTTTATTGACTAAGCAATTCATTGTGGCTTTCACCAGGATCATCATAAAACTATATTAGAGATAACATTTTATATCAGATAGATTGAGGTAGAAAAACAGAGAGCAACACGTTGTTTGTAATTTGGGACCATTTAATCTCATCTCTCAGGTCCTGGACTTTCAAATACTTTTTATCTGCTGTTGATCGTTTTTAGCCTCGCAAAACTTCAATTTGTCCAGATTACTAAATATTTCAAGGACATGCTGCACACCGTGCTGAGATAAGAAATTAGATGTCGCTGAACACAAATGTGTGTGTGTCTGTGTGTGTGTGGAGAGAGAGACAGCAGAGTGATTTCTCTCGCAGTTTTATTTTCAAGATTGATATTCAGTCCGTGTATGCAAACCGTACCTAGTTACAGTAAAGAGAAAAAGATGTACTTACCTCCGGTTTCGCACAGGTGATAGAACTTCCACAGTTTCTTCCCGCTTCACCTGCTTTCGATTACTAGTTCAGGTTTGGCAAGGTCAGAGGGTGTGACAGAGCGCTCACGCGGGGCGGGGTAGGAGGGCATTTATAATGGGCAACGTCCCTTTTTTTATGAAAGCGATACGTCACTAACCGTTTAAAGAGCAGGCGCACAAACGAGGGGCAAAAGCAAGCGTGTCACGTTCACAGAAACGGGACATCCAGTCTGAGCTGTGAGTCAGAGCACCTTACAGGCGTGTTTTGGTCAAATGTATACTTTACAGGTGAGACAATGAAGTCGCAGCATTATGTCTGCTGCATAACCTTTGACAGTGTTGCAGCGGGTACTGAAGAAAGAAATACAACAAAAATGATAAAATCTCTCGAAACCAGTGTGTTGTACTTCTGAGACTTTTTTTTTCCTTCGCTGTTGTTTTTTAGAGGTCTAAAGAAGGGAAACTGTGCAATATATCACAAAAGGAGAAATTAGAGAAAATACCTGTAACCTCTCACGCTGATATAGATGCGGATAATTGTGCTCAAGTAATGAAATCAAATGCAACGTGATCACAGTCCACTAGAGGGCAATGTGGGTGCTATATTTGTTTCGGGGAAAAAACTGTTGATTGAGTCTTGTGTCTACATTTTTATGGTATATGAAAAATGGAGCAAAACTTAATTTTTAAGAAAGTGTTGTTTACAGAACTGAGAAAAATCTCATGAATATCTTTTTGAGTATTATTTACAACATGGTTTCTATGTTTGGCAGGTAAATGAACACAAGTTGCATTAAAACCAAATCCAACGTGACATTAGGACATTTATGTCCACTAGAGGGTGGTCCACTGGTGTGTGCTGTAGTTATGCGTGCAGGGGTTTAGTCTTTGTCCATACCTTTTTGAAAAAAAAGTAGAATTGGGTTTTTAAATAAGATGATAGAAATATGTGAGATTTGTTTCCAAGTGCTGTTTTTATGCGCATCATCATCATAATAATAATGATGATGATGATGATGATACTACACATAAGATTATACATTTATCTGAAAAATGAATTGACTTTGATGGTTATCTGTCTGGTTACCTTTACAAAATAACACACATGAGCAGATTAACATAATATATACGTTTGATGTGAAATATGTCACGTTTCTGTGTCTGATGTCAAACACAACAAATATGACAGGACAAAGGATAATATTTTAAAGAGTGTACTTTATTACTTCACTGTAAACACGATATTTCCATTTATTATTTATTCTTGTATAAATACAAAAATAAAGACTTATTCTATACTAACTTGCATAAACCAAGAAACAAACATAAATTATTGCAGAAATTCTGACTTTTTTCAGTGGTTGTGTACATTTTTTAAAAGCAGTACCTTATATTATAGTATAGTATTATTTACAACACTGAGAAAAACTAATAGATAATATCAAAATGAAAACTTCGCTATAAGGTTACATGTGAAACAATGTTCCAGTGCATCAGAGTATTATTTATCCATGTTGTTACAAGACGTCGGTTCTATTATTTCAGCAGTATCTAATACAGTAATAGAAGACTAGGAAACACTTCCAGCAGAGTTATTATTATCCAGGGTCATCAATGCTGTTTAGGTGTAAAGCCTGTGTGTCTGAGTCCACCATGACATAAAACTCTCATCTTGTGTCTTGTAAATACACAGAGTTTACAACAAGGTGCAAACATGAGGTTACACTGAAGAACAAGAAGGTCAGATTAGACTTTGCCAGAAAACATCTAACAGACGCACAGTTCTCGAAAAATTATATTTCAAAAGATGAAACCAAGATTAACTTGTATCAGAACCATGGGAAGAGAAAATCAGGAGGAGAGAGCATGTGACCGATTTCACGACCACATTATCTGTGAAACATGGGGAGACAATGAGCCTCATTTACTAATATTTGCCTGGAAATATTTTTACCCTGTGCAGAAATCAAACGCAAAATCCCATTTGTGAAACGTGCATGCCAGCCTATTTTATTGTCACCACGGTGCATATGTTAGTAAATCAGAAGCATCCGGAACAAACATGCACATTTCCTCGTCCCCATTTCTCTGTGTACAAAACTATGTTTACGTCCAAGTGAAGCAGAGCACGTGGTGACGATGTTTTAAGAGAGAAGTCTGCACCTCTAAGACAAGAAATAAGGAGAAAGTTTAACTGTACAAAATGGAATAACAAATAACACATAAGTGATGATCTTTCAAAAATGATAAATAAGTAAATAAAAAGCAACACTTAGGCTGATTATCATTTCCCCTGAGACACAACAAAAAGTCTGAAAACTGGCTGCCAGTGTAACCCGACCACTGGTGTTGATTTAGATGTGACTGCTGATAGTAGCAGCAGGGGGGATTCGGAGGTGTACATGGATACATATTCAGCCAAATGCTGCAAAACTGACAGACTTTTTGATGTGATGTGAATACATTTCTCAAGTGTGTTATCATGTTTCATTATCATCTGTCACTGTCCTGTCCTCTAGCTTTTGTTTCCTGTGACCCTCATGTTTAATATAGATTTAGTATAGGGTCTCTGCTTCTGTTTCCTCTGTTCCCAGGTCTGTCTCGTTTCCATGTCTTAGTGTGTAGTCTGGATCATTGTGAACTGTCTCATGTTTTCTGTTTTACTTTGGCGAGTCTTGTGTCCTGTTTTCAGTGTTTTGCTTTCACGTTCTGTGAATATTTAGTGTGTTAACCTCTTTTCCTCGTCTGCATATCATCCCCCTGTTCATCTTTTCCTGCATTCCTCTACCTGTGTTGCCAGTTTTCAGGTTTCCTCATTCTTTGTTTCAGGTTTCATGTTAGCTTCTCCCAGTGTAGGTTTTGTTAGTACCCCTCGCTAGTGACTGTTCCCCTCACTAGTTGCTTTTCAAGTGCTAATAAAGGCTCGTCTTCAATTTAAACATTCTCCTGCATCTATTTTGTCTGCGTTTGGGTCCACATCTCTTGTCTCCACACGGTTTGCCTCACAAATCGTGACATCGTCTGTTAGAGACAAATCTAACATATTAAAAGATACAGAGTCATTAAATTCTAAAGTACTGTAGCATCATGCAAAGGGCACATTTCACAATACAACACAAAATGCAAAAATGCAGAGAGGAAAGACTATCTCCTGCAATCTGGTCACATGTGGTCACACACAGTGTGATGTTTGTTATAGTACCTGTAACATTAGAATCAGGCTTGCCCATGGCAGCCACTTTGTACATCCTTACTGACAGACTGAAAGCACTGGAATTCAACTCATCTTATCCACTGCATGATGTAATACATGTTGGAAATGAAGGGCTCATCATTACAACATTGGAGAAAAACCTCCGGGTTTCACCACCAGTATAGCTTTCTTTTAGTGTGTCCAGCACAGTGGATGTGATGGTATTCATGTCGGCTTGGGAGAGGTTTGTTTTGAGTTTGAGCAGAGCCGAAACATGTTCTTCACTGTTGGTGACAGAAAGAAGAAAAGGTTATTAAAAAAAAGAAAAAAGATGTGACCTAATGATTATGTTTATATGCTGTTTATCATTACAAAACTAGAGACTCTGAAGTAAGACTATCAGTGGAAGTACATCAAATAATAAGTCTGAGCACTTTGTCAGTTCACTGGTGAGTTGACTTGCTTACTGTTTATGAAAATGTAAGAATTCCATGAGATGCAAGCAAATAACTGTTGTTTTCTGCCAAGCTTAGTTTATATGATTATATATGCACCATGAATGATATTAACAAGGATTGATGATTGATAAATGATATTAACAATGTGAATAAGAAAAATGTCAATACAAAGGTTACAAGTTTAATTCATTTCTTTAAACTTGTAGTCCAAGACTGCAGGTCTCAAATCAAACAGCTGATTTCCTGATCTGCATTATTGAACCTGTTATGTCTTTTTCAGTTTTCTGCCCCTGACACACATCCTTCCTGCAAACACTAACAGCTGTCAGTAACGCGTCACCACACCAATTTAAAGTACTGAAAAAGTGGAGGTGGAAAATGTGTCCATTTCCAATTCAGTTCAATTACATTTTATTTATACAGCACCAAATCACAACAACAAGGCTCTATGCTGTTGTAATTAAACATTTCTGTTTTAAATACATGGTAGGTGAAACTACTATTGGTGACACTGATATGTGCCTAAATTTACATGAATCTCCCAGTTTACACAATCACAGTCAGCTGATGCAGACACGCACAAACAAAACTTGATTCTAACAGAGAACATAGCGTTTATTATGGCTGAACGAGCAGTACAAAAATAAAAGTGTAAAAACTATTTGAAGCTAAACAAAAGCCTAAATTGGATAAAACTAGAAAGAAAACATAAAATATCCTAAACATGAAAAAAAAAACTTAAAATGTGACAACTTGGTACGAATACATGAAAACATGAAACCCTGGAAACCTGGCATGGCATGACATGGCCAGATCACAGACGATTGGATGAGGAATGAATGAAAACACACAGATTAATGCACACAGGAGGTGATCAGGGGAAGTGCAAACACTTGGGAAACAGCTGATTAGAATGAACATAATGACACCACAGGGGAAGTAAAACTAAACACAATGAACATGGCACACCAGACCTCTACAAAATAAAACAGGAAACATAACGCAGACGTGGCACACGCTTGACAACATGAAACACGCAGACATGAAAACACATGACAGACTAAGACACGCGGACTCAACGTGAAGAACTGATGAGGAACACTATAAATACACACATAGGAAAAAACTGGAGATGAGGCAGCCGTAACCAAGCACAGAACATGATGGCTGCAGAAAAACACATGACGGATGGAAAGGGTCATGAGGGAAAACATGTAAACAAGAGGAGAAGACGGGAGACAAAGACATTACTGAAACACATGAAGGGCACGGGAGACATAAACACAAGAAGCGAAGACACAAGGGGAATCTAACAGAAAATAAACTAGAACTGGGCAACCTAGGCAACCTAAAATAGATGAGCTAAAGATAACTACATGAACTTAAACATAAACCATAAACATCAAAATATATTAAAATTCAAAATGCTGGGCCAAATGACCCCAGATCGTGACATACACTAGTTTTACCAAATAACTCCCCATAAAATTACTCACTTCTGTGGTGCTGATACTTTCAGACACACAGTCAGTCTTTATATGAGTGCTATCAACAGCAGTGATTATGTCCCCTGATTCTCTTTCTCCTTTTCCTTTAAGGTTAGAAATAAGACAAGAACGAGACAGTTTGGTTTCCGGTGCCACATTTGGAAGAAATCTCTCCTTTCACTCTAATTAACAGCATTATTGACTTCATCTACACACAGCTGCTGCTGCTTCTCTCAGGCCTGCATGTTTTATTTAGCTTTCAGTTTCTCATATTAGTTTCCATGAATGTCGCTCATCCTGCTGACAAGAAACATCTGAAACCAATTAAGATGTTTGGCTCAGTCTGCTTCCTGTTTTCCCTCAGCTCTCTCTGAAAAGTACGATTGTTTATCCTGACCTAATGTCTCACAAACCTCTTATCATGATATAGTTCTGTCCTTATTGTTTATGTTACAGTTGATGCAACAGGCCCAAAAAAGGAGAGCACATTATGTTTTGCGTGAGTTATACTCTGTATGTTTCTGTATTAAAGTAAATAATGTCTGAGTCAATTCAAAAGTTACCTGAGGTCGGGATAAGCAGATCCCAGTGAAACGATTTGCATCTGTATGGCAGGAATACCTTGGAGTTTTAGCACTTCTGCGATGTTGGTCAGGATTTCCTTTAACCAGTCTTGTTCGGATCCCTGTGAAGACAAATCAGTGACGTCAGTTTAGTCTGCAAGTTTCCCAAAACTCTAATGTGTGTAAGATATTAATTTCTGAGTTACACATTTTTAAATTTATACATTTATCTTCCCAAGATTTATAAATGTATCTTTTTTTGACAGGGGTTTATATGCAGAAAGTGGAAAAAAGTGGGAGTGAGGGGAACAGAATAATAAATAAGGACAGCACATTGTTGAACATTGTTTCTGCAGTCTAAAGTGATTACCAGACTTCTATAGAAATCATGCCTTTGACTCATAATGTGACTTACATATAGACCATTTGGTCCATCACTTTCTATAGGTCACACTTTTGTTCCTAAGGAATGAGTCCATTGGTTTTCCATTGAGTGTATTATGTCCAGCCTTGGAGGGTCACATTTTAGCCAACTCCTCTGAACAGCCTTTTCAATTTTACAAATCTTTTTAATCAAATTATTTTTAATCAAAACTTCCAAACCAAATAAATGTGAAATGCAGCTGATTCTTATACTTATTCTTATTTTTTCCACAGCTTAGCAGAAATCTGATCACTTTTGGGTTTTATTCATGTCTCAGCTAAAGTGTGCAGTGAAGGTGAGTCTCACCATTCTGGCAAACAGCTCGTGCAGTCTCTCTGCATTTTCTTTCACAGTCTCGTAAGCCTTCTCCTGCTTTTTGGTGTTCTTTAATTTGACTTTTCCTTTCAGGAGCCTTCGGACATATTCCACTGTCACTTCCTGCTGAAGCTGACCAATCAGCTCCTGAATTTAGCCCAAGTATATAAGTAGTCAGAGCACATCATAATCCTTTTACTTAAACATTAGCAATGAAGGCAATAATGGCCATTCAATCCGAAACAAAGTTTCCTCCTTTTACCTGGTAAGAGGACTGACTGGAACCCTGAAGTTCTTGAAGCTCGTCTTCAGTGCTGTTCAGCAGCTTCTCAAACGTGTTCTTCTTCAGCCAGTCACTGGTTCCCAGTTTCTGGTAGTGTGGCTGTGTGAGGAACAAATAACCAAGTTTTTTAAACCTTTGATTAAGACATGTTAGGATTTAATTCTGAGGATTATTGATATCTGCAGTTGTAAAGAACTTACTTTGAGGATCTTGCGCACAGGAGTTAATAAATAAGTGTGGGCAGACTGTTTCATCTCAGTCAGGATCGGCAAACATTTTTTCTGCACATCCTCTGGGAACAGATCGTGCTTCTCAAAGAAGTCCCTTTAGACAGACCACACAGGACACATTAGCTCACAGTGAAGTATTCTCCTTTTATGATGAAGTTAAAATCTGAATTTCCATCTAACTGGATCAGAAACAAACCTGAACTGTTCGACACAGCTGAGGTTTGCCTTTATGAAAGCTTTGCTGTGCGGTTTGTTCTGCCTTATGATGTCTTCATGAAACTCTTTATACCTGCAGAAGATTAAGAACAGCTTTCACTTTTATTATCTTGTTATTACCAAACGTAAAACTAAAATGTATTTTCAAATTTAAATATTTAAAAGACAGCCTTGTGAAGCCTTGTTACCTCTGCATGAAGTCTGTCAGGTTGGATGTTATTTCCTGGGCCTTGTGTCGGTCTCTTACAGTTATATGTGCTGATGTCACGATGCCGTTGATAAACTGAAGACAAATGTATTGACAAATCAGTGTCAGTTTCAAGCTCCCACTGTCATGACCCTGTGCCTTCTCGGCTGACTCTGTATGGCTACAAGTGTTTTTGTTGTGCTGCATCTCTCTCTCTCCCCTGCACTGCGCTCTACCGGGGCGGAGTCATGACGGCTCCAGCCCCTGGCTCGGACACCTGCAAGCAATCATCACTCACTTCTTAAGGCGGCTGCTGAGAGTGCTTCCTCGCTGGATTATTGTGTAACACTCGTCAGTGTCATCACCTATCTGAGCCTTTTTCTGAGTTTCTGTCGTGCCACTACTTACCTGCCTTTCCTCTCTGTGCCAGGATTCTCGCCAGCCTGAGGACCGCCGTTGGTGAGCTAAAGCCGGAGTCCGAGCTACCTGAGCTTCAGTGGATTTTGTACATAGCCCTCTTCTTCCCGTGCCTGTGCTTCCCGGAGACCCTCTTCCTGTGCCCCCTCACCTGTATATATTCGCACCTGGTGTCTGTGTGTGTAAATAAAACGTGAACTTTAGTGACGGTCTGACTCCGAGTCCCTCCTGAGCCTGACAGAATAATCCAGCCATCGCTATGGACTCAGCAGACCCAGCCGCGGCAGCGACAGCCCCCATGTCTCTGGAGGAGCTTCTGCACCGACACGAACAAATGCTAGTACGGCTCAGCGGAGACGTGGCGTCTCTAACTCAGGCCTTCGCCCAACGGATTCCACTGGCCGACGATCAGCCTCCTGCGGCTCCTCCCCAGGTAACACACGCTCCTGCCGTCACTGCAGCAGCCACAGCTACTCAGGCGGCTAGCGCGGTGGCTTCAGTTGCCTCCGCGGTTTCACTGGATAAGCTTTTACCCTCACCTGAGGCTTTTTCTGGGGAGATGGGAAAATGTGCGGGATTTTTGTTGCAGTGTTCCATGCAGTTTCAATTACTGCCTCATGTTTTTGTTTCTGACGGGGTTAAGATCGCTTACGTCACCCAGCTCCTACGTGATCGAGCCCTGGCCTGGGCGCAGGCCCAGCTACAGGCTTGCCCCGGAATGTCTTATGATGACTTCCTGTCTCGCTTCAAGTCGGTGTTTGATAAAGGCTCTAGTACGGAGGCTGCTGGCTATCGTTTGATTAATCTGAAGCAAGGTAGGCGAAGCATGGCTGACTTTTCTGTTGATTTCTGGACTCTAGCTGCACAGACCAAATGGGGACCTGAGGCCCTGAAGACCACTCTGTTAAATAATATCCGCGAAGAGCTCAAGGATGAGATAATGATGCGGGAGCTTCCTGCTTCTCTAAATGCTTTGATGTCCCTGTGTATTCAGGTGGATGATCGCCTGCGGGCGCGCTCACGAAGAGCTCTGGCGCGAAGCCCCTGGCTTCTCGGGAGCCCCAACCCGACGCACGGGAGGCTAGAGCTTTTGGAACTGAGGAGGAGGTACCCATGCAGCTGGGACGTTCTCGACTCACCCCTGCGGAGCGACAACGCCGGTTTTCCGCGGGTGAGTGTTTGTATTGCGGCCGCAAGGGGCATTACATCTCTGCCTGCCCGGCGCTGGCAAAAGGAGGCGCCCGCCAGTAATTGAGAGGGTACTGGTGGGCGACCTGTCCAGCAACAAGCCTCTTCCCCGTCTCTTGCTGCCTGCAAAACTCACCCGTTGTCCCATTCCCTCTCTGTGTTAATTGACTCTGGTGCAGAACAGAATTTCATTGATGCGTCGCTAGTCTCCAAGCTCAACATTGGCACACAGCCACTGCCTCATCCTCTCCGCGTGTCCGCCCTGTCCGGTCACCGGTTGCCTGACATAACACACGTCACCCTACCCGTCACACTCACTCTCTCCGGTAACCACGTTGAGAACGTTTGTTTCTGTGTGTTTAAGGCTCCAGTAACCCCGCTTGTACTAGGTTATCCATGGCTTTCACAACACAACCCACACATCGACTGGAGGAAAGAGCAAGTTATGGGGTGGGGTGTGGGCTGCCACATGACCTGCCTTCGGGCCGCCACGCCATCTGCTCCCTCTTCCCCCCCCGGGAAGCCTTCAAAGTCACCGGAGCTGTCTTCGGTTCCCTCCGTCTATCATGACCTCGCAGCAGTTTTTAGTAAGGATGAGGCGGGCTCGCTTCCACCACACCGGCCCTATGACTGTGCCATTGATCTTCTCCCTGGGGCGCCTCTCCCCTCTGGCCGCCTCTACAGCCTCACACAGCCCGAAAGGGAAACCATGGAGAGATACGTCAACGACTCTCTGGCTGCTGGGTTAATTCGCCCGTCATCCTCCCCCGTGGGGGCAGGATTCTTCTTTGTTGCAAAAAAAGACAAGACGCTCCGGCCATGTATTGATTACCGCGGCCTCAACAAGATCACTGTAAAGAACAAGTACCCTCTTCCCCTCCTTAATTCTGCTTTCGAACTACTCCAGGGGGCCACGGTGTTCAGCAAACTAGACCTACGAAACGCTTACCACCTGGTGAGAATCCGGGAAGGAGATGAGTGGAAGACCGCTTTCAACACGCATATTGGACACTATGAGTATCTCGTCATGCCCTTTGGCTTAACCAATGCGCCCGCGGTCTTCCAGGCCCTTGTTAACGATGTTCTGAGGGATTTTATTAATCGATGTGCTTTTGTGTACCTTGATGATATTCTCATTTTCTCTAAGTCCCAGGCGGAGCACGAGAGTCACGTGAGGCAGGTCCTGCAGCGCCTCCTGGAGAACCGGTTGTTCGTGAAAGCGGAGAAATGTGAATTTCACGTTGACACGGTGGCCTTCCTTGGCTATATCATCTCTCAGGGGGATCTCAAACCGGACCCCGAGAAGGTCCGGGCCGTGGTGGACTGGCCTCAACCGCCGAACCGCCAGCAACTCCGACGGTTCCTAGGATTCGCCAACTTCCACCGACGCTTCATAAAGGACTACAGTAAGATCGCCTCACCTCTCACTGCGCTTACCTCTCCCAAAGTTCCTTTTCAGTGGGACCTCTCTGCTCAGGAGGCCTTTTCCCTACTAAAGGAGAAGTTCACTACCGCCCCCATCCTCCGTCAGCCCAACCTCAGGCAACCGTTCGTGGTGGAGGTGGATGCTTCGGACTCTGGAGTGGGAGCAGTTCTGTCTCAACGATTTGAAGGTACGCTCCATCCCTGTGCATTCTTTTCTCGTCGTCTCTCACCCGCAGAACAGAACTACGGCATCGGTGATCGGGAGCTGCTAGCGGTCAAACTGGCCCTGGAGGAGTGGAGGCACTGGCTTGAGGGCGCGGAACACCCGTTCATCGTGTGGACCGACCATAAGAACCTTGAGTACATCCGGTCCGCCAAACGCCTAAATTCACGACAAGCCAGGTGGGCCCTCTTCTTCACAAGATTCAATTTCACCATCACTTACAGACCAGGGTCGCGCAACGTGAAGCCCGATGCACTCTCCCGTCAGTTTTCCAGTAAGGAAGGAGACTCCGATCCAGAACCGATTCTTCCAGCTACCTGTGTTGTTGGAGCTGTCACATGGGAGATCGAAGCTCTCGTGCGCGAGGCCCAGGATACTGACCCCGACCCGGGGACGGGCCCCCCTGGTCGGTTGTTTGTCCCTGCTGCTGTCCGACCTCAGGTACTCCACTGGGGCCACACTGCCCGGTTCACCTGTCATCCAGGAGCCCGCCGCACCATCACCTTCCTCCAGCGGTTTTTCTGGTGGCCCACCTTGGACAAGGACGCCAGGGAGTACGTTATGGCGTGCGCCACGTGTGCCCGGAACAAACGTCCCAACCGACCACCCGCCGGGCTTCTTCAACCACTCCCCACGCCAGGACGGCCATGGTCTCACATAGCGCTGGACTTCGTTACGGGGCTCCCACCGTCATCCGATAACACCACCATCCTCACTATTGTTGACCGTTTTTCTAAGTCGGCTCATTTCATCGCCCTCCCCAAGCTCCCTACAGCCCTGGAGACCGCCCAGCTGCTCACCACCCACGTCTTCCGGCTTCATGGCATTCCGATGGACATCGTTTCTGACCGGGGACCCCAATTTACCTCTCGGGTTTGGAAGGAGTTCTGCATGCAGATCGGCGCCACGGTCAGTCTCTCTTCGGGCTTCCACCCTCAGAGCAATGGACAGGCCGAGCGTACCAACCAAGAGCTCGAAGCGGCACTCCGCTGTGTCGTCTCTCTCAACCAGGCCACTTGGAGCGAGCAGCTCCCCTGGATTGAGTACGCCCACAACTGCCTGACCTCTTCAGCCACTGGACTGTCGCCGTTCGAAGCCTCATTGGGCTACCAACCACCCCTGTTCCCGGCCGTGGAGGGTGAGCATGCCGTCCCATCAGTACAACATCATTTCCGCAGGTGCCGCCGGGCCTGGCGGTCCACCCGAGCCGCTCTGCTCGGGTGGACGGCGGAGCGCAATAAAGAGATCGCTGACCGCCACCGGATCCCTGCGCCTGCCTATACAGTTGGGCAACAGGTATGGCTCTCCTCACGCTTTGTTCCCCTTCGTGCAGAGTCGAAGAAACTTTCCCCGGCTTTCATCGGTCCGTTCGAGATTGAGGCCCTGGTCAATCCGGTATCCGTCCGTCTGAAGCTGCCTCGCAATATGCGTATCCATAATGTTTTCCATGTCTCCCAGGTCAAGCCCGTGCTCTCCAGCCCGTTGTGCCCTCCTTCCGGGCCCCCTCCGCCCGCCCGGCTCGTGGATGGGCAGGAAGTGTTTAACATCACCCGCATTATGGACTCTCGGCGGCGGGGGCGGGGCGTCCAGTACCTGGTGGACTGGGAGGGCTACGGGCCAGAGGAACGTTCCTGGGTGCCCCGGTCGGCGGTTCTGGCTCCTGGTCTGCTCCGCGAGTTTCACCGGCGGCATCCGGGTAAGCCGGGTGGGTCGCCGAGGGGCTCCCGTTGAGGGGGGGGTACTGTCATGACCCTGTGCCTTCTCGGCTGACTCTGTATGGCTACAAGTGTTTTTGTTGTGCTGCATCTCTCTCTCTCCCCTGCACTGCGCTCTACCGGGGCGGAGTCATGACGGCTCCAGCCCCTGGCTCGGACACCTGCAAGCAATCATCACTCACTTCTTAAGGCGGCTGCTGAGAGTGCTTCCTCGCTGGATTATTGTGTAACACTCGTCAGTGTCATCACCTATCTGAGCCTTTTTCTGAGTTTCTGTCGTGCCACTACTTACCTGCCTTTCCTCTCTGTGCCAGGATTCTCGCCAGCCTGAGGACCGCCGTTGGTGAGCTAAAGCCGGAGTCCGAGCTACCTGAGCTTCAGTGGATTTTGTACATAGCCCTCTTCTTCTCGTGCCTGTGCTTCCCGGAGACCCTCTTCCTGTGCCCCCTCACCTGTATATATTCGCACCTGGTGTCTGTGTGTGTAAATAAAACGTGAACTTTAGTGACGGTCTGACTCCGAGTCCCTCCTGAGCCTGACACCCAAAGCATAATTTTCAGATCCAGTTAAGCACCAGGAACCAAACCCAGTGCTTTACAATGTTAGTGACAAACCCAAGTGATTAAACTACAGAATCATGGGAGGGTTTGAAACTGTGACTCTGATCTGACAGTAAATGAGTTTCTATAAATGACTGTCTTTTCCTTGTTTGTTAGTCTTTTTCTCAAAGTTTCTCAAAGTCTTTTTCAGTTTGGTTAATATGTGCATCAGGCTGAAAATATTTGTCAGCACTATTTTGGAAAGTTCTAAAGTGGATAACAGAGTAAATGTCATTTTGCACATTTTGTTCTCCTATGATCAAAACAAGGTTCTGTCAATATTTCACCACAACATTTTTTTATTGCACAGTTCTGACATAGCAAAGTTTTCAAAGCTTCTCATCATGGTCAACAATTAGAAGTCAACCAATCCAAAACCAGAGATGGCTAGTAACGCGTTACAAGTAACGTGTTACTGTAATCCGATTACTTTTTTCAAGTAACAAGTAAAGTAAGGGTTTACTATTGCAAAAAAGGTAATTTGATTACTGTTACTTTCCCATAAGCACGCTGCGTTACTGCGTTACTTAAACCATGATTTTTTTGCGAGAGTGTCTCATGACAATGATGTAAGCGAGTGCGACGTTCGTGGCAACAGCTGCGTGCAGATCAACAATGGATAATATAAGGAGGGTGGGAGAGAGTATGAGCGTGCAGCGTTAAAAGCGTGGAAGTACTGACCTTACTTTGAGTTTGATTCCGTAAAAAGTGACAAAAACATTAGTGTCCACTGTTCACTGCGTGGGAAGAAAACTTCTTTTTACAGCGAAAAAAAACCCTAAACATACGAGCAAGCACCGACAGTACGCTGCCATGGGAATGTGGAACTCCCAAATCCTTCCACTGACCGCTACGACACACCTGCACCAGGGCAAACCTCCACCTGCCCCACTCCTGCTATACAGGTGAAAATAGAGCAACAGGACCGCTGAGTCTTTGATTATTTTTTTTTTTCTGCTGTGTTTTATGTGCATTTATTTGAAAGACTGAGTGTAAACACAAAAACCTATTTTATTTTATGTGCTGGAATGTGCAGAAAATAGGTTTAAATGTTAAACTAATTTCTTCCAGTCAGAGAATGTTGCATATAAATTAATTGTTTGCTTGATGCATAAAGTTAAAAGATTAATACTGATAAAACTAATTTCAAAAAGACACTTTTCCATTTGATTACATTTTGTACAGTATGCTGGATTATGCAGAAAAAATAGAATTGGGCTGAAAGATCTATCGCTTTATCACCTATTCAGGTTGTAAATCATTTTTTTAAAGTAACTAAGTAACTGATTACTTTTGAAAATAAGTAATCAGTAAAGTAATGGGATTACTTTTGGGGGGAAGTAATTACTAATTAGTTACTGATTACTTTTGTCAAGTAACTTGACCAACACTGTCCAAGACTCACTGTAAGGACCCTTAAAGCAGGCCAACACTTTATATTAATACATTTTTATAAAAGCATAAATTTCAGCCTCTTTTATATCAAGTTGTTGCAGCAAATCTACCTGGATGACATCATAGGCCACAGGACTGACGTAGCAACCATCATCTCTTGTCGGCTCCTTTCCTTGATCCCACTCTTTCTTTGCTTCATCCATCACTCGGTCAATATAAATCATCAGGTCGCTCTAAACACACAACAACACACAGCTGTCACTTTTAAACCGCTTTCATGTGTAAAGATTTAATTACTGACAGTAATAATTACATCTAGAGTTGGCACGATACCACTTTTTTATGTCCGATGTCATAAATTTGGATCTGATAAAGTGTATTTTATCATTGATAAAACTGTCTTTTTAATATCTTATACGTTCATACTCAAGTTTTACAAAACAAAACACTAAAGTTATTCTATCATACTTGTATGCAAAAAATACACTGCACCCAAAATATTTTGCAGTTCAGCAATACTAATCTTTTTATTTAAACTTTTAGCAGAACTTTAAATCTAAGTATTTAAATTAATATTCAAAAAGTAATTTAAAATGTAATTTTATGCACATTTCAAAAACTCTTTGGTTCTGAAATAAAAGTAGTGCAACATCAGCACAAAATAATGTTTATATTCAACAACAAAAAAAAACAGGTTGTATAATGGACCCTTTTATGCTTAAAGCTGAACATAAATAGACATCCAGAGTGGAAAGCAGTGCAAACAGATGCAAACACGGCTTCATCACACACATCTTTTATCAAGATGGATGTCAGTGTAAGCTGTTTGTGTCACATTTAACCTGAGACTGAATTTTGTGTAATTTCTATACAAAACTTAAAACACATATGAAAAAAAGTGTTTTCTTAATTTTTTTTTGAACCACGAAACTGTTTCGCTTGCAACACTGCTGTTTGATGAAATGCTGGTTTGGAAGCACATAGTGAGGCTCCCGATGCTCCAAATGTTTTCAGTGTGAAGTAACTCCAGACCACTGACAGGTCTCGCACATAACTTCCGTTCTAACCAGCAGAGATGGGCAGTAACGCGTTATTTGTAACGCGTTACTGTAATCCGATTACTTTTTTAAAGTAACGAGTAAAGTAAGGGATTACTATTGCAAAAACGGTAATTAGATTACCTTTACTTTTCCGTAGGAACGCTGCGTTACTGCGTTACTAAAACCGTGAATCTTTTGCGAGAATGTCTCACGACAGTGACGTAAGCCAGTGCTCCGTTAGTGACAACAGCTGTGTGCAGATCAACAGTGGATCACATATCGAGTGCAGAGAGAGTATGAGCGTGCAGCGTTTAAAGTGTGGAAGTACTGACCTTACTTTGAGTTTGATTCCATAAAAAGTGACAAAAACATTAGTGTCCGCTGTGCGTGGGAAGAAAACTTCTTTTTACAGCGAAAAAAACCCTAAACTTCCAAGCAAGCACCGAGTAGCTACGATGTAATGGGAAACTCACAGAACTGCCATATCCTTCCACTGACCGCAGCACACCTGCACCAGGGTAAACCTCCGCCTACCCAACTCCTGCTTTACAGGTGAAAATAGAGCAACAGGACCGCTGAGTCTTTGACTTTATTTATTTTCTGCTGTGTTTTACTTGCATCTATTTGAAAGACTGAGTGTAAACACACAAAATATTTTATTTTATGTGCTGGAATGTGCAGAAAATAGGTTTAAATGTTAAACTAATTTCTTCCAGTCAGAGAATGTTGCATATAATTAAATTTTTGCTTGATGCATAAAGTTAAAAGATTAAAACTAATAAAACAAGTTAAAAAGAGACTTTTCCATTTGATTACATTTTGTATGATGGATTATGTAGAAAAAGTAGAACTGGGCTGAAAGCTCTATCGCTTTATCACCTCTTCAGGTTGTAAATCGTGTTTTTAAAAAGTAACTAAGTAACTAAGTAATTAATTACTTTTGAAAATAAGTAATCAGTAAAGTAACGGGATTACTTTTTGGGGGAGGTAATCAGTAATTAGTTACTGATTACTTTTTTCAAGTAACTTGACCAACACTGCTAACCAGTGACGCATACTGCTCCAACGTGCTAAAGTACTAAGCTGGGTTACGCCATGTCCCAAGTTTTGTGAGGTGCTTTTGTGATAGTTAATAGATCGGATTACACTTTTTATTTCTCAATATCCGATCCAGTAATTTAGGTCAGGATCGGACCGATACTGATACTGTATATCAGATTGGTCCATCCCTAATTACATCTACAATATTATGTATAAGAAAAATATCCGTTAAAACCAGCAACTCTTTGATGCTGCATTTACACATCTCACTTTAAGCCCTGCAATGACCATACTGATTAACTGGATACACGCCTCAGATACACTGTGTTACCTGTTGTTTGCTGAGGTACTGCTCCTCCAGAGGTTTCAGTAACTCGTCAGGAAGCAGCTTTCCCAGCGCTTCAGTATTGATATTACTGGCCAGCTCAGGTTTTTCAAGGATTCTGGTACACAGAGCAGATAACACATGAGTTTCTATAAACAACCCAAGTTGTGTTTAGTCTACAAAAATGGCATTTTATTTAGCACATTAAGAAAACAAGAAATTAGCAGTCATATTTGTATTATTATTCACTATCTGTAATTGCTCAGGTATTTATTCTTCTAAAAACAATGAAGGACCTCACACTGACAGACATCCTCATGTTTAGTCACAGAAAGATGCTGCTTCAAACAATAATTGAACTGGTGGCTTACCCTGGATAAAACTCCTTCACCCATCGCAGGAGGAAGCTGCAGTCCTTGTCATCCAGAACAAAGTCTGCAATCTTTTTGAGTCTTGCGCTGAAATTTTGATGGTACTGTCTTGCATAAAAGTTACAGATGTCCATCTCTGGTGGGTAGCAGTTCTTCACAACCTCCACCACCCACTGCAGGTCCTCCTTCAGCTGCCTGCCCATGGAGTGGATGTCTGCCTCTATAGATGACTGGTTCACCTGATCACCGATGGGGCTTGATGGATTATCCATACGCCCATTTACTAATTTTTGAAGCACTTCATCATGGTGTTTCTTCCACTCGCTGGGCCTCCAGGCTGGTGGAGTTTGAGGATTTTGTCTCCACAGCTGGTCCTGCTCTTCCTCAAGGTTGATGGCTTTCACCGCAGATGTCAAAGCAGACACCTCTTCCTCAGTGCTGAGAGAAAGACTCTGCTGTAGAATCTGCCATACATGCTCTTCAAGGGCTTTATGGTCTGCAGCAAGCTTTTCTACCGCTTCCTTGTTAGCCTCAGCCTCAGCTGTCTCCCAAAACAGATGTTTCTCCCTGTCTATCAGTTGCTGAGTGGCCTCACAAAAGGCTTGCATTTCAAGGTATTCCTCAAACGTAGGTTTCACTGGTGGACAAAAAGAAAGACAAAGCTTTGAATTTCTTTTAGATTACCAGTACTATTTTATAAATGAATCACCCAGGCTCTCTGGGGTTCTCTTGGTATTTAACACTAAACATCTAAATAAATCTTCCTAAACAGTGAAATGAATGCTGCACATGTACTATATACACATAATTAAATATCATGAAAATAATTGTAATTAAACTTATGCAAAGGATAGTAACATGGGATTCAACAAATAAAAAAATATTTGTACTTCCCACCTTCCATTGAGGAGCGCCTATCCTCGTGTCCTTTCCGTCTAAAAGAAAACTCTCTCTTAACAGTATTATTGGGATCTGAAAGAAAAAAGCACACAGTTTAATGAAGTTTGAATAACAGACTGCAGACATGATTTCAATGTTTTGTTTTTTCCCACGTTCCACAGACAAGCATCAACAGTGCTTTCTGTTGTAAACTCAATGCAAAAAAATTGTTGTTATTTTTTTGCCCACTATTGTCATTGTAGCTGTGGCAGGCATGAAGGAGGTGGACCCAAGTGCAGAACTCAAACATGAAGGATGAACTAAAAGTTAATATTTTGTTGTTCCACAATTGTACTGTGGAAATTTGGACCTCTGACTTTTATAACTATTTGAATACATGTCCAATGTTCCCGAATACATTTCTTTTTTTTTTTTAGAAAAGTTTCTCTTGAAATTTATTGCTCAACATTTAAAATCTTGCTAAACAGTGAAATGAATGCTGCACATGTACTATATGCACATAATTAAAAATAATAAAAATAATTATAATGAAACTTTTGTCAAGTATATTAAAATGAGGTTCAGCAAATAAAAAATATTTGTACTTCCCACCTTTTTCCTCGATCGAGGGGGGTTTATCCTCGTCCTTTTTCCATCTAAAGTAAAAAGATTCTCTCACTCTCTTAACAGTATTATCAAAAGTGGACGTAGTGGGATCTGAAACAGAAAAGCACACAGTTTATTGTAGTTTCAATAACAGACTGCAGGCATCATTTCTGTTTTTGATGGTGTCCAAAGTGTCACACATAATTGAATACAAGCATTTAATAATATGGCCAATTTCACATGTGCTTTTATTGTAAAGAAACCATTTTTCCTGTGTCAGTGCTGTTACAGTCCCGGGTGTTACCCTGTGTTTTGTGTTTAATTTCTATTTCTTGATTATTGGTTATTCATGGTTTTGTTCTCTTGATGTTATTTGTTGTTCTGGCTTCTAGTTTAAGTCAGTGCCTGCCACACAGCACGTCATGACAACTGAATTGCTACTGTGACTGAATATTTATATTTATTTACTCTATAGAGGACATGGTTAAGATATCAATTACATCCTGGAAATATTCTATAACTGCAAAAATTTGCCATTTTGCATACTTTAAATATGCTCTTAACGCCTGGATTATTGCCCAGGTTAAAAAATGTTATTTGACGGCATCAGATCAGGATTCAGGAAACAGACACGAGCAGATACTTCAGAATTCATATGAATCAGCATATGTCCTCATCTGCACCTCTCATATGAGAAGACTCAAGCACCCAAGCCTCAGTCCTTGGACCAGTTTTCTTTAGGCCATCTAACTAATTGTTTTAATGGACTTTCTTACCACTGCTATGTAGATTACACAGTTTTACTTTTATGTCAAGCCCAACAACCTTAACAGCCTTTCCTGCCGCAGTGACAGCTTCTCTGCCATTACTAATTGGATGCAGTCAAATTTACTTCATCTCAATTGCAGTAAAACTGAGGTTCTAGTACTTGGCCCAGGCAGTTTCTGTAAGGAGATGAGTCAGTACCTCGGCCCCTTCACTAATGACTTCTAAAACTAAAAACCTTGCTATAATTTTTGACCAACACCTGAATTTTGAAACTCATATCTCAAAGTTCACCCAAACTTGGTTCCTTCACCTCAATATATTGCAAAATTCTGTTACTAACACAATGACAGGGCACTGCTTATACAGCAAAGCTTCTGAAACCTGATCTCTGCAGCCGACCTTTCCGCCCCGTTTAAGGGGATCTTGTAACTCTGACTTTAAAACCAAAGATAATTGTGCTTTTGAGGTTGTTGCGCCCAAACTGTAGAATAATCTTCTTCACTCAATCAGGTCTGCTGACTCTGTTTGTTTTTTTAATGACTCCTGAAAACTCAATTTTATAGATTAGGGTTACCTTAATCTTTTTCCTTTTAAATCCGGCCATAGTATATGGCCAAACATAATCAATGATCCTACAAACTGGCAATGTAGAGATTGCACTACATCTTCACTGTCCACTTGTCTAAGCAAGGGCTCCCTGGAGCATCTGCAGATTGTCCAAAATGCTGCATCAAGGCTTCTGACCAAAACATCTAAGTACTCTCATGTGACACCGTTGCTAATGCAGCTCAATTGGCTCTCTGTTGAATTCAGAGTCCATTTTAAATTTCTGGTTCTGCCCTTTAAAGTTCTTCATCGAAAAGCACCAGCCATCACTGAACTTTTACAGCCCTATGCCCTTAGGAGGTCCCTGAGATCATATGATCAGGGCCTACTTGTTATTCAGCATACAAGGCTGAAAACCAAGGGAGACAGAGTTTTTGCGACTGTGGAACTCTCTTCCTCGGAGTTTAAGATCTGTGGACTCAGTGGTCTCTTTTAAAAAACAACTAAAAACACATCTTTTTAGAACTGCATTTTGTTAACTTTTGTCTGTTTCTGTTTTATACTTTGTCATCTCTTTGTGAAGCACTTTGTGATCTTTTTATCTAGAAAGGTGCTATATAAATAAAAATGTATTTATTTATTATTAATAGTGCAGCACACAATGACAAAACGACCTGGCTAGCATGCATACAGTCCTAAACTCACCATCTCTGGAATAAATATAAGGAATCAGGCCTTGTCACTCAACATCAGATCTGGGCCTCGAAAATGCACTTGTTCAAATGCAACAAATGCAGTTTGGAGCCAGATGCAACAATCTGATGGAAACCCTACAACATGAGGTGGAGGCTTTTCCTTTTTTTGGCAAATTAGTGCCAATGGTTTCATTTGGCACGAGAAATGATCTAGTATTAAAGTTTAGAAGTTTCACCTGTGTTTGATCGTGTTAGAGGTCTGGATTTGTGAGGAGGAACATCTAACTCATCATCCTCTTTTTTCTGGTTGTTGTTCGGAGAGGTGGATGCAGAGCCAGCATTCAGACCTGACAGCGAGGGAAGAAGAGCACATTAGTAAAACAGCTAAACTGACTCTTTAGTTTCAAAAACACATTTGTCTTTGTGGTGTCACAGCGATTCAAAACCAACTATCTGAAGTTTATTTTCCTTTACGTGGGCGTTTGTGTGTCCATGGCTTTGACATTGCTTTGTATTATGCAAACTGAAGAATGCAAAGTTTAAGTCATGTTGGATACAGAACAGGCTGGTGCAGCACAACGCCAGCACCTAAAAGTGAAACTGATCGGCAGAATCTTGAAAAACAGGCTGACCTCATTTCTGATCAGATGATGCTTTAGAGTTAATCACATGACTTGTGGTAAATTACCTAATATGTACAACTGAAATGTATAACTGTATCTTTGATAGAGGCTGAAAAGCTTTGCATCGGAAATTAAACACTGGGTAAAATTCTGCTGTAGTGTGTTTATGTTCCAGTATGATTTATCTTAAATGGAGTTGTTTTGATTTGGTGCTTTTCCTGTATGACATTATCAGTCCCCCATCACTGTGGAGGAATTTTGCCCCAGTCTTCTTCACAATGATGCTCTCTACAGGTCCTGCCACAGGATTCAATTCAGATTGACTTTTTCTGGGACAATTCAAGTCATTGATTTTTGTTTTCTTTCACTATTCTGTTGTAGATTTGCTGCAGTGCATGAGTTCATTGTCCTGTTGCATAGCAGAGAGATCGTCTCACATACAGAGGAGTTCATGTGTCCTGTGGCTGGCAAACAAGCGCAAGCCCTCACCTCAAAGAACAGCAGAGGACAGACCATTAAAGTGGCTCCTTCCACCCTCTTGCACAGGCTGAAAAGTCTTATTGTAACACAAATTTTGATATGCTCTACTGCAAAAAGAATTGGACAATGTTTTATGGTTTATGCTGTGTTTTTATTCTACAGGCTACACAAAAATCAGGGAAAACCCAGAGGAAGCTTCTCTGCTTTCCTTCATTTAGCAAACAAACATAACAGACATATTCTGACAAGTTTTATAAGTCTTTTTGTGCTTTGTTTGATGTTTTTACCTCTGCTGAGGATATTATTAGGATTTTATGTGTGTCTGAAACTTTGTAGGTCTAGTGTGCATTTTTTTTCTTACTGCCAGTGTTTGTACTGACAATATAGAGTTATACAGGTATAAAGAGCATCTTAGGGAGACAGGGGTGCACAAATCTGCAAAAACATGGAACAATTTCACTACAATGTTCCTCAATGTGAAGTTGTAAAGACTTTGAATATCTCATCATCTACACTACATCATCAAAAGCTTTAAAGAATCTGGAAAAATCTTTTACCGTGAGGCACCAGGCCAAAACTAATAGATCCCTGTGATTATCGGGCCATTGGGGAGCACTGCATTATAAACAGGTGTGATTCTGTCACAGTCACACTGTACGACATCAGGAACACTTCCTGAAATCACTGTTTGTGAACACAGTTCACCGTGACGTCCTGAAATGCAAGTTAAAGCTCTGTGGCACAAAGAAGAAGCCAAATGTGAACATGATCGTCATTTAAAATAAACTGGGACACGATGTAAAACTGTTGGTTGGTCAGATGAAACATGGACGCTCAGACCTCTAGACTAAACAAGAGAAAGACCATCTAGCTTGCCATCAGTGCTTATATTTGACAGCAGATTTTATGAAGACCCCAACGGTACTCACTGGGTGACGGAGGTTGTGGTGAAGCCGCAGAGTCTGAGTTCTTTGCGGGTGCATGTAATTTGAATTTCTTGCCACCAAGTGACGTATTCTTCCATGTTGGACGCCGGAAGCTTGTAAGCTTCGCAATCATGCCGTTCTTCTTGCTGGGGTTCTCAGTGGACTTGTCCATCATGTGTGACATTTTATTTCATTATCTACCCAACTGTGAGAAAGAATACAAAATAAATGTTTAAAGACAAATTATGTTAAACTTAAAGTAACCAGTCTGTTTTGAAAATGTAAGGAGGAGAACAGGAGCACAAATGTTCATGTTAAAATGTAGGCACTAAAAGTAAAAAGTAATAAATACTCAAATAAAGTAATGAAGTATTTGTATTTCATTACCTCCTATCCCTCGATTTTAATAATAATTATAGTAATTTGTGAGAAAGTGTCTTGATGAATAAAATCCTGTACATTCACACCTACTTTATCCCCAACAGCACATTTATAGCACTTTATATAGAACAAGTTTATTCACAAACCAATTCACTGTGGCTTTCATCAGGATCATCATAAAACTATATTAGAGCTAACATTTTATATAGATAGATTACAGTAGAAAAACACAGAACAATCTGTTGTTTGTAATTTGGCAGCATTTTCTCTCATCTCTTCGGTCCTTGACTTTGAAATACTGATCGTTTTCAAGGTCTGGGAAAACTTCCATTTGTCCAGATTTCTAAATATTTCAAAGACATGCTGCAAACCATGATAAAAATATACCCTGTTTTCAGCTAATAGCTCTTTGGGAATTACCTTGTTGGTACAAAACTGCTAGTTTATCGGTCGTGTAGTAATACTAAATATATATATATATATATATATTTTTAAGTCTAAATCCGTGGAAACAAACTACAAAAATAATTTAATAGCTAAAGAGTTTAATCCGTGTATAGCTAGTTAAGAGAGTAAAGAGAAAAAAAAGGTGTGCTTACCTCCGGACACAGGTAATAGAAAATCCCGCAGTTTCTTCTCGCCTCACCTACTTTCGTTTTCTAATTCAGGTCTGGCCAGTGGGGGGAGGGAGCGAGGGATTAATGAGCAGGCGCAAAAGACAGCCTGTCACTTTCCCATAAACGGCACGACTTCCAGCCATCCTATCGAAACTGGTATGGGAATTCGGGCTCTTTTTGGAGAACCGGATCTTTTAGCTCGACTCACTAAAAAAGAGCCGGTTCTCCGACTCCCAACCGAATCTTCAGGTTGTTTTGCTGCTTTAATTAATTTATAATATTAACAACAATATAAAATTATGCACAAACAGAATTACTAATGTAAAAAAAAAACGTGGTTTTATTTATATATGCTTATATATACGTATTTAAGGGGGTCCCTAGAGACAAAACACATACAAACTCCAAAACACATTTCTAGCATTAACCCTTTAAGACCTACCATAGAACCAAGTCCGCCAGAGCTTATATTATATTTTTACATGCTGTGGAGCCATTTTTGGGAGCATTTCAAGTTGCTATACATCAATACAACCATTATAGCCCAGATTTTAATAATATGTATTCATTAAGTGCATAGTAATTACATAAATTGCAAAAAAGTGCAATAAACTACAAAAAAATTGAAAATCGTTTTTGATTTTTTAACATATATTTGTAGTTAGAGAAATTTAAGAGTCTTATCCCTCAAAACTGTAAATACAAAAAAGTTGCACAAAATAGTTTCCCACCACAGGAAATTTATTTTGAGTGTCTTCATAGTTTTATTTTTGAAATACACCAATTTTTATACACTGCAGGAAAAACGAAAATAAATATTATACTGCAAATTTGCAAAAAAGCAACATATGCATCAAAATAAACTATTTCCAGCAGTGCAATATGAGTCCTAAGCATCCCAGAAACGACACAGAAAGTCATAAAGTCAAAGATAACTTTTAAAAAGAGCAGTATAGGCCCTGAGGCCCTGATCGCAAAAAAGACTACATTTCCGCGAAAATGACGTCACTTCCGGTTTCGGGCAGGTAATGGCGGAAATCCAAAAGTTCGCGCTGACGTCTATTCCAACGTAGGAAGTGTTTTGAACAGCTGATCAGATCGGTAAAGCGTGTTTCTGGAATATTATGTTTTTGTTGCTGCAAGGGCTTTTTATGCAGTTTTTGCAAAGCTTTATGTGGAAGAAAACCGTGACCGAGGACAAGCTGATGGCATCAGATGTAAGTACAACTCCTCCGGTTTCATATGCAAAAAAAATTTTTGCGCTAGCTTACGTGGTTGCAGTCCTACTGGGATTTAAAAATAGTTACGCATAACAGAGCGTTCCCGCTCCGATCGGCTCTAAAGGGTTAACTGAACTTCCAAAACAGAGCTACCTTGATCACTTAAATTACACAATTGAAAGAAAGCATATATGTATATGTATATATATATATATATATATTTACAAGTAATTTTTTTTTTTTTTAAATCTTCATTTACCTGTTACTATCACACACCAAATCCGGTCATTGGTACTTCCTGTTTAGCCACTAGGTAACAAAAGCTAAAAAAAAAAAAAAACAAAAAAAAAAACCCAACTCATTACATTTCAACTCTTAACTATTTAAATTTTCAGCTTTTTCCTTTTAAACAAATTTAAAGTGAAACATCACAAAACACTGCAAACCAGAACACAATAAATTATAAATTAAAATATGCAAAAAAAAGAAAAAAAAAAGAAGAAGATGCACATTCTCTGTCATATAGGCCTGGGATGATTTTATGGGAGTGTTTTCCTGCTTTTTTTGAATTGCATACATAAAATTCCCTGCATGAATGAACTTTCTGAATCCTTTATCATCCGCAAATGAAAATAGTTGTGGGTGATTACTTTACGTTTCTAATGTGACGATGTTGTCTCTTGTTGTTGTCCCTGGCTCTCTTTCTGGCTTTTTCCCTCCAGCTCTGTTCCTGTACTACTGCCAGTGTAACTATCGCCCCTCCCCCCTCTGCTCAGTGCAAGCACAAGGCTCACGAGCGGAGTGAAGTGGAAAAAAGTGCGACAGAGAGGGTGAGAGAAAGAAAAAAACCTGCGACTCCCAACAAGGAATCGGATCGCGTCGTTCACTCCAAAGATCCGTTTCGGTAGCGACCTACACATTATTGCTGGGATCGGAACCAGAGCTCCCTGCAGGCTTGTTTCGTTTTCGCCGCATCGTTTCATGGTCAAATGTATACTTTACGGCTGATGAAGCAATCTCTCATATTGTACAGACAAGGACATCAATGAAGTAGAGCCTTACAGCATTCAGAACTCTTTACCATTTATCATCAAGCACGTAGGGAAATGCGTGCCGTGTGCTGCTACCACTTTGTATACTGAGCTTTATTTACTTAGAAGACTAACATGGCGCAGCATTATTTCTGCTGCGTAACCCTTGTCAGTGTTGCAGCGGGTGCTGAAGAATGAAATACAACAATAGGTTTCAAAAATAGTAGAATCTCTTGAAACCAGTGTGTGTATTTCTGAGACTTTTTCTTCTTTGCTGTTTTCTTACAGATGTAAAGAAGGGAAAATGTGCAATATATCACAACAGGTGAAAATAGAGTAAATACCTGGTCACCGCTGATATACATGCAGATAAATGTGCTCAAGTAATAATGAAATGAAATCCAGCGTGATCTCAGGCCACTAGAGGGCAATGCGTGCTATATTTGTTTCAGGCCAAAAACTATTCATTGAGTCTTCGTGCCTACATTTTTATGGTATATGAGAATGGAGCAAAAGTTCTGTGTTGTTTGCAAAACTGAGAAAAACTCATAAATATCTTCAAATGCAAAGCACCATTATCAGATGAAATGTCACTATTTAATCAAGGATTCCATGTGAAACAATATTCTAATATTTCAGTATTATTTAACACTTGGTTTCTATGTTATTTCAGCATTATACATACATACTAATACAGTGATATTATAATAGGAAAGGCTGAGGTAGACATGTAATTATCCAGGATCATTAATGCCCCTGTATATGTAATTATTTTCATAACACACTTTCAATCCTGTACTGGTAGTTTAAATGTTACCTTTCTCCATAGTGAGCATTACCAGTTACTTCCTTAATTTTGTTGATGGTGCTGCGCTGTTTGCAGATTTCCATGGACCTGCTTATCTCAGGAGCAGCTCTGAAACACAAAGGCTGCTATTGAGCACAGGCATCAGATTAGTGTTGCATAATAAACAGAAAGCTGTGGCGTGACGGATGTGTGTTTGCGAGTCCAGCTGTCCACGAGCGTTACAGGTTAAATTCTAATGAAGAGCTCTAAAAGTCTCATCTTACACTGAGGAAATCTGATAATTTGGTCGTATTTGTTGTATCGTGGCGAACAAATGTTAAAAATTCTCTACTTTGATTACTCTAGTATCATTTCATTTAAATGTAAGCCTGACCCAGTTTGTGTTTAGTCAATTAATTTGCATGTTGTTACCACAGAAACAACTTGCAAATGATAGGTAGATGTCTCTAAATGTGGCATAAGGCTCCAAAAGTCTCCTCTAGTGCCTAAATATAGATTATAAATGTGTTATGTGCTATTATATATAGACAATGCTTATTCTCTGTTTGACTCTGTGTGAACCTGCATTTTACAATGATTTAATGAAGTAAAATAAAATAAATTACGTGTCATTATGATGTATGACGATAGTTTTGTTCAATCCAATTCAAAAAGTTTTTTTCAGTTTAGAATAACTGCATTATTCAGTAGGTCCATAATTTATTCATTCTTATTTGTTCTTGTCATTTTGCTTCTGTATTCTGTATACCACCAGTGGATTTTAAATAAAACAATCAAGAAGCAAGGGGTTTTAGGAAAAGTATCGCATTGACTGTTAGGAATTACACCCATTTTTATACACAGTCCCCAATTTTCAGAGGCTTAAAAGTAATGGGATAGTTGCACTTCCACAGCAAGGTAAGGTCTGTTCCCAAAGTACTCCATGACAAATTAAGCAGATAAAACATTTGCTTAATTTATGAGAAACTAAACAGATTCTACTGCATGTTATGTGCATGTGGGAGCACAGATTGGGATGTTTGTTATTAGCCTAGTATTACCATTGAACATTTCGCACATATAAAAGAAAACAGGAACCCGTGTCGAATGACTTCACACTGATAATCAGGTTATCTGTCTCTGCCTAAGGTTAAGCCTGAAACTAAGAATTCATTTGCATCTGTGGACAGCAGCAAACTGCACAGTGTTTGTTTTTATTATGGAGTAAAACTGCAGGATACATGTTTAGTTGTAAATTTATTTCAGTGTCAAAAAAATAAAACAGAGGGAACAAACGCCTGAGACATTTAAGTCACTCAGAATCAAGCAGACCCTCGATTACTCATGGATGTGCAAACATTAACAGTGTCATAAATCATTCATCTCTCTGCTTTCACCAGCAGCAGTGTATGTGATGTCTGAGGTACAGAGACCTGCACCAATGCCTCGCAGCTGTTCCGACTTTAAGCACAGCAGTGCTGCTGCTGCTCAATTAGGAGCTATACATTATGTGCCGCTCAGGACACGACTACTGCAACGACTACTTTGTTGCATTAAATATTAACTCTCACAAATGTATGAATGTGGTTTTTTTTATTATTATTCTATTACAAATGAAATTGTAAATATTCAATCACAGCTTTAGTGTATTTTTTTAACAGATTCTAGGTTTGAGTAAATGATTTGTGCGAGCTGATAGCGTTTGTGTGATATTAGGTGTCTGAATGTCTATCATAGTTAAACCACATGACTCATATAACCTGTTAATGCAGTATTTCAGGATCTGAGTACTTCCTCCAAAACTGTGGCGCTAAAGAGATTATGGGAAAGCTGAGGGAGTGCTGTTACTGTGTCTTCTTTTCTGTTCTTTTCTCTTCTCCTTTGTTTTTACATTTTTAATGAGAAGAAAAGGATATTCTGCAGAATAAACAGCTGTCAAGCCTAACATCTGGTAAATTACACAATGGGTTACCCAAGATGCAGTTTAAGTGTAGACTCAGCTTTAATTCTGGGGTCAAGGAAAATAAATTGCATTGAAAAAACAAACAAAAGATCAGGTTTAATGGGCAACTCGACAAAATGCTTTTTCATTAACAGATTTGTGTGTTCTTTCATTATTCTTCCTAAATGACACAGATTAAAGGTTTGGAGTTGATTCCAAGTGTAGTATTTGCAGCTGGAAGCAGCTGAAATATACAGATTGTTATGGTGTTGTGCTCTTTTTGAGCTTCTTTGTGTTTCTTTGGACTAACCTTTTGCTTGCATCTCCTCACTGTCCTTGTCTTTTCCTACCTCTGGTTTCTCTTTGTGGTTTGTCAGTTCTAGTGACTTTCTTTTGATTGTAGTAACTGCATTTCCTTTTTCATGCTTTGCTGTTTTATTTCGTGTCATTGTCCTGCGGATTATTTCCACTTGAGTCTCATTTTATCATGGCTCAGTGATGTGATCAAAAAGTTAAAACAGGACTTGCAGAACTCTCATTAAGCAGCATTTTACTTTTGCATCTGCAGTTTGCTGGATCCCCCCCAGTGTGTCCAAACAGGGGTCCTTAAACTGGATGTGCACAGTGGCATTTTGGTGTGCACCATGAATGTTCTCCCTCAGTTGCTCCAGGAAACTACACTGGAAATATGTTGCAACACTCTGAGGGATGATCTCACTGTGCACAATGCTGTAAATATTGAAAAAAAAAATGATGAGCATGCTACTGAGCTCACTACAACCCTGGTGCACTTCCTTCAGGAATGAAAAGTACTAATGCTTAGATGTAAATCTGTTAAAAACTGTACAGGTGTAGCTGAAAAACCAGTTCTCATCACACAAAAGTCATTTCAAAGTTTCAAAATTAGTAAATATTTACTTACTGGGCATGTTTGGAGCTGTGGTGTAATTACAGTGGTGAGCAAGGACTTAAACAGCAGCCATACAGGAATGAACTTAGAAATGACTAAGAGGAAGGAGGTTCAGCTAAAATCAAGGGAAGGTCTTTCATAATAGACTTTTTGTCTTTGTCAGATCGCCTGTGTGCATTTTGCCCTCGATCCTAGTCTGCTTTTTGTATATTTATTTGTTCCTTCGTTGAATTTAGCTCATCAGTTTTGTGAACAGAGCTCCTCTTCTTGTTTCTGCGTTTGGGTCCTTTTGAGTCACACTTAACAAATGTTGACATTATTGCAAATAAAATCATATTTAATCATCATCAGCTGTCTGAATTTTGGAAGATTGTTTTATGATATTTTACTGCAGCTGTTTCAGTGCTTCACCGGTCTGACATCAGGTGACTGATTCAGACACCTTAAAGTCTCCCACTTATTTGCCTTTAAAGAAAAAAAAAACTCCTAGTTTGTGTTACAGTCCATCTGTAGCTAAGTCACTGTCACATCCATTTAACTGCTTTTGACTTACTCTGGCCAGAAATTAAAGCTCTTCTTTCACATCGACAGTAAACATAAGTGACCTAGCCATCAGAAATCATGCATCACCTGATCCAGTGTTTACAGAGGGAGTAGCATGTTTCAACAAAATCCTTCATGATCGTCATATCTGTTTGTCTTTCCCCATCATTCTGTTACAGGATGATTTAAGTTTCCTCAACATTTTCCTCTCTTAATACCCTGCAAATAATAACTTCAGGTCTTGATCTGGCAACAAAAGTTGTCGGTGAATTCCAGCAGATGCCTGTCACAACGGTTTTTCAACAATGCCCTGCAGACATTTTTACTTCCACTCCAGGCAGACGTCTTTAGAAGCACAGAAGCAGATTCCCGTCTATATTTTGTTGATCAGTCTTTTGGTGTGTGCTATCTACCCTTTTTTTTCTTTGCTGGTATGACACTTACCAACATTCTCCTTGTCAGTGGGGTGACAAACCCGATGTGGCCTTTGCTTTCTCCCTCAGGTTTACATTCACCAGCTGTAGTGGCCGATGGTCTGTTGTCACTTCTTTTTCTTGCTTCAGGATGTTGGTCTCAGGTGTTCAGGACTGTTTTTGGTGCATAATGACGGCCTGGTGTGAATCTGATGAAATAAAAACAGACACCATCACATGAATATCTAATTTACAGATTTGGTTGTCAGTTTATTAGGTTGTCACAAAGCCAGTGACAAAAAGTAGAGACAAGACAAATTAGTATACAAATGATCATTTTAATTACCATAATTTAGGTAATAAATAACAATGATAAACAAAAGGTGTGAGGACTAAAAGTAGAAGGGCCGTCAATGGTTGATGGATGAATGGGATGAGCAAATGCCCCGAAAAAAGCTAAAATCAGGAGGTGAGAAAGAGAGGGAGTGAGAGAATGTTAATAGCAGGCTTATTTAAGCTCTGTGTGGAGGCTCACGCAGGTGTGCCCAAAACAGCCTCTGCCTGCAAACTCTGCAAAACCTGCAGTGAGAGCAGAAACCTGAGGGGTCATAAAAACCCTCCCCTAGTTGATGGTGTATGAATATTATTTAGCTAAATGTTTCTGCTATTCTTTTTATTCAAAAAATGAGATCTAAACAACAGCCAGGTACCGTCCTGAGCATCCTACATTTTGATATTTCCTGCTCTTTTTTGTTACGTTTGAAAGTGAAAATCAAATGAACTCAGTTTAAATTCTAAATGCTAAATTTTGCAGCCCCCTGTCCTGGTCCAATTTAGGAAACACTGGGCTAAGTTCCAGTAAATAAGGCTAGGATTTGCTCTGCTGTGTGCTCCTTTACAGTTCGTTGGCTGTTGCAATCTCTGTGTTACAGCGCTAGTTTCACCGCTAGTTTCACACACCCACACACCCGCGCAGAAACATATACCACCCACATCACTGTGTGGTGTCACCTTGTACCCATGGGCAGCCCTGGAGTGAAGAGGAATCTTAATGCTGCTACCGCTCATTGAAATGCACCAACACTTATGGCTCGCACAGCCTGAACACTGCAAGTGCTGGAATACCACAGAGTCATGCTTTTTGAACAAAATATCACATTAGACTGAGAATCTGACTAATGGAAATCAGATACATTCATGCTGTTCAGTCAGACTTGCAGTTTATGGGTGACCCAGACAGCTTTGAGGTTTTCTTCCCATCAATCGCAGACAGAAAATCACCTGACAGAGCTGTACATCCATTACTGCTGAGTCCTCATCACTGCATGAACTCTGCTCTTTGGAGACAGCAGAAGCAGAATAATCAACCAAGCAAAGCTGCACTGTGTCGTTGATGTGTCCATTCTTTAAAACAATTGAGGATTGTCTTCTTACCAACATGCTTATAGTTTAATATAAAAAATTATTTTCTCTTTTCTACATTTGCATCCTTTTATTGCTCTCATCCTTTTACCGACTCCAGTTTCAGTAAAATACTCTCAGCACAGTTCAGCTGGATCAGCTAATTGAGAGCGAGCGAGCTGTCCTAGATTCTTTTTCATATTTAAATTCAGATGGCATATTCTTTGACACATTTTTAAGTAGTTTTATTGTTTTTCCCCAGGATGAGATGATGAAGAAAATGGCCCACAAGGCTTCTTGTGCAATTTACCCCGAGTGCATTTAAGTTCTCTTCGAGCTGTCAGTCTATCAGTGTTACTGCTGCAGAGCTGTTTCACTCTTTTATCAGTCACTGAGGCAGACTGGTTGTTATGCATCTCAGCCATGATCAGTCATAATGTCTTTTAAATTTTTCATTGTCTTTAAAGAATGATGGAGTTTTATTTTAACCACATTAATGCTCTCAGGGTTGAACCACGCATTGAAAAGTTGCTCAGCCTTGCTTCTGCGACTCCCTCCTCTCTGGCATTAATGAAAGGTCACTCTCGCCTCCACCTGGTTGAGACTCCAGCGGCTCAGCTTCATGCGGGGGAAACATGGTCCTGTGGTGGTCCTACGCACAGACTATGGAGAGCTTCTGCAGATTGTCTTTACATCTTGTAGCCATTTATTGTCACTAGGAGGAAACAAATTGGCTGTGGGCTCCTTTTGTTCATCTTGTTGATCCTTGACAGCAATGGACAAGAGCAAAGTTATAACATACAAAGGGCTGAAGTGAAGCAGAGTGATAAAAAAGCAAATTAAAGCATCCATTCCAACCACTGTCTGTGGATGCTGTATGTATCTCATGCTTTTTTATCATTGTGGTAAACTCAGCTGTTACTCCTGTTCCTGTTCTGGTTATTTTCAGCCAATCAGCGACCTACCACAGCAACATCCACATCACGCTTGGTGGTGTTAGATTTATGGAGGATCGCACATGTCTGCATAGGTTTAGAACCCCTCTCCGTAAACTCTGCGTCTGCAAATACCTACGCAGAGCCTAAAGACACAAATGCATCACCATAACTAATCATTACAGGTTCTGGGAGACAGCATCTCCCCACTTTACAATCAACTTTTAGATTTTACTCACCACTTTAAAAATTGTCGTGGTCTGGCACCAAGCTCAGGTGCCGCCCTCCTGGCTGTTCCCAAGTCAAGGATTAGATCTAAAGGAGGCCCTCACCTTTGGAAAAATCTACCTGAGGAGATCGAGCTTTCCACTTTTGCGATGGCACGTGAGTATTTTAGGTAGTTACTGATGTGTGTGTACTCTCTGGTTTTCATCTGTTACTTTGTTTATTTTATGTAATACCAAAAATGTAAAATATTTTTTAAGGGTGTTTCATTTTTAATTTTCATTGTGTGTCCATGTGTGTGTTTCTCATGTGACTCTTATGGCTCTTTGTTTACGCTTTTTCTATGAGTATTCCACTTTTGCCCATCTGTCAGTGCACTTTGTAAACCCTTTTTTTATTATTAGTATGATGATGATTCATGTTATTATCTAGATACAGTACCGTACCGCTGTAGTTGAACACATAGCTAGAACAACTTAATGAAGCTAGCTCTAGATAGCATTGCTCCAGTGCATTATTAGGCTAAAACTTGTTGCTGTCAAGGTCTGCAGGGAGACATGCTTGGTATAATTGTGAATACAGTCATGGCTATGCTTTAGCTGTAAACACTATATCTGAGGCATGGTTTATTATTAGCTTTTTGCAGGGGTTTGTGTGTGTGCAGTGACATGGTTGTGCTGGTTTTATTAATTCATGAATTACTGTGGTGTATTAGTAACAATCCTTTGTATTGTGACACAGTGGAAAATGCACAAACACATGCAATGCAGATATAACCACAGATGCAGCAATCATTTTATTATTAGATCTATCTACTTGCAGCTTCAACCAGCACAGACAAAGACAGCAGCTGGAGGAGCTGCAGCTGTGCATATGAAGAGTAGCTGTATGTTTACAGATACTGAAATAAGCAATAAATGTATCAAGTAATTTGTGTGAGATATCTGAACATAACCCAAAACCAATGCTGTATCATAACTGATAGCGACAATATTGGCAGTTCAGTTCATGGTAATGTGCTTTTCAGAGGGAAATTTAGAGTTTCCAATTAACCTATCCCCACTAACTGCATGTCTTTGGACTGTGGGAAGAAGCCGGAGCACCCGGAGAGAACCCACGCAAACACGGGGAGAACAGGCAAACTCCACACAGAAAGTTGCCGACATGATGGAGGAATTGAAATCAGGACCTTCTTGCTGTGAGGCAATAGTGTTAACCACCGTGATGCCCTTCCTTTTTTAACCTTCAAGTTTATTCCTTTTCTGTTTTGTATCCACATTCATTGAATTCTGCCAGAATTAACCTTTAACATATAAGTGTTTCCTGTGGTTGTAACATAACTACTAAAATCCTAAAAGTTGGTGTATTCGGTTGTCTTCAATGTTCAAAATGTGAGATGCTGTAGTGGGGATTCTACTTTTTTAAGACAAAAGCTAAGTTTTAAAAACAGCACTGGAGTTGGAATTTTGACATTGAAAGCATTTGGGAGCCACTATGTCAAACAGGAGAGAAAAAAAGTAAATTCAATAATGAAAGAAGTAAAAGGCGACAGGCAGATGGCAAAAGAGTGTCAGCTACACAAGGCAGTAAAAACAGTGATTTTTTTTTTGTCTTATTTTATCTTCGTGTTAGGATTTCTGCTCTGTGACTCATTCGGTGTTCAGTTCTCGCAGCACAGGGAAAAGCAGAGAAAAATGAGGGGGGGAAGCAGGTGAGGTAAGTTTTTTTATATTTGTGCTGTCAGAGATGGTTTTATGAAAGTAGGTTTGGGGGAAAATAAGAAAAGACGGAGACAAAAGATAAAGACAGATACACACAGAAGATGAGCTTCAGAGAAAGGGAAACTGACAGCGGGAAGAGGGCATGTGAGAGAAAAGTGAAGGCTTGAGATGAAGAGGGTAAGAGAGGAGAGTCGGGTAGAGAGGAAGGAAGAGAAA
Source organism: Copadichromis virginalis (assembly GCF_057382275.1). Taxonomy (NCBI): domain Eukaryota; kingdom Metazoa; phylum Chordata; class Actinopteri; order Cichliformes; family Cichlidae; genus Copadichromis; species Copadichromis virginalis. The sequence continues at coordinate 10,745,489 of NC_140636.1, forward strand.
GTAGGAGATGGCTATGATGAACAGTACTGGATTAGCAGAAATGGGTTATAGAGAATGGGATAGTACAAATTTGTTTTTCACGTGTGTCCAGGTCCCTAAATATTTAATATGAACTAAAGTCAAACTAAACGGTGTCTGAAATTCTGCAGGTACTTTGTATATCATATCAGTGTAAAGCTATTCAAAGGATCACTGGAAAAGTACTGAAACAGATGAAATTAAATTCAAATTAAGTCAGAAACAAAAGGGCTTAGAAGTTGGTAATGCTGTGGTCCTTATTTGCTCCTATTGTGAATTTACTATGTAAACATTGCTCACACTACCTTCACAAATTGAGGATTAGCTGTGGTTTGAACCATACACTCATTAGCTAAAGACTTTTCAATCACAATCTGATCTTGAGAGTTCAAAATGAGACTGCAGAAACCTACAGGTGATGTCACTAGCTGCGTCCATCTTTTATGCTTCCTTCTCTCACCCCAACCAGTCACAGCAGATGGCCCCGCCCCTCCCTGAGTCTGGTTCTGCCGGAGCTTCCTTCCTTTTAAAGGGGAGTTTTTCCTTCCCACTGTCGCCAAAGTGTTTGCTCATAGGGGGTCATATGATTGTTGGGTTTTTTTTCTCTGTATGTATCATTGTAGGGTCTACCCTACATTATAAAGCACCTTGAGGCGACTGTTTTTTGTGATTTGGCGCTGTATAAATACAATTGAATTGAATTGAATTGAATTGAATTGAATATATGCTACAGGGTCATTAAACTAATTAAAGCCTATTTCAGATCTAAGTTTAAATGCAGCACCAATGAAAACCGTGGTTGGTTTACCACTGGGTTTGTTTGACAGTGCTGGAGATGAATTTGCATTCATTGCCATATTCTACATCTAGTTTGTTTACAACTGCTGGCAGAGTTGTTCGTTGTTAGTGCATCAAATTTAACATCTATCGTCAGCATTTTGGCTAAGCATAAACTACAGCTGTCAATGATGTGGAGAAAGCCAGCATTAGCTGTCAGAGTGGGTATCACAGGAAGACTATGAACGCTATGAATACAACTTCATACTGCTGATCAGGTTTGTTTCATCATAAATAAACAGAATGAAAAACATATTTTTTTAAATTACTGAATAGACATCTGATCTTCTTAATGGTAATCCAAGCTTTTATAATCCTTTCATGATGAGTTAACTCACCGGTGCACGTTGCTAATTGTTATTTGCAGCCTTCTCCAAGGTGTTGGCATTTTGCATTGCTCTCCTGAGAATGTCTCCAGAGTCCTAATCAGCATCCATAAAAAGTTTGATTCAATTAAGCATTATATCAGATGGAAAACGAATGTAACTCTCACAGAGGCTGATTATTGCTGGCAGCACACACATATTGAGAATTAATGGAAAAATACATAATGGATGATTATGACTGCCCAGTGAAGCCTGAAGGGAGAGAGGAAGAAAATGGGGGAAGCCTCGCACTTAGTTACTGTCTGTACAAAAATACAGCATGAAACCTGCTTTCCTGTTATACCACAATATTAAAGTGTGGCTGTAAACAAAGATTTTGACATTAAGGACAAGAACCCTGAAGACAAGAGGTTTAACCCTTAAAAGCAGACATTTATGACATTTATTGCTAGTAAATGTCATGAAAAACTGCCAGCTCATTTTAAGCTTCTCTCATCACTATCACTGTAAAATTTACAGTGATAGTGACACTAATGGAAAAGTGACATAGCTATTAAAATATTAAGTACATTTTATTGAAATATGTATATACCGCCAGTCAATGAGAAAACAATGTTTTCTTTACTCAGCCAACATCGTTTTAAAGCTCTTGTGTTCTCAATCATGTATGTGCCAGACAAATTTTCATGCATCCAGCTTGCATTTTGCAAAAAGTCAAAAATATCTTTTAAATCTCTTAAAACTTTGTTGAGTTTTAAGACCAAACTGACTAAAACATTTTTTAAAAATTCAATATCCAGGGACACACATTACACATAAATATTTGTGTTCTTTGTGGGTTTCTTATAACTGAGAAATTAATAATTATATATCTGCGCTGATCAACTAGCACCGGTGTTCACGGAGATCTTCAACCTCTCCCTGGCCCAAGCTGTGGTTCCCACGTGCTTCAAACAGTCCATTATTGTCCCTGTTCCAAAGAAACAACAGCCCGCTTGCCACAATGACTACCGTCCAGTAGCACTGACTTCAATTGTGATGAAGTGTTTTGAAAGACTGATGAGAGATCACATCACTTCTTCACTTCCTGCCACCATCGACTCACTTCAGTTTGCTTACCGGACTAATCGTTCCACAGACGATGCCATATCTCACCTGCTCCACACATCCCTGAGTCACCTGGACACTGGCAGAGGGAATTATGTTAGGATGCTGTTCGTGGACTACAGTTCAGCATTCAACACAATAATTCCCTCTAAGCTTTTCACCAAGTTGACGGATCTAGGACTCAGCTCATCACTGTGTCAGTGGATCCTCAACTTCCTCACAGACAGACCCCAATCAGTGAGGGTAGGAAAACAAGTCTCCCCCTCCATCTCACTCAGCACTGGAGTGCCTCAGGGCTGTGTTTTAAGCCCCCTGCTGTACTCACTGTACACTTATGACTGTGTTGCCACATCCGACACCACCTCCATTGTCAAGTTTGCTGAAGACACTGCTGTTGTGGGCCTGATCTCCGACAACATCGAGACGGCCTACCTGGAGGAGATTAGGAACCTGGAGACCTGGTGCCAGGAGAATAACCTCCTCCTAAACATCAGCAAGACTAAGGAGCTGATTGTGGACTTCACTACAAAGCAGGCGAGGAATTACAAACCCCTCATCATCAGTGGCACGCCAGTGGAGAGAGTGGACAGTTTCCGATACCTGGGTGTCCACATCACTCAGGATCTGTCATGGTCCTGCCACATCAACACCCTGGTTAAGAAAGCCCGTCAGCGTCTCTTCTTCCTCAGAAGACTTAGAGACTTCCTTCCATCTGCTACTGAAGGTGCTCAAGAACTTCTACTCCTGCACCATCGAGAGCGTCCTGACGGCAAACATCTGCACCTGGTTTGGGAACAGCACCAAGCAGGACAGACGAGATCTGCAAAGGGTGGTGCGCTCGGCAGAACGCATCATTCAATCAGAGCTCCCTGACCTGCTGTCCATCTACACCAAGCGGTGCAAGTCCAAAGCTAGGAAGATTATGATGGACCTCTCCCATCCCAACAATGGACTCTTCTCACTGTTGAGGTCTGGGAAGCGCTTCCGCTCCCTTAAGGCCAAAACAGAGAGAATGAGGAGGAGCTTCTTCCCCCAGGCTATTCGGGGCCTGAACCAGGTGTAGGACTGGACTCTCCCAAACACGTCACTATAAGACTGGACTCTCACACACGTCACCACACGCACCACCACACATTTCCTATAATCCTATAATTCCTATAATTTATAATCCTTATCTTTATAATCTCTTCTGCTATTTGCACATTCTTTACTGTAAATTCCTAAATTAATTTGTAAATTTTTGTAGTACACTGTAAATTGTAGATATCAAATATTGTAAAACTTTTCTTCTGTCATTTAATGGTCGGGCATTGTACAGCTACAAGCATTTCACCCCCCATGTCATACTGTGTATGGTTGTGTGTGTGTGACAAATAAAATTTGAATTTGAATTTGAATTTGATATCTATATCTATAGATATATATATATATCTATAGATATATAGATATATATATATTTATTTATTTTGATGTGCTGATTCACATCTGAAAGTACTGGAAATCACCAACACTGGCTGCAGCGACGTGACGTAAAAGACTAATATGTGGCTTTTCAAACAGCTTGGAAAAGATTGCACACTCGGCTGTTTAATTCTGTTCTTACATACATTTGCATTATTTTTTACTTCACCTGGCAGGATTTGCATTAAAAAATTGCGTAGCTCAAAGTCCAGGTCTTAACGGCTAGTTCGAGTGGGATTTGGGAGGTTTATAGCTCACAAACGAAAGAAAAAAGTAAAAAGAGTAGTTTGTGGTGATAAACAGTCCCTCTATTGTTCATTTGTCATCAAAAAAGCATTATGGCAAAACTGTTGTTGGCATGGTCATACCAAAAACATACAACAAAGAGCAACCTCAAAATAATCCACAGCTGTGGGCCTTTTTCACAAAGTAAGGTCACAGTTGGCTACTAATGCCCCAATCACAAAGCTATCAACCTCTATCTTCATCTCCACCACTGTGCACTCCCCAAACACACACTCCACAACAGTGTCTGTCTTTTCAAGGCACTAAATGAATGTGAACATGAGCTCCTGTCATGAGTTGCTCCATGTTGCAACATAAAGTCTTGTCAGTAAAAACAGATTTAGATGGAAGTGCAAAGCAAAGAACATGCATTATGTAACACATTAGCAAGTTGTCAGTCACACACACACGTGTGTGTGTGTGTGTGTGTGTGTGTGTGTGTGTGTGTGTGTGTGTGTGTGTGTGTGTGTGTGTGTGTGTGATTGTGCTTCACCTCAGGAAGGCAAAAAAAGACTTTAGAAGTTAAAAAGTGGAGATAAGCTGTTACCTGCAATGTCTTGCTATGAAGTGCATGGATGTAAGAAAGATGTACAGTATGTGGGTATCCACTGAGCACTTTATTAGGTACAGTAGTATTTGTAGTATTTGTGCAATTAAAGCCCATCATGAAGCACCAGTGCAAAGCAGAAACACCTGCAAAAGCTTCACTTAATGTTTACATCAAACATTAGAATGGTGAAAATGTGATCTCAACACCTTTGGCTCGGATTGTAGGACCTCCTGGGATTTTCATTACCAGAGCTCCAGAGCATGCGTGTGTGAATGAGAGAGGTCAAAGTAGAATGGTCAGAAAAGAGCTGACAGAAAAGCTCTTTTTTGTTTGTTTGTTTGTTTGTTTTGTTTTCTACCTGCACCGAACAGAATGCAGAGTTCAACCACTCTGAACTTTGCTCCTGTCTGATACTGCAGACGTTAGGTCACAGTCTGCTATCAGCAGAGTGAATCCACTGACCCAGCCTGTTTGTGTTTACCAGGCTGCTGCTGCCACTGCTGGTTAATGTTTTAGGGGACTGCAAAAATGATGTGATTTAATCATGAGAAGATTGTAGTATACATGTGTGGCGGGGCGTGGCCTGCGGTGCCGTGCAGGTGCGTCCGCCTCCTCTGCATGGCACCGCAGGCCACGCCCTGCCACAACATGGTATTAAGACACTAATTTGCTGTTCCTAATAAAGCGCTCTGTGACCATTAAAGGATATCAATTACTACTCATGAGTAAAGAAGGTCATGTACGTCCATAGTGAATGACCATTACTGAACCAAGGACACCAGCTGTCAGCTATCCATTGGGGTCTTAAGATCCCTTCCCATGTGATTCAGTTCCCACTAACACCTTGACCCATGTGACCTTCATATGGGTAGGACAGTGTTTCATAAAGGACTCACACCTTGGCCCCTGTGATGGTAATGAGCTACACATTGGCTCATGTGACCATTAATGACTCACATGATTAGCTCTCAGGACCACATCTCAGGGGACCACCCCATTAGGGTATAAATACCTGGGACTCTTGGTTAAGAGGTGAACCCCAAAAAAATCCATCTGCCTTCATTTCAAACACTGAAGACTAACATGATCTGGATGAGCAGCAGCTAAATGACTAAAATGAAAGTTTATTTGTGTTTAGGCACAACCCAATGTTTGACTGACTCAGGAAGACTGAAATTTGGCTGCTTTATGTACTAGATACTAGTTCTATCAATCAACTTGCATTTTACAGAAGGTAAGCCATAGTTACAATTATGATTGCTCACATTAATGGCAATTGTTTTGCATAAGAACAAATGTTTCAACAAATCGTATGAACCAGAACTGGCAGTGAGTTAAGTTCTTCCACATCCTTTCTTTAGTCCCAAACTGATTACTTTCCAAATATATAAAATTGTTTGTTTTTTTCTTTATTCAAAACTTCATGCAGATGAGACGGTGAGACTCACACCAATTTGCACAGTGTATACGTCTACAACTTTGATAATGAATATCCAACTTTGACCTTGCTTTCCTGCCCTCCCTAATAGGTGAAATCCTCAAGGGACCCTGGCTTGTAAACCTGAAGTCACCTAATGCTCATTCACCGAGTTATAATTTTTCTCTGTGAAGAATTAATACTTTCAGGTAGTGTGTATATAGTGTATATACATATATAATAGATAATAGATTTTTTCAATGATAGTGGCGTTTGACATCACAGGTCTCATTTCAAAGACCAGTTCCCCGTTTAGAGGTTGAACCGCCTCGCTGCTGCATGGTGCAAACATCAAACACACGTTCAGTCTCAGATGTATTTTTATCCCGTCCACACACCACCACCACCACCACCCTCCCACCCCACGCACTCTCCTTGTCTACAATGAATAGACCCTTTAAAGGGATTTTGTCTGACCACTTCCTTTATTCTCCCCGCTGAAGGCTAATTGAGGTTGTGCAAATTAACAAGGGGAGCTGTCAGACGGCGGGAGGCAGGGGAAAGGGTGAGGGGAAGGCGGGCTGTGATTGGTGGTGGGGGGCTTGGATGGCGGCAAAAATAAGCACTTCCTCCTCGGTGGTTCCCAAAATAACCAGCGCCCCCACGGCTTGAACGCCACACTCCTGAGGACTGGGTATCCCAGCTGTGAGATGGGCTGTCAGAGTCACACACGCACACATCGCCCTCCTTCTTTGTTGCATAGAGACAGCAGTATCAAAAATAAGCAGTATTACTTCATCGCAGCTCTTTCCAACACTGTTCTCTGTATTTATCAATGAAACATATCAATTTAAATCTAGTGTAGGCCTCTACAAGTGACATTTCAAGTGTGGCGATCCTTACGTTATGTCCCCAGCCTGATTGGGACCTAGATATGACAGACTTTGCGCCTCCCCATTATTCCCACATAAGAAAGGACAAGCAGCACACACCAATTCAAGAAATGGAACTGCTAACAAAAGCTTCTAATCATAGTTTCTCTAACAAAAAAAGAAAGGGACCAAATAATTCTCTACCCCTAACCAAGAAAACATGATGAATAGATGTTCAACCAAAATCGTCACGGTTTCTATGTCTTGAGTTTTGTGGGTTTTGTCAAGGCTTTGTGTTCTGGTTCTTTATTAGTGACGGGCTTCTGTTTGTTATGTTCTTCATGTATTTTTATGTGTTATTTGTGCCTGGAGTTCACATGTTAGAGTCTTTGTCTCAGTGCAAGCTATCTCCTCATTTATTTTCTGTGGCATTCCTTTTATTGAATTTAACTTCCTTTGTCTCATACCCCCTAATTTCTGCCCACCTGTTTTCTCCTAGCCTCATTACCTTGTGTATATACTGTCTGCATCTCCCCTTGCCCTTTGTCGTGTCCTCTCTTAAGTTTGTGTGTTTCCAGTTTGTTTACTCCTGCTCTACTCCGCGTATGATTTAGTTTGTTTCCTGTGAATTACTGGCAATAAAGCTGAGTTTTGAGTTTATTCCTTTTCTCCTGAGTCATGCATCTTGGTCCTAATTCTGCTAGCCACAAAGTTTAAGCTTCACAAAAAAGCTCTTCTCGCTCCGACTAATCTGCACTAAAGTGCTCAATATTTTCAGCATATTCTCACTCTGTGCAAAAAGACTATTAAAATGTAGCTCAGAGTTAACATTGAACTCACAGGTTCAAACTCTGGGTCTGAAATGCACTAATCAAACGAAACTCAAAATAGTAACTAAAATAACTGCTGGCTCTTTTCTGGGTGCTGACCATCCAAAGACCTCCGATAGAATACCAATCATAAATGTCTTTGTTTGCTTATTATGTATATTAACTTTTAATATGTTTTTCTATTGCAAGTTTGGTCTTTAAAGTCTTATTTTAATTTAGTAACAAATTGTACTTCACCTGAAGGCGCCCTTTATGAAGGACTTTTCAGAACTGGAATAAGTGGTTACTGATTACAGCATCTCATAATATTAGCAACAGTGAAAAGTGAAATTTAACAACTTTTTTAACAAAGTTTTAGTTAACTCAACACACATGCACTTCACCGAATTACATTCCTGACACAGTGTCCCTTCTGTATTATTTTGCTTAGATGAAAATGGCAACTCAATTGCAGATATCATGCAGAAGGTGCACCAGAAAATGAAGGTTTTAAATCACCCTAATTTCTATGTCTGCATAAGAGCGTATTTATCTTTGAGTTTGCAGCTATAAACGATTTTATTGTCAAATTCAGGTCAATCATACACCTTTTTTTTTACAGGATCTCAGGTAATCATCCCTTCTAGGATTTGTGCGCACAGATTTTCAAACCTGCCTTAGGTTGGTTGGTAGGTTGATGGGAAATGAGACACTGCTGTCAGATAGAGATCTGGATGAATTAGCTGAATAAGACCTGAAACATTCACTTGAATCAAAATGGAAATGAACATGAGTTCAAATGAGAAAAGATGACAGCCGAGCCTGCCGCGGGCTGAAAGGAACAAGAAACTGCAGTGGAGTCGTAGACTGGGGGTGAGGTGGAGGGGGGACAGAGGAAGATACATTTACTTCTTTCAGATGGGGTCAAGATGGCCTTGAGCAGAGTGCCCTGTCACAGTTTTTTTTATAAGTTTTTCTGCCATCAAATTCAAAAAGGTAATATTTTTCTTAAAACTGGTACATTTTAGGACATGAAGGTTTTTTTTTTAAGACTTTTTATTAAGAATTTCTTTGTTATTTAGAGGCAACTGCTCATAATGGTCAAAGAACTTCATCATGCAGTGAAGCCTGGTGTTAAACAGAATACAAACATTGTCTGCTGTATCTGTAATCTGTGCTTCTCTTTTTAGGTCCTTAAACTTTGTGCTTCTTCCTTTTTGTGATTAATTTTGGTTCCCTTTCCAGTACAGTCTAACTGTTCAACTGAACAGCATTCAACCTACGCTTTGCACCACTACCATCAGGTGACCTGCTGCTGGTTTTTTGGAAGGCTACACAAGTGTGTCTCTGCAGCCTCTGCGTTGGTTGAAGGCTACACAAATGCAAATTCTGTTGAACCTAACCCTAACCCTACTGAGTAGGATGCCACTGGTGAGAAAGCAGACAGGTAAGTAAGCAAAAAGTAAAGTAAATCACAAAAAAAGTAGAAAATTTGAGAAGCATGAACATTGTTGCCATTATAACTTATTTAACAAGTAGCAGGAAGTGGGTGGAAGAGTCTAGCTTTAAAAACTGCGGGTAGGTGATTAGATGAGGACAACCAAGTGTGCCAGACAGGAATCTGTAGGCGATAAGCCCCTCCTCACAAACACACTGAGAGAGAAAAGGTGGAAAGTGAGAAAGAGAGCAAGCACCAAGCCAGCAGTGGAGGAAAGTGTTGATGGAGAAGTTTAGAGAAAGTCATCACTCAGCAAATGATTGGATACCAAGAGAGGAACTGTGGTTTTGCATTAGGAAGTCAGGAGTGGCAGAGAAGTATGTGAGCGCGGTGCAGGACATGTATGTAGATAGAAAGATAGTAAGTGTGCATGAGAAGTGACAGACAGGTTTCACTACAGCTCTAAACCCCTTCTTGTTTGCAATTATAATGGACAGACAGGTGATGTTGGGCAGGAATTTCTATTTACTATTATGTTTGCAGACAGCATTGTGATCTGTAGTGAGAGTAGATAGAATAGAATAGAATAGAATAGAATAGAATAGCCCATTTTGTCATTGTACATGTACAATGAAATTGAGGGTGCTCCACGCCAACAGTGCAGTGCAAAATATATATAGTAAGACAGCAGGAATAAATAACAAACTGGGGAAATATACACAACAGGAGAAAGGCACACAATAGAAAAGACAGATATTGGACAGCAAAGCACCTGGAAGTAGTGCAAAAGACTTGGTCTGAGTATAGAGTCTGTGTGTGAGTGGCCTGAGTGATCAGGGCTACTTAGACCATGGCTCAGATTGGTAAGGTGATTGGACATGGGTGGGGTATGGGGGTTCCAAATGGCCTGGGGGAAGAGGCTGTTTGTGAGTCTGGGGGTGTGGGACCTTAGTGATCTGTGGTGGGGGGTCGGACCGATTGGTTAGGAAGTCATTGATCCAAGAACAGGTGGCACGGGAGGATCTGAAAGGGTTCTAGGTTGGTGGAGCAGGCGAAATTAGAGATGTAGAGGTGTGCACTGGAGAGAAGATGAATGACAGTCACTAGAAGGAAGACAGAATGCAAATGTGTGAATGACGGGGAGACAGGTGTAGCAGTGAAGCTGCATGGAGCAGAGATAATGAAGATAGATTAGTTTAGACATCTGGGATCAACCATCCAAATCCTGGGTGGAGCTGACGTGATGGTGGGTACATCCATGTGATCTTATGATTATAAAATTATAAGACTAAACTGGTGACACTAAACCAACACAGCACATGTCCAGAAAACAACAAAACTTTATTTGTTAAAAAATTTCAACTGCTATACATTCCAGTACTGAGAGAGAGAGAGAGAGAGAGAGAAATTTGGCTCTTAAATCCACAGTGAGGTTTTACAATTGTTAAAATATAAGCATACAAATATCAATAGCACTGAGGCACAGTACACAAAAATCAGTAACAAATCACACCATTACCCTCTTACAATATTTACAATAATTAAAAACTTTTTAAATAGGCTTTTAAATGTTTTTTTTAAATTAGGAATAGTTAGTTCTCTAATTGCATGAGGCAATTTATTCCACTTACAAGATGCTCTTAGTATAACAGTTTTTCTAAAAGTTGTTTTTAACCTGAGGAGTTACAGATTTTTCGATTTGTTGTCACGGACCCGGTTCCGGGGACTCGGGGTTCGTGAACAGTGTGGACCTTTATTGTTATTAGTGTATTGGATGTATGTTTGCTGCACTGTGTTCTTGTGTTCAATGCTGGTGTGTGTATGTGTGTGAGGCTGGAGGATGAAGGACAGCCACCTGCAGGCCTGATGGGTGTGGCCCTGCCAGCTGCTGGTCACGCCTAGCTTACCACACACCTGCTTCTGATCAGGATCGTCGGGGGAGCTACTTAACAGAGCGATGGAGCTTCCTCCGGCGCAGGATCGTTGAGTTAGACTCCATGTCAGTGTTTCTAGTGTTGTTAAAGTGTATGCCTGCCGGAGTTGGTGCCATAACGGCTGTGTCTGTGTTTTTCCCCAGGAGGACAGTGGAACACAGGACTGCAAGACACACGGGGTGTGTGAAGGCACAGGGGCAGAGAGCACGGGATACCAGCACTTGGGAGAAGACACGTCACGGGAGTCGAGGGAGCACTTTTGGAGATTTAATGTGTGGTGTACATTTACCTCACTGTAAATAAACCCACTGTTCATTCCATCAAGTCTGCGTTTTGGGTCCTTTCTCCTACATCCCCCACGGTCTGCCCTCCAGACCGTGACATTTGTTGCAAATCATGTAGCATGATTATGTATTTCATCTGAGCAGAGAACAAATATGGGGTGTTTAACAGTATTGCTTTCTTTATAAATAAAACTAAGCCGTAGTGTAATTTAGCCAATTGTACAGGAAGCCAAAAAAAGTTTATTATGCATTTAATCGATACTGGTATAGTATGATCATCTTAACACTAATCTGGCCGCCTTATTTGGTCTGTTAAGGTCTGTCTTATTAACTGCTGACCAAATGATTGAATGATACGCCAAATGAGTTAATAATAATAATAATAATAATAATAGTGCATTAATGACATCCTTCATGATTAAAGAAGTGATATAGAAAGAGCATTTCCTAGCCATAGCTATTCCCTGTCCCATTTTCTTAATAAATGAGTCAGTGTGCTGAGACCATGAAAAGTGGTGATTTATGGTAACACTGAGTAGTTTAATCTGGGTGACCTGTTCTAATACTGATCTGGCTACAGAAAGATTCAGTTGTGGACTGTTGACTAAACGTAGTCTACTTCCAGTTAACATAGATTCAATTTAGATACATTTTTGTTATTTTTACTTATCCAGTCAAAAACGTTCAGCAAATCTTGTTGTTATACGCTGGTCAATTCGGAGTTGGACCCCTTAGAACAGGGAGTAGACTAATGGGTCTGCAATTGACACTATTAAAAACATCTTAGTTTTTGGAATAGGAATTATTTTCAATTCTTTTCTCTGCAATGGAAATAAGCTGCATGCCAAACATCTATTAAATACGTAGCATATCGGAAGGGACACAAACTTGGCTCCAAGCAGTTTGAGCAGTTTACCTTCTGTATTATCAGAACCTGAGGGTGTATCATCAGGAAGTGACATCAATAAACGCTCCACTGTCTCAACCTTCACTGCCTCAAACTTAAATTGGCATTGCTTATTATTCATGATAGCATCCTGTATGAGTGTGATAGGGTGGGATCTCTTCTGCTCATATTAGATTTTAAATAATTGGCTATATCTTTAGCTTTACTTATAAATATTCCATCTGTGTTGATGTGTGACACCAGCAGAGCGAGATCTCATCCCATCATATCATTTATGATTTTCCACAGCTTCTTGCTGTCCTTATTGGCTTCCTTGAGTTTCAAAGAAATATGGAATATAATCCTGATTTTAGTATGGTAATGTGCACACAATGATTGCTAATAGGTGGAAGTTTAAATTGTTTATCATCTCAGATTAGTGCATTAGCATGCTAAATTACACCAATACAAAGTACAGCCGGGACTGATGGAAATGTCATTAGTTTAGCCTGTTGTTAAAAAATGCTAATTTAAATTTGTGACCTGATTATTTAACTAGGTGAAGCAGCAGAGAATCATCAATGTTATAACAGGCCTTCTCTCTCTTATCCTCTGTTCAGCTCTGCCAGTCGGTATCAACAGGGGAACGTAATATAAGCCCAGCAGAGAGGGTTATGAAAGGTTGCAGATTAAAATGCTATGACACTGGGAGTTGGATAGACTTTAAATAATGCATGCAGTGTCATCAGCACTGTCTCATGTGGATGGGCCAAAAATGCAGAGACTGTTGAGGATCAGAGGCCCCGAGGCTCTGTGTGACCTGCTGGATCTCCAGGGCTTCAAATGGGTCAACGAGCAAAATGAGGAACAGCCCGACTTCAATAAGGTGGTATTTACTTTTCAGCAAAAAATGACACGTAGCATCAGGGGGGTGGCTTTGTAAATGTCTGTTTCTCACTGCATGCTTCCACTTTGTAGGAATGTTGACTTTACAGGTAATATTAAAAAGAGATGGGATGTAACAGCATTTTAATTTTGAATGAAACTTGGCAAGAATACAGAACTTTCAGAATTTACAGAAAACATGAGACAAGTACCAATAAGGGTTTATGCTGTCATGTCTTTTTTTAAATGAAATTAACATGAAACATCTTTCCTCGTATGTCACTGGAGTTGATGAAAGCACCTAACTCTGTATGAAAAAAATGTTTTCACCTTGTACATTTTTTCACAGCTCAGCATAGAAGGCCAGAGAGCCACTGGAATATGTTTCATGTAGGGGGTGGTGTAGGGGTTTGGAGTTGCACTTTGACTATCCACATGAAAATAGATCTTTATAAACAATATATGCTGAAACACATTGTGTATTAGCATTTAGCTTGTTTTCTCATATACCCTTAAAATTAGGTGAAATATTTTATTGAAAATATATTTTTTATCATTCACAACTGTAGATGCATCTGCCACTTGCTGATTCTAATTAGGGATGGGTATTGTTTAGGTTTTATCTGATACCGGTGCCAAACCGGTACTTCTGAAATCACTCTTGGCTGGAAGCAGTGCTTAAACAACGGAAAAAACACAAACTTTGTCCAAAAACCTCTCATGTTTAGTTGTTTTCCACTTTTTCTTTGGTCATTTTAGCCTTTTTGGCCAGGGTGAAGGGAGTATCTGCCATCAAACAAGAAGACAGCTGCATGTAACTACGACGGTGTTTGCTAGTTCACCTTACATGCATTAATTTACTAACGTGGTTAGCCTACTCAACGTAAATTAGACACGAACAGCTACTCACACAGAGAAGAACAGCTGCTGGTGCCATCATCATCCGTCATCATTTCTGCTACACTGGCAGGGCTAGGGGCCAGGACTCTCCTCTTCGGGTTCCTGGGGGATGTTGCTAACTCCGGGTCCGATAACAGGCACCACACCCGCAGTAGATGCGCTCGGTGTGAGGTCTCGCAGCAAGCTATCAAATACGGCGCATTTCTTGGCTTTTAAAAAAAACGCTATGCGTCGCCAGGTGTTTCATCAGATTCGAGGGGTTACCTCCTTTGCACAGTATCACCTTAAAGCACTTGTTGCAGGCTGCTGAGTTTGCATCTTTTGCTATAGCTCCGCTCTAAAAGAATGTACGTACCCGGGGCCGCCTACTATCCTTGGAAAGGTAAAATGATTGGCTAGAATCCAAAGTGTATGACATCTCAGGGGGGAAAAAGCACCGAAATAAAGCACCGAAATGTGCGCTGCTTTTCGGTCTGGTTACTACCGTTTACTGTATGTCAGAACCGATATCGGTACCCATCCCTAATTCTAATTGGCCACTTTTATCCGCTAGTTTTGTTGAATTCATGAAGAAATGCAACATTTGGACATAAAAAGTGATGTGGTGGTGGTTAGCACTGTCACCTCAAGACCTGGAGTTATCTCTTTACTTTTTACGTGGTTTTGTGTTTAAGGATACACTTTAATGAAGCTGTTAGTTGAGAACCTCTGAGGTGTTTTCAGGCATAAAAGCCAAACAAAGCCCTCCAAGACATCTACAGGAAGCGGTGCCTGAGGAAAGCGGGGAGGATCATCAAGGACTCCAGTCACCCCAGCCATAAACTGTTCAGACTACTTCCATCAGGAAGGAGGTTCTGCAGCATCCCGTACCAGCAGACTGAGAGACAGCTTCTTCCATCAGGCCATCAGACTGCTGAACACGTCATAGACACCTCAGCTTCACTACTGGAACTTTAACATTATGCACTCCATACTGTATATAAATGCCACTGTTTTGCACATATTCAACTCTGTATATTTTATATATTTTATTTATTGTTTACTCTATTTAATTTGTAAAATATGTGTACACACACACACACACACACACGTAGAAAAATATTTAGTATACACATCCAGAAATGCATATACTATTATATATTGTACATATATTTATTAGTTTCAGATGTAGCCATTCTTGTATTTTGCTTGTTTACATTATTGTATTTTGCACAACTCTGTTGCTTGTGAAGCTCGCACACAAGAATTTCACTCACATGTGCTGTACCAATGTACCTGCACATGTGATGTGACAATAAAAGTGATTTGATTTGATTTGATGTTGGGAGAATCTGGTCACTACTGAAAATACTCTGTTCGGGTTAGATGAAGGTGCTGCAAGAGTAGCTTGAGCGTTAGTCTCTAAGAGATCTTCAGGTTAAGAAATGGGTCAGCCTCACACAGACGTGTCGTCAGCAGGAATTTGTTTTGTTTTGTTGGCTTGCTGTGACTCCCCAAAGAGAAGATAATGCAGTCGCTTTCTTGATTGCACTTTCCCATTTATGTGTATTCTGTACAGGTGAAATTGCCATGTGAGATAATGCTGCTTTATTAGATGGTATGCAGCAGACACAGGCAGAGGGAATGAGAGTGAAATGCGATTAGAAAACATTTCGTGAGCTGAATTTTACTCCTGATCACAGGCATGTGCCAACATCATCCAGTGAGCCAACAGGACAGCGTCCAAATGAAGACTTGAATTTTAATTTACTTATTCACAGTGAACAACAGGACCACTGAACAAAATGATGTTAAACTGAAACCAAGCAACTCTATCAAATATGTCATTTTTAATTCTGCTTCCTCTTCGCACCAATTTCACCATTGTGTAACAGTAAGTTGCCTGTTTCTCTGAATTGTGAAACTGCTGGAATGTGTTGACATGATGATATTGTGTCTGTTGGATGAGCACCTAGTGCGCATAAGAATCCTGTAGTTTTCACCTGTGGACACAGAGCTGGGCTCTGGTATTGCTTCAAGTCAAGTGTGACTGCATATCCTCTTAAGTTCTGGAATAGACACATGCTGCCCCCTTATTACATGATATGGTGCACATCTGGGAGGGAGGAATCAGTTGCTTGTATTTGCATATAGCACAAAGTAATTGCAACATGCAAAGCAGTGGCACTTGGGTTCTCTGTTAATATGTGCAATATTGATACAGCTCCCAAAAGGTTAATTCTGTTCATCTGGATATAGCGTGTTCAGTGGGAGAAACACTTCGGCACTCATCCAAGTGACTTCTTCAGTCTCATCTGACTGCAGGTTTGCCCAACCTTATAAACAGTCCATTTGCACAATTGTGCAAATGGACTGTTTATAAGGTTGTACATTACATTTGCATTTGCACAGTACATTTGCACAATTGTGCAAATGTAACCTGCAGTCAGCTGAGACTGAAGAAGTCACTTGGATGAAGTGAAACATTTCTCCCACTGAAAATGTCACGTCCAGATGAACAGAATGAACCGTTTTGGGATTTACTTACCTGGATGATTGAGCATGCATCAAGACACTGATACAGCAAAGTGACAAACACCTTATTATGAATATATATGGCATATAAGGCAATGTTACAACGAGACAGCGCTATCTTGGGCATGATTGCTGCTTTATTCACAGGAAAGTCGTTAATATGGATGCATTTAGTATTAGTTTAACTCGTTCAAGTCAAGTCAGTCTTTTTAACTTTGATGTCGGTTTCACAACCAGTAAAACTTTAATTTTCAGCTTTATCCAGTGTTAATATAAAAACAAATCCCATTTGAGGCTTAATACCATGTAAAATATTAAATGTTACCACAGACATGTTGCATTCATGTGTCTGATAGATGCAAAGTGGATCCCTTCCTTCTCCCAGCTCTGCACATCAGATTTTTGAGCTTCTAATGTCTCAACAGCACAGGGATGTTTACCTCATGAAGCCTTTATAAAACCATCTGGCATACAGTAGGCGGAGGCACATTTGCTCCTCCAGTGGCTCGCATCAGCCTCCTCTCCCCGTCCCTGCCCCCTTCAAGCTCCACCTGCAGAGCCGCCCCATCTAAAATTGATTACGGTGACATTTACTATTCATAGAAAAGGTTACTAGAGTAACCCTGTGCTGTGCTGCATGTTTGAGTGGAACATTATTCCCAAACAAATGAAGAAGCGCTCTTCACTGAACAACTGTGTACCAGGGCTGAATGGCAAACTGGTTGTGTAATTATGAATAATATGAATATCTGCAACATGTGTTTGGCTGGGTTCATGATTTTTTACTCTACTCTGATTATATTTCGAAAAGGATCGAGATGGAGAAAAAAAGCGCCACACAGTGCTTAAATAATTACAGTTAGATCCATGATCTGGTATTTTGACTAAGCTCTTTTTACATAAAACATCCAGTATTTAAACTGAGGTAAACTTTTAAACCCTTCCTGACCTGGTTTTCAGATATTTTTTTTTCTGAGACCAGTTTTGTTATTGATCAAAAAGCAGGAAATGGTAAACGGCAGCGATTAGCTGGTGGGCATTCATTAAAACTGTAAAACTCTGGGAAACGTTGCCAGCATAATAATGCTGTCTGATGTGCCCCAGTATTACATTCAATGGATTCTGCTGGCAATTCTAATCAAGCGCCACAGTGTTTTGTTCACCTTAAAAGTCCCTACCTGTTCCCACTGAGATTATTTATAAATCTTTTAAGGGTGGAAAAGTACTAAAAGGTAGCTGGACATTGATTCAAATGGTCTTTCGTCTTTGAACCTCTAAATGGATGAGCAGGTGCATGATTTTGACTGACAGCAGAGCTGGCAGGAACACTGAGGTTGTCTTCTTTAATTCATTCTTTTGACATAATGACTGAAACACTTAACATTCATTAAACCAACGCCTTTTTATTAAACGCTCTCCTCTCAGCACTTATTATCTGCCTGTTTCATCTGTTGTTGTTAACTTTGTATGATAGAAATGACATTCATATGTTACTGACTCGCTTAGATTCTGGAGGTGATTATTAAGGAGTTGATTGGACTTTCTTTCTTTATTCTTTATTCTTTTTTTTTGCAAATTTGCCACACAGATTGTCAAACTGATTGTTAATATTAGACAAAGATAATCCAAGTAATTATAAAATGCAGATTTTAAATGATTTCATTTATTATGGAAAATGGGTTATCCATACCTGGCCCTACAGTCGTGGTCAAAAGTTTACATACACTTGTAAAGAATATAATAAAGAAGAATATAATAATAAAGTGATGTGATCACTTTTTTCTGTTAACCCATAATAAAGTCATAAAAGAACCAAACTTCATGAATGTTTTTTGTGACAAAGAAGTATCTGTTCCAATCACTCTATCAGAGGAAAATCAGAGTTTTAGAAATAACGGGACACTCGGTAGAGTCATTATATTATATTCTTTACAAGTGTATGTGAAAAACATAACTGGCTTAAACCTAATAACTGGAATCAAGTCTTTGTAATAATTGGCAGTAAGTCTGTTTTGTTTTTTTTATGCCAGAACTTTTAAAAAGTGGAAATTTTGTCTCATAACATTTCTCAAAGGTCTTGGGGTTTATCAAGATATTTATTAATATCTATTTTGTCGGCAGTGGTTTTTGCCTTGGGAATTTTCCCATCGACACCATTTTTGCCATCATTCTCTTTCTTATTGTTAATCATGAACTCTGACTTTAACTGAGTCAAGTGAGGCCTGAAATTATTTGGATGTTGTTCTGGCATCTTTTGTGACCTCCTGAATGAGTAGTGATGCACTTGGAGTAATTTTTTGTAAGGCCAACCATTCCTGGGAAGGTTCACCACTGTTACAAATATCCAATAACAATCATAATAACAAAATAAAAAATGAGATGTGAACAAATAATTGTACTATACGTACATCTTCCACTTTAAGTCACCTAAAAATATGTTTTTTTATTGCAAGTTTAACAATTAAGTGTTTACATCAATTTTCTGCTAAACATTTCCAGTCGCACTGCCGTGCTGGGCAGCCACGATGAGTTTAGTACGGAGGTGTTTTTGTACTGTGTGGGCGTCCAACTAGAAGGATGAGAGGGCTCACAGGAGACGAAGCTCCTCGCTGGCTGCCGTCCATACAGTAAGAGCTCTTCATACAATCAAACACGCTGCATCTCGCTGCTCTTTAATTTAGTCAGTGCACATCCAAGTGTTACATCAAATTCAGGCCGCTTTTCATCAGATCAGCTTTTAAAGACAGCTCTTGTCTCTTAATGATTTTTTGGCACATTATCAAATTCAGTTCTAAATAATGAGACCAAACCTTTGTTTTGAAAAGGTTCGCTTCATTCAAAGCAGAACATAAACTCTTGCAGTAAAGGCAGCAGTGTTTATAAAACAGGTGCTTTCATTGGCTTACAGTTAACAAAGTTGGGCAGATAACTACTTTTGGAAGATGTTACTTTAGAAAAGTGATGTATTAAACACCACATTGTTGTTTTACAAGGACTGCATTGCATTTCTTAATTAATCTCTGGAGAGTGTCATTTGTTACACTACTTGGGTTGCTACTACTTAGTGTTTAAGTATTAATGCAAAGCTCTAAACCGGCGTTTCAGCACTTCACAGTGATTGCCACACTGATTCTACTGTAGAAACACGTGAAGCTACAGATGGAGGTTAGAAACCATCACTGCTTTTGTTCCCTGCTTCTGGTTTGAGTTGTCATACACTTACCGTGAACATCATTCTGGCCATGCTGTTATTGCAAAGACTCTGTGGTGTTTCCAGCAGTGAATAATCACTCTGGGTGCAGACTGCCCCTTATCATCAGGTTATAGCACTTTTGTGGAATAAGAAAAAGAACCATGTCTATCTCCACTCCTCATTGGCTGTAGATCGCGCTGCCATTTTTCATCCTTTCTGTGCACAAACTTAAGTTGGCCGTTTAAAAGTAAAGTGCTCAGGAATTTATTTTTTTTTAAAGGCACATTAGATTTTTATATAGCTAGGTGAAGTAACAAAGTACAGTCGACCCCCGCCTATTTGCAGTTCAGCATTCATGGATTAACATATTCACTGATTTTTCTGTGGAACACAACTTCAAATTATTCACAGAAAATTCACCTGTTTGCAGAGGAAATCTAGAATATTTCCTCATTATTTTCATTTATTTTCATTATTTTTACATGAATTTTTATAAGAAAAAAATGATTTGCTAAATCAAATATTAATATTAGTATAAACACAACAAAATAATAATAAAATGTTTGTTTGTTTTTCTTAAAAGACAATCACCAATGATGCTAAAATTACAAAAGCAAAGCTCCTCAGAAAGAAAATGATGCTTGGGAAGCTGAACTACGTATAGGCAGAATTCTTAATAGACACGCTGCTGACAGGCTGGCGTTTGCAAAGTGTTTTAGGATAATAGTTTAAGGTATATTTAAACTATTAACATAGGCAGTTATAAGAATTTTTTAAGGGTTTCTCATGTATTCATGTATTTCAGCTTTTTAAAGGCATTTGTGGTCCCTCACCCCCACGAATACTGAGAGTCAGCTGTAATTGTTTGCCTAGGAGTACCCGGAGAGAAACCACACAAACACAGGGAGAACATGCAATCTCCACACAGAAAGGCTGATGGTGGATGATGGCCTCAGGACCTTCTTGCTGTGATGCAACCGTGCTGAACACCGCGACCACCGAGCTGCCAATCCATGCTGAAAATAGGAAAGTTATGATTACAAGGCTTTACACAGAATTTTCTTTACATTTTTTCCTTGACAGGTTAAACCACAATAAATAGCAATAGCATACACACACCACGTGCATGCTACTCCTGTGGTTTGAAATCTCGCGTGATCTTGTAACATCTCAAGTCCAAGCAACTAGCCCCTCTTGCTGGGTTCATGTCATCACAACAAGAACAAATAGGTTCTTGAATTTCATGCAGATCCTACATGATTTAATTACATTCACCATAGAAACATACAATAATTTTATTCAGATTATAAATTGTAAATGTAACAACCACCCAATTTCTTTTTTTGTGCTTACAAAACTCAGCTTGAGCAATTTATGTCTAATACACACAAAAAATAAAGTTTAGTAGCAAGAAGCTGTCTGTGTTCAGTTTTTATGTTGTTTGAGTTTCATTATAGTTTTTTTATAGTATACTTTTTATCCACTAACAGCAGTGTATCTTTCTGATGGATGTACTGCAAAGCGAGATTAATGGCCTAATAAGCTGTACTGAGGCTGCAATTAGATATAGTCATGACAATGGCTCTGAATTACCTGGATAAATCACTGTAACTTGTGCTGATTGCGTAACCCGGTTGAGAGTTAAGTTAATAATAAAGTAAAAATACAGAAAAACATATGATTTTAGCATGAAGGAATTTTCTACATTATTTTTTACAGACATTTATCTTTACGTTTTAACGTAATGTGTTGAATTTTACTATTTACCAGTTATATCCTTTGTTAAGGATCCTTTTTAATGCTTTGGAAAGGCCATGTTTTCATTCATTCTTTTATTTACAGCATGTTTTAAATACAATATAGAAAGCTATACCTTAGTAATATCACATTGGAAGCCCAGTTGTAAAGCATTATTACTGTATCTACATGTAATTGGTTGGTGATGCAGAAAATCTACAGATGTTTTTGTACTAACCCTAATCTGCTGCTACGTCACTTCAACACTGTTAGAATTGCAGCTATTAGCACACAGAATGTCTATCAATCAATAAAATGAATTTCACTTTCATCTGCTGACAAACTAAAACAATTTTCTTGTCTCCTCTTTTAGTCGATGGGATAGTAGCATTTAATGTTTAAATGCATCCAATTTGAATTTTCAGAGCTCTAATGTGCATCTGTCATGTTGGATAAACAGCAGAGTGCCCTCAGTGTTAAACTAATTAACTCAAATTAAAATGTTTACTTCACCGCTCTGTGAACTAAATCCCAAGACTAATCATGTTCTGCAGCATTAATCTCTTTTCTTATTTGCAACAGTGCAGCATTTACTGTTGCCTTTTTTATGCTCCTGTATTTTTTGGTATTGTGTTGTCAAAAACACTTTATCTTATCATGTCACCTGGTTCTCTCATCATCTATTTGGATGTGTGCTGGGTTTTTATCTGACTCTTTTATTTGACTCTAACAGTCAAACTAAGGAACCTAACGTATGGCCATTTAGTAACGTTTGCTGTTTTTAAAATGTGTTTGATAAATGGAATTGACCAGATTAAAGTTCAGCTTTTTGTCTGTGATACTTCTGGCTTGGCAGCCATAAATAAAGACTTTGTTATCTCATCGTATTGAGCTGTGAGAGGACAGCGCTGGGCTGAAGCAAGAGGGCGGGTGTGCGTTACCTTGGCCTATCACGGAAACATTTAAAAGATCCGTTTGAAGCCAGCAGGAGTGGGAGATGAAAGTCCTGGCACAGCACACTTTGACATCATCAAAACACAACTCCCTCACAACACTCAGCTGCTCTAATGGCTGTGTTAAAAGGTACTTTTAAATACACAGATTTACAAGTGGCTGCTGGCATGATTTATGCACTCTTTGTTACAAAATGAACATGAATGAATGCAACATAATAAAAGAGGAGCACAGCCAGAGGACGTACAGCAAAGTAACCCTTATTTATGTTGAGTGAAAGTTAGCATCTGGGCAAAAAGATAAATATTTTATGTATTTAATTATTTATAAATGTTTTTTATCTGAAGTAAAATTGAAATATGTGAAATGTGGCAAAATATAGGAGAAGGAAGCCAAAAGGGAAAGCGAGCAAATGGTAAGTGGGGTGGACAGGATAAGGGAATAACAGAAGTGGGGAAATATAACAAGAAGTAGAAATGAGGAGGGAAGGAAATAAAAGCAAAAGTTGGGAGAAAATGTGGAAGGAAGTCAGAAAGGATCAAATTACAGAAGAACAGGCAACAGATCAGAGAAAATGAACATCAAACTGCCAGAGAGGTCGATGTATATTAACAAAATCAACAAAACTGTGGACCCTAGCGTTTACATAAACATCCATCATTACGTTTATTCCTAAATCCTGTGAAGATTTCCAACAAAACACAATAGCTCTGTCTCCTCACCTGTCAGCGGTTGATCGCTGTGAAGGTTTAAGGCGCTGCAGACATTTTGTTCCCATCTATCATGTGATTCATGAGGCATGAGATGCACGCCGCAGCATGACAATGCGCTCAAACATCTATACTGACTTACAGATGAGGACGGTATTTTTAGCCCACATGATTCATCACCCTCAAAAAACATTAGGAATAATTCTGAGGGAAATGCAACTTAAATATATAAAATCAAAGGGTTTTTTTGTTCAAGTACAACGCTTATATAACAATCTGGTCAAATTTCATTTGACCAGATTCCATCAAATGTAACATTTTAGATTGTATTTATGTAACAAAATAAAATTAGGTAAAGTCAATATTTGGGGCAGTTTTTTTGTTTTTTGAGTGAATGAAAAGAATTTTTTAAGTAATTACAGAGTGCTGTTAAATAGAATAAGGACTTTTTAACACAGCTTTTCCAAACATCCTAGCTTTATTTTATATATATATATATATATATATATTACTTTGCACACAGAATTTATTCAGAGAAGCCAAAAACTACCAGGGTCAAAACTATGAGCCTCTCCAGTACTAGTCGATTATTAGGGGTGCAACGATACACAAAATTCACGGTTCGGTTCGGTTCGATACTTTGGTGTCACGGTTCGATATTTTTTCGATACAAAAAAATGTTCATGCATTTTTAATTTGTCATTTATTAAAATTATAAATATATATTTTAACTCAAAAGTACAGTTTTTAAATTTAACCCTAACCCTTGTGCGCGTTTTTTATTTTGACAGCGAATGCGCACCTGCGGACCACTTATGTGCAGCCCTGGTTATTTAGCTCGTCATATTGCAGCCACAGAAATTCTTTTGTCCATGAAACCATAAAGCTGCACTTTCGTTTTGCCTTATAGTCTCATTTGTCATAACTTCTCCGTTTTGTGGTAAGCTTTTCTTTGGCTGTCACTTCTTCACCCTGACCTGTCTTATTTGGCTCAGCAGAACTAAAATATATATCCTGCTACTTTTACACACGGACTCACATAAGCTCAGCGATTCTCTGCGCGATCAACCTCTCACATGTTTAAGCTGCGGGAGATTTCACTTGTCATGTTTGCATAGTAAGCTAACGATTAATAAGACGATGTCAGAGGAATTGGTGCACAAATTATCATCACTCACCAATCAGTGCTGTCGCTCTCTATACACAGTTCGCACGATTGCAAAGTGAAAGCAAAAAAACAAGCGCAAATTCAAACGCGATTTCAATATGTCACATATTGACAGTGGCTCACCGATGCCAATGACATAATTACCCAGCTACATTTCTGAAAGAATGCAAAAGCATTGACATATATTTTTCCTACAATAGCCCGACGGGCAGGGCAGAGAGATTTTTGTAGCCCGACTGGAAAGATCGCTAGCCCCGGGACGTCGGGCTAGCGATATTGCGAGCCCTGTATCTGATTGAGGAATCACTCATCTTTGTAAAAGAGAGTTTATTACAGAGAAATGTCTCTTTCCAAAATAAAAGCTATACTATCCGCTTCTTCTGGGCTATATTCTCAGCAGCATAAGGAGAATCACGTGCTAACAGCTGTCTAAATGACTCGGCTAAAGTTAGTAGCATGCTTGTTGTTTTTGTCTTTGCACTAGGACGATGTCGGCGTAAATGTGCAGTCATATTCGTTGTGTTCCCACTAGTGCTTTCAGGTTAATCTCGTTGAAATGACCTTAACGCCACAACACGGCAAATCTCTGTTAACGAGCTACCGCCGATCGCCCCGTGCATGGGGCTAGACGGCCAACACGTTAACGAGCTAACTGCGCTAACACACTAGTTCACACCAATGTAATTAAGCATTGCATGGCACATCCAACATACTGTTTTACTTTAGTCCATGACTCGCTTACCTTCAGGGTCATACGTCACATGAAAACCAAAATAATTCCAACCGCCAGATCTGAATGAGAGTGGGGGAGGTCCATCTTGCAAGGAGAGCTTAACTTCTGTCTCGCTAGCTTGCCCTGCGCTCTTCCTTCTGACTATGCTGTCTGTGTTGAGCGCTCAGTGGATCTGCGCTCGACAGTGCAGCCTAGGCGGAGTAGTCGAACGCAGATTCACTGAGCGCTCAACACAGAGAGCATCGTCAGAAGGAAAGTTGATAAAATAAATTACAAATGTTGTATTGTTCGATACATATGCATACCGAACCGAAAGCACTGTATCGAACGGTTCAATATCGATACGAATATCGTTGCACCCCTATCGATTATGTGTCCTTTTGCTGGCTAACAGCCTGAAGCTTGTTATCTACAGAGTGTATAGCTTTACCTTGACTTTACAAGATTTGACCATTACATGGTTAAAGTAGGTGGCTGTAGCTCAGGTAGTAGAGCGGGTCACCTACTAACTGGAAAGTTCTTGGTTTGATCCCAGTCTGCTCCAGTCTGCAATTATCCTTGGGCAAGATACTAACCCCAGGTTGCTCTCCGATGCATCCATGTTAGTTAGGAAGCACTGAAAGTCTAGAAAAGTGCTTGTGTGATTGGGTGAATGAACAAGTTGTATAAAGCGCTTTGAGTACTCAGAGTAGAAAAGCGCTGTATAAGAACCAGTTCATTCACCATAAGAACCAGTCCATTTAAAGTGCATCATTGGAAAGCAATGGTTTGTGTTATATTTTTCATGGGGCCAATACTACTGAGCCTAGTCATTTTAGTTTTTTCTGAAATAATTCTGTTATTGTGTGCAAATAGAAATAATTTAGGCTTTCTGAAGAAAACTAGTCCTTTGTTAAAAATCTCTTGTTCTGTTAAAAAAGAGTTATGTTCAACCATAAGAATAGGAATCAGTCTGGCAAGAAATGCTGGGGCCACAGAGCCAGTCTGAAGAGACACGATGACACCGAGACTACATCCACAGAAGGAAAGGTGTACTGTACTGCAGGTGTACTGAGTACATGTGCTGTTTTAACCCTGTAAAGCCTCAACCATGAAACAAATGCCAGAAAATCCACTTTTTTAATTTATTGTTCTAACAAATTTTTGCAAATATGAGTTTTCATTTGTTCATAAAACATTATTGTGCTGTTTATCACACTGAAGGTTTAGACGTCGCAAAAAGTCAGATATGATACACTTGGGATTAGAGGGCTAAAAGGACCTTGAGTCTGTTTTAAAATGTCCCAAACTGTAGCACAGTGTATTTGAAATTCATCACAAAGGCAGACACATTTGTATCAAGTGGCATGTAAATGTTGCATCAGCAAATCTTGTTTGTGCCGATTTGTAATAAAAAAGAAAGCGAGTGTTAAAAGCTTCCACCTTTGTGTGAATTATATGTAAAATATGGCACAATCTGTGAGTGCAAGCCATCCTTAAGAGCAGACGAAAGTGCAAGTTTTCCCTCCTCTGAAAAGCAGCTTGTGACATTTGAGAGATAATTGACGCTGCATTTTTTTTCCAGCCCTCACAGCCTCTTTCCCTGTAGCCCTTCATTTTCCCAGGAGTGACCCGGCGCGCTCCCGTGAAGTGCTCTTCACGAGGTTGTCATCCAAAAGGTCAGGTCTGGAGAGAGAAGGGGCCGTAGAAGAAATAAGATGGAGATCCCGTCATCCATCTCGCTGTCTGGATCAAGACACCAGCCTGACCTTTAACATTATATCAGCTTCAACAAGCTGTCAAAGTGCATGTGGGAGTGCTGCTCGTGTTGCCTGTTCGCCTGAGTGTGTATACAAGACAAAAAGAAAGAGAAACAGATACTCAGAAAGCTTTTTAATGACAGCGCTTCTGATGTTCAACAACGCGTGATTAGAACTTGGCTGTCATGTGAATTTTCATAAAAGTAAATATATGCAAATCTTATCCTCCGGCTGAATCGAGTTGTTGGACAACAGCATGAAATTATTAGAGTTCACAACAAAGCTAATAAATGGATAAACATGAGGGTTGTTTCAGGAAAGACATCTGTGAAATGTGTGGATCCATCTACTATGGCAACCCCTTGAGAAAAAAGGGAGCGGCTGAAAACACCTTTAAGTTACTGTACAATAAATGGCAATCACAGCTTTTAGGAGCCACAGGTGACATCTTCAAATTGCTTTATGAGTCTGATCACGAGCCCAAAATCTCCAGTCAGCACTCATATAAAACCAGTAAATCCTCACAAACTGAGAATCTGGACAGACTAAGATTGTGATGGCCGTAACTCAGGATGCTGAGCAGGCAGAAAGCATTTCAGCGTGGAAAAAAGTGCTTGTGTGAATGGGTGAATGAGCATGTTGTATAAAGTGCTTTGAGTGCTTGAGTAGAAAAGCACTATATAAGAACCAGTGCATTTACTATATTTAAATAAATTATCGGGTTATTAACTTTTCCTCTGATTATTTTCTTTGATTCTTAAATTAACCAAAAAGTGTTGATAATGTCTCCATCACACACACAAAAATAACATTGCTATTGCAAATGTGCAAAAGAGCCCTGTTGAGGCTGTTGTCAGCATATACCATGTGTTTTCCTGTGTATGTTGCATATGTATTACTTGCACTTGAAACACATCTATCACATCTTTCTAGCCTCCACACAAACTGCAGCTCTTCTTTTTATTTTTACAGGTCCTAGAGAACAGAATTCACATCAGATGCATAGATGACAATAGCTTGAACCGGACCATTTCCTGTGTGGCCTTCTCCCTAACTATCCCTCCACCCTCCTCCATCCAATAAGGACTCATGTTCTGAGATCTTGTCATCTACCTCTTTTAAAATCACTGAGCAAAGAATCTTTTCGCCATCTAGATCTATAATCTGTTATAGCCTTTTGTCTTATATCTTATGTCGGCACTCTGGTGTACCTTCGGTTTTAAATGTGCTATATAAATAAAGTTGTATTGTATTGTATTGTATAAGCAGCCGCACTGGATAGGCTATTGATGTTTGTTCTACCGCTGGTTTGCAGATAATATAGAACAGTTACTAAAAGACAAATGTGGGTCAAATGTGCAGTAATGTGGAAGCAGGCAGGCGTAGGTGCTTTAAATGTAACAGTGCTGGAACCTTCTGCAGGAAAACAAGGGGCAAAAAGACAATACATACACACACACTAACAGCAGGCCATGTAAGAGGAGGACAGAGTGGGGACACGGCACCTCCACACTTTTATGACCTGTGGGTCCAGGGGACACGAACACCACATGTGTGAAATGAAAGTGTGGGAGTGGGTTATAGTGTGAAGCCACTGAAAATGTGTTATTTTATACGTCCTTCACACAAAATCGGTGAAAGCTGAGGAGTCTGTGGTTAAAACGATGATAAATCGCATCTTTTTACTTTTGATAAACATGAGAAACAGCACACAGGGGTTCATTTAACACGTCTCATCTGTTTACTCTGTGAAACTGACAGCGAAAAGGTTTCACTGCGGGAATTTGTTTCAAAAAATTTAAAAAGGACAGAGCTATCATTTATGTCCTTGTCTAATCCTCAATGGCTCACACGCAAAAAACTACACATGTATCTAACACATTTCTAATTACATATTTTATGCCCTTTATGATGGCATAAGATAATAGTTTTTGTGTTCTGTCACACAGTCAGAGCAAGGTGCTGACTGCTGTTGGGTCACATTGCTGTAAAGGTGTAAGCAGTAAAACAAACTTCCCTATCATTAAAACGTATAAACAACCTTTCTTTACAATCCTGTGAGATGCACTGAAAAAGTTTAATGTCTAAAGGTGAGCCGTGCTATTTGTTAGCTGTTGACTTTTATCAGAATTTTTTGGACTGGATGTAGTCCCATAAGTAATACATGAAAACAGCATCCTGTTCTGGATGTGAAATGCAGCAGCGGGTAAGGTAGTTGTTGAGTCTACATTCTTTGAATAACTATGAGGCAAGAAACATAAATCAGATCCTAAAATGAGAACGGGGTATTCATGGAACAGCCTCCAGCTCCAAGGAAGAATAAACACACCTGAGCTTCTTTCACTGTAAAAAAGAGAATAAACACTGCAGAGCTACACAAAAACTTTCTATGACTTAATAAAGTCAATGTGCAGTTTTATAGCTACTGTTTTTTCCAAGTCACTCTCAAGATTGAGATTTTTAGAGCTGCAATAAAATTCATTTAATATTTGGAATAATGCATTTTCTTAATCAGCAAAAAGCAACAAAATGTCCACAGCAGAGCCCACAGTGGTGTCTCAAAGTGGCATTCTGGCTACTAATGCAGCTGTTCTTACTAAATTTGCGCTATTCACCTCTGCTTTCTATTTCTTTGGAAAATAAGGAGCTGGATAAATTCTGACTGACCGAATCCCAATCACCATACCCATCTGCACATACAGGTGCCAAAAAAATATTCTTCCTTCTTGTGAATTTTTTATATACGACCTAAACCTTCATCTGAATTTAACACGTTCATATTTACTGCTAATCCTTGACATTCACGTACTTTTGCACCTTAGTGAAATATCGTCATGATGTTGGGTTTCTGTTGATTTCCTGTTTTAATTTAATCATTTTTAGTCACATTGTGGTTTGGCACCTCTCCTTCTTGTTTATCTTAGTTTTGCCTCCTTTATTATTGTGTTCAGATGAACTGGGGCATAAGTACAATGTACCTGCAAAGCCTTGATGGTGTTGTTCTTCGCAGAGTTTGACACTCTGGTTTCTTGAGAAACAGAAATGTGAGGCTTTCACCTACCAGTTTATTGCTTCACAGTTTTGAACAACACTGAAATTGCTGACAGGCATCGAACGCTCTGTGTCAAAAAAGCACAGTCAAAGGAAGCCTTTGTAAATCCAACACTGCAAAGGTCTTTTTGATCTTGCTTTGGGTTTTGCCACGTCTTGCAAAAGGGAAGCAGAGGCCCACAAAGAAATATACAAGAGAGAAATGTGTGCAACATCAAGCAAGAGGGCAACTGGATTTACCACAGTTTTCCCTCTCCACGGTATGTGTCATGACGAAGGCATTAAATCAGGGTTTACATAAACTTAAACCTAGCTTTAGAGGGGATTTTTCATGTCTTCTACCTACCATTTAAATGGTTTTTGTTGTGCTGCAGGTAGCACTTTTGGATCCTAAATTGTCTTGAGGCACTAGAGACTTTTTCAGCAGTAATGTAGAACACAAAAAAACATTTCTGGAGACTACCTCCGGGTAAGTATTGACTGAGGAAGTCCCCAGGGAACTGCACACCTTGTTGCTTTGATGTTGTTGCATGCCTAGTACCGTTTTGGATAGAATGACTAGCTAGTATGCTCATATTTTACTTTGATTTATGGTCATGGTCATTTCTTTCAGAAATACATCTCAAACTGACAATAAAAAAGAGAGACACTGTATCCCACAAAAGTATCACAAACTATGCAGAATCCGGTTATCCTTCTTGATCCAGTGTGTCAGTTCCTGCATGATCCAGAGAGAATTTTTAGCCTTGCTCAAGACACACAGTCTTGGGACTGCTCTTGTTTGCTGGTTGTTCCGTTTTTTATGAGTATGACCAAAAATGTATTCTTGTAACAATGTATCCAGTGTAAGTCTGCACTATTAATAGTGTACTTCCTAGGGCTGCTCAACCAACAAAAAACTGCAATTCTATAAAACAACTGTATCCCCTTAAGTGGGATTTAGTTGAACTTTAAGTATTGCCAGTTCTAAATAAAAACAGCGAGCATAAAGTGGAAATAGGAAGAGGTAATGGGTATACAGTCATCTGATAGGGAGTTGGGCCCAGACTCACAGGTGTTTTTGACTGTAAACCATGTTACAAGAGCATCTGCCAGCTTGCAGTCTCCACTAATGTAGTGGGGAAAATCCAGACAGCAAGAGTCCAAGGAGCAGCAATTCGCTCATTTTGGGAGACCTGCATCATATCCACACAGAGAGATGGAGAGTTGAATCTGACAACCAATTATATCTGTTGAAACCTTTTGTGCTTTTTCCTCCTTCTACTTTCCTCTTTCCATCAATTTAACTTTGAGCTGAGAGACTTTGTGCAGGGATGCAAAAGGTCATCTAGATCTATCAAAAACATCTTACATTTCAAAAATGCATAAATATTTTTGAGAAAGTAACGTAAACTTCACTTTCCCCATAAGCAGTAAAACCACTGGGACCACAAATTAAAGAACATTTCAAAAGGTTTATTACTTGTGCAATAATTTAGGCTTCCAGTATTTTTAAAAAATATGCCTGTGACAAGCAACACACATCTAAAATACACTGGTTCTTTTTACTTCTGTAGTCTGTAACAAAATGGACTGCCTTTGATTTCTTGGGACCATATTGCTCCAATATCTTAAATAAAACAACAGTTACATTCCCTTTAAAACTAAGAAGACAGTGATTACATACTTTAATATTTTAATGAATATTGTAACATCTAATAAAGCAATGGATCTGTTGTGAAATTCTCAAATACTCAAAGCTAATATTACAAAGTTAATAGTGAGACCAAGATCACCCAAACTACAGCAGTCGGCACCGAACAAACAGTGATGTAATCTGCACCTAAATGTAAATACAGTAGCTACCTTTATTAGTAGTAGTATGGCACACATGAGCTAAATACTTAATACAGCATTTAGAAACATCTGTCCAGATCACATGTGCAGATGATTCCGTGGGCATCTGGATGGTGAGGGCTTGGAGCCAGAGAGAGGAAATTTGTTAACTTAATTCAAAATCTATATTTACAAAGCTGGAAATGTCAAAACAGTCATTTTAGACCTGGGAATTCTCAAATTAAAACCTATTGCCAAAACTTTTTTTTCTTGAAAAATGCTTCAACATGCCATCTTTGTCCCCATAAATCTTAGTTTACACATGTCAAAACAAGCTCCATCATTACAGATGTAATGGAAAGATACAGATTTGGGGAAAAACAAAAAAACAAAAAAGCGCCTTCGGCGTCTTTATTCTTAAGGTGCTGAAGTAACTGGCTCCAAGCCCGTGAGCTGGGGTTTGGGAATCTGTTTTCTACCCTTCCTACTCTGTCTCTCTGATCTTTCTATCCGCACATTGCACTCCTCTATCTGACTCATTTTCATTCATTCCAAGTCTGGATACACTCATAGTAACAGTTTATATCACAGGAAGCGAGTTTGTTCAGTTGGAGTCCTGCATTTCCACTCCTGAAGCTTCTTCAGCTCCACCTTCACTGGACTGCTCCTCATCTGGAAAAAAAAACACATAGAGGATTTTTCATCAGTTTTTCTAACAGGCTACTTTCATTTCTGTGTTTCTGTGCATTTGAAGCTAAAGGTTTAAGATAGAATTAGATGAGAGGATTACTATCGCTATGGTGCGCTCGCCAGCAGCCTGGAACACATGTAGTCTTGTCATCGCCATGAGGTTTAATGCTGCTCTTCTGCTTTCATTTTACAACATCAAGTGCTACTGACAAGAGGTAACCAACCAGAGGTAGGTCCATACTCAGTGGCATAAACTGAGGTAAAAAACTATCCCTTCAAATGACTCGCTGTAAGTGGAAAAAATGTGCTGTTATCCTGAATTGTATGAATTCGTGCTTTGTCCAGGAGCCAGCTGATAAGACAGAGTCGATAACGGCATTCGTTTTTCACCTCACTGATGCATATAATCACGATATTATGGTGGCGCATATCACTGCATGTCTGCTCTTGAGTGTTTCCTCATTTTTGTTCTGCTCATGAAGTAGGAATGACTGCAAAGTGTACACTTAGCATAAAGAACCAATGACAGGAAGCCATTACAGGAAGTAACCTTTTATAGTGATGCTATAAGCAACTGATGTTCATTTCTTAAGGCAAGTCAGGGGAAACTATGCAAATAACTCACATGTCTCAGCTGCTTGTAGGGCTATATGCCCTTCAGTGCTATATATAAGTTGAAGAATCTTTAACTTATATATATTTGGTGTATTTGTACTTTTGGCACCTCAGTAAGGTGTAAAAATACTGCTGTCACACTATGATTGACCTGAGTAGGATATTAAATGACAACTTTCATTTTGACTTGGAGTCATTTCAATTTGTTGTAGTGGTACTTTTCTTTAAGTGAAGTTTCAGTATATGTACACTTTTGCCAACAGCCAAATACCTTCTGGTCTTCTAATTACGTGCATGTGACTTTTATTTACACAACTTCTTATCAGACCACTTCGAATCTAACTGTGCCAAAAAGCCAAGGCAATGTTAGTTTCTCTTTCCTTTTCACCTTCAGTTTGCTCATCCGTACGCTTTCTCTCAGTCTGGGCGTCTGCAGAGCTCGGATCATCCGGGGGCCAGCGGAGTTCTCCACTCTCCACCTCACTTCCGTCTGTTGGCTCCACGACTATAGAGGGAAGCCTCTTGGACAACTTTGGATACCTTTCATGGGTATCTGGGAAGATCTGTTTAAAGTTTATGTAAGGTTAAAACGAGGGCTTCATATTTGTGGGGATGAAAAGGTCACTGTGGGTACCACATGTGAAAGAACAATAA
Organism: Copadichromis virginalis; assembly: GCF_057382275.1. NCBI lineage: Eukaryota > Metazoa > Chordata > Actinopteri > Cichliformes > Cichlidae > Copadichromis > Copadichromis virginalis. Next base: position 10,779,071 of record NC_140636.1, read on the forward strand.
TGCGGTAAAAATTGGATTAAAAAAACAGAAACTGTCTGCATCAGATGGAAGATTTGAGACAGACTTCGTGTAAAGTCTTTGCATGACACTCAGTTGAAGTTTCATAGGTACATGCTTGGATTTAACATAAAAAACATGATGAATGGTAAATGGTAGATGAAGGTCAGTCTGCTCTGACTGGTCGTCTGGCTTAGAGAAAACAAGGAATTGGTTACCTGGTAACGCCAATGCACGAATAGAAAAGCAACCCTGTAACATTGTAACACTGGTTCTTCTAAAGAGCCAGCAGGTCTTTGAGGTTTTCTTCCACTTGCAATGCAAAACTGCCAAAACTGCAGTTTCTCAAATGCCACTGAACAGCTGTTAGTCTATTCAAGTGTTGGCCTTCAGTCATTCAGATACAGGCTATTTTTTACATAAATGTGTCATGGCTGTATTTTACTTGATCTACTCTTGATACTTTAATCCTATACTTAGAGAGTTCTTAGGAAATGCATCAGACAAAATTATTAAGCTATAACTTATAAACTGTTTAGTTTATTTTTAACCACAACTAGCACAGCAGATATCTTCTGCCAAAAAAATTGTTGTTTCTTTTTTTATTTCAAAAGGCTTCAAAGACAGTCAGTCTTCTAGCGATCTGGGCAATTTATAGAAATTCAGAAAGAATGCAACATGTGCAGTTGCAATCCTGTTTGCACCTAACCACCTAACCTCAAACTTAACAGCGTTCATTCAGGCTTGTGTTGTGCGGAAAGTGAAGGATTAATGTTTGCAGGTCCAGAATGGAAAGCTGACCAGGGTGCTCATCCACACGTGAACTCGACACATTCATCATCAGATTAACGGAGATGTCTGAAACGGGTTTACAGCTAATCTCCCCCCTTTCTGACAACTAAATGCATTTAAATGATATTAAGGCCTAAAGTGATGAATAATTAGGGGTATGGATGTTGTTTTTTCTTGTTCAGTTTAGTTTTGCTAAAAGACAGTCTAAAGAGTTGATAATTTTAAACATGCTTTATTTATCCATTGTCAGCATGCCGTTTAATATTGCTCTAGCTAGCTAACACAGCTAGTTAGCTAGTGCTGGCCTTAAATGACAACTTCTCAGGTCTAACCTCTCCTATGACTTAACTTAAAAATAAAAAGATCAAAAAGAAAAACATCTACATACAAAAACAACGTGGTTCCAAAATGGTCAACAAACCAAAAGGTGACGTCTTGATGACAGCGTCTGAACTTGAAACAAAAAAGGTGGCGCCTCTTTTTTTTTTTTTTTTTATTTCCAGTGGAATAAATTAGCCATTCTCTAGGTATTTGAAAGGGTGTAATGTTCATATTTAGTGTGTAACTTCTTCGTGGGACTTCATGTATTACTTTTCAGATATTTCAATGTGGATCAAACAAACATTGTTATTAGCTATGCTGCTAATATGGCTAGTAATTTAAATAACACAGGGAGGAGCTAATAACATGTATTCACTGACTCAGCCATAAATCTAACCACAAGTAATAGTTAATGAAACACATTATGACAAAATATGTTATTTAAACTGTTGATATTATACAGTCAATAATTTAGCTGTCCATTTGTTGGATACGCCATTTACCATTTGTTCAAAGCAGCACTGAGTCCAGCTAATGACCTTTGTCATATCAACCAGCATTTTATGGTTGCTCATCACTTCTGTGACTCACCGCTGTATGCTTTCTGCTTTCTGCTTTCTGCTCAAATGAAACGAGACTGGTTTGAAATTGTCTAATTGCACATATTCGCACACACAAAGCAAAGGATACTGTGGCCTGATCTCCTCCTGCTCCTCCCCCGCTGAAGTCCTCTGTCCCCGGCTCCAGAGAGTTCATCACCTCAGTCATCCTGGAGAAAATCACAAGTCAATAAACTGTCTTCACTTTGTTTCTCTGCTCTTTCCTTCCTTTTTTGTCTTAAGCTGGGTTATGTGACACACTGTCTGTTCAAGGTTCTCTGATTTTACTTGCACCCTCTGCGTTAAAACGGCATTTTTCACGATAGTTACTTATGTCGAATTTTAGCTTAGGAGATTATTTATAGGACTAATAGGACTAACAGTGTTTCTGGTAATACAGAAGTTTGTTCTAGGTTGATTCGCCCCTATTTCTGGCACTAACTGGCTAACAGTAATGGGCAATTAGTGTTAATGGTCACAAACACTAAAAAAAAGTCAGGCAGTGGTGATTAACAAATGCTCAACAATGAAGGCTGACAGCAACGGCTGACTAGCAACTCGATGTGTAACATGTATAACACTATCCAATACAGTCTGATGTACTTTCCGTACTTCTGGTAAACTAGGACCAACATGTTTTATTTCTAAAACAACGGCTATGGAGGTTTCATGTAGCGTTTTCAGTGGCATTTCGTCACGCATGCAAATGACTTCCTCAGTTTCAACTGACTGCAGCTTTCTCCAGCTTTATAAACAGTACATTTGAATAATGACCAAAACTAGCATCATTCCCTAACCACAATTCACTGATTAACACTTCAAGTTCACCAGGAACTTGACTTAGTATATATGAAGGAGGATAAGAAAATAAAAGGTTAGCTTTCTTAGACTGTGAAGTTCCCATCACTATTGCAGGATATTTGAAAGTTGATGTGTGCCGTGAACGAATGTAACTGTATTAGGAGTTAGGGTTTGACTCTCGTAATCCACCGAAGAGCAAACTGGGTTTCATCAGGACACAACAAAACAGAGCAAACACCATCGCCACACAAACGGAAGCCAAGGAAGCGAAAGAGCATCATATCAAAAAGGCCCTTTGTAAATGTGGGTATCCCAGCTGGGTAGTCGTCAAAGCTGGCAAGGCACCTAAAGAATGTTCCAGGCAAGCCAGAAGAGAACAAGGACAACTGTTGCCACCTAAACAAAAGCCTTTAGTGACCACTTATGAGTCAGGCATATTAGAAAAGCTGAGATGCACTTTTTTCAATACAACGCATCTCTGTGGCTTTCTAACCCTAAAACAGAAACACCAAAAATATGTGCACCCCAAGGATTGGGTTCCCGGGGTACAAACAGTAATATAATGTATGCTGTCAAGTGCTAGGGGGATTGGAGGATTAAACAAACTCTGGCTAAGCAGATGGCACAACACAGAAGAGATACCTTGTCAGGCAACGACTCTATTTATACCTAAAGACCAGTTCCCAGTTCGAGCAGGAGGTCAAGGGATCCATTCATGTGAAAAGGGAAAGATCGTCTCTGAACAGAGCCGGGAACCTAAGGATACATCTTTTACCGTCTTACAGTGCTGTGACTGCAGCCATTCCCTGACTCTCTTTGAATGGCACTAATGGCCATTAATCTATAGTCATGACAATTTTTATATAACTGATCAAGTCACTGACGTCACAGCCCATCATGCTAGTTTTGGTCATTATGCAAATTTACTGCTGATAAGGTGGGTAAAGGTGCAGTCAGCTAAGTATGAAGAAGTCACTTGGATGAGTGAGGAAATGTTTCTCGACTAGATGAACAAAGTTACATTTCTGGGTCAGTTAATAATTGTTTCCCCTCCCAGATATTCTACAATCAGCTCTTAGTGGTATTATTGCAAAGTGCAGGTGTTTAGGAACCTCAGCGACTCATGTCAGACCATGTAAAGTCACAGAGGTGCTTAATATGTAACAGTTGCCAACACTCTGTCATCTCAACACTCGAAGGCTGACAGCACTTCAGAGTATTCCAAACCTCCTCTGACATTAACATCAGCACAAAAACTGTGTGCTGGGAGCTTCATGACATGGGTTTCCATCACTGTGCAGCTCTTGTAAGTTTAATATGTAGGTGGCCAAGTACTTTTATCTATATAGTGTGTCTAATTAAATTTGATTAACACTAGGACACCAGGTGTAGGAGTAACTTGTAATATAAGTATGATGATAAAATTGTAATATGCTCCCCATAATAACATGGTACAGCTATTCTGCTTCAATTAATAGAACACAAGATAAACATCTATTATTTAAAAACAATAAATAATGTGTTTAAGTGAAGGAAAAGGTAGCTCTGAAAAGCAGGTGTTTAATATTTATCCAGTGTACTTTACCAGTTCATTAAACTAGCTCTCTCCCCTAACCCTGAGGTGAGTTTCTTTTTCTTCACTGTCATGGAGTCAAGGAGTAATAACTCTGATAAGCCAGGTTTGTTTAGAGTATACCTGTTTTTATACTTGCAATATTGCAAGTATTAGTAACTCTACTGCAAGAAACTACCCAATATATTCCATTATAAATATTTTGGCCTACCAATACTTCACAACTGTTGGGCCAAAAACACTACGAGTGAAAGTTCTGCTACAGTGGCATAGTTTGAATGTAAGCCTTATGATTCAGCGGTGTAAACTATTTCAAGATAGCACAGTTAGTTCCTTATTTTGTAAGAGGGGTGTAAAAGAAGTATTTTCTTCCCCTGCAAGGGTTCAACAAAAAAATGACTTCCCATCTCGTCGTCTTCTCAATAAAACGTTAGGATGTTAGGAGGTTAACGACGGCTTCAGCAGAACCTTTTGGAGGTATGGTCCAAAAACAGGAGAAATGAAGACTGATGTTTAGTATTCACCACACACCGCTTCAACACTACTACTTATAACTGCATCAACCAGCTACCAACATGTTTTCATGTGTTCAGTTCTTTCTTACCAGAATATGATGCTCTCTTTGTTTTAATGGCCCCATTTAGAACAGAACAGATGGCAAAGCAGGTTAGGCTACCTTGAAAAGTCAATAACATAAGAGTGCGCAGTGTCACCTGGTTACTGAGTCAGATCCACCCCTCGCTCAATACTTCTAGTTTCAAAACACCAGGATGGCAAAGGCCACAGCAAAATTGGTGCTTTGAGTGCAGTGAGCATGAACCAAACCAGAAAAGCTGTAGCCAGACGAGCAATGAGCTAAAACTTACAATCAAGCTCCGAAAGCTGGAATTTGATACTTATACATATGTTATATCTGGTTTAACCGCTGTTATGAGCAGCAGACCACAATGCAAAATTATACCACCCTTCACCTCTGCCGCATCTATGATTTTGTTAAGTTGAAACACCTGATTACAGACTATAATGCAAGCCTGATTCTGTTTTTATGGAGATATTAAGACATCACTCCTTATCCATTTAATAACATCCAAGTACAGCGTTCTGGTTGGTGGTGAAGGGCAGACTTTACGTGTGATAAGTTATCAGAAACACCACTTTCCATACAATCAGACCGGCAGTTCCTGTTGCCATGGGGACGAGCGATTGAGATTTTATTCCTCTGATTGTCTGAGTAGTGCACTTTGCACACAAGGCTGAGGGCTGATTTGGGGGTATTCATGTGTGCCGTTATGCAGCAATTACCACCATCAGGACGGGGTTGTGCAGTTTGTGAGACTTCTCTGTTAAACCTGGAATTGCTGCTGCCCTTCATCATCGTTTCCGTGAAGAGACAATGCAGCCTTTATTCCTCCTCTGAGGCTCCTATTGTTCCTCTGGAGGGAATCTGTGCGGTCACTCCAGTCAGTCTTATGTTAAAAAACCAAAAAAAAAAGCTGTGTTGCTCTCTAGGTATCAACTGGAGAGGCCTGTGGAGCTCTGCGCATGATTTCAGTCTGATCTTGTTTCGAGAAGTGCACTCACTCTGCAGGGATGTGAAGCGTAACAGACACAAGAATTTAAATGTTGCTGCCAGGCGTGACGCTTCAGTCATGCCTTTTTTTTGGTAGCGGAATAATTATTTCTTATTTGAGTCATTAGGTCTGAACAGGATTATCCATGTGTTAATGTCTTTGTTCACAGGAAGCTACCTCACTTCTGCCTCAGCAGAGACATGAACTGTTAAGATGCTTTTCAATTTATGCAACAAAAGAAAAAAACAAGTATTAAGAAACAATTAGGGCTAAAATTAAAGTTTATTTCTAAATATTTGATGTGATTTACATTATTTAAATACAAGAAAGTTTAAATCTATAAAATTAAGCAGTATTAATATGTTCTGATTTTACTGCCTCTGTTGGAGATGGAGCTGCAGTGATATGTTGCCTTACTAATAAACAGAAATATAAGAAAAACTTTTGATTATGCAAAAAAGTCACTATTATCACGAGTCAAGCAAAAAATCTATTTAGTGCATTTCCTCATCATAGATGACAGTAAATCTAAATGTTTCTGGATAGCTGGTTAGACTGTTTAAATGAAAGAATTAAGGTATTTTTTTACTATTACGTCATTACTGGAAATAATAATTGTCTTGAGTGGGGTGCAAGTTTAATTCTTGCCACAAAAATCATAAAGGTCTAAGATTTATCCAGATCATTTACTTAAAGGAATTAGTCCAGAATTTCCTAGGTGTAGAAAAATCTTTTACCAGCTCTTTATCTTCTGTAGGATATTAAAGGTTGATGGGAATTTGCCTAACCAGTCTACATGCACATTGTGGACTTGGAGAGCGAATTCTCCTGGGGATCCTGTGGGGCTACTTTGGAAGGATGGGGTATCTGACCCATTGTTACAGCCCATTAGGTTGCTGTACAACCACAGTGAGAGTTTGGTCCATATTGGCAACAACAGTTCAGGATCATTCTTGTTTGTGTTGGACTCCTCCAGAGCTGCCCTTTGTCACTGATTCTGTTCATAATGTTTATAGACAAAGTTTCTAGGCCATGTAAGAGAGGGTCTCCCCTTTGGTGGTTGCAGGATCTCTTTTCTACTTTTTGCAGATGATGTGACTCTGTTGCCTTTATCAGTTGGCAACTTCCACCTCACACTGGTGTAGTTTGCTGCAACAGGAATAAGAATTAGCACTTCAGAGTCTGAAGCCATGAATTTTAGTAGGAAAAGGGTGGACCATCCACTCTGGGTCAAGAATAAGTTGCTACCCCAGGTGGGTCTTGTTCATGAGTGTCATTGTGCCATGTCTCAATCAATGTAGGCGATGGACCGCTTCGTTGTGGTGAAGTGAGAGCTTAGCGTGAAAAGAAAGTTCGATTTACCAGTCGATCTACGTTCCTACTCTCAACTACGGTCAAGAGCTCTGGGTCGTGACTCAAAGAATGAAACTGTAGATACAAGTGCATACAAGTGGAACAGTTTCCTCCGAAAGCTGGCTAGGCTATCCTTTAGCGATAGGGTGAGGAGTTCATTCTGAAGGGACTCAAGAGTAGAGATGCTACTGTTCCACATCAAAAGGAGCCAGTTGAGGTGGGTTAGCACATCTGACTAGGATGCCTCTTGGATGCCTCCTACACAAGGTGTTCCAGCATGACCTCTCCAGGAAGAGGCTCCAGGGCAGACCTAGGGACACACTGAAGAATTTATACCCCTTGGTTGGCTTGGGAACATCTCAGTGACTTCCTCTGCACGAGCTGGAGGAGGTGACTGGTGAGAGGGAGGTCAGGGTTTCTCTCCTTAGACTCCTGCCCCCTCATCCCAGACTCAGATGAGCAGCAGAAAATAGATGAATGGATGGATTTAGAAAAATCTGGATTTGCAAAGTCACTACCAGCTATTGCAATTCTGTCAAGTAAAAATGGCACCATTCTGCAGGCGGCATCAACAGTATCATTACTACATGATGGTTGTGTACTTCCACCAAAAAGTCAAGATGCAGTTTTCATCTGTCTCTGTTCAGAATTGACCTTTGACCTTTTGGATGTAAAATGTCACTTTGTTTTACACTCTCAGTCAGTCAGTGTGAAATTTCGTTGCTGTTACTTATATGAAAAATATATTTTGTAAGGTTAAAAAAAAACCTCTGACCACCAAATTTTCATCAGGTAAGTGCACATAGGGGTGGTCGCAAATAAAGATTCCTTTATGGCTTTCAAGACAAAAAATGGGAAAAGATGGATGGATACAGGTATGGATGGATGACAACCCCATTACATAATGACTATTGCCACAATTGTTACCAGTGCACATGAATACAACCGTAAAAGAAATGTAAAGCAACAGACTGCATTAAAAAAAGGATAATTTTGTAATTTTCCCCAAGTCTCGCGTTTGTTCTCAGTTTCAGGATTTTTTACTATTCTCTACTAATAATGGCTCAATCTCCTACCGGCTGGCTCTACCTCACCGTCACCACATTGGGTAGGATGCTGCATTTCATGTAGCAGTTATGTAGATTTCGTCACTTGGAAGGCTCAGTGAGCCTCTACTCCAGAAAGAAATCCTCTTCATTAGCGTTAAAATAACAGAATAAGGTTTGGAGCCTGATGTTCCCACCTCCTAGTATATTTTAAATGCCTGATTTCAATGTGGACTAGACCCAACATCTTAAGAAAGACAAGAGCCACTGTCTCCTGTTTTATCATTTCCATTTACGTTTTGGGTGAAACGGATACGTCTGATGTCAGGGATAAAAATTCCTCTCGCTCATGTCCATCAGTAGATTCATCGTGGTGAAGACTGTCCAAACTGTCTTTTCCCAGAGGCTGTTCAGCAGCAGTCACTTGAACTCCACAATTTCATTTTTGCAGATATAAAGGTGTATTAAGGTGGAATGGCTTCTCCGCGCTCTCCTCTCTCATCGCGCCAGCTTCACTTCAAACACCTTTTCCATTTCTGCTATTAAATCAGAGCCAGAAGCAGCAGCACCTCCTCAAATGCAGGTTTGCTGCAGAAATCCAGCAAGTTTTCACAACCCAAGGAAAGAGGAAAAATCCAACCCGCGGTCAAAAATAGTGATGCTCTCTCTCTCTCTCTCTCATACAGCTTACTAAAAACACTCCACTGCTCAGTTTCAGTTGGAAATCAATGTGATTTCTCCAGTGTTTGCTGCCCTAATTCACATTTCCTGTTCTAGTTTTTAAGGCGCACTCAGCTGATGCTTTAATTATTGTTATTAATATTATTATTATTATTATTATTATTTAAATAAAACTGGTATTTAAAATATACACATTGTGCTGTATTGGAGCAGAGGTTCATCTGCATGATATACAACAGGTAGGTAGTAGATTTACACGATTAAAACAGCTCGTCCTACACGGAAACGGGCTGATTTGCGCTTTTCTGCCCGCAACCCCAAACTCCAGTTCAGAAAGTCTCTGCAAAACAGGTTTTGTGATTTTCCTAAACCTCCGAGGTGCACTTTAGATTAGTTACATAAACAGTAATTTAGTTACTTTTAGGAAAAGTGAATTAAGCTACTTCTAGTAAGGAAATAAAGAATGAATGGGGCTTAACGCGTCCAAGTTGGCTAAAATGCGGATGAAAGCTTCGTACCTGTCTGCAGGCTGATCCAGTGTCTCAGAGCAGGAGGCTCTCCGTCCTCAGCTGCCTCATCACACTGATATTGCTCCTGATGCTGCTGCTGATGATGATGATGGTGATGATGATGATGACGATGATGATGCTGACTGTTGTGGGCGACAGGCGGAGGGGCACGCAAGGCTCTGTGGTAAAGTTACCACTCGCAGTCAAGTGTTCAGAGCCTGCGCATTGAAGCGGAGCTAGTGCTGCCTTCAAAGCCTGTCGGGAAAAGGCGGGCTATCGAGAGAATCTCGTTCAAGACTGTATGTCAAAAAGTACGTGGGCACCTCTGCTTTACATTTTATGTTTCTATTTTTTGGTTATTACATTCCTGAAAATAACTGAATAGCAATAAATAACTACTGTATCTAAGTAATAATAATAATAATAATGATAATAATAACTTTTAAAATACCCAAAATTAGTATTATTCCACAGAATGTGTAGCTTTTTGTTTTTGTTTTGTTTTTGGGTGGGGATGGGGGGGGGGGGGGGGGGGTAATCAAAATTAGGGATGCCAAACATAAGGCCCACGGGCCAGAATCAGCCAGGGAAAGACTCCAATCCAAGCAACTGGAAAGCTTTTGGAAAATGTCAAAGAGATTGAACTTAACTGTATTATAGTTTAACAGCTTTTCCTATTGATGCAGATGTCCCCCATCGCCATGCATTGCCGTAGTAGTTAAATATTAGATAAAATAGCAGAAAGGGTTTTTACCCTTTTTTACTCTCTGCTATATTTATTATGTTTGAGACACCCAGGATATAAAATAAGTTTGGCATTCCTGATGTAGATGGTTTAATGTTTCTGAGACTTAAATAGTCACTGCAAATAGGTTCAGTGTCTAGATGAAAGATAGACACCAGTAAGTTCTTTTAAAAGAACATGGTTTTAAAATAAATTTGGAAACAACTTTATGATGTACATATTATTGATACACATGTCCACATACGTGTAGTTGATGTTTCTTAGATGACAAAGAAAAACGACTTGCAAGACACATTCGTTTCAAATTTCCTACAAGAGTCTGTTGGATATTTCCATTTGACAAACTATGTTTTAATTAGAGTTGATGAATATTTTGATGCTGTGAGACACATTTATGGCCAATGTGTGATTAGGGTCTAATTTTATACACATGCAGTTTCTCTGTGAAACACAGGACGCGAGAAACCTGCACCAGCAATAATTTTAACATCGTTTCCGGAAGAAAGAAGGAAGTGACGGGACGCTCTTGAAGGCAGCACATAACAATTCGGTGAGCGTAGACAACGAGTGAGTGCTTGATAGTTGGCACGCTATGGTGTAATTGTAAGGTATACTGATACGTTTTACATTTTCAAAGTTGGAATGGAAGAAGCTTTTTTTTTCTTGTTCTGTATATTTCATGATATTTAAATGAGGTTTGTGAAGGAATTTCAATTGCTGTAAAAAAGGCCATAACAAGGAAATCTGTAGTTAAGCTAACACAGAAGTTTCACACTGTGCACAGGGACTTATTCACACAGTAAACTGTGAATTATCTGTATATAACATGAAGCATATTCGTGATGATATGTTACCATAGTTATGAACTTTGTCTCCATCTAGTGTGCAAACATATTGACTACAGATTGAAAACTGTGCTTTTTATTAATTTCACTATAGACACACAAACACACACACAAACATAGTTTTGGATATAATAGCATTTATTGTCTATAACTATGCAAACAAGTTAAGTTAAAGCCTATCAGAATACAAACACGAGCAGTTATCCAATAAAATTTCAAAGGTCATTAAAAGCTATTTATATAGCCGGTTCAATAGCCCCACTTTGTACAGAGATATGGAAAGAAAACAGAGTCCAGACAGATTTCTAGTGTGGCAAATTAGGTTCAAAGTAGCAAAGTATTAATAAAAAATATAGTTTTAGCAGTACATTTGCTCTGTTTGATCATACGCTTTTCATTTCAGCTTTGCATTGCTATTGTCTCTTTACATTTTAGCTACAGCGACAACAGTATCTTGGTGCAATACGTACATATTCTTTGTTCTATCTTAACTGCATTATGCTATTGTAGTTTGTATATACTGTAAGCGTTATAGTGAAATTACTGTAAACACAATTTGGAATGTCAGTAAAATAAATTGATTTTTGCATCAGTCTCAAACAGTCAGAAATTTTAGTTGACGGCACTGGTGATTATCATTTTGTAAAGTACACACACAAGTAAATTAGTCAATAGTGAAAAACTGCAAAATGAGTTTTAGAGATTTTGGTAAGCAAAAGTCAAACATTCTGCATCTTGAGCAAGGATATTTGCTAAGGCCTTGCTACAATTTGAAGTAAGGACACAGTTATACACATTGTTAGTATCTTCAACAGACTGTCAGCGTGAATTACAGGAATGCATATTTCTTTTGTAGGTCAGCATCATAGCACAGCACATCACCATCATGTTGTAATGCCTGAACACTGACAGATTGTTCTCTGTGATCGGTAAGTTAAACATGCTAACTTCCTTTCCCAGTTTCCAGCATGTTTTCATTCACTTGTCTCCTCTGACATTCAGGTCTAGGCAAAGAGAAATAGTATCTTTACACATGAATTATTTCCAGTTGCCTCACTTCTCAGCATCGTCAAAGAACCTCATTTTCTCAGAGTGCACAGAGTCTCTCAGTCGCTGTATAGATGACGCTGTCTCACCAGAGATGGGCTCAGAAGAGTCAAATACATGAGTAATTTGTTTGGTTATAACAATTGTCTCTCTGCTTTCACTTCTTTCAGTTGAGGTTTTCGTCACTAAGTGCCTCTCAAACACCGCTCTGTTGCCACTGTCTGAGCCTTCCACAGTCCATGATGTAGTTTCATTAGCTTCTGATTTTAAGGGAAGGCCTTCAGCTAATTCAGCTTCAATATCAGTTAGTAACTGGGCATGCTGTGCTTCTGGGGTTGCTTGTATATTTGTTGTAATGACGTGTAGTTTTCTCGATTCCAATCTGCACGTGTCTTCTGATGACGATGATATTCCAGAGGACAGAATAGTGATTTTCTCCGGTAAGTTAGGCTGAACTGAGATCAGTTCAGTCCTCGTGGCCGAAGTAAAGATGTTACTGTGTGTCTCTTCAAGCTCAGTAGCAACATTTGGATCAGAATATTTGACAGTTACCTTTGTTGGGGAAGATATGGATGGGCCAACATGCTCACTTGTGACTGCAGAACTTATATCAGCGAAGGCATCCGATGATTGGACAGAAAAGGTGGGGCTAATTTCCTCGTCCCCCATTCCCCCTACTGGACTCTTTTCATCCTTTTGTTCACATTTCTCAGGAGCACTGGGGGCTTCTGAAGGGGAAGACAGGCCAAACTTAGGAAATTTAAACCAACCTGTCCTCTCGGGACTCTTGGAAATATCTTGTATGGTACTTGCTCCTTTTTCCTTTGCTTCTAATTGCTTTCCAGCATGTTCGCCTATTTCTTGAACTTCTTTTGAGACTACAAGATTTTCTTCAACTTGGTCTGCTTTTGGAACATCAAATTCAACATCAATAGTCTTTAGGATCTCACCAAATGATGTCAGAATCATTTTTGGTGATTTACTTTCTCCTTTTGTTTCAACTTCCATTTCCAGTTGAGCTTCTTTATCTTCTATTTCAGCAGGAAGCTGTTCCTCTTCAGGTTTAGACTTTGAGAAGCTAAGCCTGGGCATTTTAAAAGATGGTAGTTTGAATTTACTTGGTGATGGAAGACCCACAACATCAGTCTCAGTCTTGGGTGTTTCGGATTCTGATATTATACCTTTGGAATAATCCATTTTAATATTAACAATCGAATCTTTGTCGGTGACAGAAATATCCTCCTTAGGTTTAGATCCATGAATGTCAATTACTTTTCCTGTTTTGGGTGCTTCCATGGTAACGTCAAAGGAAGCACTGCTAAATTTTGGCATTTTCAGTGGTGAAATTTTTTCTTTTAAAGGGGATCCTTCAGCATCTTTTGATTTTGCTTTTGTCTCAGAAGACTTGATTCCCAAACTAGATGACGATTGTTTGACTTCTTCTGAGATTTTGACCTCTGCTTTTATTTCTGGCCGTTTGCTGTCAACATTGTTTATTGATGATTTTAAATCCACTTCAGGTCCTTTTGGTTTTGTTTGTACAATGCCTAAATTTGGGAACTTAAATGGGCTTCCTTGCCCAGCTTCTTTCTCAGGAGCTTTAATTTCCATTTCAGGTTGTTTAACTTTTATTTCTCCCTCTGAAACAGAAACATCAGCTTGTGGAAGCTCATCACTTAACTCCGATTCTTTAATACTTGACTTTGAAAAAGAAAATCTCGGAAGTGAAAATTTAGGTTTTTTCAAGTTTGTTTCAGTTTCTTCAGCAGGTGGTTCTTCCATTGAAGGTCCTTTGATTTCAGCTTCTGCTAGACAGACTTCTGTTTTGCTTGATATAATCTCAGCTTTGGGTGTTTCAATTTTGACATCAATAGCTGGGGCCTTATCGGCTGTCCTTGAAAAGGAAAATTTTGGAAATGTCCAACTTGGTCGTTTTGACTTGACTTCGGCCTCAATTGTAGGTGTTTCCGGTAATGAAGTAGAACCCTCAGTTTCTTTGCCTTCAATATGGAGTAGTTTGATGTCAGCTGTTACCTCTGGTAAGGAAATATCAACATCTTTCTTTGATAAACTTAAATCTGTTTCAGGACTTTTAACTTTGGTCATTGAGATGGCCAGATTTGGCATTTTAAACTTGCTTCCAGATATCTCACCTCCTTTAGCTTTCACATCTACAGCTAAACCTTCAGAGTCAATGCCGGGTGCTGCATCAATTTTAATTCCTTTATTCACATCACTTACTTCCATACTGAACTCATTGTCAGGTTGTTTGACTATATCACCTTGCAGAAAAATAACATCAGTTTTTGGGAGACTGATATCGACTTCAGGGTCTTTTACACTTTGCTTGGAAAATGAAAATTTTGGCAATGAAAATCTTGGCTTTTTCAATTTAGCCTCAAGGTTTGTATCGGTTCCCCCCTCTATGATAATATGTGAGGATTCTTTAAGGTCGGTATCTGGAAGATGTACATCTGTTTTGACTTCTGGTAGTATGACATCAACTCCGGGAACATCAATGCTGATGTCTTCCTCAGGGGCCTTACCAGCTTTGTCAGCTTTGGCTTTTGGAACTGTAACATCTACATCTTTCTTCGATAAGCTTAAATCAATGTCAGGCCCTTTTGTTTGAGGGAAAGACAATCCAAGACTTGGCAGTTTGAACTTACTTCCTTTTACTTCATGTTCATATCCACTGGTTTTCAAGGAGATTGAAGGTTCTTTTAATTCAGTGCTGGGTACTGCAACGCCAACTTCAAGAACCTCTTCAGGAATCTCAATATCAGCACCATCTATTTTCATACCTTTGTCCATATCCGGTGCCTCTGCTGTTGAACTTGTGACACCAACTCCAAATTTTGGAATTTGGAATGTTGGCATCTTAAACTTTGATGGTGATCCTTTCTTTCCCTTTGTTTCAATCTTTATCTCAGGAGCTTCAATTCCAACTTCAACAGAAGGTTTTTCAATTTCAACATCAGGGAGCTTGACTTCAGCTTTGGCTTCTGGAAGTGTAACATCTACATCTTTCTTTGATAAACTTAAATCAATGTCAGGCCCTTTTGTTTGAGGGACAGACAATCCAAGACTTGGCAGTTTGAACTTACTTCCTTTTCCTTCATGTTCAGCTCCTGCAGTTTTCAGGGTGAGTGAAGGTTCTTTGAATTCAGTGCTGGGTGCTGCAATGTTGACTTCAAGAACCTCTTCAGGGATACTAATATCACCACCATCTACTTTAACATCCGTGTCCAAATCAGGTACTTTTGCTGTACCACTTGGGATACCAATGCCAAATCTGGGTAATTTGAATGTAGGCATCTTAAATTTTGATGGTGATCCTTTTTTATCTTTTGTCTCAACTTTGAACTCAGGAGCTTCAATTTCCACTTCAACAGAAGGTTTCTCTACTTCAACATCAGGGAGTTTGACTTCAGCTTTAGCTTCTGGAAGTGTAACATGCACATCTTTCTTCGATAAGCTTAAATCAATGTCAGGCCCTTTGGTTTTTGCGACAGACAATCCAAGACTTGGCAGTGTGAACTTACTTCCTTTTCCTTCATGTTCAGATCCACTGGTTTTCAAGGAGATTGAAGGTTCTTTTAATTCAGTGCTGGGTGCTGCAACGCCAACTTCAAGAACCTCTTCAGGAATCTTAATATCAGCACCATCTATTTTTATGCCTTTGTCCATATCCGGTACCTCTGCTGTTGCACTTGTGACACCCACTCCAAATTTTGGAATTTGGAATGTTGGCATCTTAAACTTTGATGGTGATCCTTTCTTTCCCTTTGTTTCTGTCTTTATCTCAGGAGCTTCAATTTCCACTTCAACACAAGGTTTTTCAATTTCAACATCACGGAGTTTGACTTCAGCTTTGGCTTCTGGAAGTGTAACATCTACATCTTTCTTTGATAAACTTAAATCAATGTCAGGCCCTTTTGTTTGAGGGACAGACAATCCAAGACTTGGCAGTTTGAACTTACTTCCTTTTCCTTCATGTTCAGCTCCTGCAGTTTTCAGGGTGAGTGAAGGTTCTTTGAATTCAGTGCTGGGTGCTGCAATGTTGACTTCAAGAACCTCTTCAGGGATACTAATATCACCACCATCTACTTTAACATCTGTGTCCAAATCAGGTACTTTTGCTGTACCACTTGGGATACCAATGCCAAATCTGGGTAATTTGAATGTAGGCATCTTAAATTTTGATGGTGATCCTTTTTTATCTTTTGTCTCAACTTTGAACTCAGGAGCTTCAATTTCAACAGAAGGTTTCTCTACTTCAACATCAGGGAGTTTGACTTCAGCTTTAGCTTCTGGAAGTGCAGCATCTACATCTTTCTTCGTTAAGCTTAAATCAATGTCAGGCCCTTTGGTTTTTGCGACAGACAATCCAAGACTTGGCAGTTTGAACTTACTTCCTTTTCCTTCATGTTCAGATCCACTGGTTTTCAAGGAGATTGAAGGTTCTTTTAATTCAGTGCTGGGTGCTGCAACGCCAACTTCAAGAACCTCTTCAGGAATCTCAATATCAGCACCATCTATTTTTATGCCTTTGTCCATATCCGGTACCTCTGCTGTTGCACTTGTGACACCCACTCCAAATTTTGGAATTTGGAATGTTGGCATCTTAAACTTTGATGGTGATCCTTTCTTTCCCTTTGTTTCAATCTTTATCTCAGGAGCTTCAATTTCCACTTCAACAGAAGGTTTTTCAATTTCAACATCACGGAGTTTGACTTCAGCTTTGGCTTCTGGAAGTGTAACATCAACATCTTTCTTTGATAAACTTAAATTGATATCTGGTCCTTTGGCTTGAGGGACAGACAATCCAAGACTTGGCAGTTTGAACTTACTTCCTTTTCCTTCATGTTCAGCTCCTGTAGTTTTCAGGGTGAGTGAAGGTTCTTTGAATTCAGTGCTGGGTGCTGCTATGTTAACTTTAAGAACCTCTTCAGGGATACTCATATCACCACCATCTACTTTAACATCCGTGTCCAAATCAGGTACTTTTGCTGTGGCACTTGGGATACCAATGCCAAATCTGGGTAATTTGAATGTAGGCATCTTAAACTTTGATGGTGATTCTTTTTTGTCTTTTGTCTCAACTTTGAACTCAGGAGCTTCAATTTCCACTTCAACAGAAGGTTTCTCTACTTCAACATCAGGGAGTTTGATTTCAGCTTTAGCTTCTGGAAGTGCAGCATCTACATCTTTCTTTGATAAGCTTAAATCAATGTCAGGCCCTTTGGTTTTTGGGACAGACAATCCAAGACTTGGCAGTTTGAACTTACTTCCTTTTCCTTCATGTTCAGATCCACTGGTTTTCAAGGAGATTGAAGGTTCTTTTAATTCAGTGCTGGGTGCTGCAATGTTAACTTCAAGAACCTCTTCAGGAATCTCAATATCAGCACCATCTATTTTTATGCCTTTGTCCATATCCGGTACCTCTGCTGTTGCACTTGTGACACCCACTCCAAATTTTGGCAATTGGAATGTTGGCATCTTAAACTTTGATGGTGATCCTTTCTTTCCCTTTGTTTCAATCTTTATCTCAGGAGCT
Organism: Copadichromis virginalis; assembly: GCF_057382275.1. Classification (NCBI taxonomy): domain Eukaryota; kingdom Metazoa; phylum Chordata; class Actinopteri; order Cichliformes; family Cichlidae; genus Copadichromis; species Copadichromis virginalis. Next base: position 10,796,511 of record NC_140636.1, read on the forward strand.
TCAATTTCCACTTCAACAGAAGGTTTTTCAACTTCAACATCAGGGAGCTTGACTTCAACTTTGGCTTCTGGAAGTGTAATATCTACATCTTTCTTTGATAAACTTAAATTGATATCTGGTCCTTTGGCTTGAGGGACAGACAATCCAAGACTTGGCAGTTTGAACTTACTTCCTTTTACTTCATGTTCATATCCACTGGTTTTCAAGGAGATTGAAGGTTCTTTTAATTCAGTGCTGGGTGTTGCAACGCCAACTTCAAGAACCTCTTCAGGAATCTTAATATCAGCACCATCTATTTTTATGCCTTTGTCCATATCCGGTACCTCTGCTGTTGAACTTGTGACACCCACTCCAAATTTTGGAATTTGGAATGTTGGCATCTTAAACTTTGATGGTGATCCTTTCTTTCCCTTTGTTTCTGTCTTTATCTCAGGAGCTTCAATTTCCACTTCAACACAAGGTTTTTCAATTTCAACATCACGGAGTTTGACTTCAGCTTTGGCTTCTGGAAGTGTAACATCAACATCTTTCTTCGATAAACTTAAATCGATATCTGGTCCTTTGGCTTGAGGGACAGACAATCCAAGACTTGGCAGTTTGAACTTACTTCCTTTTCCTTCATGTTCAGCTCCTGCAGTTTTCAGGGTGAGTGAAGGTTCTTTGAATTCAGTGCTGGGTGCTGCTATGTTGACTTCAAGAACCTCTTCAGGGATACTAATATCACCACCATCTACTTTAACATCTGTGTCCAAATCAGGTACTTTTGCTGTACCACTTGGGATACCAATGCCAAATCTGGGTAATTTGAATGTAGGCATCTTAAATTTTGATGGTGATCCTTTTTTATCTTTTGTCTCAACTTTGAACTCAGGAGCTTCAATTTCAACAGAAGGTTTCTCTACTTCAACATCAGGGAGTTTGACTTCAGCTTTAGCTTCTGGAAGTGCAGCATCTACATCTTTCTTCGTTAAGCTTAAATCAATGTCAGGCCCTTTGGTTTTTGCGACAGACAATCCAAGACTTGGCAGTTTGAACTTACTTCCTTTTCCTTCATGTTCAGATCCACTGGTTTTCAAGGAGATTGAAGGTTCTTTTAATTCAGTGCTGGGTGCTGCAACGCCAACTTCAAGAACCTCTTCAGGAATCTCAATATCAGCACCATCTATTTTTATGCCTTTGTCCATATCCGGTACCTCTGCTGTTGCACTTGTGACACCCACTCCAAATTTTGGAATTTGGAATGTTGGCATCTTAAACTTTGATGGTGATCCTTTCTTTCCCTTTGTTTCAATCTTTATCTCAGGAGCTTCAATTTCCACTTCAACAGAAGGTTTTTCAATTTCAACATCACGGAGTTTGACTTCAGCTTTGGCTTCTGGAAGTGTAACATCAACATCTTTCTTTGATAAACTTAAATTGATATCTGGTCCTTTGGCTTGAGGGACAGACAATCCAAGACTTGGCAGTTTGAACTTACTTCCTTTTCCTTCATGTTCAGCTCCTGTAGTTTTCAGGGTGAGTGAAGGTTCTTTGAATTCAGTGCTGGGTGCTGCTATGTTAACTTTAAGAACCTCTTCAGGGATACTCATATCACCACCATCTACTTTAACATCCGTGTCCAAATCAGGTACTTTTGCTGTGGCACTTGGGATACCAATGCCAAATCTGGGTAATTTGAATGTAGGCATCTTAAACTTTGATGGTGATCCTTTTTTGTCTTTTGTCTCAACTTTGAACTCAGGAGCTTCAATTTCCACTTCAACAGAAGGTTTCTCTACTTCAACATCAGGGAGTTTGATTTCAGCTTTAGCTTCTGGAAGTGCAGCATCTACATCTTTCTTTGATAAGCTTAAATCAATGTCAGGCCCTTTGGTTTTTGTGACAGACAATCCAAGACTTGGCAGTTTGAACTTACTTCCTTTTCCTTCATGTTCAGATCCACTGGTTTTCAAGGAGATTGAAGGTTCTTTTAATTCAGTGCTGGGTGCTGCAATGTTAACTTCAAGAACCTCTTCAGGAATCTCAATATCAGCACCATCTATTTTTATGCCTTTGTCCATATCCGGTACCTCTGCTGTTGCACTTGTGACACCCACTCCAAATTTTGGCAATTGGAATGTTGGCATCTTAAACTTTGATGGTGATCCTTTCTTTCCCTTTGTTTCAATCTTTATCTCAGGAGCTTCAATTTCCACTTCAACAGAAGGTTTTTCAACTTCAACATCAGGGAGCTTGACTTCAGCTTTGGCTTCTGGAAGTGTAACATCAACATCTTTCTTCGATAAACTTAAATCGATATCTGGTCCTTTGGCTTGAGGGACAGACAATCCAAGACTTGGCAGTTTGAACTTACTTCCTTTTCCTTCATGTTCAGCTCCTGCAGTTTTCAGGGTGAGTGAAGGTTCTTTGAATTCAGTGCTGGGTGCTGCTATGTTGACTTCAAGAACCTCTTCAGGGATACTAATATCACCACCATCTACTTTAACATCTGTGTCCAAATCAGGTACTTTTGCTGTACCACTTGGGATACCAATGCCAAATCTGGGTAATTTGAATGTAGGCATCTTAAATTTTGATGGTGATCCTTTTTTATCTTTTGTCTCAACTTTGAACTCAGGAGCTTCAATTTCAACAGAAGGTTTCTCTACTTCAACATCAGGGAGTTTGACTTCAGCTTTAGCTTCTGGAAGTGCAGCATCTACATCTTTCTTCGTTAAGCTTAAATCAATGTCAGGCCCTTTGGTTTTTGCGACAGACAATCCAAGACTTGGCAGTTTGAACTTACTTCCTTTTCCTTCATGTTCAGATCCACTGGTTTTCAAGGAGATTGAAGGTTCTTTTAATTCAGTGCTGGGTGCTGCAACGCCAACTTCAAGAACCTCTTCAGGAATCTCAATATCAGCACCATCTATTTTTATGCCTTTGTCCATATCCGGTACCTCTGCTGTTGCACTTGTGACACCCACTCCAAATTTTGGAATTTGGAATGTTGGCATCTTAAACTTTGATGGTGATCCTTTCTTTCCCTTTGTTTCAATCTTTATCTCAGGAGCTTCAATTTCCACTTCAACAGAAGGTTTTTCAATTTCAACATCACGGAGTTTGACTTCAGCTTTGGCTTCTGGAAGTGTAACATCAACATCTTTCTTTGATAAACTTAAATTGATATCTGGTCCTTTGGCTTGAGGGACAGACAATCCAAGACTTGGCAGTTTGAACTTACTTCCTTTTCCTTCATGTTCAGCTCCTGTAGTTTTCAGGGTGAGTGAAGGTTCTTTGAATTCAGTGCTGGGTGCTGCTATGTTAACTTTAAGAACCTCTTCAGGGATACTCATATCACCACCATCTACTTTAACATCCGTGTCCAAATCAGGTACTTTTGCTGTGGCACTTGGGATACCAATGCCAAATCTGGGTAATTTGAATGTAGGCATCTTAAACTTTGATGGTGATCCTTTTTTGTCTTTTGTCTCAACTTTGAACTCAGGAGCTTCAATTTCCACTTCAACAGAAGGTTTCTCTACTTCAACATCAGGGAGTTTGATTTCAGCTTTAGCTTCTGGAAGTGCAGCATCTACATCTTTCTTTGATAAGCTTAAATCAATGTCAGGCCCTTTGGTTTTTGTGACAGACAATCCAAGACTTGGCAGTTTGAACTTACTTCCTTTTCCTTCATGTTCAGATCCACTGGTTTTCAAGGAGATTGAAGGTTCTTTTAATTCAGTGCTGGGTGCTGCAATGTTAACTTCAAGAACCTCTTCAGGAATCTCAATATCAGCACCATCTATTTTTATGCCTTTGTCCATATCCGGTACCTCTGCTGTTGCACTTGTGACACCCACTCCAAATTTTGGCAATTGGAATGTTGGCATCTTAAACTTTGATGGTGATCCTTTCTTTCCCTTTGTTTCAATCTTTATCTCAGGAGCTTCAATTTCCACTTCAACAGAAGGTTTTTCAACTTCAACATCAGGGAGCTTGACTTCAGCTTTGGCTTCTGGAAGTGTAATATCTACATCTTTCTTTGATAAACTTAAATTGATATCTGGTCCTTTGGCTTGAGGGACAGACAATCCAAGACTTGGCAGTTTGAACTTACTTCCTTTTCCTTCATGTTCAGCTCCTGTAGTTTTCAGGGTGAGTGAAGGTTCTTTGAATTCAGTGCTGGGTGCTGCTATGTTAACTTCAAGAACCTCTTTAGGTATACTAATATCAGCTCCTTCTACTTTAACATCTGTGTCCAAATCAGGTACTTTTGCTGTACCACTTGGGATACCAATGCCAAATCTGGGTAATTTGAATGTAGGCATCTTAAATTTTGATGGTGATCCTTTTTTATCTTTTGTCTCAACTTTGAACTCAGGAGCTTCAATTTCCACTTCAACAGAAGGTTTCTCTACTTCAACATCAGGGAGTTTGACTTCAGCTTTGGCTTCTGGAAGTGTAACATGCACGTCTTTCTTCGATAAGCTTAAATCAATGTCAGGCCCTTTGGTTTTTGGGACAGACAATCCAAGACTTGGCAGTTTGAACTTACTTCCTTTTACTTCATGTTCATATCCACTGGTTTTCAAGGAGATTGAAGGTTCTTTTAATTCAGTGCTGGGTGCTGCAACGCCAACTTCAAGAACCTCTTCAGGAATCTTAATATCAGCACCATCTATTTTTATGCCTTTGTCCATATCCGGTACCTCTGCTGTTGCACTTGTGACACCCACTCCAAATTTTGGAATTTGGAATGTTGGCATCTTAAACTTTGATGGTGATCCTTTCTTTCCCTTTGTTTCAATCTTTATCTCAGGAGCTTCAATTTCCACTTCAACAGAAGGTTTCTCTACTTCAACATCAGGGAGTTTGACTTCAGCTTTATCTTCTTGAAGTGTAACTTTTACGTCTTTCTTCGATAAGCTTAAATCAATGTCAGACCCTTTTGTTTTTGGGACAGACAATCCAAGACTTGGCAGTTTGAACTTACTTCCTTTTCCTTCATGTTCAGCTCCTGCAGTTTTCAGGGTGAGTGAAGGTTCTTTTAATTCAGTGCTGGGTGCTGCTATGTTAACTTCAAGAACCTCTTCAGGAATCTCAATATCAGCACCATCTATTTTTATGCCTTTCTCCATATCCGGTACCTCTGCTGTTGTACTTGTGATACCCACTCCAAATTTTGGCAGTTGGAATGTTGGCATCTTAAACTTTGATGGTGATCCTTTCTTTCCCTTTGTTTCAATCTTTATCTCAGGAGCTTCAATTTCCACTTCAACAGAAGATTTTTCAATTTCAACATCACGGAGTTTGACTTCAGCGTTGGCTTCTGGAAGTGTAACTTCTACGTCTTTCTCTGATAAACTTAAATCAATGTCAGGTCCCTTGGCTTGAGGGACAGACAATCCAAGACTTGGCAGTTTGAACTTACTTCCTTTGCCTTCATGTTCAGCTCCTGCAGTTTTCAGGGTGAGTGAAGGTTCTTTGAATTCAGTGCTGGGTGCTGCAATGTTAACTTCAAGAACCTCCTCAGGGATACTAATATCACCACCATCTACTTTAACATCTGTGTCCAAATCAGGTACTTTTGCTGTGGCACTTGGGATACCAATGCCAAATTTGGGTAATTTGAATGTAGGCATCTTAAATTTTGATGGTGATCCTTTTTTATCTTTTGTCTCAACTTTGAACTCAGGAGCTTCAGTTTCCACTTCAACAGAAGGTTTCTCTACTTCAAAATCAGGGAGTTTGGCTTCAGCTTTGGCTTCTGGATATGTAACATCTACGTCTTTCTTCGATAAGCTTAAATCAATGTCAGGTACTTTGGTTTCAGGGACAGACAATCCAAGACTTGGCAGTTTGAACTTACTTCCTTTGCCTTCACGTTCAGCTCCTGTAGTTTTCAGGGTGAGTGAAGGTTCTTTGAATTCAGTGCTGGGTGCTGCTATGTTAACTTCAAGAACCTCTTCAGGGATACTAATATCACCACCATCTATTTTTATGCCTTTGTCCATATCCGGTACCTCTGCTGTTGCACTTGTGTCACGGGCACCAAATTTGGGTAATTTGAATGTTGGCATCTTAAACTTTGATGGTGATCCTTTTTTGTCTTTTGTCTCAACTTTGAACTCAGGAGCTTCAGTTTCCACTTCCATATCAGGGAGTGTGACTTTAGCTTTAGCTTCTGGAAGTGTAACATCTACATCTTTCTTTGATAAGCTTAAATCAGTGTCAGGCCCTTTTCTTTTTGGGACAGACAATCCAAGACTTGGCAGCTTGAACTTACTTCCTTTTCCATCATATTCAGATTCACTGGTTTCCAAGGAGATTGGAAGTTCTTTCAATTCAGTGCTGGGTGCTGCAATGTTAACTTCAAGAACCTCTTCAGGAATCTCAATATCAGCACCTTCTATTTTGATACCTTTCTCCATATCCGGTACCTCTGCTGTTGCACTTGTGATACCAATGCCAAATTTGGGTAATTGGAATGGAGGCATCTTAAACTTTGATGGTGATCCTTTCTTGTCTTTTGTCTCAACTTTGAACTCAGGAGCTTCAATTTCAGTTTCAACAGAAGGTTTCTCTACTTCGACATCATGGAGCTTGACTTCAGCTGTAGCTTCTGGAAGTGTAATATGTACGTCTTGCTTTGATGAGCTTAAATCAATGTCAGGCGCTTTGTCTTGATGGACAGAAAATCCAAGACTTGGCAGTTTGAACTTACTTCCTTTTACTTCATGTTCATATCCACTGGTTTTCAAGGAGATTGAAGGCTCTTTCAATTCAGTGCTGGGTGCTGCTATGTTAACTTCAAGAACCTCTTCGGGGATACTAATATCAGCACCATCTATTTTGATACATTTGTCCATATCCGGTACTTTTGCTGTTGCACTTGTGATACCAATGCCAAGTTTTGGTAAGTGGAATGTTGGCATCTTAACCTTTGATAGTGATTCTTTTTTTTCCTTAGTCTCAATTTTCATTTCAACCTCAGCAGAATTTTTTTCAACTTCAACATCAGGGAGTTTGACTTCAGCTTCTGGAAGAGTAATATCTATGCTTTTCTTTGAAGAATTTAAATCAAAGTCCGGTCCTTTTGTTTGAGGGACAGAAAATCCAAGACTTGGCAATTTGAACTTACTTCCTTTGCCTTCATGTTCTTTTAATTCAATGCTGGGTGCTGCTATGTTCACTTCAAGAACCTGTTCAGGGATACTAATATCAGCACCTTCTATTTTGATACCTGTGTCCAAATCAGGTATTTCTGTTGTGGCACTTGGGATACCAACTCCAAATTTTGGTAGTTTGAATGTGGGCATCTTAAATTTTGAAAGTGAGTTCTCATTGTCCTTTGTCAGATCTTCAATATCAGGATCTTCGGTTTCCATTTGAGCAGAGGGTTTTTTACGTTCAGCATCAGTTTTGGCTTCTTCAAGTGTTTCATCTACATCTCTCTTCAATAAGTTAAAATCAACTTCTGGTCCTTTTACTTTTGGCATTGTTATTCCAAATTTTGGCAATTTGAACTTGCTTTCATGTACTTCGGTTTCATCTCCAGTCTTTTCCTGGGGAAAGAAAGCTTCTGCACTCCCAAGACTTACATCGATTTTAGTTTTAATTCCAGTCTGTGGTTTGACATCAACTGTTTTCACATCAATAGATGATCCCACAATATCAGTATTTGGTGTTGGAATGTTAACATTGACACCTTCAGTTGATTTCAGCTGTGTTTCACAAATTTCAATGTCTTTTAATTTATCATGTACTTCATGACTGGTGTTGGCCACAGGAGATCCAAATTTAGGTAGCTTGAACGTTGGCATCTTAAATTTTGATGGTGATTCGTCTACATACTTTTCTACAACTTTCATTTCAGGAGCTCTAATTTCGGCATCAGAGGGTTTCACCTTCCGTTTTGTTTCTGACAGTTTCATATCTTCATTTTTCTCTGATGCACTGAAGTCAAATTCAGACCCTTTTATTTTCGGCATTGCAATTCCTAACTTTGGCATCTTGAACTTGCCTCCTTGCCTATCAAAATCACCTTCTGCCCGAGGATGTTTTATTTCCTGGTCATATTTTTCTGCCTCCATTATTCGTTCTGCAATACAAACATCTACACTTCCAGGTGTAACGTCGGTCTCAGGCGGTGGTGTCACAGCTACACCTTTCTTTGATAGACTTGAATCCGTTTTTATTCCTTTCGCCCTTGGCATGGAGATACCAACATTTGGCACTTTAAACTTGCTACCCTTTCCCTCTCTTTCAAGAGTTTTTGTCTCAGCTTCATCAGTGTTTATAGGCTTATCTCCATCGGGCACATTTACACTGATGTATGTAGTAATAGCTCCAAATTGAGGCAATTTAACTGCATGCTCTTCAGTTTCTGCACTTTTTGCCAGGGAAATATCCACGTTTGTTTTTGACTCAAGATTTACATCAAAACCTGTAAGCCTAATGCCATTGTCCTTTTTGGCTGGTGAACCATCTACTGAGTCAATGTATTCAATGCTATCGAGTTCAGGAATCACAACCTCACATACAACTCCTTCACTCTGCCCCTTTTCTTTTTTAATTTCATCTTTTGATGTCGTTACTTCTCGGAGGAATTCAGCTTTTTCTCCTTTTGTTGTGTCCCCTTTTTGCTGAAAGATATTTTGTTTTGGCAAGACAATTCCAATATTAGGGATTCTTATGTCTGGCTTTGCTATCCCAAAGCTAGGCACTGTCATCTTTGCCTTCTTTGATTTCTTATCTGATTCATATTCAGAGTTGATACCCTCTGTTCCTCGTGTTTCATCAGCCACATGTGCCTGAAGACTAGATACTTTCTCTAAACTTTCCTTTCCTGGTATTATAATATCTTCTCTTTTATAGGTCCCAGTTTTAATCTCTTTGCTGCTTTGTTTTTTCTTAGTTTCATGTTCCTTATAAGTTTTTACTGTTGTTTCAGTTAAAAGATCCTCTGAGGTTAATTGCCCGGTTGTGATCTGTGACAGCTTAACTGTAGTCTTGGAAATTTCTAGAGAAGAAGTTGTGTCAAACTTTGTAAGACTTGCTCCATGCTTTGTTTTGGTGTCTACCACTTTTGTAGGCGTTTTCACTGATATTCTTTGAGCATTTGCATCTATCACAGTAATTTCTTCTGGAATAGGCATGCCAGATGTATCAACTTTAGGCAGCTTATATCCAGGCAATTTAGAAACTGCCTCTTTCACACTGTCAACATCAATTGACAGTTGCACAGTTTCCGCTTGAAATTCTCCATTCTGTCCTGTATAATTTACCTTAGGTTCTTTAATTCTTTTTGCTCTCGTCTTCACAGACTTATCCTCCATACCTGGTATCTCAATCTCTTCCCGTTTGGGAAGTTGGGTTCTGAAATCACTGCTTTTTGCCAGTCTCTTATAAGGATCATCTGTGATTTCCTCAGCACCAACGTCACCCAAACTGAGTTTCGTCAGTTTGACAGTTTCCCCTGTTCTTCTGTCTTCGTGTTTTTCTTGGATTTCTTCTGTGTGTGACTCAAAGTTTGGGATTAAGTCAGATTTTTCATTTTCAGGATGATCAGCTAAGTCAAAACTTGCCCCTAGTGTTTTTAGCCTTTTTGGTGACGATTTTGCTTTTGCTTCTTTCTTGTGTGATTTATCCTTCCCCAGAATTTTCATTTTTAATTCAGACCTTTCTTTCTTCTTTTTTTTCCCCTCAGGGGACTTGATAAGAGAGGGGCTTTCTTGATCTGCTAGAGCCACAGTTAAATCTGCTGTTTTCAAAGTGCTATCTATACTGATAAGTTCCACCTTATGTTGAATAGGTTGAGCTTCACGGACCGTTAGATTGGTTTCTTCAAGTTGCACATCTTTCATTACTTTCAGATCTTTTTTCACATAGGCTTCAGGCATTTCTCCTGAGGGGCTTTCAAGGCACTCAGGTGAAAGCATATCAGATTCTTGTGTGTGGTGAGTGTCACCACTGATCTGTCCAGTTTGCACATCTGTGTCCTGCTCCTCAGATGAACTTATCCGGCCTCTCTTTGTCAGACCAGGTAGTTTTATTTTATGCTTTTTCTTGTATTTGAGAGCATCCTGAGTTTTTATTGGTGACTCTGTGTCGCTTGTTGTTGGGCTGAGTTCAAGCTTTCTTTGTTCCTCAGCCTCTGAGGAACTGTGAGACCTTGTAAAACGTGATTTTCGCCCTTTTCCAAAGGATGAAAACTTGGGCCACGAAATGCGAGCTTCTCCGCGTCTTTTAGTTTTTCCTTGTTCTCTCATCTGTGGAGTGTGGAGGTCTTCTTCCTGTTAAGAAGCATAAAAATTAAAGGTAAGTCGTTACTAACAAATAAAAATAACTAACAAAGAGTTTGAGCAGACAACTTTGAGAATAGTTACAGGTATAACGTCAGATTCGATGGCTGGTTCGGTCTCTGTGATCTCTGGCTTGCGCTTCAAGCAAAGCTTCAGTTTATATGCCTGAGCATGCTCCAGAATCTGAATGGCATCCTCATATGACATGTTGTCAAAATACACAGTGGCACTCAAAATCTGATCACCTGTGTAGACAAGACAAAATATTTCAAAAGGACTTTGATGAGCAGACTTTTAAGTCCCATTTTTAGTTGATAAAAATTGAAGTGTTCAATAAAAAAATCAAATAAAGAATAACATTAACATTTGCTTGTGTTCAACGTACAGTGCTAAAAAATTATAGTAACACTTTGAAAACACATAAGATCTCAATGGGAGGAAAAAAATCATGCTGGATATCGACGCTGATAAGAACTGGGTAATGTGTTAGGAATGAATGGCCTCATCATTTGATTGAAATAAAAATTATCAACTTACAGGGGGCTGAATTCAAAAAGCAGACTAGTCCATTTTGCCAAAATTTCATTGCAGCAGCTCAAAATGACAGCCAGTTGTAGTTGGGTGTCATTTTGTGCTTGAATTCATGCATGACAAATTCAGGCAATGCTTCCAGTGAGACAACAGATGGTGTCCTGGGGGATCTCCTTCCAAATCTGGACCAAGGCATTACCAGGTTCCTACAACGGGGTAGCATTGTATGGACCGAAACATAACATCCCAGAGGTGTTCTGTTGAATTTAGGTCAGATGAGTGTAGGAACCAGTCAATGGTATCAATTCATTCATCCTCCAGGTACCATTGCCTACAAGGAGGAACCCAGGATCTCGGTTGCCTCAACCTGTAAAACATTCCTGTTTTGTCGCACCATTGCCCTTCTAGTGTACCTGTTGTTGATTTCATTAGCACCAAAGCAGCTGAAACTGATTAGCAAGCCCCTCTGCTACATATCTGACCACGTCAGTATCCCAGCAGTTTGACTGACTTGATGTTTTACTCTTATTAAAAGTGTTCCTTTAATTTTTTGAGCAGTGTAATTGTCAATTGAATATTGCAAATTAAAAATTCTACAATAGCATAACATAAAATCAAGTAGAATACAGAATGTAATAATACATAGTAATGTAATGTAATAATATAGAGACTTTAAACCTATAATAATTTTAATGAGACAAATTTTTAGCCGCAGGTTTACCTTCTTTCAGTTTTAGATTTTTGGAGGCTGGTGACTCTGGCACTACTTCCTTAATGAAAATCCCTTCTTTTCCCCCTCCACCATAAATGAGACCCTCTGCACATCCATCTTTGGCCGTTTTCACTATCACCTCAGATTCAGGGCTCTCAGCTTCCTGCCAGTGCAAAAAAAGGACAGTCATTTTACCTTTAGCACTGATTTTTTTTTTTCTGCAGTTGCATAGCTTGAAAGGATTTACAAATGCAGTACACAGAGGAAAAGCTAGAAATGTCTCACCTTGAGTTTACTCATCTTTGGAGTAGAGCGCTTTTCAAACATGGACCCAAGCCCAGACTTTTTAGTTTTCTTTCCAGTCCCACCTTTGTGGCGTGGGTCATGCTCTGCTTCACACTAAAAGGAGTTTAAGAGGAGCAAAGGGGTTTAAAAAGTAATCTTATAATACTCAGATCAGGAGGGTACATTCATTTATACAGGGGAGTAGCCAAGTTATTGCAATATTATACAATGCAGAGCTCATCTTGGACCACACATTAGCACACAAATCTGTAAAGAGAAATAAGTAATAGAAAGTAAGTAATAGAACAACTAATAAAAACACAATGTTATCTTTCACAGTTTCTACATTTTCATGTGGATGCTGTCCAGAAACAGTCTTCTTCAGTTTCACCTTTTTTTTTTGTCATTTCAGGACATGCAGCCGTGTGAGTATAACTGAGTCGAATACACAAACTTCTTTCTTTCAGTCACAAGTTTGTTTTTCTAACTTCATTTATTTTTTGGCCTGAAAAATAGACCGTTGACTTACACGCAGACTATTCAATAACTGTGAGTTTACATGCAGTGAAGTAGCAGCGTTATAATTTCCCAGCTGAGGTGAAGAATTAAAAGAAAGCCAGTTATTTCTGCCAGAGAAGCCTGATTTTTTTGGACATGGTTGTATTGTAAACAATGTTCTGTTCTATTGTCTTAACTGGATTTTCAAGACTAAACAAGCTAAAAGTTTGGGGGGGGGGGCTGAGCTTGGTTCATGCCAAGTGCTTACTCATATGGGATCGAGTGATGTTGTAGGACCTTAAAACATGAAGCGCACACGTAACTTAAAATATGTGTGGTGTTTCTCTGTACCTCTTTATCACTGTCACTGTATTTTTCAGTCTCAGGATACTCCTCAACTGGAGATGACCCTTGTGGGCGTGGTCTCTCACTCTCTGCGAACTGAGATGGCTCATCACACATCTGCATGGACATAAGGTCAGTAAACATGAAAACAAACCTGTTTTCATCATCACCCCTAAGAAATTTCATATCATTTCATTTGGATATTATCAAGCCTAGAAAGCATCTATTTTCTTGAGCTGCATATAAAATGTTTTCTTATTAAAACTCATGCAGCTGCACCTGCAGCATAAACAACAAAAAAAAAAAGATATGGAGGAAAATTGGATCCCAGATAGTGCGATAGCACCTTGTTTAGCCAAAAGCATCACTGACTGGGTGTTTAGCTATTTGGCATTTAAAAACTGTCACATTATTGGTGTGTTTCCTGAGATGGCAGCGTTGGCTAGTCTGTCAGGCCAACACTTTGAGCAAAATACTGTGTGCATGTGTACTTTGTGTGTGTGTGTGTGTGTGTGTGTGTGTGTGTGTGTGTGTGTGTGTGTGTGTGTGTGTGTGTGTGTGTGTGTGTGTGTGTGTGTAGATTCTCATTTTCATCATCCGTCATCCAAACCAGAATTAACCAAAAGTTGTTGTTTTTCAGCTGCTAGCCCATGATCGGTGACAGCCTTGTTTATATTAGACTGATGTGATCATTTTTCAGTGCAGCACAAATATTAGTCAGCCAATCTGTATAAATACTATACACTGATTTGTACAAATTTCTTCTCTGATAAAAAGTGTAAGTTGTAATGGGTTGTTGTTATTTGCCTATCTGTGCAAAGTCTCCATTAGCACTAAGTCTTGTCTCTATTTGCTTTGCTGTAAAGTTAAAATAACTGTTGTTCAGTATTTATTAGCTCAGACTCCAACATCAACATCATAATCTATCAATCAAACATGGTGGATCCAGTTTTAAGGCACAGGAATATGTGACCGCCTTCAAACAGAAACTGAACTGTTGATCACTTTGGTGATCTAGACGCGTTACTTCATACAGTCTGTTGTCACTGTATAATACAAAATCCTAAAAACATATGACAACGTTGAGAACGTACAGTAGATTTCCTTCTATGGAATGAAACATTTCAGCTGTTTGTTGGTGAAAATGTGCTAAATATGGAAAAGGGGGATTAAAATGAAAAGAAAAATATAAAAACAGGACAAAAACAGTAAGGACATAATACACACATCTGTAAATGTAAAATTTTATAGTCTGAAGTATATGAACTATTGATTTAACAGCTTTAATGTTATTATTCCACAGTGTTGATGACCCAGTAGGACCACCTACTCCCTTGTCACTCATTCACAGTGACACATTTACTTACACAATATAATGCCCTCATGTTATGTTATGTTATGTTATGTTATGTTATGTTATGTTGTGACAGTTTTTCCCTCCGGTTTCAAAAATTTGAAGGAATACTGACACATGGAAAGATGTCGGTATTCATGTTGAAAAAATCAACATCATTATATAAAGCTGCACTAAAGTGGACAATATCACCAGCTGCAGATGGCTCAAATTAATAATGAATGAAATGAAGTCACAGCACAAAACTTACAGTAACTAACAAAGAAATGAAATGAAGAAAAAACAAGCATGTCACTTTGTGTCACAGTAAATTCACTTACTGAGTCCTCTGTGGCAGGCTCTGGGCCTTGCAACCGTCGCCCAGGTCCTGTTCAGAAAAAAAAAAACCACAACAACATAGTATCTGATATGACATCTGTGTATTGCAATACTTTAAACGTAAACTGTTGACCTCTAATGCTTCATTTTCTGCATGCACAAGTTTATTGCGTAAATATTTTGCATATTAATCCCTAAATAAATAGAAAATCGCATTAAGTGATTTTAGTCCGGTCACACAGCAGCTAAACAAAGTCTGTCCTGTTACTACAAAACCTCAAATATGTCATGCAAAAAGGCACCTGGCAAAAAAATCACACTCCTCCGTTTACAAAAACAGCAAATAAAATGCACTGAACACGATTCATAATATTGAAATTTATTTAATTGTAGCAGATTATACAGTAATGTGCAAAAGTCTTGAGCCACCTTTCATTTCTTTACATTTTGATAGGAACATGTGAAATAGCTGCAGAGATCCATTGAAACTTGTATAAACATATATTGGAAATACAGTATAAAAGGAAAAAACAGATGTGTGTACAATCCTAATGCATATGAATATTTGGGATGACCACCTTTACTCTTAAACATAGCTTGAAATATCCTCTGACAGGTGTCAGAAAAACATGATGTGTTTTTGTAACAAAGTGCCTAAAGAACTGATTCTTTGCTAAGTATCAAGACACTGGTTCATCTCTTGAGTTGGGTCCCTTTTCATAATTGAATAAGTCATAGGTCAGTGTTAAGTGGCTTTAAAAGACATGTTAAAAGACAATTAAAAGACACGCCCCTGAAAATGTTCAGATATAAAAACATAAAAATGAAAAATATAAAAAAATAGGGATGATTCAAGAGGGATCACTGTCCTTTGTCCTCTGTCCTCTATTCGTATGAAAACGACACCATGTAAAAGTAGCTCACACTTGTGTTTTATAATCCTTTTGTTGTATGAATAAAAAAAAATACAGAAATGATTTGCACAAAGACAAAGCATAAGACTTCCACCCAGTCTGACCCCTGGCAGTTGTTTTGAGGCTCGGAGACTCTGGAGCCGATGATTAGACTATTTAGAGTTCTTCCTGGCAATAATTCCCTCCAGGGAGCTGCTGCCTCTGTTAAGTGATCCACTGTATTGACCCACAGATTGGACTTTGCAACCTCTCAGCTTAGCCCATCAAGGCTGCCAAAAAGGGAAAGTCTGACTCCAAATTAATCAAGTTACCAGATTATAATTATTACCTGCTCTATTCAAGTTAATTCCTTTTTAAATAAACCATTCGTTAACGTTATTTTGAGAGTTCCTTTGTTTCAGGGATGTTGTACATTTAAAACAAGGCTTGTCGAGTGGAGAATTACACAGGCATACAGTATGATTTCTGTAGTTTTATAGTATTGTTGACTAAAAAATATAAGTACTGATAAAAAAAAAGTACTGTCAGTAGAACTTAAAGTTGAATAAATTAATGCTACATGGACAAACAAATCATTTTCATTGCAGGAATAACGCTGGTCTAGGTGCTTTAGGTGTTTTATTTGGGCATAGCTGATATGTTGCAGGACAAAACCTCAAAAAACACTAAACTGTGGCTAAATTTGGAGCTCAAAAAACCATAATGAAAGTGTCAACTTCATTAGTGCAAACACCGCATCGTAATTTACAAGCAAAAGTCTTATTTGAAGCAAAAACAAATTATTGTAGTAAGTTTTCTTTTAAAGCCATCAATGAAAAACAGAATGACTTAAAATAACAGAAATATGTGCAACATTTGGCCTGTGTATATGGTAGATCCATATAGTTTCTCAACTCACCATCACACTGACACCCCACCCGCTGCATTACAGTAATGTATGTCATGTGAAGAGCTCTCACAGCCTGTGTAAGTGCATTAGAAGAAAGTTCGGGCAAGAGAGTGATGGTTTAAAAACCTCTTACTGCATCAGGATGTGTTGCTGCCTCAAGGTTAAGCCTTCAAGACAGTTTAAGAGCAATGAAAAGACAATCCAGCTCAGCTTTTTTTCACGTCTGATAAAGTCATTGTGGATTCATGTGATTAGAAATAGCATAAGAGGACATTTATCAACATATATCTATTCATCTCAAAAGATTTTCTCTGTGAACTCAGTGAGTGAGCACAACACAGTCTAGACATGTTAAAAAACATAAAAATGTGAGAGTCCTTACAGCCGCCTACACCATTACCTGAAATAGCGAGTGAAAGAGAAGAATCCTTCTCATGCACTCATCAACATCCTTCTCTTTCAGACCAGGTCTGACTGGCAAAAATAGTAAAGATTTTCCCATGATGTTACAGCAAGCAGCTGACCTACCTTAAGCTGCTGTTTGCTGAACTCCTGAACGTAAACTGTGTCAGTAAGAAAAGCTCCAAACTGCTCTTAACCATTCCTGGTGTGAGTGTGGCTGCTGAAGTGGATAAAATGATTTCTTCAGCCTAAGACGGACAAAGGAGGCGGGACACTTTAAGGTCGCAGTCACACCTTTCCTCAAGTTGTGTCACTCTATATTGTTTTCCAAGAACCCCCAAGACAACTTTGGTTCAGAGATTTAACTCTTTGCATGTTACTCAGAGAAAAAAGGAGATTTTGAGAATATGTAATGCACTAACTCTATGTAGACCATTTGTACTTTAATAAACTTAATTTACGTTTCATTGCTAATCATCGAAGAGCTACGAAATAGATCCTGAAGATTAAGATTTGTTTATTGACACTGCATGATGTATACAAAAAAAATCACAATTCTGTAAATATGTAAGAGCACATTACGCAGGTAGAAATTGTAAATAAATTAATAACAGTGATAAGTATTAAACTGCAAGGTGTAAGTTCAGTTTGGTCAGAGCTGTGGGTTAAAAAAAAAACTGACAAATCAGAAGAATTAGTTAAAGTAGTTAAAAGAGTTACTAAGTAGATTCTTGATAAGTTCTTATTGAGTCTTTTCTGTAAACAAACCTAAGCACAAACACATTAAAGATCCATTAATCACTGAAGCCTCTGTAAACAGATTTTTGGGTAAAGACATAAAAGAGCTCCCATTGCTGTGGCACAGCTAATTTTAAGTTTTGCAGTACCTGAAGTTTCCATCTAGTGCCATCCATCATCGGGCAACCAGTTTAGGTCTGATACTTTCTGAACAGCTAATAGAAGGACTGCCTTTTAACCTTGACTGCAGTTTAATTGTAGTGCTAATCAACAGATGATAGCACACAAACATGTAAAACTGGGATGGTAAACAGAGGATGCTTGCTTAGCATCATCATCTAATTGTCTTTGTGAGCATCATGTGTTACACTAGAAGTAAGCTTTATACACATCCTTAACTTACATCCTTAATATACAGCCTGTAGGTGCCAGCATGGCTAGACCCTGGTGCTGTTATTATACAGAAACACAGTGATGGTGTTGTGGAGTATTTGATCTGGATTTTCATCCACAGTTAAAACTGTAACTCACTGTGGATGGTGTGCGATGTGTTTGTGCATTGTACACTACGGGGGGACTGAAATGACAGATTGATACATTCCTTATGTTATTCACCACTTAAGGTGGATGTTCTTTATTCCCGCCTCTGCTACGGGCACTGCACTCTTAGAAACTCCTTTCCCACATATTCACCGAACATTTGCAACTAAACATGTCAAAATAAAATCAGAGAGCACAGTTTTTATTTTTTGTTTGACTTATCAGAAGTTAGAGGAAAGCAAAGCCTAATGTTTCAATCTGACTTTCTATTATATTTTTCAGATTCAAAGCACCCTCCATAGATGAGTAAGCCGTTTGTGGTGCAGAACCTGCATGATTTGGTGCTGGATTTGGGTGTGGCTGATCTCTGCGGGCTCAGGCCGGCGTGTCTGCTTTCAAGCAACACTGATGTGTGAGCACTTAAACTAAATAATGCAATGCAATGGCATATAAACCTACATATTCTTGTTTATGTGGGTAAAGATTCAAATAAGATCGTAAACAAAAATCTAAACTGTAGAATTGCATTGCAAATCCTAACTGTATCGTGTTGTATTGTCCTCAGCTCATCTCTTACATAACCACCCTCTGCTCTACTTTGTGTTTCCTGTTTTAAAAGCTCCCTGAAGTCTTCACTAAACTAATATAAAGTAATACAGCTCATTATTTGTGCTCGTGGATTTGGATTCCTCTCCGTTTTTGTTTGTTTTTTTCCTGTGCAACAGTCAGACACAAGCTCCTTTTAGTTGGAAGCAGTTTGCTGGGATCCAAAATATAATAGGATTTTAGTCAAGGGAGGGAAAAAAAGCTGAATTAGATTTTCTGCATGGATTATATTAACATGAGACTCCAAAGCGCATGCTTTCAATCTATTAATCTGCTTCAAACTTACAGCGAGTTTCGTCACAGCTCTGGAATTTGCATCCTAATCTGCCCGTGTTCCCACGACATGCTGTTAAACAAAAATAAACATGGGAACAGTCCACACATATTAAAAATGAATTTGTCCAACTCAGGCGTGATACTCCATAATGGATCAGGATTGTTCGTTTTGGCTTCCAGTGTCTTGTTGATCAGCCACTTATCCGGATAACTTCCTCCCTGTCTCTCTTTTTTTATTTCTCTCTCTCTTTGACCTTGAGCGTTGCCTGAAGCTTCTCAAAGCAAAACAAACCTCGCATCATTTTGAGGGAGATTTAATTCAGAGTAGAGATGGAAGTAAATGAGGAGAACTGTGGGAAATAGAAAGGGGGAGCAGTAATGTGATGTTTCATGCTCCTTTTTACAGCAAGCATCAGCTGAGCCCTTAACTCATCATTTTTCAAGACAGTAAGGAATGTCTTCACCGTGTAATCGTGGATGTCCACTAATGAAAAACACAGATTTCCTGTTTATTATAAACACATTTTTCATAATTAGGCCGATAGAAACTTCAGATAAGCGTGCTTATCGTTTTCTCCTGACCCTGAATATCTGATCAGCCTTTTATGTTGCTGAAACTCATTACACTGTTTGACTTTTTGCAGCCTTGGTAAGAACACCTTCCCTAATTATGCTTGTAAGGCACATTTTAAGAAGAAAGTCCGTGCACCAGAAAACATCCACTCAACTCAAAACACAGAATGACTCATACATGTTGCAAATGTGTAACAGGGTTATTTCCTACAAAATGTTAATTTAAAAATATTTCACATGTGCACATAAACTATATATGGTCCAAGCCCACTAACCCTGACCCAAACAAATTTATATCTGGTTCATTTAAACTCCAAATGGTAACAAAGTTAGTTGGAAAAAGGATGCAAGATTAAATTATACAGAGCTGTTGGATTCATTTTTCATCACAGATATTCCTGGGAATTTTGGGCATGGTTTTTGTACACATTTCAGTGTTTGTTCGTTTTTTTATTTCAGTCTAAGTTGTCATGTTTCTATTTTTAACCCTGATTTGCTGAACTGCCACGGTAAAAATATCAGGTCTGTTTGCCTTTCAGGCTGCGCTTCAAACAGAGCAGGAGAGAAACGCAGAGCTGCCTGACATCCTCTCGATGATGACATCTTCAAACACTCCCCTGCGCTCTGCAGACACACCCAGCAACACAGCTCAGCATCAGCACCAACCGCCTTACACTCGCTCACTGCCTCTCTCCATCACACGCACGCACGCAAACAAAATCTCTCCCACTGCACTACTGAACCCTGCTGCTCAATCGGCGAATTGCTCTGGGGAGAACGGGCTAAGTCATACGGAGAAAAAACAAGGGGGGGAGGAGAGCAGAGAGCGTAAAGATAACGATACCCACTCGTCCCAGAGGAGGCAGCGTGCCAGTTGGGAAAGGCCAGGTGGAAACAGTCGCACATGATGGCAGCGGGGGTGGCGGAGAGATCGGCGGAGACGAGGTCCAAGACTGGGCAGGAAGTGGGAACGGACGGAGGGATGGCGGCAGCAGTGAAGGATTAGGCAGGTGTTGCTGCTGCTTCTTCACCCCCCGTCTTGTCCTCGTGTAGGTCAGCCAGTCGCAGCGCAGTGAGGGATGAGTTGCAGAAATAACCAGAGACAGAAGAGAGTGAGAGAGCTTCTCCTGCAGTCTCCACAGAGTGAAGGAAACTACTTCGTCTGCCCCGTAAACATGGACCTCCAGCGCAGCACACTAACTTAATTATGGGAGGAGCTGCCCCCCTCCCTCAACAAACACACATCCACGCGCATCCCTCGGTTCTCCTTCTACTCCTCCTCTTCCTCTTTCTCTTTTTCCGCTGTCCTCTGGTCAGTGTGTCATTGATTGGCCTAATCTGACAAGGACCATCACGATGTTAGTTTCTGGTTCCAGCAATAACAGGGGGGGTCATACAGTTGCCAGGGAGCCATAACTGAATTAAAACCCTTTTTTGTGGACAGGAAACTGTAGAGTTTAAAGCAGAACATAGTAGCATGTAGCCAAAGTCTGTCATGTTGGTCTGCCAGGCTGATAAACTGTGGATGAGAGGTCGGAACAAGCTGTAAATAGATCACAGGAGGCATTTACAGGACTGATTATTCAAGTGATAAATTCAATTAAGAATTGAATATGAGACAAATTCAATCACTAGCTGTGCAGCTACTATTTTTTTCTTGTGATTTCTTAGTATAATATTGTGCAAAAGCACTGAGTCAAACCTCATTTCTTTATATTTTGCTTATAAGGAGACAGACTTTATTTCTTATTTTTTAAAAGTGGTCTTGAGAAATCGTTCAACCACTAGGGGTCAGGCTGAGTGGAAGTCCCAGCTGTCTGCTCAGAACATCCAAACACAAATAAATACGGAGGCTTGGTTTGTGTAGTGTGACTTTAATTGATTCAAACAACAAAGCGATTATAAAAAACGTCTAAATTTATTTCTTATATTTTCCACTGGTCTTGAGTAATAGTTCTCTGATCTTTTTCAAGGTTTTATAAATACTTTCCACTCATTTTTCACTCATCAGTTTTTGTAACTGACTATTTTCAGATTAATGTTTTGGGGATTTTTTTTATTAAGCCACTTAGCACTGACCCATGAGTCATTCGAGCATAAAAACTGGCACCTAATGGCACTCCTTGTTGTTCGGCTCACTCCTTTAGCCAGACAACTTAGCAAAGAAACAATTTTAAATTGTATCTTTAAATACTTTGTTACTTGCAGCCTGTCATAAAAACACAATTTGTTCCCATTTCTTTAGTAGAATCTGTGAAGGATATCAAAGGTAACACAGTTTTCCCAAAAAGCTATTAGCTGGAAACTTGGCATTATGTGCAGTGTGTCCTGAGGAATCTAGAAAAACAGAGGACACCTAGAAAAACAATATAAGGAAAGAAATCCAGGAAAGCACTGACACAGGACCTGTAGTTGATCGAGCCACTGTTTACTAAAGCCTCATCAGAAATGGCCTCAGTTGAAGTGTAGCTTCAAATGAGGCCAGTCTTAAAGGAAGGGAAACACTGAGAAAAGGCTAAGGTATGCAAAATTATACAAGAACTGTAAATCACTGAAAACCAGTGACAACGGGTCTTATGGAGTGATAAATCCAAACTTGAAATTTTGGTGTTTGGGATCTTGTCAAAATTTATGAAATCATGAATGCAAAAAAGTATCATGCTGAAAAGAAAATGACAAGAAATGACAAGAAAGCTGCCTAAAAATAAAGCTGCTCATACCTAATATTCACTTTCATGATCGTTAGAATTTCACAAACTCTGTTTTTGCCTTTCATACTGTATTTGCATGTATATTTTCACGTTTCAATAAACTGCTGCATCTGTTTCCCATTTTTCTAGAAAATAAATAAGGATTGGCTCAAGACCTTTTCTGTATTTTATTTTTGTACAACATCGAGTCCCTAGTCAACTTATAATAATAACTAAGCACACATTCCAGAAATGATAGGAATGAGATGTGGCTGTAAGAATCTGGAATTGAAATGCATGGAAACAAAAGCAGAGTGAAAGGAGAAAATCCTTTTTAAAACCTTATCTTGAGCCAAACTGGCAAACCTTTGAACCAGTTCTTATCAGACTGGTGATGCTATACATGCAGCGCTTATGTCCTGGTGACTACTGGAATTGCACCTAATGAGGTTCATGCTTCAAAATAACTACCAATGTAAAACTTGTTCTTGGAGGACTTTGAGCATCCTCTGATTGATGTTTCTAAAATGTTTTAAGATTGAAAAATGTGAGCTCTGGAAATATAAAGCCCCCCTTTATCATTTGTCATGTTATTAATTAGAGATGGACCGATCCGATATTACGTATCGGTATCGGTCCGATACTGACCTAAATTACTGGATCGGATATCGGAGAAAAATAAAAAATTTAATCCGATCCATTAAATATCACGAAAGCACCTCACAAAACTTGCAACACACCGTAACTCACCTCAGAACGTTAGCACATCGGAGCAGTATGCATCACGTGATAGAGCAGCTGTGGCATGCGGGACCTGTCGGTGGTCTGGATAGCATTTGGAGCTTCGCTAGCAACCCGGCATTTCATCTCCGACAAAGTTATCCCCGAGAGAAGTAAAGCAAGTGTGTAAGTCCATCTCTGAATGTTTGTAAAGCATTCCTGCGTTAAGCTTACCAAACGATATATGGAGCGACTGCCTCTTCTTGCTGCTACTTCAATCATGAAACTGCTTAACGATCAGCTGATCGGCTTTTCTGTCGCGAGTCCGTCTCTCTGGTTTGTTTTTGGCCCACTTTGCACCAGAAAGAGGAAACCAGCGGCTGAACAACAGCAGCACGTTTAAGCTTGATCAGCTGTTGTTAGAATGTATTTAATATTACTTTCTACACCAGGATCTTTTTCTATGTAGCTGACGCTGGTAACTGTGCAGGGGCGGATCTAGCAAAGTTTAGCCAGGGGGGCCGATAGGGCATGAACAGGGAAAAGGGGGCACAAAGACATACTTTTCTTTCTTATTCTCATTTAAAATGTCTACCTTTTAATGCATCAAATTAAGGTTGATTACGTTGATTAAGCATCATGAGGTGGCGCGTGAGGGGTGGTTCCCTATTTTTTATTTATTTATTTTTGTTGTTGCTGGGAGTTGGAACCCTATTAGTTAGGTTGCTTAATATTTACGCTAAGTACTCTTTAAAATACCAGAATAGGGAGGATGGTGTAGGTTTAAGTTTATTAGATTGATCAGTATTGCTGAACTATGAAATATTTTTTTTTT
This sequence comes from Copadichromis virginalis, assembly GCF_057382275.1. Lineage (NCBI taxonomy): Eukaryota > Metazoa > Chordata > Actinopteri > Cichliformes > Cichlidae > Copadichromis > Copadichromis virginalis. The sequence continues at coordinate 10,820,023 of NC_140636.1, forward strand.
GCATATAGGTATAACAGAATAGCTTTAGTGTAGTTGTTGTTTTAAACTTGAGTATGAACTTATACAAAATGCAGCAAGATATTTAAAAAACAGTTTTGTTGATTAAAAAACATTATATCGGATTCATATCGGTATCGGCAGATATCCAAATTTATGATATCGGTATCGGTATCGGACATAAAAAAGTGGTATTGTGCCATCTCTATTATTAATTATAAGGATGACAGTGCAAAAGCATGAGAATTACATAAATTAGGAAGGAAACTTGTTGGGTTTATCTAGGCACAAACCCCGCTGGAACACGAGACACTCAATAACTGCACGGGCTGACTTCCCTCGCGAGCCACAAAGACAAAGAGCTTTGTGGCTCGTGAGGGAAGTCAGCCCAGGCCTTCACCTGTACTTAGCCAACTTCGACTGATTCCTACGCTACAGCCCTTTTTATTGTCAGCAAGCAATCATTCATCAATATGCAATTACAAATACATGTGACATTCTTAAGCAGGCATATCTGAACAACATCAGTGTCTATATTCTGTGTGCGGGGGTGTGTGTGCAGGTGCATGTGTGTGTGTGTATTTCCAGCTATACCATACATAGACATACAACCTTTCAATGAACTTAAACTGTGTGTATGAGGTATGCAGAAAACCAGAAGTAAGCGTCTCGCTAAATGATAAGAACAGGAACTTGCAATAGGTCATGTCTCAGTCGAACATTTAATGTTGTGAAACTGCGCTTTTAGAACAGAGCAGTGTATTTCCTAAAGCTATAATGGAAATTATAACGTCGAGGCTGCTTCCTCTCACCTCATGGTACACAAGTGCACACAGAATCTTATCAGACCTAATAAGGATATGATTTTTTATCAGCATACAGATGATTATATATTTCTAAGCATCAATGATTATATGTTTCTAAGCATCAATGATTATATGTTTCTTTTTTTCTTTTTTTTATAACTTTTTATTTATCATTTTACAGTATGGGAATACAAAACTTAAGGTCAGCATGGGAGACATTCACAGTTCCAGTAATAGCATCTACTTACATCATGGTAATATTCATTTATTCAGTACAAAGGGGAGTACACAACCCATTTTTCCCAGAGCTTCTTAAATTTCTCGAGCTCGAGTCTAAGGACAAAGGTAAGCCTTTCCATTCCAAAAATTTCTTCCACTATCCCACGCCATTGGGCCTGAGTTGGAGGGTCTGCCTTTAGCCACCTACGGGTTATGGCCTTCATGCAGCCAGCCAAAAGTATTTTCAATAAATAAATATCTTTATGTGGGAGTGCCGTAGGCAATTTGCCAAGATACAACGTATCAAATGAATAGTCTATTTTAATCCCAATTATTTTGTTTATCTCAAGGGCCACCTCCCCCCAATATGGCTGAATCCTTGGGCAGGCCCAGAAGACATGAAAATGGTTTGTATACTACCATATATTTTCGAGACCATCTTTTTAGAGTCATTTCTCTTGTATGCCTCTTGAAAGATATGAATTAGGTTGTATTCGTTTTCATCTCTGATTAGCAACATCTTGTTGTAATAGTCTCTGACCTGCAAGTATCTAAAGAAGTCGTGCTTTGCCAATCCGTATGTATCTGAGATGGTTTTATAGCTTTGGAATCCCCCATTTGTTGCTAGTGAACAAAAAGAAGTAATTCCTCTCAGAGTCCACTGTTTAAAGGTCCCATCCAGCCTGGCAGGTACAAACTCCGGGTCATAAGCTATCCAATTCAAGGTCTTAGCCTGCTTTTCTATTTGTAGTTTCCCCACAACCCTGAACCATAGTTTCAGGGTGAACCGGGTCAAATGGTTCAAATCTTTGTAAAATTTTTCAGCTTGGTTCTTATTTCCTAAAAGAGACTGTAATGGGAAGTCTAATTGTGTAATTTCCATATTTTTCCATTTAGCTTCATAGTTTGGGGAACACCAGTTTACCAGGGGCTTCAGTTGTGCGGCGTAGTAGTAATCTTGTAAGCACGGCAAAGCTCTCCCTCCCTTCTCTTTTTTCAATTGCAGCGTTTTATACTGGACCCTCATGATTATATGTTTCTAAGCATCAATGACAATATAAAAACATCTCACTCTTACAAAACTAACTGTAGTTTGAATTTTAAGTTGCTTACTTTGTCCACAGTTGCTATTAAACAACTTTGTGATGTTATGCTATCATGGCATTTTTATCGCTGGTATAATTCATTTTTTGAGGTGAAAAATGTTGGATTGGTGGCTCATAGCAGGTTGTAATAAATCACCTTAGGCTGAAGGAAAGTTTGGCATTATCACTTTTTCATACCATCTTATGTCATTAAATTTGGAAAACAATCACCAGATTAATAAATAATGAAGATGTTATTTAATGTCACTTATCCACTGTATAGAACAAATCAGATAGCAGAAACACTTCCTGGTTTTTTGCTAGTGTTGCATTGTTTTGGGGAGGGGTTGTAGCATAGGACAGATGTTCAGTTAACCATTAGAGCACAAAGTCGCACCCTGATATAGACTGAAACAGGAGTCCCTTTTGTGACTGAGATTGAGATATTACATCAGTAGAAGACACAGGTTAAGAGCTTTTTAAAACGAGGCAATTAAGACATGGCTGCTGTCCAGAAATCCTTACCCTTAGGAGAAGGAGGTTGTTGCTAATGTGGTCATATATTTTCCCAGGTAGTGCGTCAGAGGTTGACATCCCTCAATTTGCACACATCCCCTGTGTCAGCATCAGGTTTTTACGAGGACTCTTTGGACGTTTCACCTGCCTGCTGGCCAGTATCATACAAATATGACCAAAGGACTTCTGCGTTTACCCCTTGCTTGGGTGCTTTTGTGCTTGATCGTCAACACTAAGTGACATTTGGACCTGAGAGTGAAGGTAGTGGTGCATTAGCCTTGTTGGAACAAGCAGTCAGATCAATATTACAGAAATGCAAGGCAGCACTATTGTGTGACTGGCAGTGCAGGTATCAGGTTTCTTAGGTTGTCCGGGTCCTGTGTCAGATATGTGATTTTTCATGTGCATTGCCAAAGCTTTACATATGTGCAAAATAGCTGAAAAGGAATAGTTTGAAAAAACAAGTAGAAAACGAAGACTGCAGTAATTTTTCCAGATCATGCTTCCAGTGTCTACAGGTCTGGATAGGCATGTCTCCTCCAGCAAAGGAACAAAGATATCAGGTATCAGGACAAATATTTTTAGGTGCAGACTTAATCTTTGCTCACTTTGAAAGCATTTACTTCACCTGGCAATGAATCGATTGAGCAACAATAATTGCCATTAATTTATCCCACTTAGCACTGGTCACTAAAACTAATTTAATAGGGAAGTATCTGATACAGTTCCCCTTTCCTGATTGTAGCTTAGGTTTCTTTTTATTTCATCATTTTATCTTTTTTTTTATTCTTTAAATCTGAATCTACAGTCGAGTCAGGGCAAGTTCAGACAGAGGAATAATCTTTCTGCATCTCTTTTCTGTGTTCTTGGCTATGAGCAGCCAAAATGACACAGCATTTAGCTTTGGCTCAGGTTCAAAAAAACATTTCCAAACCTAAATCAATTTCTGGTTGCAGAGAAGATGAAAAAAAAACTTCACCACAAGCTAAACAGCTGCAGTCTTCTTTGTCATTTGAAAGTGAGCCCCCACATTCAGGATTATTGTCTATTTTCTAGATATGTATTAGTATACATCTCAAGTATGCTACATGAGACATAAAGATGAGAGTCAGACCATGTCATTTTTTACATAACACATCAGACCTTTACAATTCATCCCAATTCTTATTTTAAGCATAACATTATAATGTACAAGGGGACTCATTGATTCCTGGTCCAGCTGATTTTTTGTGTTGCATTTTTTTCAGCTGACTCCCAATATAAGGGAATCAGACCATTGTCTGGTCTGATGAATCACGGTGTTGACTTGGTCTCTGAATTCCCCAAATCTCAGTCCAAGCAAGCATCTGTGGGACGTGCTGGACAAACAAGTCTGATCCACGGAGGCTCATCTCACAACTTACAGGACTTAAAGGATCTGTTGCTAGCATCTTGGTGTTGATACCACAGCACATCTTCAGGGGTCAACAGGACAGCCAGGTTTTAGCAGCAAAAGACGGAACGATAAATTAGTCAACAACAGAGATGGGCAGTAACGCGTAATCTGATTACTTTTTTCGAGTAACGAGTAAAGTAAGGGATTACTATTGCAAAAACTGTAATTAGATTACCGTTACTTTCCCGTAGGAACGCTGCGTTACCACGTTACTAAAACCGTGATTTTTTTGTGAGAATGTCTCACGACAGTGACGTAAGCGAGTGCGACGTTAGTGACAACAGCTGTGTGCAGATCAACAATGGATCATATATCGATTGTGGGAGAGAGTATGAGCGTGCAGCGTTTAAAGCGTGGAAGTACTGACCTTACTTTGAGTTTGATTCCATAAAAAGTGACAAAAACATTAGCGTCCATCGTGTGTGGGAAGAAAACTTCTTTTTACAGCGAAAAAAACCCTAAACTTCCAAACAAGCACCGAGGACGTAATGGGAAACTCACAGAGAAACTCGCGGATTCTTCAACTGACCGCGGCACACCTGCACCAGGGTAAACCTCCGCCTACCCTGCTCCTGCTTTACAGGTGAAAATAGAGCAACAGGACCGCTGAGTCTTTGACTTTATTTATTTTCTGCTGTGTTTTACTTGCATCTATTTGAAAGAGTGAGCGTAAAGACAAAAAATATTTTATTTTATGTGCTGGAATGTGCAGAAAATAGGTTTAAATGTTAAACTAATTTATTCAACTCAGAGAATGTTGCATATAATTAAATTTTTGCTTGATGCATAAAGTTAAAAGATTAAAACTAATAAAACAAGTTTTAAAAAGAGACTTTTCCATTTGATTACATTTTGTATGATGGATTATGTAGAAAAAGTAGAATTGGGCTGAAAGATCTATCGCTTTATCACCTGCTCAGGTTGTAAATCGTGTTTTTAAAAGTAACTAAGTAACTAAGTAATTAATTACTTTTGAAAATAAGTAATCAGTAAAGTAACGGGATTACTTTTTGGGGGAAGTAATCACTAATTAGTTACTGATTACTTTTTTCAAGTAATCAGTAATTAGTTACTGATTACTTTTTTCAAGTAACTTGACCAACACTGGTCATAAATTAATCAACCATAACGCCCGACCACTAAAACTATTTTTCCTGTTCAAGACTGCAAGTAAATGTCATGACTATCATTATTATTATTATTAAAATAAGTGCATTACAACAATGGTTATACTTTAGCACTGAATATATTTTAGTCCTTATGCATACTGCTGGACTAATAATCACAGAAGCATAAACATGGTTTTGCTAATTATCAGTGCTGCTAATTTGGGGCAGCTGTGGCTTTATTGGATTATAGTCTAATAAATTTGTTACGCACTGTACAGTTTAACTGTCTGTTCAGGCAAACTGCAGGAACCCCTACCTGATGAACCACTCAGATTGTAGTATTCAACTTTATTGGAATTCTCTTCAGCATTCACACTCAGTATTGATTTTATGTAAACAGCCTGAAGCTGTAGGTCAGCAAAAATACATTTAAAAAAGCAAAACAAATTACATTTACTGGGACTTCTCTAAACTACCAGTCCTTGTTCACAAATGACAAAAATGAAATATAAATCTGCAGTTTGATGGTTTATTTTGTAGTCATCCGTACATAAACACCTGCTTATCCTTTAGAAGGTCGTGGTTAAAGCTGGAACTTACATTTTAACAAGAGATGCATTCTGACATGATGTCACTCAAACGTAGAGAGACACATTTACACCTATAAGCAGTCTAGGTGCTACTGGTCAATCACATAATGTAAATACTGTATTTTATATATTACAAAAAAAAAAAATACTTAAGTTGTAAAAAAAAAAAGAAAAAGACATATGATGAGTGTTTATAAGACGTTTTACTGAAGTAGTGTTACTGAATGTTAAAGTGTTTAGGAACCACAGCAACTGAGCCACAAAGTGACAGACCACGTAAAGTTACAGAGCATGATCACCGAGTGCTGAGGCGCATAGTGGGCAGAGTCACCAATGCTCTTCTGACACCATAGCTCCAAACTCTGACGATGTTAATGTCAGAGTTTGGAGCTATGGTGTCAGAAGAGCACAAAAACTCTGCACCAGGAGCTTCATAGTGTGGGTTTCCATGGCCAATCAGATCCCACAGGTGTAATGTGCAGGTGATGTAAGGAAGAGGACTCCCTTACCTACTATTATTTGTATTATAACTTATACAGCACTTTAGGAGCACCTTTGCACTTTATTAAAAGCACTTTAACTAGCACTTATTTAGCATTGCACTTTAAGCATAGATTTGCACATCAATAATATTTGCACACTAGAGGTTTAATTGTTTATTGCATATTTATTGAGTATTTTAATAATTAGGAAGTAGCCTTTAGTTCCAGTTCCTGCACAGGTGCTCCTCATCAAGAAATGTGGTGGTCATCTGAGAGGAGGAAAGAATTGTTAACTGAACTGAGCCTCCACATTGGTGACCCCTGACTCGAGCATGCAACGGGCCGTAGATAACGCACACTCCGCTATGGATGCATCAGCGGCCGCCGGACCTCCGCCTCCTGTTGCAGCTACGTTCGCTGTGGCGCTGAAACTGCCGGACTTTTGGCTCCATGACCCCCCGTCATGGTTCGTACACGTGGAGGCTCAGTTCGCCCTTCGCGGCATCTCGGCTGAATTAGAAGAAGCTGATAACTATTACATTAGTTAAACTGATTTGCATTACATTAAACTGCTGACTTGTTGTGAATGAATATTGTTTTATGATGCATTATACTGCTGAGTTATAAGAAATCTAATTTGTCTGAGTAGAAGAGAACAGAGTGTGCTGGAGTTTTCTGCCCCATTTCAGCAGGAGCAGATAAACAGGGAGCCAAGGTCGTAGCTCAGGCGCTGTGTGAGAGAAAGCATGTGAATGTTTAGGCTTTGTATGATAAGGTGGAGGCACCAGAGGCTATAAAAGTTTGAGCAATGCTCCACCATTTTGAGATTTTGAGGCTGTCTGCATCAGTGTCCATCTCCCACGCGTGTGTTCATTAAAATCATCGTTTGACTCAACCCGGCCGGACCAGTGTTGTTATTGTGGGTTTTTTTTATCTTGTCTCCATCCCCAATATTTTGAACCTTAACAGCTTGGTGGCCTCGCTCGACCCGCTGGCCACCCGTCGCGCGATGGCGCTCCTCCGGGACCCACCCACCCAAAGGAAATACGCCGCCCTCAAAGAGCTGCTTCTTCGGCGCTATGCCCTCTCCGACGCCGAACGAGCCGAAAAGCTCCTCAACCTGTCAGGCTTGGGTGGCGGTACCGCGCTCGAGCTCATGGAGAACATGCTATCGTTGCTCGGGCCGGATGACGGTGGTTTCCTCTTCGTGCACCTCTTCCTTCGCCAACTACCGGCCGCCGTGAGAGCTGTCCTCGCGAACTCTCCGCTTCTGCCTGCGAAGGATTATCGCTCCCTGGCTGAAGAAGCGGATCGTATTCTCCTGGCTAGCCGCACTTTCGACGTTCACGCCCTGGCTACGGACACGCCGGCGGCACCTTCCACGCCTCCACCTGCCTCCCCCGGAGCATCCGCCCCCTTGCTGACGGCAGGGATTGCTACACGCCGGCACCGCGGAAAGAGCATCTGTTTCTACCATCAGCGTTTTGGCGACAGAGCGCGTCGCTGCCTGCCGCCTTGCGCTTTCACGGCCCAGGGAAACGGACCCGCCAGCGCGCCGTAGCAGCCGCGACCGCTGGCAATACAGAAAGGCTGCTCTTCATAGAGGACTCGCGCTCCGGGAGACGTTTTCTCGTGGACTCCGGCTCCCAGAAGAGCCTCCTTCCCCCTACCGCTGCCGATGGACTAGCAGCGAACTGTGGGCCGCAGCTCATTGCAGCTAACGGCTCTCCCATCAAAACGTTTGGGGAAAGGTTGGTGACTGTTTGTTTTCATGGCCAGGATTTCCAGTGGAACTTTGTTGTTGCTGCTAGCTCTGTACCTATTTTGGGTGCTGATTTCCTGTGTGCTCATGGACTACTTGTCGATGTCGCTAACAGACGTTTAATCGATGCTCTCTCGTTTTCTTCGCTACCCTGTTTTACTCGGGCCGCCGAGCCCCTGATTCGGGCTAATGTAGTGACCTCCGGGGATGCTTTTCAGCGTTTGCTTTTAGAGTTTCCATCGCTGTCTGTCCCTAATTTCTCTAGCACGGTAACGAAGCATGGGGTTGAGCATTATATTCCCATGGTCGGGCCCCCGGTGTTCGCGCACGCGCGCGCCGCCTCGACCCCACGAAACTGTCCGTCACTCGGGAAGAGTTTGCAGCCATGGAGCGCCTTGGCATTGTACAGCGTTCGAACAGTGCATGGGCCTCTCCGCTTCACATGGTGCCCAAATCGGACGGTCGGTGGCGGCCATGCGGAGATTTCCGCCGTTTAAATAATGCCACGGAGAATGACCGTTACCCCATCCCCCACATTCAGGATTTTTCTGCCAATCTCGCCGTAACGTCGATTTTTTCTACAATTGACTTGGTGCGGGGTTATCACCAGGTTCCCGTGCGCCCCGAAGACGTTCCTAAAACTGCTGTCATTACCCCCTTCGGCTTGTTCGAGTTTTTGCGCATGCCGTTTGGCCTGAAAGGTGCCGCCCAGACCTTTCAGCGACTCCGTTTTGCGTGGGCTGCCGTTCGTTTTTGTTTATCTGGACGATATATTGGTGGCCAGCTGCTCAGTGAGCCAGCACGAGTCCCATCTGCGCCAGGTTTTCCAGCGTTTGGAAGCGCACGGCCTGATCATCAACCCTTCCAAGTGCCAGTTTGGGTTGCCTGTTCTGGATTTCCTCGGGCACCGCATTTCCGCTGAAGGTGTGGTTCCGTTGCCCGACAGAGTCCAGGCCGTTTCGGCTTTCCCGCGTCCCACGTCGGTTAAAGCGTTGCAGGAGTTCTTGGGGATGATAAATTTTTACAACCGCTTTCTCCCCAGAGCTGCCCACCTGCTACAGCCAACTCTATGCTGCCTTAAAAGGTAAAACAGCCAAAGATCCGGTTGACTGGCTGCCTGAACGCGTCCGTGCGTTTTCCGCAGCCAAGTCTGCGCTGGCTGACGCCGCCCTGCTGGCCCACCCGCTTCCGTCGGCGGAGATCGCGTTGACCACCGACGCCTCGGACGTGGCAGTGGGCGGAGTGTTGGAACAGCGGGTTTCAGGTCTCTGGCAACCGCTCGCCTTTTTCAGTCGTACGCTCCGGGATGCTGAACGCAAGTACAGTGTTTTTGACAGGGAGTTGCTGGCCCTGCACCTCGCGACACGGCATTTTCGTTTTTTCCTCGAGGGTCGCAACTTTGCTGCGTACGTTGACCACAAACCTTTGACGTTTGCGATGTCCAAGGTCTCTGACCCATGGAGCGCACGCCAGCAGCGCCAGTTGGCGGCCATTTCTGAGTTTACCACAGACATTCAGCATGTGGCTGGTAAGTCCAATCACGTCGCTGACTGTCTCTCACGTGTGTTGGTTTCTCCAGTGTATGTCGGCATCGACTACGCTGCCATGGCCGCC